>NC_044395.1:105655520-106295018 GCF_006542625.1 Nomascus leucogenys
CTCATGGAAGGTCAATGTTGGGAAAGAAGGAGGGAGGAAAAGATGGAGGGGAGAAGGGAGGGGAAAAAGGGGAAAAGAGGGCGGTTCCCTCCTGTCCCGCCTGATCCACCCTGCTCATGGCAGCCTTAGCACCAGGAGGCCTCCAAACTGAATCCTGCAGCCCTCCGCAGGCTGGCCTCCCTCACCTCTGGGTCTGGAAGTTTCAGCAGTCTCCTGTAGAAGCAGCCCCTGCCCACCCATGAGACCTGCTTGTCTATCCTGGGTGCTGTGATCCTTGAGACGTCATCCATATTAACGTTTGGTGGCGCTGAGCTGTGAGTTTGGTCTCTGGAGACCGCCCTGACCTTTCTACCTGACACCCTGTTCCTGCATTCACCTGATCCCTCCTACTCTGCTGCCTCAGTCCTTGCTTTTGGCCCCGCCGGCTCCTCACTGTTCTGGCCATGCCAGCCCCTGCTCCCACCCCACCCTGAGCTGCACTTTCCTAAATGGCCCTGAACAAACATGCCTTTTGTGTTCTGATGTTGATTTCAGGCCCTCTTCCCCTGCCTTGCTGGGTCACATTTCCACCAGCCGCAGTCCTGCCCTTTCTAACGGACTATTTCAGCTCCGCAGTAGGCTGAGTTAGAAGTGTATGTAAAGTAAGGGTTAAGTGGTAAAGTGCTGAGGCTTTAGCTGAGCAAGGCCGAATCTGAGCCAGGCATTGGCTGTTCGGATGTCATTCTTGGGTCTGCGTTCCTGGCTGTGCTGTGGTGAGGTAAGGATGCCAGCTGATTGACCTTGGGTCCTGGCCACAATGCCCCACAGGCCTCTCTTGTGACAGAGGGCACGTGTGGTCCAGGGGTCCAGCCTGCCTCTCTGCAGCCCTCTGAGTGCTGAGAACGGAGCTGGCTCCCAGTGAGTTCTCAGGACACCTGTTGACTGGCCGCTCAACCCTAAGTGGGTTCCCCATTTCCCTCTGGTTCCTCTACCAGCCACTCTCCACCAGGTAATGACAGCAAAGCTGACCTCTGAATTACAGATCTGGTCTGGTCACTCTTCCCCAGCTCAAAGCCCTTTAATAGCTTCCCCTGGTCCTTAGGGGAAGGGGCCCAAATTCTCCTCTGTGGCCTGAAGGCTCCGTAAAGCCTCCTTTCCCTCCAACCAGTATCATTTCCCCTCATTACCCCCACCTCCCACCTTTATCTCCTCCTTCAATAGCGCAGCTCCCAAAGCAGTAGCACGGTCCCCTCTGCAAGCCTTCTCTGACCTCTGGGACCAAGCCAAACTGCCCTGCTGTGGGCTCTCGGAGTCCCTCCTGGCTGTGTTTCCGTATCACTGTAATTTTACCTTTGGGTTCTGCGGCCCGCAGTGGCCTCCCCTTGGAGTCAGTTAATCCATATGGGTGGGGTCATATCTGTTTTGATCAACATGTGTGGTGCCTCATAGGTACTTAACAAATGCTGAATGAATTAACCACAGACGTCCCGGGGCTCTCTGGATTTTTGCCTTGGAAATCTCTAAGTTAGTCCACTTTTCCAGTCAACTTTCTGTGTCCCCACCTACACCGGAGTCTGGGCTAGGATGTCAGGTCCTCTGGGAAGATGGCACTGGCTGAAATGGTGGGGTGGGGATGAGCCAGGCCCAGCATCCCTCTCAGGCCCTCTCTCTACCCCCACCACCCGGCTCTGGGTGAACATGGGGTTGGGCTGGGTTTGTTCTTTGGGTCGGAATTCCCTTCCTGACCATCTCCATACGGGGGTCATCTCCAACGAAAACTGAATCCAACCAAAGAAATGAGCCCTGAGGGACAACCCCGCTTGGGGTTATAACGTGTTTGATCTGTTTAAACATCTTCATGCCGATACATTGCAAGAACTCTGGGATCCAGTTGTTCGACTTTTGGGAAACTGCTTCGAGGAAACAATCCCACATTGTTTGGAGAAGAACCGTTACACACAGGACGTTCATTCCCCATCACAGCAAACAACTGAAAACACCTGCATCGCCCAGCACCAGGGCGCTGGTTCCACCGTGGCCATCAGCGGATGAAATGTGATGCGGTCTTTTGGAATCAACATTATAAAGTCTGTGTATTAAGGTGACAACTAATAAAATGAGCAAAAAGACCGCATGCATGATCCAGTGGCCTCTCCGGGATGCTGTCACACACAGGAAGAAACACTCACGTGGACACAGAGTTGTGAGATGGGGTAGAATCTGGGGCGCTCTTTTCTCCTTTGCTGTCCTTCACAGACTTTCATCCTGGGTCATGCCAGCCTAGCGTGGGCTCCCCATCTGCTGCTGGGCTGCCTGCCCTCCCCAGAGCTGCAAGTTTCCTGAGGGCGGGGTCATCATACTCACCTGGGCACTGACTCCCTACATTTGCTCCAATCTATGCACAAATCCCAAAACCCTGCACACCATAGGTGCTAATCAGTGCCTATTAAAAAGGCACTGCAAGCACCATGACAGCAGGAGCCACAAGCTCTCCACTGGCATCTCCAGTGGTGGAACAAGGCAAAGCACCCAGAGACGCTCCTGCTATTTTGGAATGAATACAAGAGTGGGGCCAGGGAACAAAGACGGCATCATAGAATGGTTAAGAACTACGTGTGGATGGTGGCTGTGACCCAATTTGTGGGAACCATGGGGGCCCCAAGCTAGAAGTGTGTTGTGGCCCACTTCCAGCAATCCAAAGACAAACTTTAAAGCTCTGCCATCAGCGAGCTGGGGTTGAAATTCTGCCCTGGCCACTGCCGGGCTGTGTGAGGCAAGTCAACACTCTCTGCCTCCACATCCAAGGTCCATCAGAAGCCAGGCCAAGGCGGTCCTGGGCATGAGGCAGCTCCCGCAGCACCTCCCCACCTTCACCGAAACATGGTTGGCTGAATAGGCCACCAGCCAGCCATCTTCCTGCCCTCTGCTCAGTCTCCCTGGGCAGTGATGTCCTCTCTGAGGCTTCAGTGGCCATCCCTCCACACTCAGACTCCCAGGGTCTTTGGCCCCAGCCCTAACCTCTCCTCTGAGCTCCAGACCCAAAACCGACTGACTGTATGAATCCTCCAATTGGGTCCTCCAATGATCCCCAGTCTCAAATGCAGCAGGTCCCCACGTGATTTTCACACCCTGCCCACCACCTTCTGGTCTCCCACTGGACACCCCACCCACCAAGGAGCCCCTGCATCATCCTAGACTCCTGCCTCCCCACTCCCTATTCTGTATCCCTCACCAAGCGGGCTAATCTGCCCCCAACTCTTCCTCACACCCTGAACCTGTCCCTCCTTCTTACCAGCAGGATGGCTAGTCCCCTGGCCACTCTCTACCCAGCAGCCAGGTGATCCTCCCAGAGCAAGCTTGTCTAACCCATGGCCCAAGGGTGCGTGCGCCCCAGGATGGCTCTGAATGCAGCCCAACACAAATTCGTAAACTTTCTTGAAACATTATGAGATGTTTTTGTGATTTTTTGTTTTTGTGTTTTAGCTCATCAGCTATTGTTAGTGTTAGTGCATTTTACATGTGGCCCAAGACAATTCTTCTTCTTCCAGTGTGGCCCAGGGAAGCCAACAGATTGGACACCCCTGTCCTAGAGGATCTGTCTGACCCTGTCATTCCTCTCCTAACCCCCTGCCAGCTCCTCTGGCTGTCGGTGAAGGGGTCGGCGTCCTCACATGGCCTACAAGTTCCTGCACGTCCTGCTCTCCACCCTCCTGCCAGACTGGGCACCAGGCACCCTGCCCACCCGCTCTGGTCTCCGCCCTTCACTCCAGCGACACCCTTGGGTGATATTTTTATGCGTCCACCAGGCCTAAGCTGAAATGTCCCTGCCTCTGGGGGGCCTGTCCTGACCCGCTGAGCCTGGGTCCCTTGACCTGAGCTATCATCACACCGACCAGCCCATCTGTAAAGCCGTCTGTCTGTCTGTCTCCCCTCTACAACACCAACAGCATGATGGCCAGGCCCATGTCTGCGCCTTTGCAGTGTTTCCCTGGTGACCTAGGCAAAGTGCAAACGTTTGTTGAGTGAATGAAGGAAGAAGCCTCTCGGTGGCCCCATCTCTCATCCCTGAGGCAGGATGGTGGGGCAGACGGCAACCATCCGGGCAGCCATGGCCTGGCTCTGTCCCAGCTTTGCCACTAATTTGCTGTGTGCTCTTGGGGGAGCCACTCGCCCTCTCTTGTTTCCTCATAAGGGGAGGGAGCTGGTTGGACAAGCTGGTCTCTAAGGTCTTTTCAGGTCCACGATTCCCCTTCTACACACCCCAGACAGGCCGCTCGCTCCCTTCCTGCCCATGAAACCCCCTTTGTCTCTGCTGTTCCTCCCATGTGAACTGTCCTTCTGTCCCTCCTCTTTGTCCCACCTACCCAGCGCCAATGTCTCCACTGTGTAAATTTCTAAATTCTCTTTTCTAGAGTGTTCTTTATAATGAACATGTATCACTTCAATTTTGAATTTTCTTTTATTATTTTGTAAGACACAGAAGTAACCTATACTCATTATAAAATAAGAAGTCAAATACAGGTGAGCAGCCCTAATTCAAAAACCTGAAATCTGAAATGCTCCAAAATCCTAAATGTTTGAGCATCAACAAAACAGCACAGGCGGTAAATTCCACACCTGACTCCACGTGACAGGTTGTAATCAAAACTTTTTTTTTTTTTTTTTTTTTTTTTTTTTTTTTTTTTTTATGAGACGGAGTCTCGCTCTGTCCCCCAGGCTGGAGTGCAATGGCGGGATCTCCGCTCACTGCAAGCTCCGCCCCCTGGGTTCACGCCATTCTCCTGCCTCAGCCTCCCAAGTAGCTGGGACTACAGGCACCCGCCACAACGCCCTGCTAATTTTTTTTGTATATTTAGTAGAGATGGGGTTTCACCGTGTTAGCCAGGATGGTCTCGATCTCCTGACCTCATGATCCACCTGCCTCGGCCTCCCAAAGTGCTAGGATTACAGGCTTGAGCCACCGTGCCCGGCCCGTAATCAAAACTTTCACGCACAAAATTATTTAAACTATTGTATAAAATTACCTTTAGGCTATATGTATAAGATATATAAGAAAAAATCAATTTCATGTTTAGACTTGGGTTCCCATCCCCAAGCTATTTCATTATGCATATGCAAATATTCCAAAATCCAAAAAAATTAGAAATCTGAAACACTTCTGGTCCAAAGCATGTCAGATAAGGCATACTCAACCTGTAATATAAAAGCATGACACTGGGTGCGGTGGCTCACGCCTGTAATCCCAGCACTTTGGGACGCTGAGGCGGGGGGATCACCTGAGGTCAGGAGTTCGAGACCAGCCTGGCCAACACGGTGAAACCCCATCTCTACTAAAAATACAAAAATTAGCCGGGCATGGTGGCGGGCACCTGTAATCCCAGCTACTTGGGAGGTTGAGGCAGGAGAATTGCTTGAACACAGAATACAGAGGTTGCAGTGAGCCTAGATCATGCCACTGCACTCCAGCCTCCAGCCTGGGTGACAGAGTGAGACTCTGTCTCAAAAAAAAAAAAAAGTATGTAAAATAAGAAGTGAAAATCCCTCGCCCCCAAAGGTAACCAACCACTATAAACAGCTGGAGCATTTCTATAATCAGAACAAAAATCAACACGAATTTATTTCAACGAACTACAAACAAATGCTGCCACCCCTTCAGGTCAGGTCCACATGCTCGCCCCCTCCACACATGCTCTTCCAATACTCCAGGGCTCTTTCTTTTTGGGGTGGCTCTGACATCAGACTGCCTGCCACTTACAAGCTCTGCCACTTATCTAACCTCCTTCTGCCTCAGTTTCTTCATGCAAGTGTGGATAATAACAACGCTCTGTTGATACAGTTATTGCGAGGAGTAAATACTCTTGCACATAGGAAACTCTTAGAATGGTGCCTGGGCGAACTGAGTGCCTTCCAAATGTCAGCGCTTACCACTGTTATTGAGTAACTTTCCCGTGCTGAGCAATGGGGATACCAAAGTTTGGGTACAGACCCCCTTTGTCTTCTGGGAGCTGACAGTGGCACTGGGGGTCAAGGCGCCTGTGTGTGTGTGCACACACAGCCCTGCCTACAGGCGGCTCTCCTCAGACCTTGAAACACTCAACACGTGTTATCTCATCTGATTCTTAGGACCATCCTGAGCAGGGGCCAGTGCTGGCATCTCAGAGGCTCAGAGGGCTTAAGTGCCCAGTGTCAGGGCACACAGGTAAGAATGGCCAGCCAGGATTCAAACCCAGGCCAGCTGGATCCATGACTCCACCAAAGAGCCACAAGAAAGCACTATCTACCCACCCAGGGTTAAGTGGAGCCTGGCCAAGCACAGTGAGAGGCGGGCCAGGAGAAAGGGCAGCGGGGGGCTTTGGGAGCAGCGGGGCAGGCCAGCAGGGCCTGAGACACTGACGCTTATTATTCCCACGCGCTGGCCTTGTCTCTGCAGCCAGGCCACCATGTCCTGGAGGGCTGGCCCACACCTCAACCTCGTGGCCTACTGCCACCCTTGTCCCACGTGCCGCAGAGCTGGCCACACATTCACTGGCTGGTGTCTGCTTCCTCAGCTCCTCTCACTAAAGCATCTATGACACCCGGGGAAGCAGGTCGATGAAGAAAAGCTGCCCACTGGGCCAGAGGCAGGGCTTGGAGGTAGAGTGGATTGAACACACACAGACCTGGATCCCAGAGTGTAGCCTTAGCCTCTGACTATTTTGGAGTCCCCAGATGAGCCACCTGCCTTTGTTAATCTCAATCACCTCATCTATAAAACGGGCAAACCATTACCCTCTCTTGGGGCAGTTGTGAGGGTTAAGGGAGGGGCCTTGGGAAGACGTTCTGGACAGCAGCGAGCCGTAGTGTTGTCTGCTAGTGTGGGGGCTGACACTTGTTGAATACTGACCTGATGTGCTTTTTCTCCCTTCCAGGCAAGAATCAATATTAATTAGCCCACTTAACAGATGGCACCCAGAGAGGATGAAAACCTGCCTGGGTCATGCAGTTAGAAAGTAGTGCAGATAGGATTTGAACCCAGGTCCCTCTAAGCCCCATGTGCTTCCACTGCAGAGGCCTCCAGGTGGGGAGGCCGTATTTGCATGCAGGCCTCATGCGCCACGCCAGGTGGAATCTCAGACCTCAGTCTAAGGCGTTATCAGAGAGCTGCAGCCCTGGAGCCTTCAGGCCTGGCCTCCTCCGTCTGGCCCCCTCTGGTGCTCCCAGCTAAGCTCAGGGCCTTGGGGAAGGTTTCTGGGTTTGATGATGCCATTAGAGATCCCCAGGGGTCTCTGCCCACCTGAGGACCTGGGAGCCAGTGACCCCTTGTTCCCAGGAGGGGCTGGCGCCACAGCCCAGCTGGAGCCTGGCTGGGGTGGTGCCCCAGGAGAGGGGAAGGCGCCAGTTCTTAAGATGGGGAAACAATGGGGTATGTCTAAGCCTCCCTCTCTAGGCCCGGAGCAGTGACTTCGGCCTCTTCCTCCCCATCAACTAGGGTTCAGAATTATGGGCGAGGTACATCTATTTCTCCTCCACATAACACTCAGCCCTCACTTCTCTGAAATGCATCGGGCCTAACACCAGACTGGGGGGTAGGGGTGGTGGAATGGGAGCTCAGGTCAGGGTTCTGGGTATTTACCCCAGCAGGGATCCCCCTCGACACCCCCGCTGGCCCTGGCTACTCCCTAGCCGACTTCCCTTCCCGCAGCCGGGCCTAGGATTCCCCTGGTTGAGGCTGAGCCTTCAGCGCCTGCCCTGAGAGACACACCTGCCTAGGTCGGTGCTGCCCAATCCAGAGAGGGGCCCGGCCATGCCAGGCCTGGCAGGTAGGCCCATCTGGGCAAGCAGGGCTCGGGGAGGGGCTCAAAACATCCTCCTCGCAGCACCAACAATATCGTTGCCCCAGGAAACTGCGACCCGCGCCCCTCCAGGCTGTTCCCAGCTCTATTCAGAAATCTTCGGACTGGGCACAGGCCAAGATGCAGCCTGCCTGCCCGCTCCGGGATCGCAACCCCGACCCCAGACCCTGCCGCAGCCCGGAGGTTGGGGAGAAGGAGGCCTCCGAGCCCCCTCCTCCAATTCCAGCGCAGACCTCCCAGCCTAGGGCCAGGAATGGCGGAGGGAACAGCCTCGTGAACATGCAACGGCTACCAGTCCGGACTAGAGGCTGGCGGGGCTTCTGGGGGGGACTCTGTCCCGGGAAGAGACCCCACTCCCACGCAGCCCTTTCCTTCCCGGGTTCCCGAGGTTCTGGGGTGGGGGGTGGGCAGGGCAGCCAAGGCGGATCAGTCCCGGCTGAAAGGCGAGGCGCGCGGCGGCCGGGACTCTCACCTGAAATTGGGAGGCGACGCGATGTGCAGCCCCAGGAACGGGGAGGCGGCGGGCGGGGACGCGGCCCCCCCGCCCAGGCCGCCGCTTTCTCGCTCCGCCATTCTCGGGCACAGCCCTGGCCATCCGGGCGGAGCGCGGCGCAGTGGAGGCGGCGGCTGCGAAGGAGGCGGAGGCGCGGCGAGGGGGCAGCCGCCGCCGCGGGGCTCGGGCTAGCCGGGCGCGGCGGGCGCACCTGTGTCTGGCAGGGCGCGGCACCGCACCGCGCACGGCTCGCGGAACTGGCGAGAGCGCCCCGCGCGCGTCCCCGGGCCCCGGCCGGGGTCTCGCGCGCCCCGCCCCGGCCCCGCCCCCACCCCGCCAGCCCCGCCCCCAGAGGTGGCGCTCTCCGCGGTGCTGAAGCCACGGCCCCCGCGGCCCTGAGCTTGGCTCAGCCCCGCCCTAAATCCGACACCGACTCTCCTCCACCCCGTGGCCGGTGTGGGCTTTGTCCCTCCGGTTGGGCTTAGTGCCCGGGTATCAGATGACTAATGGCAGGACACTGGACCCCAAGGTCCAGGTTGGCCCCCCGCAGCAGACACCAAGAAGGCAGGCGGAAAAGGAGGGTCGTGGAGGAAAGCAGAGAAAGGAGAGGATGTCAGTGGGCTCTTAAAGCGTAAAGGTTTAGAGTCAGGTGGTGTGAATTCACTGGCTCCACAAGTGACTGGGCAGTGGGGCCTTGCATTAGTGACTTCAGAGCACTAAGGTTGGGTCTTCTTATCTGTGAAATGGGACAACAGCGGTCCCTCTCATGGTCGTTGTGAGAATGTAACGTAACACAAATGTGGTGCCACTGAGACCCAGAAACACTCCACCTCCTGCGCTGGGATCCAGGCCTCACCCCAGTCCTGTCCCTTTACCTTGAGGGGACCCTCCCAAAGACTCTCCCGAGAGGTTGTCTTCTCTAAAGATTGACTTAAACCTCTCTTCAGCCCCAAACAGCTACTCGTGGTGAATTGAGCCCTCCGGGCTTCTCGGTCTCGCCAGGACCTTCCCAGCGTTCTCCTTCTTAGCGCCTCAACTGCATTTCCTGCAGAGCGCCCCTCTTCTGCACCCACAGACACACATTCTAAGACTTGGGGCCTTTCCCGCTGCTCCCACTGTTGACTTCTTGGGATCATTTTGGTTGTTTCTGTTCCCTCTGGCACCTCCATCCCTGCTAGGCTTTGGCCACGGCTTCTTCCTCATTGTCTCTCCCTCGAAAGGGTGTTAATCCTGGGCTTCCAGGCCTTCAAGGCCCTGAGTTTCCCAATTGAGTTATTTCAGAGTACAGACTGCCAAGGCTAGGGCCCTAGCTATGGTGGGTCATAGAGCCTCTGGTCAAACCTCATTGGCTTCTCTGGTCTCTCAAAAGAACCCTAGAGACCCTGTCCACAGGGCAGGACAGGGCAGAAAACGGGCAGAGCAAACTGCCACAACTCGTGGAGTCCTCTTTCAAATCTGGACTGCCGACCAGTCATGCTGGCCCCTTTGCTTCAGTGCAGCACCTAGCAAGGAGCTGGAGGCACCTGCCGTGCCGCCAGCCTTGAGAATATCCCAATACCTAGAGCCAAAGGTCATGGCTGCTTCTCTTTTCCCTGTCCCTGGGGCCCAGAGGGGACTACTTTTCTCAGCTTTCATGCTCAGGCCCCCTTCACTGGGCCCTCACGGTAATCATCTGCTGCCATGGTGCCTGGCTTTTCCTCTCAGGAAAGCAGTCTTGCCATCATGGCTACTAATCGTTCCTTAGAATGTGGACTTGCCTCAGCTAGGGAACATCCTTAGCAGGTCAGGGGTGGATGTAAAGGACAACTCCCTCTTCCAGAACCTTTTGCTCAAGAGCAAAGGTATCTTAGCTCCAAAGGCCAACCCAAAGCCATTATTAGAGAGAAGCCAGGAGAAGGGCAAGAAAGAAAGGCAGGCCCAGGTCTTGGTATGAGGGAGGCCAGCAGGAGCTTCAGAGCAGAGCCAAGAATGAGACAAGTCCCCAAGGCAGGTTCCTCCCCTTTCCTCCTTCTTCACTCTGTGCAGGCCAGACTGTGATATTCTTGGGCCTTGCCTGGGCCCCTTCCCACAAAGTTGGGGTGTGAGCTAATAAAGCTTTCAGTCCAAGGCTAGCATCCCCTAGCATGGAAGCAGGGCACACTGTACAGAGAGGGGCCATTCTCTAGCCAGGAGGGCAGGAGACAAAGCCAGCATCCAGGCTCCCTAGGCTTGGCTGTGGGCAGATCTCAACCACCTAGTCACAGCCAGAGAGCCTGCATCCCCTCCTCACCACGGGCTGCAGCTTAAGTGGCTGCATTGAATTAAAGGATAGATTGAGGGCCTGGAGCAGGCCCTGCACTGACTGACCCCCAGCCTGGGGGTGGGTTTTAAGTGGGCTGCGAGGCTGGGTGGCACTGGGCCAGAGTGCTCTGTACTATTTTGGCCAATTGACCCCCAACTCTTGACCAAGCTCTGGACCAACTCTTGACCAAGCTGCTCCAGTCTGCTCTGGCTGCTCCCCCTTCCTAAGGAGGAATAGGAGGCTCCTGACTCCCACAGAACCAAGATGGGGTGGCCGATAGCTTCATTCAGGCTCAGCCTGACCAAAACCCTGGTTCCCAGGCCTCCCACAAGAGTGACAACAGCACAACCTTACTCAGACAGGTCAGACATTTATAAAACAAGTGAATATTCACAAACAAATTGTGGGAGAAACACACCTTCCCAGCAATAGAAAATCTCTATAAAGTGCATTTTGCCTGCAACCATCTCTTCCCCATGCTGGCCCTTGGGTCAGGATTTGGGGCATTGTTCCGAGGGAGCCCTCAGGGCCACCTGAGCTGGGAGAAGGGAGGCATGAAGCCACCATGGAGCTCCAGGCTACTGGACATACCCTCTCTACCCTGCCCTTCCCTCCTGGCTCCAGGAGTGCACTGCCTGACTCCACTGGCAGGTTGATCTGGGAACGGGCTGGCATGCTAGGGATGGTGGAGAAGTAGGCAGAGGTGGTCCTGCCAACCTGTACCTTAGGGAAGAGAGCCAGCAGCAGACAGGCAAGAAAACGAATCATCCTGCTACCTGAAGGCGATGCTAGTGAATACTAAATCTTTGGCCTTCCCACGGTCTCAGATTTGCCCTTCCAGGTTTGCTTGACTCTCTTTCTGGCAATGGCCCCTGATTCTCTTTCCTCTCGGCTGGGGCTGAGGGAACAGGGAAGCCCCCAACCCAATGCTCTGAATGCACACCATCCACTGTGCCCTGCTCCCCTCCCACGATGATGGGACATTTCTAGTGAGGGTGACATACATACAACAGTTGGACTCTAAAGGCAGCTCTCTGGCTGAGAAAACCTGAGGATATCTCAGGAAGAAGCCTGTCAGTGTGGTGGACAGCTACAGGAGATGGGTCTGGCCCCAGGGTTCTGGTCCAAGGACAGAGGACAGTGAGGGACAGGGCTGGGGCCAAAAGAATTAACAGATCTGAGGCTAGGAAAGGTCACAGGGGAGGTAGAAAGGAAAAGGCCCAAAGGCCAGCTTAATGATACATGTGAGGACAAAAATCCAAACAGGAATCAGCCTCATAGCCACACACACACACACACACACACACGTACCCCACACACACACACACACACACACACACACACACACACACACTTTGTGGCTCAAGTGCAGGCCAGAGGGTGGAAGGAAGACTTGCTTTAGTTGGCCACCATCGTCCTTTCCATGACATCTTTCTCAACACAGGCCTTTGGCAGTGGGAAGGAAGAGGTGGGAGGCACAGGCCACTCCTGGAATGCAAGGCTTGGCTTCTCTGGGTCAAACCTCCCACCTACTGCTCCTGGAAGGAATGGTGTGCTGGATGTAATCTCTAACTCGGACTTTTGCCAACTGCCCCTGGCAGTCCCCATCCCTGAGTCCCTCTGCCTGAGTCCTTGGAGCTCAGCTACTGGGATAGCTGACATGGCAGTCTGGATGCTGACAAGTCCAGGGCAGGCCCTGGAAGCCAACAGAACAAAGACTAGAATGGTTTCCCTGGCTGGGTGTCAGCTGTCCTCACTGGCAGCACTGTGGTGCCTTGGAGTGTGGCCAGAGAAACCAGGGGGCCTTACACCACTGGAACCTGGTCTCCTCCTGGTAGAGTGAGTGAGTTTGATCCTGGCCCCTCCACAGCTCCTGGGTAAGCTCTGAGGCTGGCTCTCAGCTTCTGGGGAAGGAACAATGACAGCTGGGATCTAACTTTAGGTTCTAAATCCCGAAAAGGTAGATGTGCTGTCTTAGGCTCCTATTACAGTACCAGGTATACCCCACACCAGTCAGGTATCTGCGTGTACTTCTGTAGAGTGGTGGAAATTTTTTAGATCTGTCTATGGCCTCATGCTCAGTCCCAGATGCCCAAGGAAGGGCATGGGACTGAGCCCAGTGGCAGAGAATTTTAAAATAAGAAAGAGAGGCCAGGTGGCTACGTCTGGACAGCATCCATCCACTCCGGCCTGCTCAGCCTCCAGGTCAGAAAGCAGGAACTCAGCAGGGCTCTGGCTGCCTCCAGAATCCCATGCTTTGGACAACAGCCAGAACTGCTGCCCTCCTACTCCACAGTCTGACGTAAGGAGGGAGGGAAGGAGGTCTAGTGAGGCAGATGCCAGGATCCCAGCTAGGGTCCTACCACTACGTTCTGTTCAGACAAGGCAGCTGGCTTGCAGCAACAGGTCTCAGCTGAAAGTCACTGCCATAACCTCGAGCCTTGTGTCTGGAGGCTGGGAAACAGCACTGGCGTGCTACAGGTACTCCCCCAGCCCAGGCAACATTCAGAATCATGAGTGTCAACAGATGCATGCACACGCAAACAGGCACACCACTCCCTCCTCTGCACACGCGCACACACACACACACATGCTCGCTCTATCTCTGCCCGGTGATCAGCTTCTCTGCAGGTTGTACTCTGCTGCCGCGGTGGCTGCTTGGGCACCCAGGCTTTGCTCACGGAGCAAGGGCTCTGCAGCTGGAAGAGAAAAACAAGTGCAAAAGGAGCATTCAGGAGGCCGCTCAGTTGCCCAGGGACACAAGCTCCTCTGGCTGCTTCTCTGGGGACATTCAGAGTGGGACCTGGGAAGAGCTGAAAGAGTGAGCTGAAAGGGCCACGGTACCTGGGGACAGGTTGTTGCTGGGATGCCACTGGGATGAGGGAATACTGCCCCTCTGAGGTGCTGATGCAGGACAACCTCCCCACTGCAGGCCCTCCACCCAGGGCTGTGGACAGCAGAGGAGGAGGAGGACAAGGCTATGTGAGAGTCACATGAAGCCTTGGGGGATACTTGCTCAGATATGACAAGGGCAGCTTCTGAATCAAGGCACAACAGCTGCTGCCAGAGATGGAGAATCAGGAAAAAATGGCTGGAAGAGAAGCCCACTGGGACCAGTAATTTTGAAGAGTAAGGCAATGACTGAGTTTAGAATCAGCAGGTGAGCACATTTCCACATATAGATGAAAGCACCCTGGCACAGTGCAGGAAGATTGTGGGGGCAGGAGGGAGAGAGGAGACACAAGGATGACTCATTTTAAAGATTTATGACATCCAGAATCTGGGGCAAAGAGAAGAAACAGCTTCATCCCTGATAACAAAGGAAGGACGGGGTGCGCCTGTCACAATGCTGAGTTGTCTGTTTAAACAGGTTTAGTGTGTCTGAGAGTCTACAGAGACACACAGCATCCCATTAAAAGTTTGTGCAGTTTAAATGTGGGTGAGGTAGATAATAAGTAGGCTTCCTAAGCCTGCCATGGGTCAGGTACTATACACTTGTGCTGTGGCTGAATTCTGTCCCCCACAAAATTCTTATGTTGAAGTCCTAACCCCCAGTACCCCGGAAGGTGACTGTATTTGGAGACAGGGTCTTTAAAGACGTAATTAAGTTAAATGAGGTCATTAGTGTGGGCCCTAATCCAATATGACTGGTGTCCTTAAAGGAAGAGGAAATTTAGACCCAGACAGTACAGAGGGAAGACCATGTGAAGACACAGGGAGAAGATGGCTGTTTATAAGCCACAGAGAGGAGCCTCAGAAGAAAAGAAGCCAACCCTGGCAACATTTTGATCTTAGACTTCTAGCCTCCAGAACAGTGAGAGGACACATTTCTGTTGATTAAGCCACCCAGTCTGTGGTACTCTGTCATGGCAGCCTGAGCAGACTAACACAACTTGAGATCCCAGTAACCTTGAAGCTTGCCCTCCACTTTTGTAGACGAGAAAACAGAAACCAGAGAGGAGAAGGAACTTGCCCGGGACAACAGCACTGATAAGTGGCAGAGCCAAAAAAGGAAATCCACATCTGTCTGATTCTCAAATCTGTCTTTTTACCAGCAAGTAATCTCTATACAATAGTATTGCTCATTAAGACTTTTAGAGAAGACTTTTAGAAGAAATTCAACATGGCACCATGAAGACTAATATCCAACAGACATACATGTGAATTAAGCTGTTATTAGAAAAGGGAAAATGCTCTTAAAGTCAAAGACATTGGAGACAAGGATTCAGTATCATGCAATGCTTTTAAGGCCACATGCTAAATCTGAAGCAGATTTTATCTGATGATAATTTATCTGGAAGCTGGGCAAAATAAAGAGCAGACATAAGAGTGGGTGGCTGTATAGGTAAGTACTGTGTGTCTTATTCTTTTTTTTTTTTTTTGAGATGGAATTTCACTCGTTGCCCAGGCTGGAGTGCAATGGAGTGATTTTGGCTCACTGCAACCTCCGCCTCCCAGGTTCAAGTGATTCTCCTGCCTCAGCCTCCTGAGTAGCTGGAATTACAGGCATGTGTCACCACACCCGGCTAATTTTGTATTTTTAGTAGAGATGGGGTTTCTCCATGTTGGTCAGGCTGGTCTCTAACTCCTGACCTCAGGTGATCCACCCGCTTTGGCCTCCCAAAGGATTACAGGAGTGAGCCACCGAGCCCAACTTTTTTTTTTTTTTAAATAGATGGAGTCTTGTTCTGTTGCCCAGGCTAGAGTGCAGTGGCGTGATCTCGGCTCACTGCAACCTCTGCCTCCTGGGTTCAAGCACTTCTCCTGCCTTGGCCTCCCAAGTAGCTGGGATTACAGAAACCTGCCACCACAACTAATTTTTGTACTTTTAGTAGAGATGGGGTTTCACCATGTTGCCCAGGCTGGTCTTGAACTCCTGATCTCAGGTGATCCGCCCACCTCAGCCTCCCAAAGTGCTGGGATTACAGGCGTGAGCCACCGCACCTAGCTGTGTGTTTTATTCTTTAAAATATGTGTTATTTTCAATAATTTTTCCCTTTAAGCTTATACTATAATAACCTAGCCATTTTTTTTTGTTACAAATGTATGTATTATTAAGATGTACATGTGTTTATTGAAATATGCTGATTGTGAGTATATACTCCACACACAGGGCTCTCTCTGGCCCCTATTGTTAAACTAAAGAGATGGCTATTCTTCTGAAATAGAAAACTTTCAGGATTGCAGGATATACCAAAAAAGGTCCTCCTTACCCAACACCTCCATTTTGTGTGTGTGTGTTTTATCCATTTTCAGGGATGGGGGAAGATAAAGAGTGCATGAAGATTCCTTAGAATAACTGCTGTTAATCTGGGGTTCCTGGGCCTTAAGGAGCCCAAGGATAGGCTTTGGGGCAGTCCATGGAGCCTCTGGAGTGATGTGCACATTCCTCTCTGTGTGTGAACATATGCAGTTTTCTGGGTATGGGTTCCATCTTCCATCGACTTTCCAAAGTGGGGAGTAACCCAAACAGGGTTTAAGAACCAATGCCTACGCTTAGAAGATAAGAGGGTGAGGTACAGTCAGGTGGATATAACGATAACAATTCAGACATATGTTGCCTTCAGCATCAGTTAGTTTTGGACAGGCTCATGAAGGGAGGGGGCGGTGTCCTGGCCTCAGATAAGCCCTAGTCACCCAAGTCCCTCTGTGATGGTTTCAAAGCTACCAACGCAGAAAACCAAGGTTTAGAAGAACCAGCTTGGCCTCGCCTACAAAACTAGTCAGAGGCCTGTTCAACTAGTTACTCAAGCTGCTTGATCAGCAGATAACTAGTTGGTGCTGTACTCCTGTCCTCAAGCTAGGGCATGCGTCTGTAGAAAAAGGGGTCTGGGGAAATCAAATGAGATCTTGCAGAAAAATGATGACAGCAGGACTAAAGGGAAAGGAGAACAGCCAAGGGGAGGCACCAAGGGAAAAATCAACTCATAAAACATTCACTGAAAAATCAATCTCTTAGTTGTCCAACTCTTTCAACCTGTCATTAATACAAGAAACACAGTGGCAGCTAGAACAAAAAGTAGCGTAACGACTGTCTCCCTCTGCACCCCAATGTTAGTTAGCATGGCCTCCTGGGTACCTTTGCCCTCACACCCCTTCCCATCCATTAGACGCTATCAAGAACCCAAGTGTATAAGTCTGCCCGTCCCTATGCTCCTCGCCCTGGAGGGGTGGATGCACGTGTGCAGGCATGAGTTTATGCTGGCAGAGGGTCCACAACAGCTGACGGTTTGGAGGAAACTTTGTTTGCAGACTGTCACAGAGTCTCAATGTTTCCCTCTCCCCATCATATTGGACAAGGCACAGTGCCCAAGAGCTTGAGAAAGGCAGAGGGTTCGCTAACTGCTTCCAAGTGAGGGTCAGGGAAGTACAGCTGGGCCTGGATGGGGGAGAGAGCTGAAGGTCTGAGCTCAATCACATTCCTCAGGTCAACCACACCTTTACCCTTCCCACAGCATGCAGATCATGCAAGAAAGTGGAAGGGACAGCCATCAGTCAACGCCTACTTATGAAGTGCGAGGGAAAGCGCTAGGGGACGTGAGTCTAAACTTCTGATTTTAAAGGCAGGAACTGAGAATCAGAGAGGTGAGACTATTGGGTGGAGTCTCACAAGAGACAAGTGGCAGGTCTGGGACACAGACACTGGTTTGAGTGTAATGCTGGCAGGTCTCGGATGCAGACACTGGTCTGAGTGTAACGCAGGGCTCTCTGGCCAATGCCACACTGCCTCCACTTCCACTATTTAGCATTTTACCAATTGCTAGTGCCTTTCACCTTACAAGGACAGAGTATACAACTAAACTAGTGTCAAAAAGACATCAAGGAGAATCCAGAAGTCAGGTTTTACTCGATGATTTACCCAGTCAGGCTTACTGCACGGCTAACAAAAGCCGGCAGGGGAGGGGAAGAGGTGATCCTTGGCCGGGAACCTTTTGTATTCAGTGGGGCTTCTCTCCACAGATAGTCTGTACCAGCAGAAGGGCAAATGGAACACGTGAGCTGTTCTCCCCATGGCAAAAAAATTGGACCAATGAGAGAAATCTGTACACAATTCAAGGCTAATGGAATCCGGAGCAGTCAGCAGCTTTGGGGATTATGGGGAACCATTTGAAACAATAGCTATTTGGGGGCTGGCTTGTTTTTCAGTTTAGTGAATGCTGTAAAATAAAACTTAATGCAGAACAGATAGCTGGTGTGGATTTGAGGTAAGTGTAGAACCTACTGATTGGAGGCCATGTTTTCCTACCAGATCAGTTTAAATGTTAAGTGACTGTCCACCCTGTACACTGCCACAGGCCTGAGGCATTAGAAAAACAGAATCCAGAACTATAGAGCTCAGAGCTAAAGGAGACCTCAAAAGGCCCAGGATGTAGCCTTCAGGCTGGTGAAGAATGACTATTCACATCTTACACCTAAAGCATGGCAGAAAGGCTATGGATCCAGCCCAAAGTCACACAATTAAAAATGACACAGGAAATGGAGGAAAAAGGGACAAGTCTCCCTGCCACCCCCTCCCCCGACCCAATATAATATGATACCAATTTGGGCTACATAGCCACAGCTCTGTGGTCCATTCAGCTTAGGGTGCTGGCTCTGACAGAAGTAACACCAACATAATCAAAGACACCCGGAGAAGAAAGTACAAGATGATAATGTGATTCCATTTGCATAGTGCATTTTACATATTCAAAGACTTTTTCGATGGGTAGGGCAGGTGACAAGATGCTATTATCACCATTTTACAGCTGAGGATGCTAAGCATCTTTAGGCCCAGGTGCCTCTGCCAGCCTCTCACATGGTGAGACATGGTGTACTCTTCTTTTCTCAGGATTTCCAAAGAACACAGCTGTTCCTCCCTAGTCTGTCTTGGAGGGAAGTCTGCACCACCCCAGATCCTCTGACCTCTGCACCCCCAACCTTCACAGTCTAGCCTGGCCTTAACTCCCCACTGAGCCACCAGTGGAGGGCAGAGTAAACCTCAAGAATCAGTCCTTAAAATCCCAGTAGGCTGACAATCTTCTGGACTCCAGGGCAAGAGATGGGCACTTACCTCTGCATCCTTGTCATGTCTTCCCTTGGAATCACTGTCAAGCCTCTCAGCTGACTTTCTCTCCCCTACCTGTTCCTCTGCAGGTCCCAGCCCAATGCCTAATTCATCCTCCCAAAATGCCAATTTGATCATTCCCTTTCCAAAATGTTTCTTCACTCCCAAAGAGTACACCAGCAGACTCATGTGCCTGCCATTTACAACCTTCCACAATCAGACCCAACCGTAACCTTGTGTTCCTCTACAATAATAACAATACCTATAATAATAACTACTGCTTACCAAGCACTTATGACCCACACACTTGATAAGTGTCTTGCCTATAACACAGTCACCGTTAGCTGTCTACCAGTATCCACACTTCCTGGTTAACAGAACCTAAAATGTGTTCAGGAGGCAATGGGCTTGGCCCAGAAAATGGATTATGATTAGTCTAAGTCAGTGATTCTCCAAGTATGGTCCCTGGACCAGCAACCCTTATAATACAGAACTGCAGCCTCTTCTGTGCCCCGACCTTACCTTCTTACTCAACTTTATTTTATTGTTTTCATAGCACTGATGGCCTCTTGAAATTTTTTTTTTTTTGTGAGACTGAGTCTAGCTCTGTCACCCAGGCTGGAGTGCAGTGGTACGATCTTGGCTCACTGCAACCTCTGCCTCCTGGGTTCAAGTGATTCTCCTGCCTCAGCCTCCCGAGTAGCTGGGACTACAGGCACCTGCCACCTCGCCTGGCTAATTTTTGTATTTTTAGTAGAGACAGGATTTCACCATGTTGGCCAGGCTGGTCTCGAACTCCTGACCTCGTGATCCACCTGCCTCAGCCTCCCAAAGTGCTGGAATTACAAGTGTGAGCCACCACACCCGGCTGGCCTCTTGAAATTTTAAACATTTATTTGTTTACTGTCTGTCTCCTTCCACTAATATGCACCCAAGGGGGAAGGGATATTGCCAGTCTTGTACACAACCACACCCCCAACGCCTGGAACGGTGTCTGGCAAAGCATGAGCTCTTGATATGCGTACGGAAGGAGTGCAGCTGCCCTTGCTGTCCCTTCTCTTTCATCTTTGTTCAAGAATTGATGGCTGAAGCTGGGGCTGCCACCCAAGCCCAGACCAGCAACACTATTTCTGGGCCCCTTGTTAGGTAAGAAAAATAAGCCCCTATTTGTTTTAGCCACAGTAATTGAGCTTTCTATTATTAGCAGACCCCCACATTTCTAGCTGACACAGATTTAATCTTTTTTTTTTTTTTTTTTTTAGATGGAGTTTTGCTCGTCACCCAGGCTGGAGTGCAATGGCACGATCTCGGCTCACTGCAACCTCTGCCTCCCAGGTTCAAGTGATTCTCTTGCCTCAGCCTCCCGAGTAGCTGGAATTACAGGCATACGTCACCATGCCAGCTAATTTTGTATTTTTAGTAGAGGCGGGGTTTCTCCAAGCTGATGAGGCTGATCTCGAACCCCCAACCTCAGGCGATCTGACCACCTCGGCCTCCCAAAGTGCTGGGATTATAGGCATGAGCCACTGCACCCAGCCCAGATTTAATCATTTAATCGTTGCAACAGCAACCTAATTTATAGGTGAGGAAACTGAGTCTCATAGCAGTTAAGTCATTTGTACAAGATCACATAAATCTTCAGCTGTTTTTCTTGTCCTAAGCGCCCTGCTCACTGCCTGAATCCAATTCACTTTTCAGGCCCCCTAGTGCAAACTTCTGTGATATGTTCCCTGATTGTTCCAGACCACACCAGCTCCCTTCTGCTAAGCTTGTACAGTCTGTATCATTTGTCCAGGAATTCTAGGTTATTGCTCCTTTTTATCTAAGCAGACTGTTCAATCCTTATGGATGGACAGCACATCACGTTTTATATGTTTAATGCTCCCCCTTCTTCACCCACCTGCTGGCAACAATTTCATGTTGAATTGGACACCGTTAGCTTATTGAGCAACCTTGACCCAGACGTTTAACCTCTCTGTTCTTTGGTTTTCTCATCCAAAAATCAGCGTGTCAGCCTGGCAAGTTCCAAATTTGTAATACAGGATGAACTTTGCTTAGTATCACAGAGCTAAGAGATAACTGAGAGAGTAGTAGGTTGCTGGTACTCCCAGGAACAAGACAGCACACATCTGTCCATCAGCAATGTCTATGTCAAAGAGCCCAGGAAAGGTGAAGGGTGCAGGCATCAAATGCCCATCTCAGTGAGCACATAAATCCAGACACTCAAACCAGATGGCCGCAGCCTGGCCCTGAAGTAAGAGGGATCTGATAAAAAGAACCTGTCAGCTCCATGGAGAAAAATCACCCTCCAATCTACATGGTGCATAAGGAACAGCTTGAGATGATGACTCAGAGGGGACAGGAATTTACATTTCCCCAAGAGTGGCATAAAAGGCCCTTCCTGCTTTGGGAAAGGAGAAGCCAGTGTTTTGATGACATTCAGGAGGCTTCCAAGATGAGCACTGCCAGGGAGGTGCAGAGCTGAGGCCACAGGACAGGTGAGAAGGGAGGAAAGGCCGCAAAAGGCAAAGATGATGACAGACTGGGTCTACTGGTCCTCAGGCAGGGCTGGGCCAAGTAAGACACAGCACAGCCCTCTGTCCAGGCTTCTCAAGGTCAGTGCTGCCCTCCACTGGCTGGCCTATAGAACACAGCCTGTTGGAGAGCAGGGGGCCTGGAGCAGCCTCAGACCCTGCAATGGGCCTTTTCCCCGCTGCTTCACACACAGGTCTCAGCTTTCTTTTTGTTGAGTGTGACTCACTTTAATAGGCAGAAAGCGCCACCCCTCAGCCCCCATGCCTTCCTTTTTCCCTTAGCTGGCAAAAAAAATAGAAAAGAGCTTGACTTTTAAATCTCTGATAAAAGTCAGAATCGTGGGATTTTTGAGCTGAAATCCTAAAAGTCATGCAGTCCCACCATATTATTATTATTATTATTATTATTATTATTGTTTTTAGAGATGGAGTCTCACTATGTTGGTTTGGCCAGGTTGGTCTTGAACTCCTGGCCTCAAGCGATCCTCCCACCTTGGCCTCCCAAAGTGCTGGGATTACATACATGAGCCACCACAGCCGGCCCAATGGTAAAGGTCACACAGATATTAACTAGAAAGTACTCATTCCCTAAGCCAGGATGGAACCCGGCTGCCACTGTAAAATGGTAAAGCTTTAGTGGCTGAGCACTGGGTGGTCCCACCAGATTTTCATCTAGTTTGCTATGTTTCAACCTGCAGCTGGCAGGGCAGTAGGCCCCCCCGCTCCCAACTTCCTTCCTGAGGTTGAATCTAGGCTGCTGTCACTCACTCTCAGGCATCCTTGCTCGGCAGCTCTGGGGTTGGCAACTCTGCCACCCTGGCCCGTTTGCTGAGTTCTTCACCAGGTGGTTCCTCGGCTGCTTCCAGCTTGCGTTTGGGGGATGCTGGGCCACTGGGTAGTGGTCTTGGGCCTGTAGGGAAACATGTCAAAGGGTCACACAGACTGTGCATGCAGCCAAAATGACCCCACACTATGCAGCAGCAGCTCTTTAGGGGACAGGGAGCACACTTATCAATGGAATGCCAGCATGCTGCTCCTCAGACCTGCCCCTCGGCCTTGCTTTCAGCAATGACTTTGCCTGGAAATGTCCGAGGAGGACATGATCAAGCAGGCCTGCTGGTAGCAGGACCAGCTTTTGGGCCCCAGATGGCATGGGCTGTGGGCCACAGACTCATTTGGCCTGCCTGCTGTCCTTGCTTTGAAGGTGAGGCATTCCCTCTGCAACCCTGAATCAGCCTCCCCAAGCAGCAAAGAGCAGGGCCCCTGTGGAGGAGTCATGCTGCCCATGGAGGCAGCCTAGCTGGGCCAACTAGAAAAACCCGTGTTCTTGCCATCTCATGTTACTCATCTTCATCCTCAAGAAGGGTGGAGGCTCCGAACGCAACCAATCTGTCCAGTCTTTCTCCTTGCAGCCACCACCCTGTCTGTGCTGCCTCCTCTCTGGCCTCCCTGGGCCCGCTGCGGCCTACTCTGTCCAGTCTCCACCCAGCAGGCCAGGGAGCTTTTTCAGACCTAAGTGCAATCATGCCCTGCCCTACTGACCATCCTTCAGTGCACTGAAGGTTGAATCCTAGTCCTCGTCTCAGACATCAGGCCTGCCACATGCTGCTCATGCTGTATCTTGTCCTCATCTCATTCCTGCTCCTCACTGGGACATGCCGCCACACTGACCTCCCTTCGGTTCCTTGAATGGACTCAGCTCGGTAGTGTCTGTGAGCTTTTTCTTGCTACTCCCTTTGTCTGGAATGTTATTTTCTCAGTGTGTGGCAGGGCTGGCTCCTGCTCATGACGTGGGTCTCTGCTTACACAGGTGTTTCCTGACTGCTCCAACCTCCAGGGACGCAGAAGAAATCCTTCTTTCCCAGTCCCTCTGTCAAGACACTCAACTTTCTTTTCCTCCAAAGCACTTGTTATCTGAAATGATCCAACTTGGTTCCTTTACTATTTGACTGCCCCAGGTAGAATATAAGCTCCACTGGGCAAGGCCTCCTTCTGGCCTCAGTCCTGAATGACTGAAGTGGTGGCACAGGCCACAGGAGGCCACAGGAGGCTGGCTGCTGCTGCTCACCTGCACTGCTCACGCTGCCAGCCTGGCTCGAGCTGGGCTCTGCCACAGGGTGACTGAGGTCTTCCACACAGGAAGGGACAGATGCCAGTAGACCTGGGAGAGAGGCGAGGAGTAATCAGAGTGCCGTCTTGCAGGATTGCAGAAGGCTACAGGGCAGAATGAAGCAAGCGGGGGTGGGGAGGGTAGGAGCAAGACACTGAGGTTCCATTTCTTCCCACTGCCCCACAACTACTCAAGGAGGCCCAGTTCATCCCAGCCTGCAGTGTCCCATACCCCGGGAAGGTGTCAACCTGAAAGACAGCACTCAGCCTCCCTTTGCAAGTATCTGGACATCCCCATCTGGCCCCCTGAGCCTGTAGGTGCTGTCCTTCCCTTCAGTGAGCTAGGTGTTTGTCTCCTTACAGAGTCCCCGGTAGCGCGAGAGCTGCTGGTAAATCTGCTTCATTCGTTCAATGTTGAGCCGGCTGGTCTCGGCATGGTTGACAATGGGCCGTGGGTAGTCCACACCAATGATGCACTTGGCTGCCTTCTGAATTGACTCGGGGGCATTCCAGGGCTCATAGATGTATCGAGAGGGGAACGCTTTCAATTTGGGCAGGTATCGCCTGAAATAAGATACACCAGATGACCCGTCAGCATACCTAGACCCTCCTTCAAAAGGTCCAGGGTATCCCATCCTAGTAGGAGGCCACAGTGGTCAGAGGCCAGAGAGCCTGGTCTGCATCCTCACCTGATGTAGTCTCCACTGGGGTCCGTGCGACGGCCAAAGCCCACAGGGCAGTAGCAGTGGAAGAACTGCTGGAAGAAAGCACTGCAGGACAGCCACATCCAGCTGCCTGCGTTCACACTGAAATCTGCATCCAGGAGCAGCTCATCAAATACCTAGATAGGGGAGGGGATGATCAGCCTCCTTGGGGATATGCAGCCATGTTTTTTCCCAAGTCACCACAGTGCCCCCAGGAGCCAAAGCCCTTCCACTGAAGGCAAGCCACACAGGATCTGGAGGGGATCTCCTGGACCCAGAAATCCCACCCCATCCCTCAGCCCAGAAGGGGGCTGCCCTTTGATGGGCCTGACCAGAGGGTACATGCCAGCTTTTCGCTGAGAGAGCACTCACCCGGACCCCGCTCTCCCAGCTGACCCAGAGGTCCCCGCGGGTCAGGAAGCAGGCAACGGCGTGCCGGGCCAAGTGGTGGATCCAGCCCTCCTGCCTCAGTTGGGTCATGATGGCATCGATCCAAGGGAAGCCTGTCTTGCCCTCAGCCCACTTGGCCAGGGCCTCAGGATTGCGGTCCCAGGGGATCTGGATGCAGATGGGGTTCCCCTCCATGCGGTCAAACCTGGGGTTGTTGGTAGCTGCCGTGTAGAAGAACTCTCGCCATAGGAGTTGCCCAAATAGGGAGAGGGGAGGTGTGCTGTTCCGCTTCACCTGAGAGGTAGGGGTGGCACATGGATACAAACACTCGCCCAGCTCTTAGCATGGTGCCTCTCAGGTCTCTTCTACAAAGGAATCTGGGCCCTCCACAGACCTGGTGGCTCAGCTCCCAGATGTGGAAGGACTATCCCCTGGAAGTGGCACAGCGTGCCTGCACTTGCAACACCCAGGCCCTGCCTGCACTGTGCCACTGCTCTGAGCAAGAAGAAAGCTACAGAGGGCCAGGCAGTGGGAAGGGGTGTCACCACAGCACTCTGCACTAGGATTCAAACCTCCCAAGGCTGGTCATGTTCCTTGTCCTCAAGAGTTCCCTGTTTGGCTCCACCTTCTAGAAAGTCAAAAGGAGTTTTCCTATCAGCACACATGAAAAATGCTCAGTCTAGATTTTGGCTGAATAAGTTATACACACAGCCTGGATCTGGGGCCATAAGGTAATTAAGAAATCAGACCTCCAAGCAAATAATGACTTCCCTCAAGTCACAAGATTACTCACCAAACTGGCAAAGCTATCCCATGCCACAAAATCTCAATAATGGCAAGGATAAGGAGATAACATTTAAAAATGCAGATACAGCCAGGTGTGGTGGCTCGCATCTGTAATCCCAGCACTTTGAGAGGCTGAGGTGGGTGGATGGCCTGAGCCCAGGAGCTTGAGATCAGCCTGGGCAACATGGCGAAACCCAGTTTCTACAAAAAAAATACAAAAAATTAGCCAGGTGTGGTGGCATGCACCTATAGTCCCAGCTACCGGGGAGGCTGAGGTAGGAGGATCACCTGAGCCTGAAAGGTTGTGGCTGCAGTGAGCTGTGATCATACCACTGTACTCCAGCCTGGGTGACAGAATGAGATCCTGTCTCAAAAACAAACAAAAAAGCAAACGTAGACACAACAGCTAGGCATGGTGGCTCACAGCTGTAATCCCAGCACTATGCGAGGCCAAGGCAGGATAATTGCTTGTGCCCAGGAGTTCGAGACCAGCCTGGGCAACATAGCAAGACCCTATCTCTACAAAGAATGTAAAAAATTAGCTCTACTTGAGAGGCTGAGGCAGAGGGATTGCTCGAGCCCAGGAGTCCGAGGTTTCAGTGAACTGTGATCAGGCCTCACTACACTCTAGCCTGGGTAACAGAGATAGACTTTGTCTCTTAAATAAACAACAGAAACAAAAAAACATAGGCACAAGATGAGGTGATCCCTCTGAATGTTGACTGTGATGCCCTCTCTCCTTCTGGGGATAGTTAACACAGGCTTATTTGCTTCTTGTCTGTATAGCACAGCTCTGTGTGCAGCCCCTCCAGACCACTCCCTCCATCACTGATGGGCAACTGCTGTTCCTGGACTCCCCTTTTGAATGCTGTGGACACAGCCCCAGAGAGGGCAGCTATGCTCTTCCACTTCAGACTGGCTCCAGCCTCACCCTCTCCATGCCTCTCACCCTGGGGACCTCGCCCCTGTCCACCAGCTGCCAGAGGATATGCCACCTCTAGGGTCACACCTGAGGCCTGCTTTTCTGCCTGTCCTGCTCTACATGATGGTCTGGGCTTCATTCTGGTGGGCAGTTCACTCTGTGCTTGGCTCTGCCCTCTTGGATATTGAGTCTTCTCGCCTCCTCTGGACTATCCGCACACACTTAGGCCCTTCCAGGGGCCACAGCCCAACCCCCACCCACCAGTGCCTTTTTTAGGGTGACTGACAAGCCCAAAAGGCCTGGCTGCAGGCCTTAGCTGCAATGTGGGCAGGTATGTCCCCCTTACCTTTTTATACAGGTCCCACAGGCGGTAATAGAAGAGGCGGCAGGAGAGACAACCAAAACGCAGGTAGGGGCTGAGGCCTGTGGGGCTGGCCAGGAGGGAGTTGGCGCTCATTCGGGGCCTCTCATAGTTGGCAACCCAGGCCTACAGCAGATAGAGAAGGTGGCAAAAGGAAAGGCTTGGATGTTACAGAGGAAAGAATGGAGGCATTGGTTGGTTAAGGAATCTGCCCAGGGTCACAGAACAGCCAGCCATGGAGCCACGGAACACTGTGCTTGTCCAGCCGATTTTGAGACGGAACCACCATCGGACCAAACAACGAGTCTATGTCATTCCCTGACTTGCTCTTTAATGTGTGGGGTGACTGTGAACACGTTATTACTTCCCTCAGCTACGTATCTATTAAATAAGAACAAAATTTCCAATCTCCGGTGGATTAAAATGAGATATGAAAGAATTCTGAAAGCACTGAATGAACTCTCTAATTATACAGCAGGAAACACGGCTTCTACTTTACAGAAAAGAATCTCTCTCTCAGTCCCTTCTCTAGTCACTAGCGGCCCTTAGGTTGTATCATGGACACCAGGGACTTCGCACTATTGTTCAACAGCAGCTGGGGAAGGAGGAAACTTCCAATCCATTCCTGGGGACCAATGGAATCATTCATTTCTGGGGCCATGTGTCATATAACATTACTGGTCATGTGTTTATCACCACTGGTTGCTGGCATAGGACTTTACTTTCCTGACTTGCTGTTCCATGCAGTCTCTCACGACTTTTTTTTTTTTTTTCTTTTTCGAGACAGAGTTTTGCTCTCGTCACCCAGGCTGGAGCGCAGTGGTGTGATCTCGGCTCACCGCAACCTCCGCCTCCCGGGTTCAAGGGATTCTCCTGATTGCCCACCTCAGCCTCCCAAAGTGCTGGGATTACAGACGTGAGCCACCGTGACCGGCCTATTTTCACTTTCTTAACTCCCAACATCCTCTCCTCCTCTCCATGATACTGTTTCACAACCTTGACTCTCTTCAGGCCTCCTGCTCCGCACTTCCTGGAAATGGAAGCCATCAGGTAGGAAACACCTCTGCTTTCAGCCACTAAATCTACAAACTCACCTGCACCCACACCTACCCCTCTTTCTCCTCCCCTCCTGTGACCCTGCCCAAGGCCAAGGCCTCCGGCTGCTCTGGAAGCCTCCCCCTTCCTTCTCTTGCATTTTCTTTTTTTTTTTTTTTTGAGACGGAGTCTCGCTCTGTCGCCCAGGCTGGAGTGCAGTGGCGCAATCTTGGCTCACTGCAAGCTCCGCCTCCCGGGTTCACGCCATTCTCCTGCCTCAGCCTCTCCGAGTAGCTGGGATTACAGGTGCCCGCCACCACGCCCGGCTAATTTTTTGTATTTTTAGTAGAGACGGGGTTTCACCGTGGTCTCGATCTCCTGACCTCGGGATCCGCCCGCCTCGGCCTCCCAAAGTGCTGGGATTACAAGCGTGAGCCACCGCGCCCGGCCCTCTTGCATTTTCAACCTCTTTCTTTCTATAGTCTTCACTCCCAAAACATTGAGAAAATAATCTCGTTTCTCCTCTTCACAAAGACAACAAAATAAAAACAAAGGGCTTCTGGCAACCCTGTAGACTTGGGTCCTTTTTCCTCCTTCACAGCCCGCCTCTCTGCATTTCCCCTCCCCTACCTCCAATTTCTGGCCAACCCCATCCTGGTTTCTGCCTTGACCACAAGGCTGGTTCCCACAAGAGTCTCCTGTGACTTCTGTGCCACTGAGTCCTGCAGGCACTTTCTGTCCTTGTATTTTGGGATCTCTCAGCAGCGCTGTACCTGCCGACTGTGCTGTCTTATCCTCTTGATTCCTTGGCCTCTGTGACTCCACATCTCCTGGTATCTCCCAGCTGCCTGGCGCTCTTGGTCTTTCACCAGCTCCACCTCCTCTACCTCTCCCTTAAATGTGGGCACCCAGGGCTCAGCTCTAGGTTCTCTACTCAACTGTGTGCCTCGGCAAGCTCATCCAGGCCCATGGCTCCCGGTTCCACCCCTTTGCAGACAATCACCACATCCACAGCTCTAGCCCAGGTTGCTCCACCCGGCTGCCTGCTAGAAACCTCTACTTGGCTGCCTCTCAGGCAGCTCAAGGGAGATGCGCCCTTTTCTTTAAACCCACCCTTCCATTGGCCTCCCTACCTCAGATAATACACTGCTAGCTACCTAGCTGCCCAAGGCACAATCCTAGCCATCACCTTTGTCCCCTCACCAAGTCCTGTCAATTCTACTGCCCAAATATTTCCCAAATCTGTCCTTTTCTTTCCATTCCCTGCTGCCACCAACCTGGTTCAGGCTAAGGTCATATCTAGACTGGACAACTGTGGCAGCCTCCTGACTGGCATCCCTGCGTCCACTCCCATCCCCCGCTAACTCATTCTCCACGCTGGGACCAGAGTGATGCAATGCCTGTTGCTCGGGATAATGTACACAGTGGGCTTCCTGTTGCTCTGAGGACAGAGCCCAAATCTTCATGAAAGCTTCTGTGGCTCCCCAGCACCCAGGCCTTTCCAGCTCTGTCTCTTGCCCCTTTTTTTTGAGACAGGGTCAGGGTGGAGTGCAGTGGTGTGATCTCGGCTCACTGTACCCTCCGCCTCCTGCTGCCCCTCTTCTTTACGCATCTGCTCTCACTGGCCTTTGCCTCTGCACAAGCAGCTGCCTCTGGACCACTGTCTTCCTTTCCCTCACCTTCACCTGGTTAACTGAGACTCTTCCTTCAAGTCACAACCTCAAGGCTTCTTCCTCTGCAGGTAACCCCTGTGGTATCAGGTTAAGCACCTCTAACAGACACTAGGTATTTTTGCGTGCGCACACCCTTGCTAGCCCCCAGCTTTTAAAATACTTTTATTTTAAATGGAACTTGGATACAGAAAATCACACAAATGTGTGACTTAATGAATTATTCTAAGGCAAACATCCACGCAATCGCCACCAAGGCTCGGGAAACAGAGCTTTGACAGCCACCCCAAGAATCTATGTGCTCACCCCAGGAACAGTTCCCTCCTGCCCCCCAATATATGCAACCCCTACTTCAGCTCTTATAATAAACACTTTCTGCATTTCTGAAACGTTTACATTTTTCTATTTTGGCAAAACATGTTTGAAAGGAAGGACTTTATCTTTTCACAGTTATTCTTTAAGTAGCTTCTTTTTTTTACCCAAATGTGCATTCCTAGGTGTTACAATTTAGTCTTGGCCATTAAAAAAAACTTTATTTCTGCCCGGGTGTGGTGGCTCATGCCTGTAATTCCAGCACTTTGGGAGGCCGAGGCAGGGGGATCACTTGCAGTCAGGAGTTTGAGACCAGTCAGGCCAACAGGGTGAAACCCCGTCTCTACTAAAAAGACAACAATTAGCCAGGCATGGTGGTGGGAGCCTGTAATCCCAGCTACTCAATTTTCTTTTTTTTTTTTTTTTGAGACAGAGTCTTATTCTGTCAACCAGGCTGGAGTGCAGTGGCATGATCTCGTCTCACTGCAACCTCCGCCTCCCAGGTTCAAGCGATTCTCATGCCTCAGCCTCCCAAGTAGCTGGGATTACAGGCATGCGCCACCATGCCTGACTAGTTTTTGTATTTTTAGTAGAGATGAGGTTTCACCATGTTGGCCAGGCTGGTCTCGAACTCCTGACTTCAAGTGCTCCATCCGCCTCGGCCTCCCAAAGTGCTGGGATTCTTTTTCTTTTTTTTCTGAGACCCCACTCTCTGTCACCCAGGTGGGAGTGCAGTGGCACGACTTCCTGGGCTTAAGTGATTCTCCTACCTCAGCCTCCCAAGTAGTTGGCACTACAGGCACATGCTGCCACACCCGGCCAATTTGTTTTTATTTAGAGATGAGGGCTTGTCATGTTGCCCAGGCTGGTTTTGAACTCCTAGGTTCAAGAGATCCTCCTGCCTTGGCCTCCCAAAGTGCTGAGATTACAGGTGAGTCACCGTGCCTGGCCTTAAAAAAAAACTTTAATATGTTATTTAATTTTCTTTTAATCTGCACATTTCCTGCCATTTTTTCTTTTCCTTTCCATTGTTCTGGGAAAGAACCCAGGCTATCTGACTTGCCAAGATTCCCACAGTCTGGATTTTGCTGCCTGTATACTCATGGTGCAGTTCAACAAGCGCTGTGTCCTGTGTATCACCTGCACGTTGGTGGCTGGTACCAGGAACTGGACTGGACTCAGGTTTGATCCCTTTGACAAGACTACAGGGGCACATAATGCTTGCCTCCTTCTATGGTGTCAGCAGTCACCAATACATAATGCAGCATCATTGAGGGTTACAAAATGGTGGTATTCAAATTCTATCATTCCTTTCTAATTTAATAATCAGAATACTTTTATAGAGAGATGCTTGCCCTCATCTACTATTGAGTAACCCAGTGGTAAAGATCATGTAGCTTCCTCTGCTTTTCAGTAACAGCATCTCATATTCCTGTGGCGAACCAGCCTTCCCTGATCCTAGTCCGAGTGGATAAAGCAGAGCTAAACCTACCTTCCAGTTCTGGGAGTGGACTCATGATGCAAGTCTGGCCAGGGAAAGCACCACCTCCTATATCCGGCCACAGTCACTGAGTCAGGGACAGTCACATGACCCAAACCAGGCCAATGAAAACACGCCTCGGGACTTTTCCTGATGCTTTCAGAAAAGAGGCACATACCTTCTTCTATCTAGTATTGCTAAACAGACTGAAAATAAGCTGGTGGTGATGAGCTTTGCCACTGATCAAGGAAAGCCTCGCTGAGGATGAAATAACAGAGAGGAAAACAGAGCTGAAAGATGAAGAATGCATTCCTCATAGCATTCCTTGGAACCTGGATCCAGCTGTGCCTGAAGGCTACTCTTGGTTATGTAACCTAGAAAAACCTTCCCTTTTTAGCCGGGCGCGGTGGCTCACGCTTGTAATCCCAGCACTTTGGGAGGCCGAGGCGGGTGGATCACGAGGTCAGGAGATCGAGACCACGGTGAAACCCCGTCTCTACTAAAAATACAAAAAATTAGCCGGGCGTGGTGGCGGGCGCCTGTAGTCCCAGCTACTCGGAGAGGCTGAGGCAGGAGAATGGCGTGAACCCGGGAGGCGGAGCTTGCAGTGAGCCGAGATCTGGCCACTGCACTCCAGCCTGGGCGACAGAGCGAGACTCCGTCTCAAAAAAAAAAAAAAAAAAAAAAAAAAAAAAAAAAAGAAAAACCTTCCCTTTTTCAAAAGCCAGCTTGCAAGCAAGAACTGATTGATATAATCCTCATGGTCTTTGCTCCCATAACCCTCTGAACCTTCCTTTCTAACCCTTAGAACTTCTATAATTCCTTGTTTAATGTCCATCATTTCCAGAAGACTGTTTCTGGAGACAGACTCCATGCCTATCTTGTTTCGCAGTCTCTCTAGAAGCTAAAACATCCTGGCACGAGTAGGTGCTCCCTTCAGATTTGGAGAACTGAAGGAAGCTAAAATAAACATCCTGAAATCAGGTTCAACTCCTGTATCTCCAGCACCATCTGCTCTCCCAGATATGCAGGACACAGTATTTCCTCTGGCCACCACTGAGTCTGAATGTGTCCACGGCATAAGGGCCCTTGAGAGAAGGGGCCCGCTGAGGGTACGTGGAAAAGGAGCTCCTGTCGGTGACCTAAGGGACATCCCTCTACAAAATGTTCTCCAGCTGATAAAAACTAACCACAGATGATAGCTCTTTACAGGTTTAAGCCCTATTCTACTCCTGCAATCCCATTTGTCATCTCCACCCTTCTGCCCCTTGGCCCAACCTTTGTCTTCAAACCGGGCCCAAGAATCTCTAAGTGAAGCTTGTGATGTGGACAGAGATAGCTGCTCTCATCCTTTAAGTCTGTGGGGCTTGCTTTCGGCCCAGGCTGAAGGAAACAACCAGGTAGAAACATCGAGGCTGTGGGCCTTCACCATTGACTGGACACCTCCAGGGCTGCAGAACATTCTTCCCAAGCAGATTTGCCTTGGCCTCCTTGTTCTATTATCACCATCATCTGGCTGCTGGGCAAAATACCTAGCCATCTTAGCAGGCATAGAAAAAGTTGAGATTTTATAAACCAGCTGCAGGGGGCAGGAAACTAGGAGGTGACTGTTCTCGGACATGAGAACTTTCTCTGCTCGTCTAGCTGCAGGGGAGTGAGGACTTTGTGACACTGTGCCTCTGAGGCCTGGGCTTCTTTCCTCCCCAGTTCTCACTGCACCGGGAGGTGGGCCATTTGCTCTGTGTCCAAGCAAATGGAAATCAACACGCTGAAAGAGTTCCAGCAAAAAGATGCAGAGACACATCAACACAAAATAATCTTATAGATTTTACCAACCAGATATCCTCTTAGCAGGGGGAACCTGCCCACAGATGAAAGAAAAGCAATCCGACACAGCTTTAGAATAACATAGAACAAGGTCTTACTGTGTTATAAGGTGAGCATTCCTAATTCAAGAATCTAAAATCTGTAACACTTTTGGTCCCAAGCACTTTGGATAAGGAATACTCAACCTGTAATTACTAACTTTGTGACCTCAGGCAAGTTACTTAACCTCTCTAAGCCTCAATTTTGTAATCTGTGGAATGAACAGCTTAGTACCTACCTTGTAGGGCTGTTGGAAAGATTAAAAGAAATGCCAGCAGGTGCTTAACCCAGAAATGCTGAGCCTAGTGGCCAGCACACGGTAAGTACTCTCTAAATGGTAGTTGCTGTTAGTGTTGCTGTTGTTAGGGCCATCAGGAGGACAAGAGGATTTTTCATTTTCCAACCAGTGTGAGCTAAGAGGGACTAAAGGACATGGACATGATCTGTATCCCCTGCTGTGTGGATATCAGTATCTGCAGCTCTGTCTCAGAAACAGCCCATACCTTCCGTTCCAGGTGCTTATCCAGGCGGGCCAGAGCTTCTGTCTCTCCTCCCTGCCAGACAGCTGGACCAAGTCCTTCAGTGGGGAACCCTGTAGAGAAGGAAAGGTCACAAGACAGGAGGTTTGACCATTTCAGTGACAGCCCGGCACGGCTGTTCTGTTATTTGAACTTTATGAGAACTGAACCATAATGTCTCGGTGCTACTGGGGGTGAGATAATCCTTAAAGTTTTAGCGTTTTCTAGGTCAACTTGGTTCTCTTCCCACAGTCACTATTTTCTCTGCTTTCCCCTGCACCCTCATCGCTCCAGGTAGATGAGAACAATCCTGGACCTCCTGCCTTTTCAGATTAGCTGGCAACAACTGTGGTTTTCAGGTGAAAAAGGCTAATAGCTTTGTTCAGGTCAAAAGACTGGAGGGGTGGCTCACGTCTGTAATCCCAGCACTTTGGGAGGCCGATGTGGGTGGATCACTCGAGGTCACAAGTTCGAGACCAGCCTGACCAACATGGTGAAACCCCATCTCTACTAAAAATACAAATATTAGCTGGGCGTGATGGTAGGCGCCTGTAGTCCCAGCTACTCAGGAGGCTGGGGCAGCAGAATTGCTTGAACCCGGGAGGTGGAGGTTGCAGTGAGCCAAGACCGTGCCACTGCACTCCAGACTGGGCAACAGAGCCAGACTCCGTCTCAAAAAGAAAAAAAAAGGTAAGAAAGAGGGAGGGGTGAAAGAGTGTAGTTAGTAACCTGAGAGGCTGACAGACTCCCTGCTTTCAACAGAAGCAATACTAGCTATCCTGTTACCAAGAAGCCCACGGACACCAGCACCAGGCAGTGCCTGTATTGTCTGCGAGAGGGAAGTACAAAAATAGAGGCACGATCTAGAACCAGAAACAGAACATTACATGTATGAGTATGAACAGAACAAATACTAGAAGGACATAGTTTAAAATTAATTGTGGTTCCCTCTGGGTGGTGGAGTAATAGTGACTGCCATTTCCATTTTTGTTTTCCTGTGCTTTCTAACCTTTCTATAATGACATGCATTACTTTGACAAAGAATTTCTTTACACAAAGGCAGGCACCAGCACAAGCAGCTCTGGGCAGGAAGTACGTACCCAGCTCCTCCAGGGAGGGCACGCCGTAGGTCTCATCGTGGTTCTCCTGGATCTCGGCCCTGCAGCTCTCCATCTGCTGGCTGGTCACCGAGCCCACTGGCTTCTTGGGCAGCTCCATGCGGCTGATGATGGCCTGAAAGCGCTTGTATGTAAGGGGTGGCTTCTGCCCATTCAGCTCAATGATCCTGGGGAGCCCAAAGCACAGCTAGTGTTACCCACAAGGCCCTGTGATGTGGGTCCCTGCCCACCCAAAAAAGTACCCAGACTCTGAAGGCTTTGAGGGTGGCTTTCCTCATCCACTCACAGGTCCCACGCCTGAGTGGAAAGAAGGGGGCAAGGGAGGCCACATCTCCATTTTACCGAGAGGGAAAATAAAGCCCAGAGAGCTGGAGCAGGTGCCTCAGCAATGCAGCAAGGCAGGGCCAGAGCTGGGACTCAATTCCGGGCTCCCTGGTGTTGACACAGAGCCACCTAAAGACAGAGACTGACCAAATCTCTAAACACAGAAAAATCCCTACTAGCCTGCTTGGCACTGGCCTATCTGTCCAAGCTACAGGAATCCCCATAGGTCTCTACCACCGTGTAAGCCCTGGAGAAAATTCTTTGATAAGAGCTGAAGACATGTTCTTAACTCTAACATCATAAGGAATAGCAGACATGTTCCTTTCTTGGAAAATCATCCCCTTCTTAGCCTCCATTTATTAAAACATTGAACAGAGAGGTGGAGGACAGCTTATCCTCCCAAATTCAGAGACTGCGGCTAGAGTTCAAAGCCACAACTGATACTTAAAGAGTGTCTTGTAGTTTACAAAGTATTTTTCATGACCAGGGAAAACACAACTGCACTCATGCAAGAAGGAAAGAGTATCAGCGGGCGAAGAAGAGAACGGAGGCTGTTTATATAAGGATGAATTGGGATGGTATGGAGCCACATTCCCGGGGCTTTTCTTGGCCAAGAAGTAGCTTACGCAAGGCCCATCTGGCTGGGTGAGTTCATTTCTCAGTTTGCTCTCCCCGCGTTAGTGGAGATATATGGTCGGCTGCTGCCTCTGCTGTGCCTCCCCCTCCTCTGGCACGCAGCGGGAGGAGGATCTCCACACCCAGCCTCTCCTCCTGAGGGCCCAGCTCACGTGCACAGCTGTGTGACCTGGCTTCTTGGCAGCCAGCACTGGGTTGGGAAGTGGGGGTGGGGAGCCACGGCGGCTGCTGGCTTGGCAGCAGCAGCAACAGCAGCAGCAGCAGGAGGGTGACAGCTCTGGCATGGCAGGGAAGGGGAAGAGAGGATTTCCTCCTAGAATCTCTGAAAGCACAGAGGCTGTCACCAGGGGAGGAGGCTCCTCTGTAGTTAGCAGCTCCCTGCAGGGATCTCTAGAGCCCTCCCCGCCACCAAGCAACACGGCCTGGAAACCCAGATAGTCATAGAACCTGGGGAACTCTTTTTTTTTTTTTTTTTTTTTTTTTTTTTTTTTGTTTTGACACAGGATCTCGCTCTGTCACCCAGGCTGGAGTGATGTGGCATGATCACAGCTCATGGCAGCCTCAAGCCCCTGGGCTCAAGTGATCCTCCAACCTCAGCCTCTTCAGTAACTGGGACTACAGGCATGTGCCACCATGCATGGCTAATATATTTCTTTATTTTTAGTAGAGACGGGGGTCTCCCTATGTTGCCCAGGCTGATCTTGAACTCCTGGACTCATGCGATCCTCTCACTTTGGCCTCTCAAAGTGCTGGGATTACAGGCATGAGCCAGCATGCCCAGCCTAGGAACTCATCTTAGGTACAAAAACTGGACCTGTGTGAACAGAGGTCTGTTGGAGGGGTAACAGACAGGGTCCACTGAGGTCAGAGGGCAGCTGTTGAGCAGGATGGAAGTGGGAGTATGAGGCACAGGTGGGACTTGGGCATACTAGGAGCAGATTTGTAAATACCCTGAGTGTGGGTCCTCACTGCTTCCATGCCTTGGACCTAACAAGCCTCTCTGCTACCCCAGTGAGGTAAAGCTCTTTGTGACCTGTTCTACAGGTCCTGACTCTGGCCTATTCTCCTCCAGCTTCTAGAAGATGCCATGCCTCCTGAGTCAGGTGGCCCTAATGCTGAACCTCTCTGAGTTCCTCTCAGCAGGGGCCCAAATTACTAACTCTCACAATTGGTAACCTGACCCCTGGGCCCCATCTCTTACCTGTCCAGGTCATAGAGGGTATGAGAATTCTCGGTCACTACTTCCACACCAGCCTCCTTGGCCATCTTCATGATGGCTGCATCCCGTTCTTTCCCAAAGGGTTCAGAGTCATATTCAAAGGTCAAGCGGGTCACTCCCCATTCCTGTGGGGAGAGGATCTGTTATGCTCAACACTGTGTTTGGGGAGGAGGGGGAAGCTGGACTCTCAGTTCCTTCCTGGGAGAGAACAGAGCTAGTCTAAAGACCTGTCTGATGGGCAGCAGAAAAAACTAGGAACAGGGATTTGGTCTGGAAAGCAAACAAGCTGAGGTTCAGAAAGTTTGAGGAGGGCAGGCAGTATGGCGAAGCCAACAGCACAGCAACAGCGGAGTTGGGAGAGAGGTAGGCAGCCTTGTGCACTTGCTGTGTCCTTGAGGTAGGAGAATGCGGCAGGAGGCCATAAATACAACGCTCCTCGGAAACCCCCGGTTCCAGAGAGTGGCACTGACTCACGGGTGGGTCAGGACCACTGCCTTCCACCTGCTCAGCAAGCTTTTCCCAGAGCTTCTCACAGCCCTGCAGACTTGTGGCCTAGTTTTCTTGGCAGAGTTGTGCTATGTGAAGTGTCTTAATTGTTTCCACAGCAACACTCCTGAGGCCAATAGCAAACAGAGCTAATAGGTTCCAGACCCAAGAGAGTCAGGAAAGGGGAAGCGATCCTTAGTCTGGAGGTCAGAGGAAACTGACCAGAGGGGCTGCATGTTGAAAAGGAGGAGGTTCTTTCCTAAGCCTTTAGTCATTTCTGGTAGGAATTTCTAGATCTCATAGCAAGCTGGCCCAGTGAATGGTTGTACAGACAACCCACAGAAAGCCCTATAGCATGCAACTTGCAAGAAGAAAAACACATTCTCCAAAGTCTCTGGTCATGGTCTCTGAAAGCTCTGAACCACAGGGGCAAATGTCCTGGCCATGCACAGGCTGGTCTGGTCCTGACTCAGCCCTGCCCGGGGACTGGGTCCTTAGCAGGGCCAGTTATCCCTCATTCGAGGATATCAGCATTAAACATTGATTGAGCCCTTGCTATATGCCAGGTACCATGCTTATAGTTCATATAGATTACATCATTGAATACTCATTGTAACCTGTGAACGATAACAATATTATTAAATGACATTTACTCCAAGAAGCCTTCTTGACCTCCTCCTTCAATATAATTCTTCTGCACCTTGTCTTTTTTCCACTGCAGCATGTATTATATGACAATGATACACCTGCCTGTTTCCCCTATTAGTCCCCTATTAGTGTGAACTCTCAGAGCAGAAACCATGTTGTCTCACTCATCATCATTACCCTTATACCTAGTATGGGGCCTAGTACCTAGCAGAAGCTCAATAAAAATACATTAAATGACTGAATGGATGACCTAGCTATATCTCTGGGACATAAGTGGGTTGGCCTCTGAGTTGCTGGGGGAGAAAAAGGGCAATGTCGAGGGGAGAAGGGAGGCAAATGTATTTATATGGTATGGTGGGTAAGGACACAGCTCTAGAGTCAGAATCCAAGATCGTCACTTATTAACTTCACAACCAATTATTGTTTCCTCACCTGTAAATTGGGATAGCAGTAGCCACCTCTTAGGCCTGCTGTGAGGAAGAACTGAGTTGATGTAAACAAGCAGTGGGAACAGCGCTTGACTCATAGGCAGCCCTCAATGAATGTGGGCAATTACTAGCACTGTGTGATTCGTACATGTATGCACAATTATGTGTGGGGGTGCGGGGAGGGGAACTGAAGGATGATGTATTCACTAAGCTGTTTGCCTTGACGTGACTTTTCCTTTTGTCTCGGAGTTAGGGTGGGGAGGGGCATGACAATCATTGTGTGCTGCCGAGGGTGATGGCAGTCTGTCCCATAGCCCTCTGTCCATGAGTTCCTGTGCTTCTATGTGGGCCTTAGAATGTACTTTTTAAAGGGATTGAGGGAAAAGTGGACTGGCCCCCTGTTACTGCAAACAGAAACCTATGTGGCACCAAAATGAAGATTTCTATCAATCATTTACCCCATGGGAAACAAGAAAGCTTCCTCAGAAAGGCTGACCTTTTTTTTTTTTTTTTTTTTTGAGATGGAGTCTCGCTCTGTCGCCCAGGCTGGAGTGCAGTGGCACAATCTCGGCTCACTGCAAGTTCCGCCTCCCGGGTTCACATCATTCTCCTGCCTCAGCCTCTCGAGTAGCTGGGACTACAGGTGCCGGCCACCATGCCTGGCTAATTTTTTATATTTTTAGTAGAGACGGGGTTTCACCGCGTTAGCCAGGATGGCCTCAATCTCCTGACCTCGTGATCCGCCTGCCTTGGCCTCCCAAAGTGCCGGGATTACAGGCGTGAGCCACCTCGCCCGGCAGAAAGGCTGACTTTTCCCAATAAGCAGAGCAAAGCAAGATGGGAAACGTACCTTGCTAGACATGAAACCCCACCCTCAAAGTCTTGGCCTAGAAGGAACCCTAATAAATCTTGCTGGCTTGAGCCAAGAAAACATTGAAGGAAGCCAGTGGCATCCGCAGTGGAATGACTTACCACATCCTATGTCTGGACTGAGCTGAGAGCTTTCCAACAAGACACTGGTTTCCCAGAATGTTTTTCCTTAACACAGTTTCCATTCCAAGAGCAAGCTAACTGGCTGCCTTTGCTCCCAACTTCTCTAGCAGCAACAGCCAGACCAGCCCTGATGTTTCCATTCCCTCAGTCGGAATATCATCTCACTCAGGCTGTGGGGAACCCCTCAGGGACAGAATCTCACTGTCTTCTCTGGGGCTCTGCACGCTTACCTTGAACAGCCTTGGGAACACGTCAGCTGGCTGTCCCCGGACTACAAACAGGCGGGAGTTCAGTTTCCTTAAACTTGTGTCCAAATCTTCCAGAGACTGAAGTAGGAACCTGCAGAGTCCACACAGGCCTTGTTAGTGATAACATCATGAAGAGTGGCTCTCTTTCCTGACAAAGCAGGGAGAAACTGGTTCACTGTTTATGCCCAACAGGCAGCCTCATGATCACTAGGACTGGAGAGGCCCGGGTTCCAGCCCAGGAGGGATGTGGTAGTGGATCAGCGCTGCTCTGCTTCAAACCCTGGCCTTGCCACTTACTAGCTGTGCGACTTTAGGCAATAACCTAACCTCTTTGCCTGTTTTCTCGCCGGTAATGTGAAGCTGATCTTAGTACCCACCTCATAAAATTGCTAAGACAAGAAAATTGAATAATGTGTGAAAATCATTTAGCACTGTGCCTGGCACACAGACATCACGAGATAAATGTGAGCTGTTCCTAGTGTGGTGTTTCTGTGTGATCAGAGGCAAGTCACTTACTCCCTCGCAGTCTCCGGGGCTAGATATAAGTATCTGCCCAGCACACGGTTGTTGTGAGACTCACATGGGAGCCATCTGAAAAGCCAGTGCAATACTGTGGTATGAAGCATGAAGGTCCTCTCAGCAGAGGACCAGACTGCCATAGCTGGGAAAATCCTCCTTACTCTGGTGGAAAAGACTACTTGGCTTTCTGCATGCATGCTCTGGGCCATGTGTATTTCTGCTGCCACAGCCTCACAGCCTGCAATGGATCCCTAGTTCCCAGAGCTTTGTTTGGCAGGTGGCTCACTCTCCAGGCTTCTCCAGGGCTCTGGTGATCAGGTGCTCATCCCAAGAGGGAGAAGGCCTTAAAAGGTACTTCTCAATAGCTATCTTTACATTTTTGTGGGGGTGGAGGTGGGGAAGACCGCAGATAGGCAAGAACTTCAGCAGGAGACCTGGATCACCGGGGGAAAGGGAAAGGAAATTAACATTTGCTGAGTGCCTTCAGCATTTTATTTTTAAATTAAATTAACATTATAACCAGATAAACTATTCGTGTGGCTCAAAATTCCAGTGACAAAGTGGTACACAATAAAAAGGGTTCTCCCCTCTCTCCCTCCCCAGAGGCAACCAAGGTTATCAATGGGATTTTGTTTATGTCATGCTTTTTAAGTGCATTTCTGCATTTAATTCTCTCAACTATTTTGAAGGAAATAGTACCATCCTTATTTTATAGATGAGGAAACTGAGACACTCAGAGGTGAATTAATTTGCCTAAGACCATAGCTGTTAAGTGACAAAGCTGGGGATTCAGGAACCTAGGGCGGTCACTCTGAAACCCACATTTTCCTCTCTGTGCCCTTTTTTATTTATTTATTTACTTTTTGAGACAGTCTTGCTCTGTCGCCCAGGCTGGAGTGCAGTGGCGCCACCTCGGCTCACTGCAACCTCCCCATCCCAGGTTCAAGCGATTCTCCTGCCTCAGCTTTCCGAGTAGCTGGGGTTACAGGTATGTGCACCACACCCAGTTAATTTTTTAAACAATATTTTTAGTAGAGATGGGGTTTCACCATGTTGGCCAGGCTGGTCTTGAACTCCTGACCTCAAGTGATCCACCCTCCACAGCCATCCAAAGTGCTGGGATTACAGGCGTGAGCCTCCGTGCCGGGCTCTGTGCCCCATTTCTAAAGATTTCTAGTTGCACACCAACTCTGCTCCAGGGGCTGAGATTCTGCAGGCCCTCAGGAGTTTGGAATCCTTTTCTCTAATAGCAATGTGACTACAGGTAATCCACTGGCATTCTTATCTTCTTCTTCAGGAACCCACAGGTCAATCTGCATATGTCACAGATACCTCTGAGGCACCTGCTCTCTACCCCTTGGGTCTCTACCCATCCCCAGCATTCTTCTCTGTCAACAATAGGAATGGCATGTCACAGTCACATTCCCTGACTACTGGAGGCTTACAGAAGCAGTGACTATTCCCAGGCTGCCAACTAGAACCAGCCCCCACTGCTGCCTCTGACGTACACAACTTGACACACTCCTATGGCCAATGCCACCGACCCACATTCTAGCATGAGCTGAGCCCTGGGCTCAGCTCAAAGCATCATGTTTGCAAAAGAGCATGAGGAAGACTCTCTGAGAGGTTGGGATGGAAGACTAACAGGTTGAATGCTGCTTTATGCAAACCAGAAGCTCCACCTCTGTGAATTTCTGTTTTTGAAAAATTGACACCTCCAGAAAAGGAACAGGGAGCTGCAAGTGCGTCACTTGTGCTGGCCTCCCCCAAGCCTCACCACTCTTCTGGAAGGAAAAGAAGAGAGATCCATGCAAATAGTCTCATGCCATCTGAAACCTGGACCCTGCCAGGTAGAACGCCTAGGGCTAGGAGCAGTGATTTAAACTCCATAACCCCAGGACACAGGTCCTCCACCTGCAGCTCCCAGGAGTGTCCTTGCCATGCGCTTTGGGGGCCTTTTCCTTCACAGTCCACCAGGCTGCATAGGACTTTGATTTGAAGCTATAAATAAGGTTGGAATGCACATGAAATCTAGGTTCCAGAACATGTAGCAATCTGCCTTCTACAGAACTTTATTTTTAGACCTCATTTACTAAAAGGAGAGATTCCTCGTAGCATCTCTAAAGTACAACTAATCCTATGAGAGCCCTTTTCTTCTTTCACAAGAGATGTTTATAGCAGGAAGCAGAGATGTGAGGCTGGTAGAAGGCCCAACTCTGAACCCAGCAACTAAATAAAAATAATGATAATAATGGCAATGACTAACATTTAATAAGCATTTACAATGACAGGCACTATTCTACTTGTTTCACATACATTACCTCATTTAATTCTCAAACAGCCCAGTCAAGTAGGTACTATTATCATTCCCATTTTATAGATGAGGGAACTGAGGCATAGAGAGATTATGGAACTTGCCCAACATCATATACCTAATAAGTGGCCAGAGTTCAAACCCAGGCAATCTGTCAGGCTTGACATGTTCGATTTTAGCCAGCCACTGCCTCTCAACAAACAGAACACTGAGGCTGTGCTGCCCAGGGCTCAGCCATTAGGGAGCACCACAGGTCAACTCAAAGGCCAGCAACACCTCTGCTGCCAGATCTTTCCTCCTCTGAGTGTGGTCTGACAATCAGCAGCATTGGCTGTGAAACACCCAGGAGTCTGTTGAAATGCAGAATCTCAGGCTCTAACCCAGACCTCCAAAATTAGAATCTGTATTTTAGCAAGATCCCCTGGTGATTCATTTGCATATTAAAGTTTTACAAGCACTACTCTAGAAAACTGAACTTTACTTCTAGCCTCTGTTACAAGTTGCCTTTCTTTGCTTCTAGTTTGTTTGTACTAAACTTTCTCTCTTGAGCATCCATATTTCTGCCTCCCCTTTGGCCTGCTAGAAATGCGCTGCTTCTTCTAACTTCCTTCCCGAGTCACCCCGGGAAGGGAGGGCTCAGGACAGCCACCACACGGAGGCAATAGGCAGAGATGTGAGGAGGGTCCCCAGTATCTCCAGACTCCAGGCAGCCAGAGAATGCAGAGAATGAGAAGCCACCACTAGGATACTACCTTTGAGGCCTGCCAGGTGACAGCTGTCCATCACATTTGGAGCAGTGCTGCGACTGGGCAAAGGCTCAGTGGGCAGGTATATGCATTCTTTCACCAGAGAGAACCTTGGACCTTCTTGGTCCCTTAGAACCCTCCTCTTTACTCCAATTTCTCTTTACTCCAATGAGGGGACTCTGAAGGAAACTGGCCTGGGCATTGGAGGTGGTGGTGTTGGGGGCTGGCACTTCACCCTTAGCTGAGCTCACATGGCCAAAATTCAGAGCACATGGTCCTGGGAGAGCAAAGCTTACCTTTGGATTAGACAACATGTGCAACTGAATTACATTATTATGTAAGTGCTCTGGAGCCAGAGGCAGGCAGAACTGGAGAAAACCAGACTGAGATTTCCAAAAATACAGAGAGGACACTATAACTCAGGGACTCTACAAGGCTAGCCTTTTAGAATAAAACAAGCAGATCCTTTGATTAAGTATTCATATTTAGGGAAGGCCTTCTCTAGGAATGGCTGATCCTGTGTTGAGGAATATTTTATCTGTTTGTTGTTAATAGGGGGAGAGAGGATAACAGTGAATTCTTTTGGGTCCAGGCTGTCCTTGACCAAGTTCCGCTGCTTCAAGCCAAGGCTATCTAACAACAATGATGATACCATTGGCTGGCACAGAATGGCTACATAGGATATTAATAGAAATTAATTTTTCCTAAGTAATTAAGAGAGCTTAAGCCCCATGGAAAAGGATAACCTAAACTCACAATCTCTGGCAGGGATTTATTTCTAAGTATCTGAGTGATGTTTAGAAATACTTACATATTAAATTCTTATTATTTTAAAAATATATTTATTCTTTCCTAATTTCAAAGAGAAAGATGAAGGTTTTTATCCCCTTTGGGCAAACAGAAACATTTCCTTGGCAGCAGAATGGTAAAGTGCCTCTCTCAGGTACCAATGTGAATAGCTCAGAGAAGCTCCTGTTTCCCTGCCAGTAGACTATAGTTCTCAATCCACTTCCCAACAGTCCAACAGTGTTCAGCTCTCAGCATCTGGGAAGAGAGACATGCTTGTTCTCATGGGGCATCCTGGGAAGTTCCCAGTTTACCTCATTTACCAATTCTGAGAGAAATGGGCTGAGAGGGAACATATTTTATTTCTACAAATTCCCTCTGTCCCAGAAGCTCCTGAAAGAGGCGCAGCACAGAGCCAGGGACAAAATGATTTAAATAAAGTGGAAGAGGAATTGTTGCTAACACCTACCCAAGGTGCAGTGGGGAGAGAAAGGTAATGAAAAACCACAGAGGCCATTTTAAAATCTAGGAACTGCTCACATCTTCCTTTTGTTTATCTTCTTGCTGCAGTACCTCCTTCTAGATGTAGCAAATTTGGGGAAGGTGGGGCTGGGGAAAATGCGAAAGGGCTTAGCCAAGTAGCACTTGGGAAAAAAAAAAGTCCTGAGGCTCATATAGCTACAATTAGCCCATAAGCTTCCCACCATCACCAAGGCAAGGAGTATGCTAGGCTTCTTCTTGCTAATCAATATGTGTATTTCTTGGTTGCGTTTCTGTGTCCTTTTTTACTCTTAGTGCCATTCATAGTTATTTTAATCTGATTTCATCTGCAGAAAAACATTGTGTGGGAGTCAGTGTAGAAGGATCAGGAGGGAAACAGAGTCACAGATTTTGGGTCCTCCCCTCCTTGCAGATGGTCCCTTGCCCTTCCTAGGGAGGCTTCTCAGAGGCAACTTAAGCAGTTGCAGAGGTAGGACGTTATGCTGCAGCACAATTCTCTTAGACCACTCTTGGAATCCAGAAACAACCACGGGATGATTACACATACTACAGTCATGTCAAGATATGGCTGGCTCCAGCCCTCCCCTCTATCCCCAACTTTGTGCACAAAAGAGAATGCAGCTCTGCCTTCAACTGATCCAGGAAGCAAGCAGAATGGTGGAGGTGGTAGGAGTGTGTCTGTTTCCAGGCCCAGGAGCAGTTATCATATTCAATCTGTTTGTGTTACTTCATCTCTTTCTTCTGAATGCCAACATTAATTAGACTTCCTGCCAATGCACTGCAACATACTTCCTAGGTTGCCTGTCTCAGGACTGAGGTTCTCTAGTCCAGTGCTTCTCAAGCTTTGCTGCAATAAGAGCTTTAAAAACCTTAATGCCCAAGGCTGGACACAGTGGCTCATACTTGCAATCACAGCACTTTGGGAGGTTGAGGCAGGTGACTGCTTAAGCCCAGGAGTTCAAGACCAGCCTGGAGAATATGGTGAAACCCCATCTCTACAAAAAATACAAAAATTAGCCAGGCATGGCGGTGCATGCCTACAGTCCCAGCTACTTGGGAGGTTGAGGCAGGAGGATCGCTGAGCCCAGGAGGTCAAGGCTGCAGTGAGCTGTGATTATGCCGGTGCATTTCAGCTTGGGTTGTCACTTGAGCAGGACCCCGTCTCAAAAAATAAATAAATAAAAAACAAAACAAAACAAGAAACCCCAAAACCTTAATGCCCAGGCCATAACCCAGAACAATTCTAGCAGAACTGGGGGAAAGGGGCTGGGCACAGTGGCTCACGCCCTGTAATGCCAGCAGTTTGGGAGACCAAGGCGGGCAGATCACCTGAGGTCAGGAGTTTGAGACCAGCCTAGCCAACATGGTGAAACCCCGTATCTACTAAAAAATACAAAAAAATTAGCCAGGTGTGGCGATGGCCACCTGTAATCCTGGCTACTTGGAGGCTGAGGAGGGAGAATTGCTTGAACCCGGGAGGCGGAGGTTGCAGTGAGTCCAGACTGCGCCATTGTACTCTAGCCTGGGCAACAAGAACAAAACTCCGTCTCAAAAAAAAAAAAAAAAAAAAAAATAGAATTGGGGGAAGGGGCCTAGGTATCTTTTAAAGATCCTTATGGGATTCCAATGCACAGCAGCCAAGATTGAGAACCACTGCTCTAGTCTGTCCCCTTATCTTATGTTTCTGATGGCACTTCGTTTCACTAAATTATGGTTGTTTGCTGGTCTTCCTTCAATAAAATGTAGGCTCCAGGAGTTCTGGAGCACAGACACATCTGCTTATTCACTGCTGTATCCCTAGCAACATCTAGAGCAGTACCTGGCAGATATTAGGCACTCATTAAGCAATCAATTAATATCTGCATTCCTACACAGCCTCTGACTTCAGGATTTGACTCAGGCATCTGAGCCACATTCCTTTTCTCCTTCACTAGATTGATAGCACGATCACAAAACGATGACCCACAAAAATCCATAAACACCTGGTTCCTAGCAAACTGGCATTTAATCAACAGGAATTTTATTGTTGATTTTTAATCTCCCCTATCAAAAAAGAGTAGGCAGTACTATGCAATGTCCCCCAAAACCCAATAAAAGAAGAAATTCTGTGACAATGTAACAAGAAGGTAGTCGGATTCCATTTGCCTGGCTCTGACTGGTGCAGGGCAAAGTCTGCGGCTTGGCTTAATGTCCACACTAGGGATGGTCATTTGATGATGATTGTCAAACCCAACCTTCTATCTATAGAAAACTGGAGCAGAGACAGAGCAATAAGGCAGCCTGAAAACTGTGGGCAGGCTCTCCACAGGACTCTTTAGTTGTTCCTTCTGGGCAGGAGGGGACACTGAACAGGCCCACTGCTAGGAGCACTCACTCTCTTAGCAGGGCACACACCTTGGAGAGAAACGAATGGTGTGCCGAGAGCCACGGTATCCTGGAAATAACCCTGTCCATCGATGCAACAAGGCCGCAAGCAAACATTCCCCAGAACAATGCAAACAAACCGAGCGACTGCCACTAGGTGTTCTGAAGAGCGATGGGTACATTATGTCTCAAAACTCTTTAGTTTGAATACTGTTTACAGTGAAAATTAACGACCTGTTCATCTTTTTCCATGACCATGTCGACTCCAGCTCCTGGGGGGTCATCAGAGGAGCCCCTGATATCATGGCTTTCCTGCTCCCTAACCTTACCACAACAGTTCATAAAAGTCTCATCTCTAATGGCTCAACTGTCCTCTAAAATCACGACAAGAGGATGACGGGGTGACACTTTGGATTCTTTTAAATTTTTCTATCGAGGTCAAAGCTCCAGAGCAGGTCTTAAAACATTTTGGAGAATCCCCTGGATTCTCTGGAGCTTTGAACACAAAGTGACTCCACCTAAAGACGCCTTTGGCTTCTTTATTTATAATATAGGGGAGAAGACCTTATTTAATGCTAAGCCATGGTCACGACACCCCTAGAGGCAGGACGGTCTGGGTGCAGGGCAGCCAGGATGGGTGGTAGGGCGGATTCAAACGAGCCAGAGGCTTAGGAGTGATCTCCCCGAGCCCAGCAATGGGCTGTTTACTTGAAGAATGTGAGCAAAAACCCGTCCCGCCCTCACACTACAGTATCTCCCTTCCGCCCCTCCCTGAGTAGACTGTAAGAGCCCTAGACCAGGAGCCCCTGTTCTGCCACTCACTGGCTACAAGTCCTTGGGCAGGTCGACTTTGGGTCTCCAGGGCTCAAGGGTCTCATTTGTACAACCAGGATCATGATCTCCGTTCCACAGGCAGCTGTGAGGCTCAAAGGGGTAACAGTGCGAACGCGCTTTGTCAGAGGCTGAACCCTGGCCCACCGGCGCGTTAGGACCATGACGAATTACTTCCCCGGTCTCGGCTTCTCTCCTCTGGCCTTCCAGCCGTGGCGGGATTGGGGGGATCGTGCTGTTCGCCGGTCACCCCAGGGTCAGGGTCCTGGCTGCGTCCCCGCCACCCCGCCCCGGGTCCCCTCACCTCCATCGGTTGATCCCGACTGAGGAGGAGGCCGCGAACCACGGGTCGAGAATGTAAACGCAGCGCACGCAGCGCGCCCCGCGCACGGCCGCCAGCAGCGCTGGGTTGTCGTGGAGTCGCAGCCCTTTGCGGAACCAGTGCACTGAAGAGGCGCCGTCCGTGCCGGGCGCTGGCGCCGGGGCCACAGCTGCCGCCGTCGCCACAGTCGCCGCCATGACTGTCCAGACTGCTCCGGCCACCCCCGCTCCGCCCTGGTAGGCGACGTGGACCCCGCCCATAGCCCGCCCAGTGACCTATGACGCCGCAGCTCCTCCCTTAGTCCCCGCCCACAGGGCCCCAGAGCCCCTCTACCATTGGCTGAGTGCCTCCCGCCCGGCGATTGGCCCAGAGGCGCCGGAACAGGCCCCGCCCCCTCACGTTCCCACCATGTGTGGGTCCGCCCGGATGGAGATGGCATGCGGACAAGTGACGCAGGCTGGGGCTGTCCGCGGAGTGCCGGGAGTGGGCCAAGTCTCGAGGGACAGCGGATCTCTTACACACGTCCTGTTCAGGGCCTGCTTCTAGAAGAAGCTGCCTGGGCTGGTAGGGACTGTGACTACAGCCAGTGACTTGCAAGACTGACCGCTGACCTTCCTATTATCACCAACATCGTCACCATCACCATCTACATCATTCTACTACAGCTGCCATTTATTAAGTGCACTTTATATGGCAAGAGACATGATCATCTCCTTACGTAGACGGTCTCATTTACTATTCTCAACTCGGCCCAGTTACATTCATTTAGCCAACCCCACTGAAAAAGCTGCTGTTGTTTTCGTTTTACAGATGAAGAAAACGGAGGGTGCCGCAGGTTGAGTGACTTACTCAATATCATAAAGCTAGTAAGAGGATTTCACCCAGATTATTCTGATTTCAAAATTTCTGCTTTTATCCACGAAGCTATACTTCTCTTTGTGCGAAGATCCTTGGTAATCCCAAGTGGCAGAGTCTAAGGATGGGGAAGGAGTGCCCTAATATGCAGCAGTAGAGGATCTGGGAGTAAGGACTGGGAATGTGGGGGACTTGAATTGAGATCGTAATTATGCCATCAGATGAATTTATGTTCTTTTAGTCTGTTTAGTAGATCCAGTGTGTGCAAAGCACTGTACTGGATTCTGGGTGGGGTTCAGAGATGTGGAGGACACTGTTCCCATTCTTCTGGGACGCCAGGTGGAACCCTCTTATTCCCCTGGAGTCTCTAGCACAGGGCTTGCTGATCGACTGACTAAATGGCAAGAGAAGCTATAAACACCAGCAACAAGGTGTTGGGGAGGGCTAAGATGGCTTAGTCAAGCTGCAGCTTTGTGGTTATCAGGTAGAAAACAGTCTGTTTCAACTTGGCCCTAGGTTGAGCCCGTGCTTGGAACCCTTCCTGGACCTGGGACAGAGTGATGAAAGCATTTAGAAATTTAGTCTGCAATTTAGTAGCATTAGTTGGCACCACTCTGTAAACCAGTGTCACTGCAATCCTAGGCATTCTCTGTCATTTCCAGGCCTTTTCACAAGCTGTTCCAGCAGTCTGATCCCAACCTGAATAGTGCCCCATCTTATTCTGTGCTTCTTTTTGGTCACTTGTCTTGGCATACGATACTGGAACTTCTTGCTCAAATGTCTTTCTGCCCCATTAAAGTATAAACTCCTGGAGAGCAGGGGCTGTGGCTTATTTACAGTTGTATGTCCGAAGTCTAGCTCAGGGCTTGGCACCTAACACTCAAGGATTATTTGAGTAAAAATTGAACTAGAGTCTCATATTGGCAGGCTCTTAAAGGTTTATCCTAGTCCCCTTACCTGACCCTTTCCTTATTTTTGAATTTCCTTTCCAAATGCTTGCTGAATAAATCGATGCAACCTTTCATTACTTTTATTTTAAGGTTTTGTGTTCCCCCTCTCCTATCCCCTCTTCTCTCCACAAGGTTGGTGCTTTGCTAGGAATGAAACAGAGTGTAAGGAGGTGGTTCTCCCTTAACCTCAGAGATGCATCCTCTTCCCTTTTTCTCCTCTAAATTCCCATAATGCTATATCTGTATTCTGTGAGCCCTGTGAGGCAGGGACTGTGCTTGTCTTACTTTTCAGTGTCTTCTCAGCTGGTACTCTGGTACCTAACATATAGTAGGTGCTCAAAAAACATTTGCTGAATGATCAGAAGTCACTTCCCTCCCCTCCCCTCCCCTCCCTTCCCCTCCCCTCTCTCTCTTATTAAGCTATCACGAGAGGCAGTGTGGTGTAATGGTTAAACCCGAGGCTTCGCACATTGGACTTGCTGACTTCAAATTCTAGTTCTGCTTTTATTCTCTGTGACCTTGGATAAGCTAGTTAACCTCTCTGTTCCTCACTTTCTTGATCTTTGCAATAGGGTGATAATAGCACTTCAGATATAGTAAGCATTTGTACTGTGTCAGCTTACTGTTATTCTCAACAGCAGGACCTGTGTCTGGTTTTGTCTTCCTTGTAATGCTCAGCCCTGGGTCTTATATGTAATGTGGGCTCCATAAGTTGCTGACTACATAAAATATTTTACTAATTTTTTAAAAGTCCTTGAAATTTTGCCAATAATGAAAAAACAAGTAATCAACCTCAGTTCCCAAAAACCTAACAAATCAATTATTTCTTATCTTCATGTTGCCTTCTAGACTTTGTCCACAAACATCTAAGTTTTAAAACTTTAATCAAAGCAGAGGTTCGGTGCTCCCTGGGTTTTTTTTTTTTTTTTTTTTTTGAGATGGAGTCTCGCTGTGTCACCCAGGCTGGAGTGCAGTGGCGTGATCTCAGCTCACTGCAACCTCCGCCTCCTGGGCTCATGCAATTCTTATGCCTCAGCCTCCCAAGTAGCTGGGATTATAGGTGGCTGCCACCACGCTGGGCTAATTTTTGTATTTTTAGCATAGTCAGGGTTTCACCATATTGGTCAGGCTGGTCTTGAACTCCTGACCTCAGGTGATCCACCTGCCTTGGCCTCTCAAAGTGCTGGGATTACAGGTGTGAGCCATTGACCGTGCCCAGCCTGTCCTTTTTTTTTCTTTTTTTTTTTTTTGAGACAGGGTCTTGTTCTGTCACCCAAGCTGAAGTGCAGTGCTGTGACCTAGCTCAATACAGTTTCAAACTCCTGGGCTCAAGGGATCCTCCTGCCTCAGCCTCCTGACTAGCTAGGACTACAGGCACACACCACCACGCCCGGCTAATTTAAAAAACATTTTTTTTCTTGGTAAAAACGGGGGTCTTGCTATGTTGCCCAGGCTGGTCTTGAAGCAATCAACTACTAGCCTCAATCGATCCTCCCTCTTTGGGCTCCCAAAGTGCTGGGATTATAGGCATGAGCCATTGCACCCGGCCCAGCTTTTTTAAAACTTAAAATATTAAGCGTGTTGTATATTGCTGCATCATTATTTTTGTGTTTTTTTGTGGTTTGTGTTGTCAGGTTGACAGAGATGAACTATTAATACTTCATAGAATAATTGCATATTGCTTCAGTATATTAACAGTGTAACATTCAAGAATCGTGAAGTAGGCTGGGTGTGGTGGCTCACGCCTGTAATCCCAGCACTTTGGGAGGCCGAGGCAGGAGGATCATTTGAGGTCAGGGGTTGATTGGCCAACATGGTGAAGCCCCGTCTCTACTAAAAATACAAAATATAGCCAGGTGTGGTGGCGCGTGCCTGTAATCCCAGTTACTCAGAAGGCTGAGGCAGCAGAATCACTTGAACCCGGGAGGTGGAGGTTGCAGTGAACCAAGATCACGCCACCACACTCCAGTCTGAGTGACGAAGTGAGACTCCGGAAAAAAAAAAAAAAAGAATCGGAAAGTAAATCTGACACTAGATAGTATACTAGAGTGCAAAGTCCACTTTGGGTTTTTACACTTTAAAAGGGACACAGAGAAATTGGAGAGAGATCAAAGAAACCTGTACATTGCTAAGGAAGTGAAATGTAATGGGGGTACTATTGTCTCTTCGAGAGAAATAAGAGCTAATTTTTGACCTCATAATAATGCATTCTAGTGTACACCTTGTAAAAAGTACCTCCAAAGAGTGGTTGTCATGAGGATGCCAAACAACCTGGTTTACACTAGGAAGAGTGAAAGATTGGAGAGACTTCTTAGGATAAGGTGCTTTAAGGATGAGATGAATTAGCCAGGAACTGAGTGGCGTCTTTCTCCCTGGAAGATATTTACGCAGATGGATCAGTCCTGTTTTGTCTCTTTTTGTTAATGTCCTGCATGGAGACTGGATTAGACAACTTTCTACTTTGGCTCTGAACTGCGCTTTGGGTAAATATTTGATGATTGGCTGAAAGGTAACCAGGCGTGGCGGGAGGGACGTCCCCGGTGAGTTTAAGTTACCCGCGCGCTCTAGTGGTAGGACTGGGACAGCGGCGGTTCGGTTTGCGGCTGGGCGGGGAACACCAGGACCAATCCAGGGTGCAGCGGTGGCATCCTTGTTCCCAAGGCTTCACGCAAAGCCTACTTTGATGTAGTGACGTAAAATGTTTGTTCTTGGAACTGTTGAGCTTGAGAAGCAGTAAAGCTTATTGAGAGCACAGACCGTAAAACTAAACTCCCTGGGTTCCATTTCCAGATCTGACATTAACTAGCAAATTACTTAATTGGGCAAGCTACTTAACCTCTCTGTGCCTTAGTTTCCTGATTTGTAAAATGGAGATGATGATACTTATAATAAAAGTACAGTATGAAATTAGGGAAAGGTGAATAGACTAATGAGTCAGAATTGAGAATCCAGAAACAGGTCCACATGAATCTGGACATTTTATTCACGACAAAGATGTCTCCGTAAAGAAGTGGGGAAAGTAATGGGTCAATCAGATATTCCATTGTAAAAAAGTGAAACTTGACTCCATCTCACAACGTACAAATCAATTCCAGGTAGATTATATGCTTAATGTGAGGAGCAAAACAATAAAGCTTTAAGAAGAGTGTATTGGAGAATATCTTTGCAACCTTGGGGGAAGACAAACATTTCTTGAAAAAGACATGAAAAGCACTAACCATTAAAGAAAATGATAAGTTGGACTGTGTTAAAATTAGGAACTGTTAATCAAAAAACATTATTCAGAGAGTGAAAAGGCAAACCGTAGAATGAGAAAAGATACTTACATAATATTTATAATTCTTAAAGAGCTCAAATCCAGAATATGTCAACAGCCCTTAGAAATCATAATAATAAAAAAAGATAGGCAACCCAATTTGAAACTAGGCCAGAGACTTGAATAGGCACTTTCTGTGGAGTCCTAATTAGGCAAAAGGAGTCAGACTGGCGGGGTTGAAGGAAAGCAAAAAGAAAAAGCAGATAAACTGTAAGTCTGCCTTTCTTCCTGGTCCAGGACACATAGCCCTCCTGTGCAAATAACTCACAATCTTCCTGTGCCCAGCTATCACCAGTCCCTTGGCCGATAGAAAAATGCAAGTTAGCTCACTGCAACCTTGGCGTTATCAGCACTGCACAAAGCCCTCTTCAGTACACAGCACAAGCACCATCCTATAAAATCCCCAGCAAGCCTTTGTCTCTTTGTAGTCAGCTCCTCTCTTGCTGACCTGCCCATTGCACCCTTGCAATGTCTTTTCATACTTTCTCTAATAAATCTAACTTTCTTTACCTACAGCTGTCCTGGTAAATTCTTTTTACTGCCTGCACAACACTGGCCCTAGACAGTGGCTACCTGCGACACTTTCCACACACCCCCGCCCCAAAGGATGGATATTTAAGTGGGCAGTGAACACATGAAAAGGTACTCACCTTCATTAGCTCATTAGGGAGCTACAAATTAAAACCACAGTGAGGTACCACTATAGGCCCACAAGAATGAATAAAGTTAAACGGATTGATAAAACTAAGTGTTTGGGAGGATGTGAGCAATTAAAATACCCTGCTGTTGGGAGTGTAAATTGATACAACCACTTAAAAAAAGTGTCTGTTATATATTAAATTCGAAAAGCCAAATACCTTACAAATCATGAACGATATATTCTATGACCCAGCGGTTTCACTCCTGGCATATACTTAACAGAAATCCATGCACATGTGCACCAAAAGACATGTGCAAGAATGTTCATAGCAGTATTATTAGTAATAATAATAAATCAGGGATAACTCAAATGTCCATTAGACAAAGAATAGCTAAAAAATTGTGCTGTATTCAAACTTAGGAATACCATACAAAAAACCTACAGTTACAGGCAGCAGTAACATGGGTGATTCTCACAAACTTAATATCAGGTGAAAGAAGTCAGAAACAAAGAAAATATTTATATAAGTGATATGGTTTGGCTCTGTGTCCCCACTCAAATCTCTTTTTTTTTTTTTTTTGAGACAGAGTCTCTCGCTCTGTCGCCCAGGCTGGAGTGCAGTGGCACAATCTCGGCTCCACCTCCTGGGTTCACGCCATTCTCCTGCCTCAGCCTCTCCGAGTAGCTGGGACTACAGGCGCCCGCCACCACGCCCGGCTAATTTTTTGTATTTTTTTTTTTTTTTTTTTTTTTTTTCAGTAGAGACGGGGTTTCACCGTGGTCTCGATCTCCTGACCTCGTGATCCGCCCGCCTCGGCCTCCCAAAGTGCTGGGATTACAAGCGTGAGCCACTGTGCCTGGCCCCACTCAAATCTCCTGTTGAATTATTATCTTCAGTGTTGGAGGGACCTGGTGGGAGGTGATTGGATCATGGGGGCGGATTTCCCCCTTGCGGTTCTCGTGATGGTGAGTTCTCACAAGATCTGGTTTGTTTGTTTGTTTTGTTTTTTGTTTTTTTTTTACTGAGACCGAGTCTCGCTTTGCTGCCCAGGCTGGAGTGCAGTGGTGCAATCTCGGCTCACTGCAAGCTCCGCCTCCCAGGTTCACGCCCGCCATCCTCCTGCCTCGGGACTATAGGTGCCCAACACCACGCCCGCCTAATTTTTTGTGTTTTTAGTGGAAACGGAGTTTCACCGTGTTAACCAGGATGGTCTCGATCTCCTGACCTCGTGATCCACCCGCCTCAGCCTCCCAAAGTGCTGGGATTACAGGCGTGAGCCGCCGTGCCCGGCCCAAGATCTGGTTGTTTAAAAGTGTGTAGCACTTCCTCCTTCGTTCTCTCTCTCTCCTGCACCCATGTGAAAATGTACTTGCTTCCCATTCGCCTTTCCGCCATGACTGTTAAGTTTCCTGAGGCTTCCCCAGCCCTGCCTCCTGTACAGCGTGTGGAACTGTGAGTCAGTTAAACCTCTTTTCTTTATAAATTACCCACTCCCAGGCAGTTCTTTATAGTGGTGTTGAGGACAGACAAACACAATATGTATATATGCACTACATAAAGTTCGCCATCAGACAAAACTAATGTGTGAATAGCCAAAGAAGTAGAAACAATCCAAATGACTATCTTCTGATGAATGGGTAAATAAAACGTTGTCTCTCCATGCTATGGAATATCATTTGGCAATAAAAAGGGAGTGTTGGCCGAGCGTGGTGGCTCACGCCTGTAATCCCAGCACTTTGGGAGGCCGAGGTGGGCAGATCGCCAGGTCAGAATTTCGAGACCAGCCTGGCCAACATGGCGAAACCCAGCCTCTACTAAAAATACAAAACTTAGCCGGGCATGGTGGCGGGCGCCTGTAATCCCAGCTATTGGGGAGGCTGAGTCAGGAGAATCGCTTGAACCCAGGAGGTGGAGGCTGCAGTGAGCCGAGATTGTGCCATTATACTCCAGCCTGGGTGACAAAAGTAAGACCCTATCTCAAAAAAAAAAAAAAAAAAAAAGGGGGGGGTGTTGTGTTGATACACATACCAACACTGATGAACCTTGAAAACATTATATTAAGTGATAGAAGCCAGTTACAAAATACCACATATTGTATTATAGAATTCCATTTATATGAAATGTCCAGAATAGGCAAATCCATAGAGACAGAAATTGATTTTCTAGGGCTAGTAGGGCTGGGGGTGAGGAAAATGAGGAGTAAACACGAATGGGATGATGAAAATGTTCTAAAATTGATTGTGATGATGGTTGTACAACTCTGTGAACATACTAAAAACCACTGAAGTGTGCTTACTTTTAATAGGTGAATTGTATGTTATGCGAATTATTTTAACAAAGATATTATTTAAAAACGTATAGACTGTTATTAATATAAATAAAAAATAAAATAAGCCTCAGAACCAGAACAGGACTTTTATTATTATTTTTTTAAGACAAGGTCTCAGGCCAGGTGCAGTGGCTCATGCCTGTAATCCCAGCACTTTGGGAGGCTGAGGCGGGTGGATCACCTGAGGTCAGGAGTTCGAGACCAGCCTGGCCAAAATGGTGAAACCCCCGTCTCTACAAAAAAATAAAAATTAGCCAGGCATGATGGCTCATGCCTGTAGTCTTAGCTACTCGGGAGGCTGAGGCATGAGAATCACTTGCACCCAAGAGGCAGAGGTTGCAGTGAGCCAAGATCACACCACTGCACTCCAGCCTGGGCAACAAAGTGAGACTTGGTCTCAAAAACAAACAAATAAACTAAAAAAAGGCAAGGTCTTGCTCTGTCACCCAGGCTGGACTATACCTGTCATGGCTCACCACAGCCTCAACCTTCCACGCTCAAGCCATCCACCCTCCTCAGCCTCGCAAGTAGCTAGGCCTGCAGGCACGTGCCACCACACCCTGCTAGTGTTTGCATTTTTTCATAGAGATGGGATTTCTCCATGCTGTCCAGGCTGTTCTCAAACTCCAGAGCTCAAGTGAAATGCCCACTTCAGCCTCCCAAAGTGCTAGGATTACAGGCATGAGCCACCATCTCAGTCAGGACTTTTAAAAGACAAGTATTCCACTCAGAAATTCTATTGTTTTTTTATTATACTTTAAGTTCTGGGGTACATGTGCAGAACGTGCAGGTTTGTTACGTAGGTATACACGTGCCATGGTGGTTTGCTGCACCCATCAACTTGTCATCTACATTAGGTATTTCTCCTAATGGTACCCCTCCCCAGCCCCCACTCCCTGACAGGCCCTGGTTGTGATGTTCCCCTCCCCGTGTCCATGTGTTCTCATTGTTCAACTCCCACTTATGAGTGAGAACATGTGGTGTTTGGTTTTCTGTTCTTGTGTTAGTTTGCTGAGAATGATGGTTTCCAGCTTCATCCATGTCCCTGCAAAGGACATAAACTCATCCTTTTTTATGGCTGCATTGTGTTCCTGGTGACATGTGCCACATTTTCTTTATCCAGTCTATCTTTGATGGGCATTTGGGATGGTTCCAAGTCTTTGCTATTGTGAAAAATGCCGCAATAAACATATTCGTGCGTGTGTCTTTAGAGTAGAATGATTTATAATCCTTTGGGTATATACCCAGTAATGGGATTCCTGGGTCAAATGATATTTCTAGTTCTAGATCCTTGAGGAATCGCCACATTGTCTTCCACAATGGTTGAACTAATTTACACTCCCAACAACAGTGTAAAAGCGTTCCTATTTCTCCACATCCTCTCCAGCATCTGTTGCTTCCTTTTTAAAGATCGCCATTCTAACTGGCGTGAGATGGTATCTCAATGTGGTTTTGATTTCCATTTCTCTAATGACCAGTGATGATGAGCTTTTTTTTCATATGTTTGTTGGCTGCATAAATGTCTTTTTTTTTTTTTGAGAAGTGTCTGTTCATATCCTTCACCCAATTTTTAATGGGGTTGTTTATTATTTTTTTTTTTGTAAATTTGTTTAAGCTCTTTGTAGATTCTGGATATTAGCCCTTTGTCAGATAGATAGATTGCAAAAATTTTCTCCCATACTGTAGGTTGCCTGTTCACTCTGATGATAATTTATCGTGCTGTGCAGAAGCTCTTTAGTTTAATTAGATCCCATTTGTCTATTTTGGCTTTTGTTGCCATTGCTGTTGGTGTTTTGGTCATGAAGTCTTTGTCCATGCCTATGTCCTGAATGGTATTGCCTAGATTTTCTTCTAGGGTTTTTATAGTTTTATGTCTTACATTTAAGTCTTTAATCCATCTTGAGTTAATTTTTGTATAAGGAAGGGATCCAGTTTCAGCTTTCTGCTTATGGCTAGCCAGTTTTCCCATTACCAGTTATTAAATAGGGAATTCTTTCCCCATTGCTTGTTTTTGTCAGGTTTGTCAAAGATCAGATGGTTGTAGATGTGTGGTGTTATTTCTGAGGCCTCTGTTCTGTTCAGTGGGTCCATATATCTGTTTTGGTACCAGTCCCATGCTGTTTTTGTTACTATAGCCTTGTCGTATAGTTTGCAGTCAGGTAGCATGATGTCTCCAGCTTTGTTCTTTTTGTTTAGGATTGTCTTGGCTATGCAGGCTCTTTTTTGGTTCCATATGAAATTTAAAGTAGTTTTTTCCAATTCTGTGAAGAAAGTCGATGGAAGCTTGATGGGGATAGCATTGAATCTATAAATTGCTTTGGGCAGTATGGCCATTTTCACGATATTGATTCTTCCTATCCATGAGCATGGAACGTTTTTCCATTTGTTTGTGTCCTCTTTTATTTCCTTGAGCAGTGGTTTGTAGTTCTCCTTGAAGAGGTCCTTCACATCCCTTGTAAGTTGTAATCCTAGGTATTTTATTCTCTTTGTAGCAATTGTGAATGGGAGTTCACTCATGATTTGGCTCTCTGTTTGTTATTGGTATATAGGAATGCTTGTGATTTTTGCACATTGATTTTGTATCCTGAGACTTTGCTGAAGTTGCTTATCAGCTTCAGGAGATTCTGGGCTGAGATGATGGGGTTTTCTAAATATACAATCATGTCATCTGCAAACAGAGATAATTTTACTTCCTCTTTTCCTAATTGAATACCTTTTATTTCTTTCTCTTGCCTGATTGCCCTGGCCAGAACTTCCAATACTATGTTGAATAGGAGTGATGAGAGAGGGCATGCTTGCCTTGTGCCGGTTTTCAAAGGGAATGCTTCCAGTTTTTGCACATTCAGTATGATATTGGCTGTGGATTTGTCATAAATAGCGGTTATTATTTTGAGATACGTTCCATCAATACCTAGTTTATTGAGAGTTTTTAGCATGAAGGGCTGTTGAATTTTGTCAAAGGCCTTTTCTGCATCTATTGAGATAATCATGTGGTTTTTGTCATTGGTTCTGTTTATGATGGATTATCTTTATTGATTAGCATATGTTGAACCAGCCTTGCAACCCAGGAATGAAGCTGACTTGATTGTAGTTGATAAGCATTTTGATGTGCTGCTGGATTCGGTTTGCCAGTATTTTTTTTAGGATAAATGTTCGCATCGATGTTTGTCAGGGATATTGGCCTGAAATTTTCTTTTTTTTTGTTATGTCTCTGCCAGGTTTTGGTATCAGGATGATGCTGGCCTCATAAAATGTCTTAGAGAGAATTCCCTCTTTTTCTATTGTTTGTAATAGTTTCAGAAGGAATGGTACCAGCTCCTCTTTGTACCTCTGATAGAATTTGACTAAAAATCCATCCGGTCCTGGACTTTTTTTTGTTGGTAGGCTATTAATCACTGCCTCAATTTCAGAACTTGTTATTGGTCTATTCAGGGATTCGACTTCTTTCTGGTTTAGTCTTGGGAGGGTGTATGTGTCGAGGAATTTATCCATTTCTTCTAGATTTTCTAGTTTATTTGCGTAGAAGTGTTTATAGTATTCTCTAATGGCAGTTTGTATTTCTGTGGGATCGGTGGTGATATCCCCTTTATCATTTTCTATTGAGTCTACTTGATTCTTCTCTCTTTTCTTCTTTATTAGTCTGGCTAGTGGTCTATTTTGTTGATCTTTTCAAAAAACCAGCTACTGGATTCATTGATTTTTTGAAGGATTTGTTGTGTCTCTATTTCCTTCAGTTCTGCTCTGATCTTATTTCTTGCCTTCTGCTAGCTTTTGAATGTGTTTCCTCTTGCTTCTCTAGTTCTTTTAATTGTGATGTTAGGGTGTTGATTTTATATCTTTCCTGCTTTCTTTTGTGTGCATTTAGTGAATTTCCCTCTACACATTGCTTTAAATGTGTCCCAGAGATTCTTGTACGTTGTGTCTTTGTTCTCATTGGTTTCAAAGAACATCTTTGTTTCTTCCTTAATTTCGTTATTTACCCAGTAGTCATTTGGGAGCAGGTTGTTCAGTTTCCATGTAGTTGTATGGTTTTGTCCACTCAGAAATTCTAAAGTCTAAATATATCATTTACATCAACTTTGAATGAAGTTTTTCACTGATGTTATGGGGTCTTTTGTTTACCTGAATTATGTACCTTGGTTTAGTGTGTACAATGTTTTAAATAAATTAACCTGGCCAGGCGGGGTGGCTCACGCCTCTAATCTTAGCACTTTGGGAGGCAGAGGTGGGCGGATCACCTGAGGTCAGCAGTTCGAGACCAGCTTGACCAACATGGCGAAACCCCGTCTCTACTAAAAATACAAAAATTAGCTGGGCATGGTGGTGCACACCTGTAATCCCAGATACTCAGGAGGCTGTGGCAGGAGAATCACTTGAAACTGCCAGGGGCGGAGGTTGCAGTGAGCAGAGTCGTGCCACTTCACTCCAGCCTGAGTGAAAGGGCGAAGCTCCGTTTCAAAAAAAAAAAAAAAAATTTAGTCTATTGGTGTCCATATTTAAAATATTCTGAGCTCATAAATTAAAAACAACAACAACAATCAATAAAAACTAATCTATGGTATTAGACATCGGACATCAGGATTGTGGTTACCATTGAATAGGAAGGATGGGATAGTGTGGAGGCTCCCAGGGGAGATTTTAGGGTGTTGATAATGTTCTGTGTGATGTGTTCATTTTATGGTAACCCACTGAGCTGTATTTTTTTTTTTTTTTATTGAGACAGAGTCTTGCTCTGTCGCCCAGGCTGGAGTGCAATGGTGCAATCTCGGCTCACCGCAACCTCTGCCTCCTGGGTTCAAGCCATTCTCCTGCCTCAGCCTCCCGAGTAGCTGGGATTACAGGCACCTGCCACCACGCCTGGCTAATTTTTTTTTTTTTTTTTTGGTATTTTTAGTAGATACGGGGTTTCACTATTTTGGCCAGGCTGGTCTCAAACTCCTGACCTTGTGATCCACCCACCTTGGCCTCCCAAAGTGCTGGGATTACAGACATGAGCCACCGTGCCTGACCAGGCTATATTCTTTTATAGTTCATTCTTTTGTTTGTATATATGCTACACTTTAATTTAGAAGTTTAAGAAGAAAAGGTGGTGGCTCTGGGTGGATCTGGCATAGTAAGCTCAGAATCCCCCCATTTGTTTCTGCCTTCTCTGGCTGTGTTAGCTCCAGAGAGCGGCCCCCAAGGGTTTCCCTGTAGTGCCCTGGTTTCTGCACAGAGACAGCCCCTGGCTACCCAGCTCCTGTGAAGAATAGTGGTTCTCTGGAGGTTGCCCTAGAAGCCTTCTGAGAATGTTCTGCTGGTTCTAGGAATTGAGGAAGCTGGACCTGTGGGACCTAAGCTCTTAAAGCCACACACAGGTTTTCGCTGGAGGCAGGAAGTAGTTAGTAGCATCCTTTTGTTAAGTCTTACTGGGGCTTGCGCTATTTGTCCAACAGCACGGGAGGAGGAGACATAGAGTAAAGTTGGGCCTGGCCTCCTGCCTGGCAACCTGACCTGGTAACCTCGAACAAAGGGCCAAATAAATGGGCATGTGAGTGCTTTCTTATCTTCACCACAGCTGACTGTGAGTAGATGGGATGTTCCTTTCCAGCTGTGGCCATCAGATCATGGAGTCAAGGGCTGGTGGGAGGGAACGGGAGATGTGAAAGAAAAATATACTGGGCCCCCAAAATCACTAAGCAAAACTCCAGCTGGAAACCTGCCTCCCATTCTATTCAAAGTCACCCCTCTGCTCACTGAGATAGATGCATATCTGATTGTCCCCTTTGGAAAGGCTAATCAGAAACTCAAAAGAATGTAATAATTTGTGTGTCACCTATCTGTGACCTGAAAGCCCCCTCCCCTGCTTCAAGTCTTCCTGTCTTTCCAGACTGAACCCATGTACTTCTTACATATATTGATTGACGTCTCATGTCTCCCTAAAATGTATAAAACCAAGCTGTGCCCTGCCCACGTTGGGCATCTGTTGTCAAGACTTCCTGAGGCTGTGTCACGGGCATGTCTTCAATCTTGACAGAGTAAACTTTCCAAATTAACTGAGACCGGCCTCAGATTTTCTGGGTTCACAGGAGGCTATGCTTAGATCGCCTGGGACTGAGCCCTTACTCACTTCCACCATTCAGAAAAGCTGCCCTTAGTTTCTCCTTGAGAGACAAGGTGCCAGCTTACATAGTGGAGTCTATATTAATAAAGTACAAACAGGCTGGGTGTGGTGGCTTGTGCCTGTAATCCTGGCACTTTGGGAGGCTGAGGCGGGAGGATCACTTGAGGCCAGGAGCTTGAGGCTATAACGAGCTATGATGGTGCCACTGCACTCCAACCTGGGTGACAGAACAAGACCCTGTCTCAAATAAATAAATAAATAAATAAATAAATAAATAAATAAATAAAGCAAACACGAGAAAGCAAAACCAAGAGGAGGGTCTCCAACCAACAGAACAGGGGCACGTAACCTTGTTTAATTTCAAAACAGAAATTTCACAGGTTGTTGCTCAAGAAAACAGTAACCATTCTTAAAGCTCAAGGGGAGGAAGAGGGGTGTGTGTATGTTTGAGGGCCCCTTAGGGGCTTTTAATGGGATTTGGAGTCAGATAGACCTGGATTCAAATTCCAGCTCGGATATTTGCTGTGTGGCCGTGGACAAGTTACTTACCTTCTCTGAGCTGCAGTTTCCTTATCTATAAAATGGAGATAGTAATCTTACCTTCCTCTGAAGGCTGTTGCCAGGATTCTGATTGCTAAATTGTGTAATGCACACCACACAGTGCCTTGCACATAGAAGGTTCTTGTTGAATGGCGGTCAGGATGATCACGTTATTATCGTTACTGGCTCAGGTATGTTTTTCTCAATCTTGTTATTTTGGACCAGACAGTCCTTTGCTGTGGCGGCTGTCCTGAGCACTGTAGGATGTTTAGCAGCATTCCTGGCCCCTACCCACCAGATTCCATAGCAACTCTCCAGCTGTAACAGCCACATGTCTCCAGAGAGTGCCAAATCGCCCCTAGTTGAGAACTACTGAGCTGGAGGTAAATGCCTCGGAGATTGAGGGAGCGATCATGTGGGTTGATCCAAAAAATCTGACCCAGACAGGAGGACCTGATGTGGTGGGGGATGGAAATGGAGGAACAGGATGGGCCAAGGGTTAAGGGGCCAAGTCAAACCAGCAGATCCCAAATGAGCAGAGAGGGCGGGGGTAGGCTTTGAGCAGAAATGGGCCCAAGAATCCCGAAAAGAGTAGGTCCAACAGTTTCATCTGGGTTTCTATTTATTTGTGTAATGGAATTTGTTTTTCCAGTTGTAAAAGTAGTGTAAGTTCATTTTAAACAAGTTGGCAAGTCCACAGAAAAGCCGATCAGAAAATAAAAATCTTGGCTGGACGCGGTGGCTCATGCCTGTAATCCCAGCACTTTGGGAGGCCGAGGTGGACAGATCACCTGAGGTCAGGAGTTCCAGACTAGCCTGATCAACATGGTGAAACCCCGTCTGTACTAAAAATACAAAATTAGCTGGATGTGGTGGCGCATGCCTGTAATCCCAGCTGCTAGGGAGGCTGAGGCAAGAGAATCACTTGAACCCGGGAGGTGGAGGTTGCTGTGAGCTGAGATTGTGCCATTGCCCTCCAGCCTGGGCAACAAGAGTGAAACTCCGTCTCAAAATTAAATAATAATGATAGTAATAATTAAAAAAGAAAAATCTTAAGTAATCCCAGCACAATTACACAATAGAGTGAGATGTGCTCATTTGCTCTTTTTGTTCTTGTTGTTTAAGAAACAAACATTTCTTGGTGCTCACTGTGCGCAGGCCCTGCTGGATGCTGGGGTGTCTGTGTGGGGGGGTGGGTGGGACAGTTCACATGCTCCGGACAAGACAGCGTGGGGGACAGCCTTGACTGCAGGTAGGCACAGTAGGGGTGGTGTGGTGGGGATGCTGCTGGTCATTTTTGTCCTCTTCTACTGGCCTCCTCATTTGAGGATCCATGCAGTGTCCTGGTCCTGGCTCCCTGATCTGGATCTTTTTGGAATCTGCCCATTCCTTTCCATCCATGCGGCCCTGCATAAGCTGCCTCCATCCACCTTGTTAGTTTCCTCCTGCCGTGCTCCACTTTGCTTTCTGTGTGCATCAGCCACCCTGATGTTCTGCCCCTGCCTCACCTCCATCCTGTTTCATTTTCTTCAGTTTTTAAAAATTGTGGTAAAATACACACATAGCATAAAATTTACCATGTTAATCTTTTTTTTTTTTTTGACAAGGTCTTGCTCTGTCAGACAGGCTGGAGTACAGCAGTGTGATCATGGCTCACTGCAGCCTCAACTTCTTGGGCCCAAGCCATCCTCCTGCCTCAGCCTCCTGTTGTAAAAGTAGTGTAGCTGGGTCACAGCTGTGTAACTGGGACCACAAGTGTGTGCCACCATGCCTGGCTAATTTTTGTATTTTTTTTTTCTTTTGGAGAGATGGGGCTTCGCTGTGTTGCTCAGGCTGGTCTCAAACTCCTGGACTCAAGCAATCCTCCCATCTCAGCCTCCCGAAGTGTTGGGATTACAGCCACCGCACCTGGCCTGACCATTTTTAAGTATACAATGCAGAGGCATTAAGTACATTCAATGTTATGCAAAAATCACCACTATCCATTTCCAGAACTTGTACGTTATCCCAAATAGAAACTCTGTACCCATGAAACAATAACTCCCCATTCCCCCTGCCCCAAGATCTCAGTTACCTCTATTCTATTTTCGTCTTTATCAATTTTCCTATTCTGGGAACCTCATATAAGTGGAATCACACAATATTAGTCCTTCTGTGTCTGGCCTCTCATTTTAGCCCATGTTTTCAAGGATCATCCGTGCTGTAGCCTTTATCAATACTTCATTCCACTGTATGCTGAATAATATTCCATTGTATGTCTACATCAAGTTTTGTTTATCCATTCATCCATTGACAGATACTTGTTTCCACCTTTTGGCTGTTGTGAATAGGGCTGCTATGAACATCGGTATACCCTTCTTTTTAAACAGCTTTATTGAGATATCATTTACGTACCAAAAAAATGCACCCAGTTAAGTGTACAATTCAATGCTTTTTATTATAGTCACAGAGTTGTGCAACCACCACCACCATCTAATTTTAGAAGATTTTCCCTCACCTCCCACCCCCAGCTCTAGGCAGCCAGGGATCTATTTTCTGTCTATAGAGATTTGCCAATTCTGGACATTTCCTGTAAATGGAATCAGACAATATGTGGTCTTTTGAACCTGCCTTCTTCATTCAGCATAATACTTACAAGGTTCATCCATCATCACCTGTTTTATAAGCGAAATTGTATTAGAACACAGCCCTGCTCATTTGTTTACATCTGATCTACGGCTTTGAGCTTCAAAGACAGAGTTGCGACTTATAAAGTTGCACAGCTCACAGAATCAAAAGCAGCTACTATCTACCCTTTCACAGAAAAAGTTTGCTGACTCCTGGTTTATGCCCTTCAAGTTGAGCTCTCTGGAGTCTAAACTGATAAAGGCACCAAAAGATAAAAAGTGAAAAGAGGCAAAACTGATGCCAAGAACCCCAGGCCTATAAAAGCTACCATTATTGGGCCCCCACCATGGTGTAAGCATCCCAGCCAGCCAGGCAAAGAAACACAGCAGAGGCCGAGCCCGCCTCACCTGGGAGGAGGAAGGACACCTGTTCGACACCCGAGACAACTTTTTCTAGCAGGCTCTGATCACGCAGGGCACCTTACAGAAAGTGCATTGGCCTTCCCCGGGAAGAGTAAGCGAAGATGCCATTAGAGGAAGGGGGTTCAGCAGGCTGGATGCATGGCCCATGGTGACTCTGGCAAGCTGGTTCAATGTACAGCAAAGCTTGGCAGATCCTGAGGTATCAAAGAATTCCCCAAGGCTCTCCCCAAACTGTTGCGGGCTAAAATGGTTCTTACTCTTTTTTTTATTTTTTATTTTTAGTTTTTTGAGACAGAGTTTCACTCTTGTTGCCCTGGCTGGAGTGCAGTGGCATGACCTCAGGTTGCAGTAGCTCACTGCAACCTCTGCCTCCTGGGTTCAAGAGATTATCCCACCTCAGCCCTCCCGGGTAGCTGGGATTACAGGCGCCCGCCACCATGCCCGGCTAATTTTTGTATTTTTAGTAGGGATGGGTTTTCACCATGTTGGCCAGGCTGGTCTCGAACTCCTGACCTCAAGGGATCCACCGGCCTTGGCCTCCCAAAATGCCGGGATTACAGGCATGAGCCACTGCCTCCAGCCTGTTGTTATTATTATTAATTATTATTATAACAGAAGGCTTGTTATTATAACTATTATTAACAGCAGTGGCAAAAGCAATCGTCACACAACTCCTCTAGTTCTCTCCTGCTTCCCTGTCTTGCTCATTAGCAACAACACAGCAGAGAAGGGCGGTAAAACCTTTCACACACTCAGAGAGCCTGTAAATGTTTTTTATTACACTAATTGCTGCTAGAAAATGGTAGAAGCGGCCAGACCGATCCCCTATGGGAAGCTTCTCTTCTGTGGAGGTGGAAAAAGAAGGGCATTTGAACTGGGACAGAAAACAGGGACAATCCATTAGCTCTGGTTGGTAGAGATGCTGCCACCTTTGCCCTGTGGGTTCTGTGCCCTACTCGACCCCTCACTGATGTGATAAGCTTCCAAAGAATTTATCCTCTAAGAGGCTGTGAAATGATGGCCTGATGCTGAATTTGGTCCACATATGTGCCACACAGCCCACACGCACAGTCTTTTATAAATTTGAATCTTCTTTTAAACTCGGGAAATTGCACATAAACTTTCAGATTTCCGGCTTCTCTTGCAAAATTAGAAATTCCAGCCTTTGAGGCCCACATTCCCAAATGGCAAAAAATGATGAGAGCTGAGGAGTGGCTGCCCCATGCAGAACTGTCTAGTTTACCATCATCTCCATCCAGCTTGCTTTCCTCCTTTATGTAACTAGTTGTCCCTGTTGGGCTTTTCATTAGGAATTCACTCTTGTGATAGTAAGTTTCATCTTCCCTGAGACTGCAGCAGCAGGGCAGGAGCGGAGATCCATTTAGGGGATGAGGGCATCAGGGATGGATGCAGCACTAAGGTTCCGGCATCTCTAGCTCCTGCCAGCACAGCCCTCTCCCACCCAGCAGGCTAGAAGGCTGTTCTGGCAGACATCAGAGCTGAATCCATGAGCCCACATAGCAGAGGGGAAAAGGCCCTGCCATTCTTTCTCCTGGAAGCTTCCATCTAATAATCACCTTGCTGTTTGTGTGCCAATGTGCTAAGCAATACAACATGCATTATCTCATCCAATCATTGCACTGCCCTCTAGAATAGAAATTATTATGAACCTCACTTTACAGATGAGGCAACCAAGGCTTAGAGACATCAAGTCATTTGCCTGTGGTCACACAGCTAGGAAGTGGCTGGGAAACTGAGGCTGTAGAGATGTTACCTTGCTCTTGCAAAGTCCCATAGCCAACAGATGGCAGAGCGGGGATTCCATTTCAGGGCCAACTGACTCCAAAGCCTAGAAGCTGGAAAACTGGAGGCCAGTGGGGCAAACTAGTTTAGCTGGTGGTATTTTTGAAAATTTGGACTTTTGGCGTTTTGCTGGTCTCACTGGTCCCCACTTTCTCACAGGTCCCACCAATACTGTTGCCTCACACCCTGGCTTCTTTCCCCATGCACGTTGCCTGCCTGGCCTCAGGAGGGGTGACAACCTTCACATCCTCTGCACGTTCTCTTACCTCCCAGAGTTCAACTCTGATGGGCTTGAGCTCTCAGTTCTAGGACAGAGATGACGGTCGGTGTTTTTCTCTGTTGATCCTACCCCAGTAGGTTTTGGGAGTTGGGAGCAGAGACAAATGGAATATAGTTTGGTTCATGTTCAGTTCCATGACTATGATGCCATTCCAGAGCCCAAGATTTAGAGGATCGATAGGGTTGGTTCCAGGACCCACTGATTCACTGGGGTGGTGGTTGAATTGATTGTATTGTTCTAAATCATTTCTCTCCCTTTGAGATTCCATCCAAAGTGAGTGTGCTTTAAATCAGGGCTTTTCAAATACATGTTGTTTCAGGTGTGGGTTGTGTGTCTCATTTACTTTTCTGGGAGGAGGTTAAGCAGGAAAACCAATGGGCAGGCATTATGGCAGGAGTTTGGGATCAGGCTGAATGGGGCTGAACTGTTACCCAGATTAACCAGAAGGTCCAAGGAATGGATGAAAGTCCAGGAGTGGAGCCTAGGTTGATTCAAGGGGAAGCAGGGAAGCCATAGAACTGATGAAAGGCTGGGAATAGGTTGAGAAGCACAGTATAGAGTAAAAGGAAAAGAAGGGGATTGGTTGGAGGTTGAGAACCCAGGCAGGTGCCCAGGAGCTTGCTCTGACAGGTGCTGTTGAATGAATAGTTTCAATTCAAGCCCTGCTGGGCTGCGTCATCCAATTGTTCTAGTTGTGGGTTCTTAAGGCTTAGAACAGGACCGTGTTAACCACACAACAGAAATGCTGAGCTAAGCCAGCTAAGACACTTTAGCAGCATGGGAGGGAAAACATATTAAAAGAAGCATAAACGGTGCCTAAATTGGTTAGTTCCAAAGTTCAGTGATGTCACCGAAGACTCAGGTGTCCTAAAGTGATTGCCCTCATGGTCCCAAATGGCTGCCACAGCTCCAGCCATCGTGATGAGCATACCTCCAGAGACCAGAGAGGGAACGTTCCTGTTTTGTGTCTCTTTTGAAGAGTTAGAAAACCTTTCCAGAAGCCACTAGTAGACTTCTCATGCCTCAATGGCCAATCCTGCTTAAACTAATAACTGACAAGGAGGCTGGGATGATCAGAATTCATTCTCATGAATCGAGATTTAGTGCCACCTCTCCCTTCTCCAAGTCTTCTCAGAACAGAAAGGAACAAAACTGTGGCTATGTCAGCAAGGATAAAAGATCAGAGATTGGTCCACAGGGACTTCTACCCACTCCCCTCACTGAAATCCTATGGCCAACGTGTGCAAGGCTCACCCCACCCCTGTTAGTCTAACTACGTCTAAAGCATATCTTCCATGTGTGAAGGGACACACCCAAAGCTGCCCTGCTTGAAGCAGGAGTGAAGGCCAGGAGCCCACTTGGCTCCCCGAGCTTCCCGGAGGCACTGATCTTGTCCAGCATCTTTATTTTATTTATTTTGAGATGGAATCTCACTCTGTCGACCAGGCTGGAGTGCAATGGCTCAATCTCGGCTCACTGCAATCTCAACACAGGAAACCTCACCCAGCCTGGACACGGACAGGATTGACAGATTGATAGCTTTCTCAATTCTGTGGGTGGTGCTGCATGGCCATTCTTTGTCTGGTTAATTCCGATAACAAACGAGACTTTGAAATGCTAACTAGTAGAGACGGGGTTTCACCATGTTGGCCAGGCTAGTCTCAAACTTCTGACCTCAAGTGATCCACCTGCCTCAGCCTCCCAACATGCTGGGATTACAGGCGTGAGCCTCAGCGCCCAGCCCCTCCCTCTATTTTATAGACATGGAAACGGAGGTATGGGGGAAGTTAAGTGACTTTGGATACACTGCTAAAAACCAGTGTATCTCAAATGCAATGGAAACATGGCCTTGCCTCAGAGGGTTAGGACTAAATGAGGTGAAGGATGTAAAGAGGCTAGCTCAGGCCCAGTACATATTAGGCACTCAAGAAGGGCGGGTCCTCCCTCCTTCTGGCATAGGAGAATGAAAGATGAGGTGAGGCAGGGACCCAAGGTACAGTGACCTGGGGAGGCAGCAGGGCTGGACTCATTGGCTGGCTGGAAAATCAGATAACCCTTCTGTGGCTACAGAGCAAGGTGTGTGGGTGCCGGACCCCTGGTCTGATAGAAATGACAGCTGGCCTTACCCCCAGCCCACAGGCACCCTCCACCTGCCTGAAAATCCTCTGAGAATGAATTCTGTCTTCCTCCCGAGCCAGCCGGTACCTGGACAGAAAGCTGATGGGCAGTGGAGGGTGTAGAAATAAACAATGACCAGGCGGGGCATGGTGGCTCACACCTGTAATTCCAGCACTTTGGGAGACCGAGGTGGGTGGATCACCTGAGGTCAGGAGTTCGAGACCAGCCTGGCCAACATGGTGAAACTCCGTCCCTGCTAAAAATACAAAAAAATTACCTGGGTGTGGTGGTGCATGCCTGTAATCCCAGCTACTTGGGAGGCTGAAGCAGGAGAATTACTTGAACCCAGGAGGCGGAGGTTACAGTGAGCTGAGATCATACCACTGCACTCCAGCCTGAGTGTCAGAGTAAGATTCTATCTCAAAAAAAAAGAAAGAAAAGAAATAAACAATGACCATACAAGTAAGACCCCACACAGAGGCTTTTTATTCAGAGCCATAGCAAGGGAGTCGGCCACCACTACATATATTTGGCAAAGACTCAGAGTCAGGCAGAGTGAGAAAGATTTGCAGTGAGAAAAAGGGAAGGCTTCAGGTGTGCCCTCACTGGAGGCTGTTGGCATGGGGGTGCTGGAGGCAGCTAACTAGAAGCCCGACATCCTACGTGATTGATTGGTCCTGAGTTGGATGTGGTGGTTGTACTGGTGGGGATGGTGTCGGGGGACATAAGGATACTGGCAGTCCCTGGCAATCATTGACCAAGTCCTGATCCTTCTGGGCCAATCGCTGCAGAGGTGGTGGTTTGGCTTCCAGGGGTGATCATGATGGAGGCTGTAGGGCACAGTTCTATTATCATATACGGTTTGGCCATATGTGTTTGTATATTTGGTCTCTCGGTGTGCAGAGAGAGAGGCCTTTCTATGTGATTTGGGGCACGTTGCTAACCTCTCTGTGCCATGGTTTCCTTACCTGTAAATGGGGTGTTAATAGTACCTGTTTCAGATGTGAATATATATCAAGGTCTTAGAATAGCAACTGGCATGTGGCAAGTACCCAACACAATATTAGTTATTATTTTAAAAATTATGGCTGTGCTTGGTGTGGTTCACACCTGTGTAATCCCAGCACTTTGGGAAGCTGAGATAGAAGGATTGCTTAAGGCCAGGAGTTCGAGACCAGCCCTGAGCAACATAGCAAGATCTCATCTCTTCAAAAGATAAAAAAATTAGCTGGGCATAATAGCAGGCACCTGTAGTCCCAGCAACTCAGGAAGCTGAGGCAGGAGGATTGCTTGAGCCCAGGAGTTCAAGGTTACAGTGAGCTATGATTGTGCCCCTGCACTCTAGCCTGGGTGGCAGAGCAAATTTTTTTTTTTTTTTTTTTGAGGTGGAGTCTCACACTATTGTCTGGGCTGGAATGCAGTGGTGTGATCTCGGCTCACTGCAACCTCCAGCTCCCGAGTTCAAGTGATTCTCCTGCCTCAGTCTCCTGAGTAGCTGGGATTATAGGCACCCACCACCATGCCCAGCTAATTTTATTTTGTATTTTTAGTAGAGACGGGGTTTCACTATGTTGGCCGGGCTGGTCTCAAACTTCTGACCTTGTGATCTGCCCGCCTCGGCCTCCCAAAGTGCTGGGATTCCAGGCATGAGCCACCGCACCGGGCTGACAGAGCAATTTTTAAAAAGTGCTAGTGTTATTACACTCAGTGGAAAGGGCACTGGCCTGGGAGGAGGGCTCTGGGTAGCTCTGGTCCTGGTTCTGCCCCATCACACTGTGACCTCAGCCTTCTTGAGACTCCTCTGAGTCTCAGCCTTGTCAGCAGAGCAGGGGGCTGAGCTCTGACTTCCAAACTGGTTCCCAGCTCTAATGTTATCAATTCCCCACTGGGCGAATCGCCTCTCCTTCCCCCATACCCACACTCCATCTACGCTCCGAGCACACCTGGATGGGCAGCTGCAGCACAGCAGGCTCTGCTGTCCTCATTTCAGCTGGTTTCAGGCCCTAAATTTAGTCCTTTCACAGAAGCCACGGTGTGTGGGAGGTCTGGTCCTGGGTAGGTCTGGTCCTGGTTCTGCCTGTCACACTGTGGGTGAGGGCTGTATGCGGTGGGGGCAGCTCTTCCACCCGTGTGGTGCGCTCTGAAGCGAATCAGGCAGGAGGCCAGGAGGGCTGAGCACTGCATTGCGTTTTGTCTTCAATGCACTTGTTGCAGGAAAATCAAAGACTGGAGACACCGAAAAGAAGGTTCAGGAGAGGTTATTAAGATGATCACCGGCCCAGCCAGACATATGTCCAGAAAGTCTGAGCCCCAAATAAAGGGCTTTTCCTACTTTTAAACATCTTAAGGAGGGAACTACGTGAGGCGGGAAGCGAGTTACAGCAGCAAGAAACAAAGGCAGCATTACAACATTTCTTACATCTTGAGAGAAACATGTCTTGCAACCTAAACTTATCAGTCTTGTGACCCTGCAGCTGTGCAGGAACTCGCTGGGCCTGCAATAAACTTTGAGGAATGTGGAGTTGGGGAATATAGATAAGGTTCACTGTCCACAGAGAGAAGACAGGTTGTTAATATTCCCTTTAACTTGAATATAAGGGGGAAGGGGTCACACTTTGCTGCAACTTTAAGAGGATTTTAAAATTCTATTACTACTACTATTAGGTTATAGTTGATTTCATTAATTCCTTCTTCACACTGGGCAAGTCCTTTGACCCTTTGGGGCCTCAATTTTCATCTGAAAACTAATTTTTTTTTTTTGAGATAGTCTTGCTCTGTCACCCAGGCTGGAGTGCAGTGGCGTGATCTCGGCTCACTGCAACCTCCACCTCCCCGGTTCAAGTGATTCTCCTGCTTCAGCCTCCTGAGTAGCTGGGATTACAGGCACGCACCACCAGGCCCAGCTAATTTTTGTATTTTTTGTAGGGATGGGGTCTTGCCATGTTGCCCATGCTGGTGTCTAACTCCTGACCTCAAGTGATCTGCCCACCTTGGTCTCCCAAAGTTGGGATTATAGGTGTGAGCCATTGCATCAGGCCTGGCAATTAAATTTTATATATGTTGACACCTTAAGCCATCATGTTATCTTTTTTGTTGTTGTTTTTTTTTGAGACGAAGTCTCGCTTTGTTGCCAGGCTGGAGTGCAGTGATGTGATCTCAGCTCACTGCAACCTCTGCCTCCGGGGTTCAAGGGATTCTCCTGCCTCAGCCTCCCGAGTAGCTGGGACTACAGCCATGTGCCACCACGCCCAGATAATTTTTGTATTTTTAGTAGAGATGGGGTTTCAGCATGTTGGCCAGGATGGTCTCAATCTCTTGACCTTGTGATCTGCCCGCCTCGGCCTCCCAAAGTGCTGGATTACAGGCGTGAGTCACCACGCCCGGCCCATGTTATCTTTTAAAGTAAAAAACAACTTTCCTTTCTTTCGGAGAAGGAAAAAAATCAGAGAGCGGTTAAGTGAGTTGGCTAAGCCCACACAGCTAGCACATGGTTTCCGTCTAGATCTTTAGACCCTAAGACCTAGTCTTTTTTTACCCTTAGATAATCTCACCTTTACTTCCATTATGGGATTATTATGATGATAACATGAAAATAATAAATATTATACTAGGGAAGCAACATGGTTTTACGGTTGAGAGCCAGACTGCCTAAGTTTGATTTCTAGTTCTGGTACTTATTAGCTGTGTGACCTCAGACAAATTACTTAACCTCTCTGTGCCTCAGTTCTTATCTGTGAGATGGAAGATAATAATTGTACCCACATAGGGTTGTTATGAGGATTAAGTGAATTAATATTTGCAAAACACTTTCAACCATGCCTGACATCCAGTAAAGTTTATTTAAATGTTTGCTTAATTTAAAAAATAGCTCTCTTGCCAATCAGCATGTGACCTTAAGCAGGAAGAAAGTGTCTGCAATTAGGATCAGGAGACTCATGGTCTACTTTGGGCACAGCCACTACTTTGCTCTGTGGCCTCAGAAACTTTTTTTAACTTTCTTGTGCCTTAGTTTCCTCAGCTGCAAAGTAAGGAGCTTGGGCAAGTTCAGTGATGAACAGCATTTTATGAACAAAGATCAAGTCAGAAAAAAAATTAAAACTTTTTTTGCCACATTAATTTTATCCATTAGAGTCGATTGCGAGGAATATTCCAGTGTAGTGGGTGCAGCCTTGACTATTGTCCCAGCATGCTGTGGGGCTCATCCATGGGCCCCCTAGCAACGCTCTGGGTGATCTATGTGTCCTTTCTTGGGGGTGAGGGTGTCTGACCCAATCACACCCTCCTCCCAGGAAGTGGAGAGTCGGATCTGAACGTTAGACTGGGATGCATCAGCAGGTGCTCTGGCTGGAAGGCTGTAAACTCCTGCTGCTGATGGCTACAGAATTCTGGTTCCTTCTCTTTTTGAGGGTTGGCTTTTCTGATCTTGAAATTCCATAAGAAACCCCAGTTTCCTTCAAACAACCCCCGCCCTATTTATTTAGGCTACTGTATCAGTTATTTATTGCTGTGTAATAAGTCACCCCAAAATTTAGAGGATTAAAATAACAATTTACTATTTCTCTAGAATCTGTGGGTGGACTGGGTGGTTCTTCTGCAGGTTTGACCTAGGGGCGCTTGTGTGGCTGTGTTCATCTGATGGGGTTGAGAACAGGGGCTGTTGACTGTGGTGCCTCGATTCTCTGCCAGGTGGCCTCTCCATACGGCTTGCTTGGGCTTCCTGATAGTATGGTGGTCTCAGGATTGCCAGGGGAGAGGCACAAGCTCCCACTCCACTTAAGGCCTGGCCTCCGAAGCCCCAGCACATTACTTTTTCTGTTTTCTTTTCTTTTTTTTTTTTTTTTTTGAGACGGAGTCTCACGCTGTTGCCCAGGCTGGAGTGCAGCAGCGCGATCTCAGCTCACTGCAAGCTCCGCCTCCCGGGTTCACGCCATCTCCTGCCTCAGCCTCCCCAGCAGCTGGGACTACAGGCGCCCACCACCACGCCCGGCTAATTTTTGTATTTTTAGTAGAGACGGGGTTTCACCGTGTCAGCCAGGATGGTCTCGATCTCCTGACCTTGTGATCCGCCCACCTTGGCCTTTCAAAGTGTGGGGATTACAGGCGTGAGCCACCGCGCCCGGCCTACTTTTTCTGTTTTCTGTTGGTTAGAGTAAGTTACACGATCAGCCCTGACTTAAAGATTCAACAGAATCCACCTCTTGATGGGAGATGAAGAATGCGCGTATGGGGCTGGAAGGAACGGAAAGTGACCAGGTGTGCATGCAACTACTGTGACTAGTTTCAGTTGATCTCTTAGTTGCAGGCAAAAGAAATTTAACTAGTTTATCCTGTGACTTAGGAACTCCCACCTCCCATGCTGTGATCTCATCTCTTAGCATCTCTTGACCACCCTGGCCTTGCCTTTCCTTACTCAAGCTGGCCATACTCCCACCCAGGGCCTTTGTACCTGCTGATCCCTCTTCCTGGCACGTTCTGACCCCAGATCTTCTCCTGACTGCTCCTTTGCCACATTTCAATCTTTACTCACATCTTTACACAGAGAGGTCTTTGATCCTCTGATCTAAAGTCATCCCTCAATACCATCAGTCCCTTAACTAGGCCTTATCTTCTTTGTGGCACTTGCTATGTATTGTTTATATTTTGTCTTTTTGCTGACTGTTCTTCTCTCGCTAACCTCCAAGAATGTAGGAACTGTGCTCTGTCTCAATCTCTGAGGTATGCCTAGCATATGGTAAGTACTCAAAAAATATTTACTGAAAGAATGAATTTTAATGCTTTGTAGATACGATAATATTAATATTCAAAAAGTCCTGATTAGAGGCAGCTTAATGGAAGTCATAGATGATTCCATGAAAGGAGGCAGGCTCATATCTAGGCTGGATAATCTCAGTGGTCCTGATCCTTTCTGATTCTGAGAGTCCATGACTCTAAGTGAGAAAGTGCTGGGAAAATTTAAAGGCACAGTATAAACCTCTAGCTATTACTACTGAGAGGGCACACTGGGAGTTCTGTGAAGAACCGGGCTTAAACTTTCATTATACTTCAGATCTAATGTGGCTCCTGGCTGAGCTACACGAAATAACACAGACATGTCCCATTTGTTTTTCCTACATATCATGGGCTACAGAGGGGCTGCTATCAATGCACAACCATAGAAAGATTATGCTATGGTCTGAATGCTTGTGTTCCCCTAAAATAAATATGTTGAAACCTAAGCCCCAGTGCAATAGCATCGAGAGATGGGACCTTTAGGAGGTGATTAAATCATGAGGGTGGCGCCCCCATGAATAAGATTAGTGCCCTTATAAAAGAGGCCAGAGCCAGCTTGTTTGCCTCTTCTGCCATGTTAGGATACAGCAACTAGACACCGTCTATGAAGCAGAGAATGAGCCCTACTAGACAATGAATCTGCTGGCATCTTGATCTTGGACTTCCCAGCCTCCAGAAATGTGAGCGATACATTTCTATTGTCTATAAATTACGCAGTATAAGGTATCTTGTTAGAGCAGCTCAAGTGGACTAAAACAGGCTGTGTGGTGGTCTTAATACATAGCCTCATTATCCTTTGAGCCTCCTCCCATGAGAGGTGGGGTTTCTGTCCTCTATTCTTGATTCTGGGCTGGCTTCTGATTGCTTCAACCAGTAGAGAAGGGCAGAAGTGAAACTATGTGACTCCAAAGTTGGGGCAGAAAAGTGCAGGTAGCTCCTACCTATTCCTCTTGGGACACTCAGTCTGGGGGAAGCCAACAGCTTGTAAGAAGTCTGACCACTCTGAGCCTCCCATACCGAAAAGGCCACACGTAGATGCTCCAGTTGACAGCTCCAGCTAAGCTTCTAGCTGACATCCAGTTGCCAGCCATGTGATGAGTGGTCTTGGACGTTTAGCCCAGTTGAGCTTTCAGACAACTGCAGCCCAGGCCAACCTCTGACTACAACCACATGACTTGAAGCAAGAACTCCTCAGCTATGCCCTTCCCCAAATCATGAGCAAAATGAAATGGCTGTTTTCAGCTGCCAAATTTTGGGGTAATATGTCAGGCATCCACAGTACGTGGAATAGGCCATTTCTTTAGTGCTTTCTCCTTCACAAAGACCTCCATAGTCCTAACATCTCAGAGTCGACTTGACGTCCCCACTGGATCATGTCCCATCCCAGTCTGCAGACATCTCAAGCTTAACATGTCCAAAAATAAACTCTTGGTCCCAGGCCTGCCTCTCACTGCTTAGTCTTCCCTGTCCAATAAATGGCACCTCCATTCCCAGTTGTGTAAGGCAGAAGTCTGGGCATTGTCCTTGAATTCTTTCTTCCCGTCAACCCCACAGGGCAATCTCTCTGAAAGGTCTCTTGACTTTACTTCTAAAATGCAGCTCAGGCCAGGTGCATTGGCTCACACCTGTAATCCCAGCACTCTGGGAGACCGAGGCGGACAGATCACCTGAGGTCAGGAGTTCAAGACCAGCCTGGCCAACATCATGAAACCCCATCTCTATTAAAAAAAAAAAAATTAGCTGGGCATGGTGGCACACGCCTGTAATCCCAGCTACTCAGGAGGTTGGAGCTAGAGAATCACTTGAACCCGGGAGGCAGAGGTTGCAGTGAGCCAAGATCGCGCCACTCCAGCTTGGGCAACAAGAGCGAAACTCAGTGTCAAAAAATAAATAAATACATAAATAAAATAATAAAATGCATCTCAAAGCTGTTCTATCTCTGCAGCCACCACCCTAGTCTAAGCCACCATTGTTTCTCTCCTGGCCACACTGTAACCTCTTGACTGGTCACCCTACTTGTGCCCTTGCCACCCTTGCCTTTGTTGTCAATTCATTCTCCTCACAAGGGCCAGAGAGATCTTCGTAAATTATAAATCAAATCATGGCACTCCCAGTGGCTGCCCGTGGCACTGGGAATAAATCTAAACTCCTTGCCGTGGTGCTTAATTTGGTCCCTGCCTGCGCCCAGGCCTCTAACCCCTCTTTCCACTCTTCCCCATGGTGAGTGGAATCAAAAGGAAACAGCATTTTGAAGGAATGTCAGAAAGCTGCCAAATTTATCTCTACCTCCTTTCCTATTTCTGGGATTTGTCCTCCCCTTGAGGCTGGACCCCAGTGGAGACAGCCAATCAGCTTCCTCAAGTCTGCTCCTGCCACCCTGGCCTTCTCTCTGGTCCTTGACCACCTTCAACTCTTTTCCTTTTGCAGGGCCTGTGCATGAGCTGTGACCTCTGCCTGGAATGCCCTTACTTCACTCCTCCTATGGCTGGCTCCCTCCCACCATTTGGGCATGAGATTAAATGTTCACAAACCTTCTCCAGCCCTGCTGCCTCTTCCCTCAGGCCACACACACAGGATCTTACGGATTCTTTATTGAATCACCAACAACTCACGGCGTCAGGCCCCAGCAACTGCATTAGAACCCATCTGGGATTGTGAGGGGACTGGAGAGGGTGGGGGGAGAAGACCTACTCTCCCCAGCTTTTCACTATAGAGAGTAAAAACATCAGAAATCACCCCAAGAGAAAGGACGTACCAAATGCCCACCAGAAGGGCCGGGGAGTGCAAGCCACCCTGAGTGCAGGAGGGTGCGGTGAAGGGTGCTATGGCTCCGACATTTGTGTGTCCCCCCTTCCCCTGCAAATTCACATTGGAATTCTCACCCCCAAGGTGACAGTATTAGGAGGTGGGGCCTTTGGAGCTGATTGGGTCACGGGGGAGGAGCCCTCATGAACGAGGTTGGAGTCCTTATAAAAGACACAGGAAGGAGGTTGCTTGTTTATGCTTCTACCATTGAGGATACAGCGAGAAGGCACCATCTATGGATCGGGAAACAGCCCTCAGCGGAGTCCGAATCTGCCAGCCTCTTGATCTTGGACGTCCCAGCCCCCCAGGGCTGTGAGCAATACCTTTCTGTTGTTTGTAAGCCACCCGGCCTACGGCATTTTGATATAGGAGCTCGCTGGACTAACAGTGGGGCCAAGCAGGCTCTCAGCCACAACCTCAGGGAAGAATGTAAAGGTTGGTGTCTTACCATCACAAGGCAAGCGTCTCAGAACCAGCTATAACACCTCCTTTGCACAGATCTAGGGGCGCCAGACACAGCTGGGGTGGAAGGCTCTTAGTCTGGACCCTTGCCCCATCAGCCCCACCTGGGGAGGAAGGCTTTTAGGGAGGTAGAACTGGGAGAAGAGAGAAGCAGCTCCCTGGCTCTGCTTTCAGAAGGCTGTTACCTGGCCAGGTGCTAGGAGACCAGAGGGACAGGTGCCCCTCGGGGCCAGAGGAGCCACGCAGGACAGTGTGGTGTTAGGGACTGGGGGAGGATGTTAATGACCCTGCTTAACCTCTAAGAGAAGCATGGTTTCCTCGTGTTCGAAAGCTGGACATACGGCTGGGCACGGTGGCTCACACCTGTAATCCCAGCACTTTGGGAGGCCGAGGCGGGCGGATCACGAGGTCAGGAGATCAAGACCATCCTGGCTAACATGGTGAAACCCCGTCTCTACTAAAAAAATACAAAAAATTAGCCAGGCGTGGTGGTGGGCGCCTGTAGTCCCAGCAACTCAGGAGGCTGAGGCAGGAGAATGGCGTGAACCCGGGAGGCGGAGCTTGCAGTGAGCCGAGATTGTGCCACTGCACTCCAGCCTGGGTGATAGAGCAAGTCTCCATCTAAAAAAAAAAAAAAAAAAAAAAAAAAGAAGAAACCTGGACATACAGGTTGTAGATGGTGGGCACTTTCTCAAAATCACCCCATTCCCAGGCCACTGCCCAGCAGCCCCTCGGGATCTGCTGGTGTCAGAGGGAACTCACTCATTTCCTCCCTCAGTCCAGCCCACACTTTCCTCCAAAGGAAGGCTGGTCTGTGGGCCAGGGTGAGGCTGCCTGCCCACCGCAGACGGAAGGTTTCCCCAACCCTCTCCAGGTGGCTGTGGTAGGGCCATCTCCCCTGAGTACAGTGAAGCCTTCGTGGCTTTGCCATTGCTGTCCCTTCGAGGTTGTTGCCTGTCCCTGTCCTCAGTGATGTGGAGGCAGACAGGCCCTGGAGGCGGAAGGAAGGGGTTCAACTCTCACTACGGTGCTCCCTCGGGTAGGACAAAAACTCAGAAATACGAGAGGATAGAGACAGGTTTGGCAACTTTCTGATATTACTTGTAAACACTGGTTCCTTCTTAACCACCGTATTCTGATTGGGTCTGTAAGTAGCACCCAGTCCACACCACAGCACCCTTCTGGGGTCCGGGAGACCGCCTTCACTGCTGTGCTGGCCCCGCCTGCGTACGGGCTCTGGGGCGGGGCCATCCGGGGTGCCTGTGGCGCTCAAACCCCCATGGCGCTCTTCTCGCCCTCTTTGGGGCTGGGCTCCTCCTGAGTCTTCTTCATCTCCCAGCCCCTGACCCAGGTGTAGGCGGAGGAGCCGCCCAGCACCATCATGTTGCTCGTCCACCAGAGGAAGCTCTTGGTCTCCTCGTAGTAGAGCACGGCCAGCACTGTCTGGGCACAGGCCTTGGCCGTGCCCGACACATTGTGGGTCAGGGGACTGGTGAACTTGATCTGCAGTCCTGTCACATAGCCGATGGCGAAGCCAAACAGGCCGCCCAGCGTCATCATCCCCCAGAAGTGGGCACTGCCCAGCTGGGCAAAGTCATGCAGGGCCTGCAGCTCCCCAAGTAGCAAGAGCAGGGGCAGGAAGAGGACGCAGGCATTGACGTTGTTGTAGAAGGTCAGGCGCCAGATGCTGCCGTCCACCGCCGGGAGCACCTTCTTGGTGTAGATGGCGTTGAGCGAGACACAGAGGCTGGCCAGCACGCCGAAGACAGTGCCCAGCCACGACAGGGTGCCTTCTGCCCCCTCCTGGTCCACACCAAGCCAGAAGCCCCCTGCAGTGGGGAGAGGAGGAGTGGGGGAAGGGCGGGGAAGAGGGATGAGGACGAGGAGGAAGAAGGACAGAGGATCAGACACCAAATTTCACAGACTGAGTATTGCGGCCCTCCCCATTCCTCCCCAGGCCTCCCTCCAATAAGCACAGCCAGAGTCTCCACTGCAGGCAAAGCACTCTGCACTCTACGTGACCTACGGGAGCGGCCCAGGGCAAGAACACTTCCTCTGGCAGCTTATCTGCTAGCAGAGGAGAAAGACATTAAAACAAATCTTCCCAGTTACTTCTTTAATTACAATTGTAAGAATTGTAATGAGGTCCATAAAGTAGTACAAGGTGCCGTGAGAGCCTGTAAGTGGGCGACTGTGCTGGCCTGGGGCATCTGAAAATAACATTTGAACTGAGTTCTGAAGAATGAGTGCCATTTAGTGGTTAATGTGATTTAAGGTGACCCTGAGTAAATGACTCCCAGTGTCTAAGCCTTGGCTGCTTCTTGCATGGAATGGGAGCTCATGATGTCATCATGGGGCGCGTCAAGTTAGAATCTCTTGTGTCATTTGGGGCAGTGACTCTGAGACTCTCATCTTGTGTCACCTCCTGCTCAAAGAGCTTCCGTGGCTCCCCACTTCTGCCATCAGGATTATACTCCTTGGCGTGGCAGGCGGGGGTGCCTGCACCCTTGCCAGCCCTTCCTCTGTCCTATGGTCGCCCCAGCCTCCCTGCTCCTCACCCTGGGCCTCAGTGTCCTTGTTCATGTCCTGTGCCAGAAACACCCTCCTCCTTTCTAGGGGATTCTACTCATCTGTCAAGGTCCAAGTTGGCTTCTCCTGGAGAATCCTTTCCTGACAGCCCCACGACCTGGACTCTTACTGCCTCGCTTTCCTTCAAAGCCCCTTGCCTGCCCTGGGCTGCTGGGCCCCTGCCCAGGTGACAGTCTGGTCTTTTTAGCCAGATCCCATGCTCCCAGAAGGCAGGGGCTGAACAATGCACGTTATACTTCCTGCCACAGCATCCGGCAACACGGGGCAGTGGGGAAAGCTTTGGGGCCAGAGGGATTTAGCCTCCAATCAGGCTCTGCAATTTAGAAGCTGAGTGGCCTGGGAGAAGTTACTTAACCACTCTGAGCTCTCTGGGTCACCTCTCTGTCCTCCACTCCAGCCAATCTACTCTCCACCTTGCAACCGGAATGATCATCCTGAAGTCCAGATCAGTCCAGGCTGTGCCCTGGTGTGAAGCCTCTCTGTGGCTCTCTGCCGCCTTCAGGAGAAATTCCACTCACTCACCACAGCTCTTAGGACCTGCACCACATGGAGTCGGCCTGACTGGGCAGCCTCGTGTCTGGTGAGTCTCGCTGTGGCCCAGCCATGAAGAAGTGCACGTGCTCTTCCTTCTGTCTAGAATGTTCTGTCCCTACTTCTTCCTCTAAACCCAGTTTCTAAACTTCCCCCAGAGGGCCTGCTTAGACTGCCCTGTCCGCGGGTCCCCTCCCTTGCCCAGAGCTCCCACAGCCCCTTTTATGCATGCCCCATCGCAGCCCTTACTATGCTAGCATAACTGTCACCACCATGCCCTCCAGGAGTGTAGCAGCTGAGGTTACCTTTTCCAAACTTGTATCCCCAAAGCCTGGCATGGTGCTTGGCATGTGTTTAGCCACCAATTACTAGTTGTGGAATGAATGAATGAAAGTTGTTATGGAGGTGGTTGTGAGTATTAAAGGAGACAGGATACCTCCTACATCATAGGCACTCAACACATAGCACTCTTCTCTTTTTCTCTTTGTTTTTTGAGACAGTCTCGCTGTGTCACCCAGGCTGGAGTACAGTGGTGCGATCTTGGCTCACTGCAACCTCCGCCTCCTGGGTTCAAGCGGTTCTCGTGCCTCAGCCTCTTGAGTAGCTGGCATTACAGGGACGCACCACTATGCCTGGCTAATTTTTGTATTTTTAGTAGAGAGGGGGCTTCACCATGTTGGCCAGGCTGGTCTCGAACTCCTGACCTCAGGTGATCCGCCCGCCTCGGCCTCCCCAAGTGCTGGGATTACAGGCATGAGCCACCATGCCCAGCCCAACCACAGAGCCCGACCCTCCTCTTTCTTGACAGAACCTTTGCACAAGGGGTACCCACAGACCTGCTGGGGGCAGGATGAGGGGGGCAGAGGGCTGCACCACCCACTCACCTGCTTGGCTAGAGCACCCCCAGCCCTCCCGGTGGTTACCTTCTGAGTCCAGAAGCAACTGCAACATCAATGTTCTAGAGTGACTCTTGCCCAGAAGGAACATTTTTTTTTTTTTTTTTTTTTGAGACTGTGTCTTGCTCTGTTGCCCAGGCTGGAATGCAGTGGTGCGATTTTGGCTCAATGCAACTTCTGCCTCCCGGGTTCAAGCAATTATCCTGCCTCAGCTTCCCGAGTAGCTGGGATTACAGGCACATGCCACCATGCCCAGCTGATTTTTTGTATTTTTAGTAGAGACAGGGTTTCACCATGTTGGCCAGGCTGGTCTCGAACTCTTGATCTTAGGTGATCCACCTGCCTCAGCCTCCCAAAGTGCTGGGATTACAGGCATGAGCCACTGTGCCTGGCCCAGAAGGAGCTTTGAAAGGTACTGTGTGACATGGGGGGCTAGGAGGGGAGGCCTAGAATAGTTGCCTGAGACTCGTCTTCCCCCATAAGGAGGAAGAAAGAGGAAACACTGCAGAAAGGGGGCCAGGTCCTGGGCCAGAAGAGAGCGCCCAACTCCCTGGCCCCTGGCCCAGTCAGGCAGGCTGGTGAATGCACCATTCTCAGAACCTCACCATTGGTTACTTGGATTACCTTTGGGATTTGGGCCCAGTTACCCTAGTGTCTTCACCTTCCTGCAAGCAAATTCTCCAACTAGGAGCCTCTACCCCTGAGGCCATTCCTGGCAGGGTCAGCAGGAATGAAGTAGAGAGCCCTGGGGCATCTGAGGAGGACAGGGAGGAGGGGAGGTACACCTGTTCCCCTGAGAGGGAAATGGAAGCAGGCTGGGAGAGTTCTGGCAGGGGGGTTCTTGCAGCTTCTCCTACTCTAACCATGACCTTCTCCCCTCTCCCCTCTTGGACTTAGACCCAGCAGCCCTAGATCCAGCACTTGCTCAACAACGGGAAACATTTTCTAGGACAGGTGGCATGGGATGGGTCCCTTCCCCCACCAACCGGTGCATCTAGCCTGGGACTCTGAGCCATCAGCAAAGAATATGATATGTAGGCCAAATAAGATAAACTTTATAGCACCAGGAAAAACCTGCATAGGTTCAAATGAAGATCTCGTTCCTAGATGACGCAGCCCTGGGAAGGCTCGGAGGGAACGGGATGCTGGAGGCCCTCTAACACAGACAGCATGGGGCCCAGTACAATATGGGCCCATCTAACCTGTGCTGTCCCATACCATAGCCCTCAGCCACACATGGCTATTGAGCCCTTGAAATGTGGCTAGAAAGTCAGGTTAACGTCTGCAAATGAGGAAGTGAATGTTTAACATTTTGCTTAATTTTAACTAATTTAAATAAGTGGCCAATGGCTACTGTATTGAATACTGCAGTTCTAACCTCCAAGACGAGCAGAGGGGATAGAAGCACAGGCCCGGGAGTCTGGCCAATCTGGGTTTGCATCCCAGCCTGGCTGCTTGCTAGCTGTGTGGCCGTAGGCAAGTAACGTAACATCTCTGAGCCTCAGTTTCCTTGTTTGTATAGAGATGACCGCTGGTAGTGATGCCACAACCCAGGGGATCTCTGGGAGAACAAAGGAGAAGCTGTATGTGAAATAATTAGCGTAATTTCCCCATCAATAATTATTATTTTCTGAGGGTCAAGTCCAGGAAGACAGCTGAGGCCTCTCAAAGCATATTGCTTGCTACTGTCTCAGGTGCTATCCTGGGCTGGCAGGGTGATGGTGTATTTATTAAAAGATGCATTGCCCTCTACTACGAGCACTGGATGGGAAATCAAGACACCTGAGCTCTTGAGAAACTAAATAAAATACAGTGGTTGGGCATGTGGACTGTGAAGCCAGATTGCTTGAGTTCAGATTCCAGCTATGCCACTTATTAGCTGAGTGATCTTGGACAAGTTACTTAACTTCTCTGTGCCTTGGTTTTTCCCCTGTAAAATGTGGATTATACTCCCATCTTGTTATGAAGATTAGCTGAGTTAATATGGCTAAGATCTAAGTGCCTGGCACATTTTAATCACTCAACAAATGTCAGTTGCTTTTGCTGCTGTTGTTACTATTATTATTACTATTGTTCTTGCCCTGGCTGGGCTCCTAACTTGCTGGGTGACCTTTAGTAAGTTACTTGCTCTCTCTGTGCCCCCAGGCTCTTTCTCCTATGACTGCTGCACCAAAGGAGCTGGGACAGATGAAGTCCTAGGATGCCTAGAAGGGTTGTTCTTCATGGTTTCAGTCCCCATGACCACTCTATCCCCCGTGGCCCCAGCTGCCACTCACCGATGATGATGCCGCAGGTGAGCAGGGCATAGAAGGAGGTGGTCTGCTTGAGCAGCAGGTAGGACAGCAGCACGTTGAAGACGGTGGTGAGCGAGCGGCCCACATTGTAGAAGGCCACACCGACGTACTTGAGGCAGAGGTTATTGAAGGTGATCATGCCAATGAAGACCACCGACAGGGGCAGGACGCTGCGGGCCACCCTGAGGTCCAGGCGCAAGCTGGGGAAGTCCACAGCACCAGGGCAGCAGGCGGCCAGAGCGCTGAGGCCTTTGCACAGCAGCGTGGTCACCAGGCACTGGTAGAAGGTGACGAAGATGGGGGTGTCCAGCCGCAGGGAGGGGCTGTCCAGCAGGTACTTATTAAGGAACACCATGGAGATGGAGGTGACCCAGTAGAGGGAGACCACCAGCGCGATCTGCAATGCCCGCAGCAGAAAGGGCTTCTCCCCATTGGCCTCTGCCTCTGCAGAGGGGTTTGAGGCCCCGGTCAGCGCCATGTGCAGGATCCTAGATCGCTTCAGAGGGGCCCTATTCATGGTAGCAGAGGAGCTGGGTCACCCCGCGGCCAGAACTCTGATTCCCTGGAGTCCAGGGCAGTGAGCTCACTTGTGCTCTCCGCAAGCAAGCCGCAGCCCTCGATGGTCACATGTGGCCTGGCCTAAAGGCCTCCCCAGTGTCCTCATGGATAGAGAAGTTCTGCTGTGGGGTGAGCCCAGTTGTGCTGCTCCACAACCTGCTCCCACCCCGAGGGGGCTCCTGAGACAAGACACAGGGCAAGGGGGAGGAATAGGTAAGGCAGTGAGGCCAGGACAGAGAAGACCTGTGAGGGGAGAAGAGGCTGGGGCCTAACAGGGAGGGGTCGCAGAGAGAAGGGAGGGGAGAGGAATGGCAGGGCGGGGCAGGAGTAGGTACGCGGGGCGAAGGTGCAGGAAAAGGACGCGTGGCAGAGTGGGAAGAGGTGACGAGAGGGCGGCATGGGCGGCTGCGGGAGGAAAGGGTGGGCAGGGGGAGGGAGGCGTACAGGGAGCTGCCGGAGGCCGGGCGCGGCTGGACTGAAGGCTGCGGAAGGGTCAGAGGGGCTCGGGGCTTGGGGCTGAAGGACGCAGGAGGGGGCTGGGCCAGCGCCCACGTCTCGCTGCCTTCCCGGGCTCCGTCGCCGGCTCAGCCCAGGAGCCTCCGGACATCCGAGGCCGACTCCCCGCGAGGCGGGCCCGGGACTCACTTCCTGACACGCCCCCACGTGGCCTTAAAGGGCCCGCACGCCCCGCCTTGCCCTTAAAGCGACAGCCCCAGAGAGGCGGCGTTCGCCAGTCCCCAGCCCCGCCCGTGCGCTCCGCTGCCCGCTGCTGGCGGGGGACCTCTGCAGCCACAGGTTTTTCTGGGTGCTTGAGCCTCGCCCTGCTTCCTGGAAGGGTTCCATCACCCTCGCCTGCCCACCCTCAGCTCCGTCCGCCCCGGAGCCTCCGTCCCCCGACTTGGCTAGGCTTGGCTCGCAGGTCCACCTCCCGGAACCCCGACCCGGGACCCGGGCGGCGCTCCATCAGCCTGGACCCCTCCACCTCCAGAGACTCGCGTTGCAGCCCCGCGTCCGTCTGCCAACCCGAGCTCACTCTTCCATAACAATGTTGTGGTCCCCTCCTTTCCCCCCATTTTCACCGCCCCCGGGCCCTCTCCCAAGCCCGAGACCCCAGGCAGCGCTCCCCGAGGCCGGAGGCCACGCCGCCTCTCTCGGACCTCAGTCTGTCCTCCCTGTGCCCCTATCGAGGTCCTCTGGGCGGCCCGGATCCGAGATTCCAAAGGCTCAAGGCAGCATCTCTTACTCCCAGAAAATACTGTTTCCCCGCCCGGTCCAGCCGCATCAGCTCCCTCGCCCCGGCCTGTGTCCCCGGGCCGCGAAGGCGACCTGGCGCTCACCTCCTCCGGTGCACTGGGCGCCCGCCCCGCCACTCCGTGCTGCACCTGCAGCGCCGCAGCCTGGGCCGCGCCCGCGGGGTCGACTTCCTGCTTTCCGCCCCGGGCCCGGGCACCGTGCCAGCCTCGCCGGCCTGTTCGCGGCATGGGGCCCTGGGGTGCTGGCGGATAGGCGGCGATCCCGAAGGTCGTGGGAGGAGGCCTTCTCCTCTTTCCAAGGCTACTCCTGTCCCTGGTACCCCCCGCCCGCCCGGGACCCGGCTTCAGTTACCGCAGCTGGCACGTCCCGGGACCTGTCTGTATTCCTGGCCCGCCGCGCTCCCGGCTTGCACTTCCAGAAATGCGTGCGGGGACCGCCCGGATTCTTCCAGCCGGCAGTGAGGGGAGGGTTCCCCGCCCCTTCCAGGGCCGGGGCCTGGGAAGTCTAGCCTGTGGTCTGCCACTCACCAGGCAGCCGGGGAGACCCGGAGGATCGACTTCTCTGGTTCGCGCTCTAGCACCTGCGTTGGGCAGGCCACTTTCTCCGACGGCCTGAGTTATCTTCATGGTAAAACTAAGGTGCTAAGCTTGACCTGTGGGTCCCAACCTTCTTGCCCAGAACTCTAGGTGGTATGGTCGAACATAGATGTTTGTAATATTTCAAGCACCGTTTAATTAGTGCCATTTAATTAACGGGTAAGATGATGTCATGGCTGGGATTTGTTTTAAAATACTAAGAATACTTACCAAAAATATTTTTTATTTTTATTTATTTATTCTTTTTGGGATGGAGTCTCGCTCTGTCGCCCAGGCTGGAGTGCAGTGGTGCTATTTCAGCTCACTGCAACCTCCGTCTCCCGGGTTCAAGCGATTCTCCTGCCTCAGCCTCCCGAATAGCTGGAATTACAGGCGTCCACCACCACGCCCGGTTATTTTTTGTATTTTTAGTAGAGACGGGGTTTCGCCGTGTTGGCCAGGCTGTTCGCTAACTCCTGACCTCAGGTGATCCGCCGGCCTCGGCCTCCCAAAGTGCTAGGATTACAAGCGTGAGCCACTGCGCCTGACCTCAAAAAGAATTTTTTTAAAAGGTTGATAGATTAAATAAGATAAGCCATTGATAGTTGTTGTAGCTAGGCATAGATACACAGGGATCCATTATAAGAGTTTCCTTACTTTTGTGTACATTTGCAAATTTCCAGAATAAAAAGGTAAAACCTGTATGGTACGTTTAAACTCTCAGATCCTAACTGCACAAACCTTCACTGGAGCTGAGCGCAGCCCTGGGTGGACTGTAGGGAAATGGGAGGGCTGCAGGCTGCAGTGAAGTAAACAGCTGCCCCAGAACGAGCCGGGCCCACACCCTACCCTCTTCCACTAGCCCCAGGTACTAGCACTCCCCCTTCCTCCTCAAGGAATGAGACTCTGCTTCCTCATTATGGGCTGTTCTCCACCTGGAGGATACCATCTGGTTACCTTGTCACTTTTGGAACTAAAATATCCCTTTGGGGAAGGAAAGGCTTAAGAGGGACTGAGCTGGTCTCCTGAACCCCAACTGGAGAGTCTACCTCTGGGATTTTCCTTTGAAGGTGTGGGTTTTGGTTTATTAAGGGCAATGCATATCTGTTCCAGTCTCTCTTATGCCTGAGAGTTCACCATGACAAATAATTTAGTGACAGACAAGGCAAACTTGTCTCTGAGAGGCCCTGGTGACCTGGAAGGGCCTTCTCCTTAGCACATTAGCAGGAACTTGTCTGATGACTGCTGTCACCTTGAACTGGAGGGAAGAGATATATCTTGTGTATAGGCCAGACGCACTTCACTGAGAGAGATCCAGGGGCAGTCAGTGCTGCGTGTATGGGGGACAGTGTGGGCTCTCTATGGAGGCCAAAGTACACCCCTGTCTCCAATCTCTCACCTTACATCATACCCAAAATTCTGTCATTAGTGTCACTCCCTTGGATTAAGGTTGTAACACGCCAGTACAGCAAGTTTCCTGGATTCTAATCCTTTTTATCCCTTATGAGGGAAAGGAGGGGTGGGGATGTTTCTTAGGGGGTCTAAGGCCCCCAGGAATTGTGTACCTTGCATAAACAGTTTGCTTTTGAATTTTCTTTAAGGAATGTTAATTGTTTAAACTATTCACAAAGGGTGAAATTTTAGGTCTTGCCAAGAGTGATTATCCAGGGTGTGAATTTGGTGTGAGGTGGAGCATAAGATCATCAATGTGGCAGCTGAAGGGCTGTAATAGTCCCTTTATGGGTGTAGTCTCGTTTTCTTGCCTTGGCTGGGAGCCACTAATAATGTCAGCAGGAAATTACTTCTGCCAGTCACAGTGAACAGAACTAACTTTCTAGGTTCAGGGGTCAGTGGATCTATACCTATGTGGCTTGAGAACTTCTGGGAACACACAGATGTTGACTGTCTCACTCTTTGAGTTCAACAAGGACTCATGAGCCTACCCTATGTGATAGACACTCCTAGTTGTCTCCCAAAATTCACTCCTCCATTCATCCAAAATAATTGGATTGTAGCTAGTCTCATGGTTGCCCAGCCAAAGACTACATTTCCCAGCCTTCCTTCTAAGTAGGTGAACCACGTGACTTAGTGGATGGTGAAGGGAAGTGTCTTGGTGAGTTCAGCCTGCTATAACAAAAATACCATAGATTGAGTGGCTTAAACAGTAAGCATTTATTTCTCACAGTTTGGAGGCTGGGAGGTCCAAGATCAAGGCCTAGGTGGATCTGGTGTCTGGCAAGGGGCTGCTTCCTGCTTGTAGAAGGCTGCTTTCTCCTTCTGTCTTCACCTGGCACATAGATGGGGGTGGAGTGGGGGGAGGATCTCATGTCTTTTCTTATAAGAGCACTAATCCCACCATGAGGGTTCCACTCTCATGACCTAATTACCTTCCAAAGACCCATCCCCAAATACCATCATATTGGGGCTTAGGGGTCCATTTGAGTGTATAAATTTTGGAGGGATACCTCCAGTGTGTAGCAACAGGTGAGGTATGCTACTTTCTAGGTCTTTAAAACTTTAGGAGTGTGTTCTTGCATGCTTTTTCTTCCTCTTCCCATAACCTGGAAACCAAATGCATCTATAACCCAGTCTTGACCATGAGGACAAGGACGTCTTAGAGGCTGTGGAGGAAAGTGATGGAAAAGCCAAGGTGCCTGATTCTGTGGATCAGAGACACCTGCCATTGTGGACTGCGGGAAATCAACTTATGTCCCTGCATACCTACACAGTTCTAAAGGGGTCTCTGCTACAGCAACAAGGCCTTTACCCACATGCCTACTGGAATGGCATTTCCTCCTCACACACATATTTTCTAGGCAAAATTGAGAAGGCATGAAATTGGTTAGTCTAATTTCTCTGTTCCTGTCTCTCTCTTTTGCTTTCTCTCTCACAGTTTCCCATCCATCCATCCATCCATCCAACCGTCCATCCATCCGTCTGTCCATCCATCCATCCATCCATCCATCCATCCGTCTGTCCATCCATCCATCCATCCATCCATCCATCCAACCATCCATCCATCCAACCATCCATCCAACCATCCATCCATCCATCCATCCATCCATCCATCCATCCAACCGTCCATCCATCCATCCATCCATCCATCCAACCGTCCATCCATCCGTCTGTCCATCCATCCATCCATCCAACCATCCATCCAACCGTCCATCCATCCGTCTGTCCATCCTGTCCTTATCCAGGACCTAGCACAATGCCTGCCACAGTAGGTGCCTCGTGCCTCGTTGTGGAATGAATGGAAGTCAGACCATGGGTGGGAATGCCTGGAAATCAGGGCCAATTTAAGAACTGTATTGACCCTAATCCCTGAAGTTTATAAGGCTTCTCATTCATCCCACATATAATTCAAAGTAAAAATTAACACTAAACTACAAAATACATGTAAGCAGAGCAAAAATCTTTTTTTTCTCATTATTACTGGAATGCTCGTTTGAAAATAATAAGCTATTTCCAGAAAAAAATTATGTCTTCCTTTTCTAGTACTTGTGGCAGATGCTACCAATCATCTGTTTCAGGAGTTGGTAACCTTTTCTGTAAAAGGCCAGAGAGTAAATGTTTCAGATTCTGTGGGCCATATAGTCTCTGTCGAAACTACTCAACCCTGCTATTGTCGTATTGTAAACAAATGGGTGCAGCTGCATTTCAATAAAACTTTATTTATAAAAATGGAGGAATGGAGAGAAGTTGGTTAATGGGTACAAAAATACAGTTTTAGATAGAAGGACTAAGTTCTAGTATTCGATAGTACAGTAGAAGAATTATAGTTAACAATAATTTATTGTATATTTCAAAAAAGCTAGAAGAGAAGAACTCTGACACTCCTAACACAAAAGATAAATGTTTGAGGTAGTGGGTATCCCAGTTACCCTGATTTAATCATTACACATTATATACATGTATCAAAATATCACATGTACTCAAAAAATACAATGATGATATATCAATATTATTTTTTAAACGTTAAACAAGTAGTGGGCCAGATTTGGTTCACTGGTTGTAGTTTGCAGACCTCTGGTTTACTCTATATTAAATTATTCTTCATGGCCGGGCATGGTGGCTCACGCCTGTAATCCTAGCACTTTGGGAGGCTGAGGTGGGCGGGTCACTTGAGGCCAGGAGTTTGAGACCAGCCTGGCCAACATGGTGAAATCCAGTCTCTATTAAAAATACAAAAATTAGCTCAGCGTGGTGGTGCACGTCTGTACTCCCAGCTACTCGGGGCTGAGATATGAGAATTACTTGAGCCTAGGAGGCAGAGGTTGTAGTGAGCTGAGATTGTGCCACTGTACTCCAGCTTGGGCAACAGAGTGAGACTCTGTCTCAAAATACATAAATAAATAAATAAATTCTCCTTTCTTACTAACATTACCCATATTTTGTTTGTAAGTCAACATGTCAACATGTTTCACCTCAAACTGGTTACTTGACCATGTGACATAATTTTGGCCAATGAGTAGTAAGCTGAGGATTTCTGGGAAAGTTTTTGCTTTTGCCATAGGTATAGACTTATTTGCTTTTTTTTTTCCCCCTCCTTTGTTCTGCCTATAATGAGGAACTGATGTCTGGAAAGGCGGCAGCCATCTTGTGGCCATGAGGCAAAAACTATGAAGAGAAAAACTAAGGATGGCAGAACTAAGGATGGCAGAACTAAGGATGGCAGGACAGCTTGGAGCTGTCCTGAGTCCTTTAGAGCTTGGCTAAGCTGCCCTCTCAGGTCTGGGCTGCCTAAGCCTTATTGTAGGAGATGAATAACCCCTATCAGTTTAAACCACTCCAGGATGGTATTCTGGTTTTGGCTGTAGAGGAAAGTCCTAATGTAAACAGTGCTCTATTGAGCAATTCAGTGTTGCTAGAACTCATGTTGAAGGTTCCAGGAAGGCTCAGGACTGGGTGGTTTCTGGGTCTGGGGCAGCAATGTGGAGGATTCACTTGTCAGGGAGTGAAGCCATGCTGACGAGCTGAAGGTGGGGTGGAGAATTCCAAAGGCAGGGCCCACCTGCCAGACAAGGATTGGGAGTGGGAGAGTCAGAATGAGGACAAACAAATCCCAAAGCATGAGATGTGTGGCCACAAACGCGGGGAGGGGATTCTTCAGGCAAGAACGGGAAATAGGCAGGGGGTTGGCACAGAGCTGGCTCCCCTTTCACAATGACACTTACGAGGGACCACCTTGCATTCCTGGTCTGGCTCCTGGGCAGTGGCTGACTTTGGACGGTGTTGGCCTTTTTGGATCTGTTGAGATGTAGAGTAGTGATATGGTTTGGCTCTGTGTCCCCACCCAAATCCTGTGTTGAATTGTAATCCCCAGTGTTGGAGGTGGGGCCTGGAGGGAGGTGATCGGATCACAGGGATGGTTTCAGATGGTTTAGCGTTATCCCCCTAGTGCTGTCTCATGACAGAGTTCTCCCAAGATCTGGTTGTTTAAAAGTGCGTAGCACCTCCTGCTTTGCTCTCTTCTTCCCTCTCCGGCCACGTGAGACATGACTGATTTCTCTTTACCTTCTGCCATGATTGTAAGTTTCCTGAGGCCTCCCCAGCCATGCTTCCGGTACAGCCTGCAGAACTATGAGTCAGTTAAACCTCTTTTTTAAATAAATTACCCAGTCTCAGGTAGTTCTTTGTAGCAGTGTGAGAATGGACTAATACAAGTAGTAAAAGGCATTGCTTCACAAAACTCCTGAAATATGCATCTGATTAATCTCTGAGTAGGAGTGATCTTTCCCCAATCCCAATCCATTGGGAGTAATGGTGTCTGCCCCTCTTGGTGGAGGGTTTGTTACCAGAAGCTAACATTTATTGGAGATTGGCTTCATACCAGGTGTTTTATACACAACATGTTAGTTCTCACAACAATGCTGTGAGGTAGAGTCCACCATCACATTCTGATATTCCAGAGGGGGAAATTGAGACACAGCGATGTTAAGTCTTTGGTTCAAGGCCACCCAGTGAGGAGGTAAGAGCTGGATTTGAACCCGGGCTAGTTTGACTTCTGAGCAGAAGTTTATCCTGTTGCATGAGCTCACCTCACTCCCAGAGAGTTTTCCAACTGGTCTTCTAGGTCCTTGGGCCTATAGAGTGACCCTGGCCTTGCTGCTCTCCGTTCTGCTGTTGAAGGGCAGATACGTGCCTAGGGTTGGATTGCACCAGTCCCAGGGTTCTCCCCACGCTAGTACTTGAGAACCCTCTGACTGACCCATTATCTGGTCTTTGTCTGTAGCTTTTCCACCCATTAGTCTTATCTCCCACCTAACTGTAAGCTCCGTGGTAGTAGAGAGAATGTCTAGGGATCATGATAGCTAATAGTTATTGGGCACTTGCTGTGTGCTCTGCCCTGGCCTCAACACTGCGTGGATTAATTCCTCTAATCCCCATGATACCTCTGTGAATTGGGCATTCTTATTCTGTTTTACAGAAGAGGAAACTGAGGTCTGGAGAGGTAAAGTTAACTTGCCTAAGGTCATAGGGGCTGATAAGTGGCAGAGCTGGGATTTGAACCCCAGGCTGACTGATTTACTCCCTTAACTATTCATGTTATTCTGCCTCTCCTTGTGTATATAGCACTTTGTGGTTTACAAAGCATTTTCACCCACATTAAAAAAGGCTTTCAGGGCCAGGCGCGGTGGCTCACGCTTGTAATCCCAGCACTTTGGGAGGCCGAAGCGGGCGGATCACGAGGTCAGGAGATCGAGACCACGGTGAAACCCCGTCTCTACTAAAAATACAAAAAATTATCCGGGCGTGGTGGCGGGCGCCTGTAGTCCCAGCTACTCGGAGAGGCTGAGGCAGGAGAATGGCGTGAACCTGGGAGGCGGAGCTTGCAGTGAGCTGAGATTGCGCCACTGTACTCCAGCCTGGGCGACAGAGCGAGACTCCGTCTCAAAAAAAAAAAGGCTTTCAGAATATCAGAGCTTCAAAATACCTTAGAGATTGCCCACTCCTCCTCATGGTACAGAGAATGAATAGGTCAAGAGAGGAATGAGTTGCTCAGGGTCACACAGTTTATGAAAGGGTGAGACGGAACTGGAACCCCACTCTCCTAACTGTTCCTAGATAGCCCTGCCAGACCCAAGCCTCCTTCCCTGCCCTGTGAGCTCTCTAAGCACTGGGCCTGTGTCATAGGCATCCTTAGGCCTCTGGCCCCCAGCACAGTGCCTTGCACTCAATAGGTGCTCAGGAAGTGTGCATGGAATGGATGTGAGCCCAGGGCTCATGTCATCGTTAGACACACCACTCCATTCCAGTACATCTTTGCTATGTCGCAGGGCATGGGGCTCGGTGGCCGGCATATAGTCGGTGTACTGGGTTGAATAGTATCCCCCCCCCCAAATTCATACCCAGAACTCCAGAATACATGACCTCACTTGGAAATAGGATTATTGCAGCCGTATTGAGGTAAAATGGGTTCATACTGGATTAAGGTGGGCCCTCAGTCCTATGACTTGTGTCCTTGTAAGGAGATTTGGTGACACAGAGACGCAGAGTGGGCACACATGGCTGAAAGGCCTTGTTAAGATGGAGGCAGAAGGTAGAAATAGGACTGGTGCAGCGCCAGGCCGAGAATCTCCAAGGATTGTTGGCAAGCTCCTGAAACTTGGGGAGAGGCACAGAACAGATTCCTCCAGGAGGAACCAGCGCAACTGACACCTGCTGATTTCTGCCTTCTGACCTCCTGAACTGTGAGAGAATACATTTTTGTTGTTTTTGGCTACAAGTCTGTGTTAATTTGTTACAGCAGGTCTAGGAAACTAATGCAGTAGGTCTGTGAAAAACAAAACCAGAAACTGTTGCTTCACTGATAAATCCCAGGGGGACCACAAAAGCAACAGCTTTTGGCCAGGCACAGTGGCTCACTCTATGTCACATTGGGAGGCCGAGGCAGGCAGATCACCTGAGGTCAGGAGTTCGAGACCAGCCTGGCCAACATGGTGAAACCCGATCTCTACTAAATATACAAAAATTAGCCAGGCGTAGTGGTGAGCACCTGTAATCCCAGCTACTCGGGAGGCTGATGCAGGAGTATCACTTGAATCTGGGAGGTGGAGGTTGCAGTGAGCCAAGATTGTGTCATTGCACTCCAGCCTGGGCAACAAGGAAAACTCCGTCTCAAAAAAAAAAAAAAAAAAAAGCAACATCTTTGTCTCAGTCTTGGCTGGGGATGAGGGCAGAGAGGGTTCAGCAGCTGAGTTAACCCTTCACTCTATGAGTCCGTGGCGCAGATCCACCTGGAGAGACATCGAGGCATGGCGGAAACCTCCCCAGACTTTTAGTTCTTGGCCTGGTGGCTACAATCTTGAGATATTTAGATAATTTCTCCATCACTCTAGACCTCAGTTTTCCCATCAGTAAGATGGAAGGGGAGCCAGGCTTTTTTTTTTTTTTTTTTTTTTTGAGATGGAGTCTCTCGCTCTGTCGCCCAGGCTGGAGTGTAGTGGCAAGATCTCCACTCACTGCAAGCTCTGTCTTCTGGTTCACGCCATTCTCCTGCCTCAGCCTCCCTAGTAGCTGGGACTACAGGCGCCCGTCACCACGCCCGGCTAATTTTTTGTATTTTTAGTAGAGACGGGGTTTCACCATGTTGGCCAGGACGGTCTCGATCTCCTGACCTCGTGATCCGCCCACCTTGGCCTCCCAAGGTGCTGGGATTACAGGCGTGAGCCGCTGCGCCCAGCCCAGGGAGCCAGGCTTAATAGCTTCTAAGGTAAAAGATTCTGATTCTCATCCCAGTTGTAGGGAAGTAAGTGGGTTGTAGGGAAGGGCCTGTTGAAGCCAAATGGAACTTACTGGCTCATGTCACTGGGAATCTCAGAGCTCTACTAGCTTTAGGTGCAGCTTGACCCAGTTATTACAGATCCTGGTCTAGGCTCTTATCTAAGTATTGGTTTTGTTCTGAGGCTCCATGTGATGGCAAAATGGCTTCAGCTGTTCCACACCTCACACCATCTGGTTGAAGTCCGGTGGGGAAAAAAAATCACTATTCTTCCAAAGTCTTGAGGTACACTCTGATTAGTCTGGCTCAGGTCACATGACCACCCTGACCAATCAGGGTGGCCAAGCAGATAAGACCAGCGCTCTGGTTTAAGCCCTGTGTCACAAGCTCCACTCCCTGGGAACTGGGGGTTCCTAGCCAAAGGGCCAGACAAGGCGGGCTGAGAGTTGGGGAGGGCTCTGCAAGTGAATTTTGGGAGGTGTTATCACAAGGGGATGAATGCTGGATGGCAAGCTACCAGGGTCCACATGAGGAGCCTGCCTTGGAAGCGGGGAAGGCAATCTGGAAGGTTCCCACTTTGTTCAGCGCTCTCCCACACTCATCCCTACACCCGGCTAATGTAGCTTTCAGGGCTCAGTGCAGAGGTCCCTTCCTTGGGGAGGCCTTCCCATTAGATTCGGTCTTCTCAAAGGCCACTCTGAGCTGCTCGTATCCATTCCTTTTGTGATGAGATGTGAAGGAGGTATGCGCAGGAGGCGTCTAGTAAGAGCGTCCTTTTTTTTTTTTTTTTTTTTTTTTGAGATGGAGTCTCTCTCTGTCACCCAGGCTGGAGTGCATTGGCGTGATCTTGGCTCATTGCAACCTCTGCCTCCCGGGTTCAAGCGATTCTCCTACTCAGCCTTCCGAGTAGTTGGGATTACAGGCAGACACCACCATGCCCGGCTCATTTTATTTTTATTTTTTATTTTCAGTAGAGATGGGGTTTCGCCATGTTGGCCAGGCTGGTCTCGAACTCCCGACCTCAAGTGATCCGCCTATCTCGTCCTCCCAAAGTGCTGGGATTACAGATGTGAGCCACTGCGCCCGGGCCCCATTTCTTGTTGGTAGTGTCCCACCTCAGCTGTTTTAGTATTCTGGGGCCATCAACCAAGACACCTGCTCTCCTCTAGCCAAAGGGCATGACCTAGCCAAAGGTACATAACCCAGGCAAGGCTAATAAGCCAATTATTTACTTTTTCTCTCTCTGAAATGGAATCCAGAGCAGATGCAACAACAACAAAGCCTGAAATTGGTTATAGCTGATTCACAGTTGCAGAAACATCCAGAGAGACCATTCATGGTTTCCTGCAACTAAGATTTCCAGAGCTGCCCTGCTTGTGGCTTCATCCCGGCCTGATTCTTCAGTTTTCTCCTCAGTTCTGTGAGCTTCCCTGGACTCTTTCATTAACCATTTCTTTGCATAACTTGGCTGGAGTCTGTATCTGTTGCTTGCAATCACAGAACCCTAGAAAACATTGTGGGCATTTATCCCTGTCCAAGGAGAGAGGTTAGGGCAGGAACTGGCCAGTGCCAGGGAGTGTGTCTGGACATCACAGCCCCACCTTCTTCTCAAGTGGTGGGGTTCCAAGAGTAGGGGCAGGGAGAAAGGAAAAGAGCAGGACAGCAGGAAGTGCAGATCAGGATGTGTACATACTGCTGTGTTTGCAGGAGGGCTGCCAGCAGGTGGGTGCAGGTTAAGGTTGGCTTCTTTCTCTCAGTCCCTGCTATAAACCTAGCAGGTGCAATGAGGTGGTGGTGAGGTGGGCTGCTGTGGATATCTGGGAATTTGAACTCAGTTTAATTTAACAAACATCTTCCGAATGCTCTTTCTGTTTTCCCCATCCCTAGGTTTACTGTTCAGTTCAGACGATTTAGGGACACCTCACCCTGGCATGCTGATAGCACTTTTAACCTTTCATGGGTTTTGAATGGTCTGAAATGAACATCAAGAACCCAGGTTTAACATACAGATTATGTAAATGAATGAATGATGACATAAATCAACTGAGTTGAGCAATTTCAATTTTGGAGCCACAGAATCCACAACAAGAATCCTGTCACTAATTTTTTTTTCTTTTTTCCCATCTCTTGTGGTACAGCAGAGCAATGGAAATCTTACCTTTTAAAATGACATGGATCTAGGTTCAAGTCTTGGGTTCACTACTTTATAAGCTAAGCTGTATTTGTTTGTTTGTTTGTTTGCTTGTTTGTTTTGAGACAGGGTTTTTGCTGTTACCCAGGCAGTACAGTGAGGCGATCATGGCTCACTGCAGCCTCCACCTCCTGGGCTCAAGAGATCCTCTCACCTCAGCCTCCCAAGTAGCTGGGACTACAGGTATGTGGCTAATTTTTTTTAATTTTTTTTTTGTAGAGACGAGGTTTCACTATGTTGCCCAAGCTTCTCTTCAACTCCTGGGCTTAAGGGATCTGCCCACCTGGGCCTCTCAAAGGATTACAGGCCTACTGCACCCAGCCTGAAAGCTGTATTTGTAGACAGAGTTTCCCTCTGTCACCCAGGCTGGAGTGCAATGGCATGATCTTGGCACACTGCAACCTCTGCCTCCTGGGTTTAAGTGATTCTTGTGCCTCAGCCTCCTTAGTAGGTGGGATTACAGGCATATGCCACCATGCACTACTAAATTTTGCATCATCATTAGAGACGGGGTTTTTCCTTTTTGGCCAGGCTGGTCTTGAACTTGAAAGCTGTATGTTTTTCTTTTTGTTTTTTGAGAGGGAGTCGCGCTTTTTTACCCAGGCTGGAGTGCAGTGGTGCGATAGCTCACTGCAGCCTCCGCCTCCCGGCTTGAAGCAATTCTCCTGCCTCAGCCTCCTGAGTAGCTGGGATTACAGGCACCTGCCACCATGTTCGGCTAATTTTTATATTTTTAGTAGAGACGGGGTTTCACCATGTTGTTCAGGCTGGTCTCAAACTCCTCACCTCAGGTGATCTGCCCATCTCAGCCTCCCAAAGTGCTGGGATTACAGGTGAGAGCCACCGCTCCCAGCTGAATGCTGTATTTTAAAATAGGGAATGGTGATAATTTATTACTTAGCATAGTGTCTGTCATTTCGTTACCTATTATTAGTTTTCCTTGTGTTTTTTTTTTCCCTGTGCTGGGTTTTCAACAGTTCCTAAGAATCCTCTTGGCACTGCGCACATTCTTTATCATTGCACTAACACTCTATCAGTTAGCTATTGCTGTGTAACAAGGCTTTTCAAAATTTAGCTCATGAATCTATGGGTGAATTGGGCAGTTCTGCTGTTCTTGGCTGGGCTTACATGTTTGGTGGTCAGCTGGCTATAGATTGGCTTAGGATCATCTCAGTTGGGATAACTGGGCTCCCCTTCATGGGGTCTCTCATCCTTCAAGAGGCTAGCCTGGGATTGTTCTTTATTATTATTATTTTTTGAGATGGAGTCTCGCTCTGTTGCCCGTGCTAGAGTGCAGTGGCACGATCGTGGCTCACTGCAACCTCCACCTCCTGGGTTCAAGTAATTCTCCTGTCTCAGCCTCCTGAGTAGCTGGGACTACAGGCACGTGCCACCATTCCTGGCTAATTTATATCTATATATATCTCTATATATGTATATAGATATATGTATTTTTAGTAGAGATGGGGTTTCACCATGTTGGCCAGGCTGTTCTCGAACTCCTGACCTCAGGTGATCTGCCTGCCATGGCCTCCCAAAGTGCTGGGATTACAGGCATGAGCCACTGCACCCGGCCGGCTTGTTCTTATGGTGATCAGAGATCTGAGAGAGAGCAAAAGTGGCAGGGCCTCTTGAAACTTACGCTCAGAAATGGTACATCACTTCTGCCTTATTTATTCTACTGGCCAAAGCACACCCCTAGGCAGAGCAGAGTCAGCGTGTGAGGAAGGTACAAAGTTACAGGACAGCATATTTACCGGTATTGAATACAGGTAGGACAATTGTTGGGACTATTAATGCATTGAAATCTATCTGACACACTATAGTCTACTAATCGTTTACTTCTCTCTCTCCATCCAGACTCTGTTTTTTCTTACTGCTGGATTCTTTGTGCCTAGCACCAAGCTTGGCACATAGTAGGTGTTCAATGAACATTTGTTGACTGAGTCAATGAAGAGCTGGACTGTGGAGCTGTCCCTGGCTGGGGAGCCAGTTGCCTGATCACTCCTAATCTAGATGAGAACCATTGTGAGTCAGTAGGCATTGAAGTTTGGTTTCAGCCTTCCAACTCAGCCAAATTCTTCTATTTCACCTGGATTTTGGCCTTTGGAAGGTGAATAGTTGAATGCTTATTTTGGTGTCATTCTGACATCTCTGAAATTTTGCAAATCAATGTTCTTGTGATTGCGAAAGGAACATAATATTTAACCAGTGTAATTACATCAGGAATACAAACAAGGCAGGTCATTTGGATTTATCATTAATATCTGGACATTCATTTTCAGACATAGGTAAATATTTTAAAACTCACTTGAACTGAAAAATCTCCTTTCATGCTTTATATGTTGAAATTATTTCTATCAGTTGGTGAATATACATATATTATTCCAGGATAAAATAGTACAATAATTAATGATAATTGAAAGATGTGAATTTTATTTGCAAACGTAATTGTTAAGTTTCAAATATTTAAATAAATAGAAAATAAACTGATAGTTCATATTAATATTAAAAGAGTGTGTTAGCTAGATAACTTTAGGAAGAACATTTTATTCTTTAGGAGCCAACAAATGTTTATACAAATTTAAATAAGAATACCTAGGCAGAATAATAGAGATTCAATTATCTTTTATAATTCCAATCTTTATAGAATTATTTGGCAGAATAGCAGTTTAAACATTAAATCAAATAATTTTTAAGAACTATATTTAACTTGTTATTTAATTCGACTTAGACTATTAATCTCTTAAGAAAATGCCTACTTGAGAATTAGTCATATCTTGTGGGATCAATTAAAAGTAAAATATCTGTTTTGCTACTTCAAAATTTTATAAGGAAGAAAAATTCTGATATCAAGTGCAAGATCCATGATAGATTAACTTCCGTCCAAATTCATTCAAATATGATAAAGAATATAAAAAATATGAAAGAAAAAGGAAAGTGGTTAAAAATAAAGAAGTATCTCCCTTTTTTTTTTTTTTTAAAGTACAAAGATCTCGTTTTGGGCCAGGCACGGTGGCTCACGTCTGTAATCCCAGCACTTTGAGAGGCCAGGCGGGCAGATCGCCTGAGGTCAGGAGTTCAAGACCACCCTGGCCGTCTCTACTAAAACTACAAAAACTAGCCAGGCATCGTGGCAGTCCCCTCTAATTCCAGCTACTTGGGAGGCTGAGGCAGGAGAATTGCTTGAACTCAATAGATGGAGGTTGCAGTGAGCTGAGATGGTGCCACTGCACTCCAGCCTGGGTGACAGAGTGAGACTCTATCTCAAAAACAAACAAACAAAACATCTTGTTTTTTTCACTAACTTCAGTTGAAAATGAGAGACTACTTAGTATGACAAATGTGCAGTGTGTGATTTTGAGAGCAATGGAACCTTTTAAGGTACAGAGAAGGTAGCATTCGTTTTTTTTTTTTGAGACAGAGTCTTGCTCTGTCTCCCAGGCTGGAGTGCAGTGGCGCTATCTCGGCTCACTGCGACCTCCATCTCCTGGGTTCAAGCGATTCTCCTGCCTCAGCCTCCTGAGTAGCTGAGATTACAGGCACACGCGACCACACTCAGCTACATTTTGTATTTTTAGTAGAGACAGGGTTTCATCATGTTGATCCCGCTGGATCAGGGCTCCACCTTTATGACATCACTTAACCTTAATTACTTCCTTAGAGGTCCTGTCTCCTAATACAGCCATAATAGGTGTTAGGACTTCAACATACAAATCTTGGGAAGACACAAACATTCAGTTTGTACATAGGTCCTACAATAATTGCTGGAGACTGCAATATCCCGCTTTCAATAATGAATAGAGCAACTAGAACAACAATATATATAAACTAGACATAACTGACTTATATAGAACACTCCAAGTCCAGGCGCGGTGGCTCGCAGTTGTAATCTCAGCACTTTGGGAGGCTGAGGTGGGTGGATTGCTTGAGGCCAGGAGTTCGAGAGCAGCCTGGACAGCTTGACAAAATCTGGTCTCTACTAAAAATACAACAATTAGCCCAGCATGGTGGTGCATGCCTGTAATCCCAGCTATTCAGGAGGCTGAGGCAAGAGAATTGCTTGAACTCAGGAAGTGGAGGTTGCAGTGAGCCGAGATTGTGCTACTGGTCTCCAGCCTGGGCAATGGAACCATACTCTGTCTCAAAAAACAAACAAACAAACAAAACCAACAAAAAAACCCCAACACCAAAATGCCCTCCTCCCCCAACAAAAAAAGCAGTGACTTTAGATCCCAAATTTGTACTACCCATTGTGATTTTTCTTCTTTTTAAAAAAATTATGAAGAAAAAGAACACTCCATCCAGCAACCACAGAATACATAGTCTACTCAAGTGCACATGGAACATTTTCCAGGATAGACCGTATGTTAGGCCACAAAACAAGTCTCAATAAAATTTAGAACAGGAAGGGGAACATCACACACTGGGGCCTGTCTTGGGGTGGGGGGAGGGGGGAGGGACAGCATTAGGAGATATACCTAATGTTAAATGACGAGTTGATGGGTGCAGCACACCAACATGGCACATGTATACATATGTAACAAACCTGCACGTTGTGCACATGTACCCTAAAACTTAAAGTATAATAAAAAAAAGAAATTGTACAAAGTATCTTTTCCAATCAACATGAAATAAAACTAGAAAGCAATAACAGAAAAAAACCTGGAAAATTCACAAATATGTGGAAATTAAGCAATATATTCTTCTTTTTCTTTTTTTTTGAAATGGAGTCTCACTCTGTTGCCCAGGCTGGAGTAGAGCGGCACAATCTTGGCTCACTGCAACCTCCGCCTCCCAGGTTCAAGAGATTCTCCTGCCTCAGCCTCCTGAATAGCTGGGATTACAGGAGCATGCCACCATGCCCAGCTAATTTTTGTATTTTTAGTAGAGACGGGGCTTCACCATGTTGGCCAGGCTGGTCTCGAACTCCTGCCCTTGTGATCTGCCCACCTTGGCCTCTCAAAGTGCTAGGATTACAGGCATGAGTCACCACACCTGGCCTAAGCAATATATTCTTAAATAACCAGTGGGCCAGAGAAGAAATTACAAGTCAAATAAGAAAACACTCTGAGATGAATGAAAATGAAATAACAACATACCACAACTTACAGGATGCAGCAAAAGCAGTGCTCAGAGGGAAAGTCATAGTTATAAATGCCTACTTTAAAAAAGAAGAAAGATCTCAAATAAATAACCTAACTTTACAATGTATGTCAGGGTCCCCAATCCCTGGGCCGTGGACTGGTACTGGTCTGTGGCCTGTTACGAACTGGGCCACACAGCAGGAGGTGAGCAGAGGGTGAAGCTTAATCTGTATTTACAACTGTTCCCCACTGCTTGCATTACCACCTGAGCTCTGCCTCCTGTCACATCAGTGGTGGTATTGGATTCTCATAGGAGCACAAACCCTATTGTGAACTGTGCATTCAAGACATCTAGATTGTGTGCTCCTTAAGAGACTCTGATGCTTGATGAGCTGTTATTGTCTCCTATCACTCTCAGGTGGGACTGTCTAGTTGCAGGAAACAAGCTCAGGACTCCCACTGATTCTTTGTTATGGTGAGTTCATTATATATTACAATGTAATAATAATAGGAACAAAGTGCACAATAAATGTATTGTGCTTGAATCATCCTGAAACTATCCTCTCTCCAACGGTCTGTGGAAAAATTGTCTTCCACAAAACTGGTCCCTGGTGCTAAAAGGGTAGGGGACTGCTGCCTTAAGCTACTAGGAAAAGAATACTATTTAAACCCAAAGTTAGCAGAAGGAAGAAAACAATAAAGATTATAGTGGAAAAAGTAGAGAATAGAAAAACAGTAGAGAAAATCAAGGAAACCAAAAGTTGGTTATTGATCTTAAAAGATCATCAAATTTGGCAAACCATTAGCTAGACTGACAAAGAGAAAAGGGAGAAGATTCAAATTCCTAACATCAGAAGTGAAAGTTGGGATATTACAAAAGAGTTTACAGAAAAATAAAAATTGCAACAGAATACTATGAACAATTGAAAGTTAACAAATTAGATAGTCTAGACGAAATAGACAAATTCCTAGAAACACAAACTACCAAAACTGACTCAAGAGGAAATAGAAATCTGAACAGCCCATTAGTAAATAAAGAGAATGAATAAGTAATCAAAAACCTCCCAATAAAAACACGCTCACAACCAGATGGCTTCACTGGTGAATTTTACCAAACATCTGACGAAGAATTAACACTGATCTTTATCAAACTCATTCAAAAAATGGAAAGGGAGAATATTTCTTACCCCATTCTAGGAATTCAGCATTACTTTGATATCAAAGACAGATAAAGACATCACAAGAAAAGAAAACCACAGACGAATATCCCTTATGAATGTAGACGCAAAAATCTTCAACAATATACTAGCAAACCAAATCCATCAACATGTTAAGAGGATTATACATCATTACCAAGTGGGAGTCATCCCAGGAATGCAATGTTGGTTCAACATAGAAATTAATCAGTGTAATATACTGCCTTAATGGGATGAAGAAGAATCCCCATATGAGCATTCCAAATTGACGCAGAAAAAATATTTAACAAAATCCAACACCTTTCGAGATTAAAAGTCTCAGAAAACTGGGAATGGAAAAGAACTTCCTCACCATGATAAAGGACATTTATGAAAAACTCAATGGTGAAAGTGTGAAATCTTTCCCCTAAGATCAGGAATAAGATAAGGATGCCTACTTTTGCCACTGCTATTCAACATTGTACTGGAAGTTCTAGCCAGAGCAATTAAGCAACAAAAAGAAATGAAACATCCAAATTAGAAAGGAAGAAGTAAAATAATATTTATTCACAGATGACATGATTTATATATAAGAAATTCTAACAAATCCTCTATCAGAGCCAACTATCAAATTTAGAAAAATGACAGGATACAAAATCAACACACAAAAACTAGTGGCATTTCTATACAGGAGTAATGAACAACACAGAAAGGAAGTGAAGAAAACAATTCCATTTACAATAGCATCAAAAAGAATAAAACACTTAGGAATAAATTTAACTAAGGAGGTACATGATTTGTGCACTGAAAACTACAAAACATTACTGAACAAAATTAAAGAAGACCTAAATACCTTGAAAGAAATCCTGTACAAGAATGGCAGTATACCCCAAAGCAACCTACAGATTCAGGGCAATCCTTATCAAAGTCCCAAAAGCCTTTTTGTGGAAATGAAAAAATTGATTCTAAAGTTCATATGTACCTTCAAGGGACTCAGAACAGCCAAAACAACCTTGAAAAAGAACAAATTTGGGGGACTCACACTTCCCAATTTCAAAACTTCTTATAAGGCTACAGTGACTAAAACAGTATATAAGGATAGACATGTAGATCAATAGAATGGAACAGAGAGTCCTGAAAAACATCATCAGTGTAGATGTCAGTGGTTATTTGATTTTCAAAAGGAGTGCCAAGACTATTCAATGAGGAAAGAGTAGTTTCTTCAACAAATGATGCTTGGACAAATGGATATCTACATTCAAAAGAATGTAGAATATCTCACATCATCTATACAAATTAACTCAAAATGTATCAAAGACCAAAAAAAAAAAAGTGTCAAAGACCTAAAAATGAGTTAAAACTGTAAAAATTTGGCCGGGCGCGGTGGCTTATGCCTGTAATCCCAGTACTTTGGGAGGCTGAGGCTGGTGGACGACCTGAGGTCAGGAGTTCGAGACCAGCCTGGCCAACATGGTGAAACCCCATCTCTAATAAAAATACAAAATTAGCCATTCATGGTGGTGCGTGCTTGTAATCCCAGCTACTTGGGTGGCTGAGGCAGGGGAATCGCTTGAACCTGGGAGTCAGAGGTTGCAGTGAGCTGAGATCACGCCACTGCACTCCAGCCTGAGCAACAGAGCAAGACTCCATCTCAAAAATAAACAAACAAACAAAAAACTACCAAACATTGAAGAAACAAAGACTTAAATAAATCAAAAGATACGTGATGTTCATGGATCAAAAGACTTTAAATTGTTAAGACGTCAATTCTCGCTAAATTGTATTGTATTATAATAATACAATTGACTGTTTTTCCATAAGTTCTGTTAATTTTGCTTCATATATTTTGGGGTTATGTTGCATGGTGGATATACATTTATAATTGTCATATCTTCACATCCATAAAGACCCTAACTACAATACAGTCAAAATGGCAGGGGATGTTAGGGCTTCAACACATGAATTTGTTGGCAGACAGCAGGGATGCAAGTCAGCCCATAGCACTGAATAATATTCCACTGTATGGATATCCTACACTTTATCCATTTGCCTATTTTTTTTTTTTGAGACGGAGTCTCGCTCTATTGCCCAGGCTAGAGTGCAGTGGCACAATCTCAGCTCACTGCAAGCTCCGCCTCCCAAGTTCAAGTGATTCTCTCACCTCAGTCTCCCAAGTAGCTGGGATTACAGGCATCTGCCACCATGCCCAGGTAACTTTTGTATTTTTAGTAGAGATCAGGTTTCACCGTATTGGCCAGGCTGGTCTCAAATTCCCACTCTCAGGTGATCTGCCTGCCTCAGCCTCCCAAAGTGCAGGGATTACAGACATGAGCCACCGTGCCTGGCCCTGTTCGCCTTTTGAAGAACATCTTGGTTACTTACTTCCAGGTTTTGTCAGTTATGAATAAAGCTGCTATAAACACTTGTGTGCAAGTTTTTCTGTGGATATGTTTTCAACTCATTTGGGTAAATAACTGAATGCAATTGCTGAATCGTATAGTATGACTATACTTGGCTTTGGAAGAAGCTGCCAAACTGTCTTCCAAAGTGGCTGTACCACTTTGCATTGCCACCAGCACGTATGAGAATTTCTGTTGCTCCACATCCTCAACAGCATTGGTTACTGTTGGTTTTTTGGGTGTAGCCATTCAAATAGGTGTGTAGTGGTTATCTAATTGCGGTTTTAATTGACAATTGCCTAATGACATGTGATGGTGAGCATCTTTTCATTTGCTTCTTTCCTATCTGTGTGTCTTCTTTGGTGGAGTGTCTGTTCAGATGTTTTGCCCACTTTTAGTTCGTTTATTTTCTTAATAGTGAGTTTTAAGAGTTATTTGTATAGTTTGGATAACAGTCCTTTATCAGACATGTGTTTTGAAAATATTTTCTCCTAGTCTGTGGCTTGCTTTTTTTTTATTCTAATAACAGTCTCTTTTGCAGAGCAGAAGTTTTTAATTTTTTTTTTTTTTTTTGAGACAAGGGCTCACTCTGTCACCCAGGTTGGTGTGCATTGGTCCAGTCAAGGCTCACTGCAGCCTCAACCTCCTGGGCTCAGGTGATCCTCCCACCTCAGCCTCTCTAGTACCTGGGACTCTGGTGCGTGCCACCACACGTGGCTAATTTTTGTATATTTTTTGTAGAGACAGGGTTTTGCCATGTTGTCCAGGCTGGTCTCTAACTCCTGCGCTCAAGTGATGCTCTCGCCTTGGCCTTCCAAAGTGCTGGGATTATAGGCATGAGCCACTGTGCCCGGTTTAAGTTTTTAATTTTAATTAAGTCCAAATTATCAATTTCTTTCATAGATTATGTTTTCGGTGTTTTGATCTTAGTGGGCTGGATTATTGTCCACATTTGATTGTTGGAAAAGCAGCTCTGAAGTGAACTGCTCAGGGTCAACCAGTTCCTGTGCAGAGGTTCAACCTCATTGAGGGTGTTCTTCACCACATGGGGAGCAGCAGGAGGGGCCCAGGTGTATGTGTGTGTTTGTGTGTATGCACACAGACACATTTTTGTGCATGAATGCAAATAGGTAGGGCATACACATTTGGTGTTGAGAAGCCAGCAGATTGTTGCATAAAAAGCAACGTGGTTGGCTGGGCGCTGTGGCTCATGCCTGTAATCCCAGCACTTTGGGAGGCCGAGGCAGGCGGATCATGAGGTCAAGAGATCAAGAACATCCTGGCCAACATAGTGAAACCCCGTCTCTACTAAAATAGAAAAAAATTAGCTGGGCATGGTGGTGCGTGCCTATAGTCCCAGCTACTCGGAAGGCTGAGGCAGGAGAATCGCTTGAACCTGGGAGACGGAGGTTGTGGTGAGCCAAGATCGGGCCACTGCACTCCAGCCTGGGTGACAGAGTGAGACTCTGTCTAAAAAAAAAAAAAAAAAAAAAAAAGCAATGTGGTTGAACAAAGAGATACAATTTCTTACCTCTTAGAATTAAAAAAGACATTAAAAGCTGTCATTTGTTTGTCAGAATGGGGAGCAGCTGGAATCCTCACATACTGCGGTGATGAAATGGTAAAGTCACTTTGGAAAACAGCTTGGCAGTTTTTTTTTTTTTCCTGAGATGGAGTCTCACTCTGTTGCCCAGGCTAGAGTGCAGTGGTGCGATCTCGGCTCACTGCAAGCTCTGCCTCCCAGGTTCAAGCGATTCTCCTGCCTCAGCCTCCCGAGTAGCTGGGACTACAGGCACCCGCCACCACGTCCGGCTAATTTTTGTATTTTTAGTAGAGACGGGTTTCACCGTGTTAGCCAGGATGGTCTTGATTTCCTGACCTCATGATCCGCCCACCTCGGCCTGAGCCACTGTGCCCAGCTGGCAGTTTTTTATATAGTGACACATTTTCCATATGACCCTGCACTCTCATTGTTAGGTATTTACTCAAGAGAAATGAAAAGTTATGTTCACCTTAAAACCTATGCAGAAATCTTCATAGCACTTTTATTCCTAATACCAAAAAATCAGAGAAAATCCAAACGTCCATCAACAGGTGAATGGATAAACACACTATGATATTTGCATACAGTGGAACACTACTTGATAAAATGGGTAGAATACTACTCAGGGAAATGAAAGAACTGCTTGATTGTAACAACAAAATGTATGAATCTCGGCCAGGCGCGGTGGCTCACACTTGTAATCCCAGCACTTTGAAAGGCTGAGGTGGGCAGGTCACTTGAGGACAGTTCTAGACCAGCCTGGCCAACATGGTGAAAACCCAGTCTCTACAAAAAGTACAAAAATTACCCAGGTGTGGTGGTGTGTACCTGTAGTCCCAGCTACTTGGGAGGCTGAGGCATGAGAATCGCTTGAACCGGGGAGGCAGAGGTTGCAGTGAGCTGAGATCGCGCCACTGCACTCCAGCCTGGGTGACAGAGTAAAGACTCTGTCTCAAAATAAATAAATAAATACAATATATGATTCTCAAAGACATTTTACTGAGTGAAGGAAGATAGACACAAAGGAGTACATACTATATGAATCCATTTATATGAAATTGTAGAACAGACAAATATAAGATCTGGTTATAGAGAACTGATCATTGGTTGACTGGTGATGGGGTGGATTGATTACAAAGAGGCACAAGAAAACTTCCTGGGGTGATGGAAATGTTTAATATCTTGTCATTGTCAGTATCAGTCAGGCCAGGTGTGGTGGCTTATGCCTGTAATCCCAGCACTTTGGGAGGCTGAGGTAAGAAGATTGCTTGAGGCCAGGAGTTCAAGACCAGTGTGGGCAACACAGCGAGACCCTCTCTCTACAAGTTAAAAAAACGAGCCCAGCGTGGTGGCACACACCTGTAGTCCTAGATACTGGGAGGCTGAAGCAGGAGGATCGCTTGATGCCAGGAGTGCAAGTTTACAGTGAGCTATGATCACACCGGTGCACTCCAGCCTGGGCAACAGAGTGAAACTTTGTCTCTAAAACAAACAAAAGCAGTCAATCAATATCTTGATTATATGGCTGTTATAATGCTACGCTTACAAATCTTTGCATTTTATTGTATCTAGTTATGCTTCAATAAAACGCCAAAAAAAGTTGGTTGAAACAGTATTTCTGGCCCCTGTTTTATCAAGTATTATTAATTTTTATATAAAATGAGGATACCTTCTAAAGTGCATTTTAGCTCTATACGCCAACCCCAACTTCAGACTTCTGGGCTTTTAATTGCTAAATAATTTCCCAGCAATTATGCATTCATCTGATGAAGCTATTACAAATTTTAAAGTTTTTCTGGGTTCCAAGTGAATCAACAGAAAGAAATTCGGTTGGAAATGAATGTTTACAGCCATTAGTTCCTGTCTTGATAAGGTCGTTGCACTCTGGGGAGATTTTGTAATTTTTGCATGCATTTTGAAAGCAATTTTGTCTTCTTTCTAGGTTGTTTCATTTAAAAAAATTCATTTTCAGTCATCCATGTCCACTTTACCTATTTGGCTATGTTTCCACAAATTCCACGAATATTTCTAGTCTCTTAGAGAGGAAGACGAGATTGACAGTTCACAGAAACATTGCCACACAAACAGGGCAGGCGTAATGAACTGAAAATAGATTAGGACATGAAATTTAAAAAAAAATGTCAAAGTCTGAAAGAGGACGACAAAAATGGAAAAATATTGTACACAATGGATAAAGAATGTTTTTATAAAGTCCCCAAATTCTGTTACCAGCTTGCTACATGGGGCAAGTTTAACCTCTTTACGCCTCATTTCCAGGTCTGAAAGGTGGGGGCTAATGATGGAGCTCCCTTGTGGATTACTGTGAGGGTTCAATGAAGTCGTTTACATCAAAGCCTCAAGCCCAGTACTGGGCGGGCCACTGCACTCCAGCCTGGGCGACAGAGTAAGACTCTGTCTCAAAAAATAAAGTAAAGTAAATAAAATAAAATAAAATAAATGTTTGCTGCTATTATTATTACCTCCATAGTGCATAATAATTACTAGTTGCAATTTTAAAAATACCCAGTGACTGGATGTACTGTCAACCTTTTGGGTCATTTCACCTGGGTCATATTGGGGGTATGACTGGCTGGCTGGTGATTTAGAAGGTGATTTGGTTACTGGACTGGTATAAGGAAAAGGAAGGATAGTTGCAGGGTTAAGGAGGCTAAAAGGCTTAACTTTGAGGGAGCGTTAGATCTTGGAATCCCCAAGTTCTGAATTTATTCATTTAGTCACTCGACAAACATACCAATTCCTCGGCATCCATGAATAAGTCAGGGATATGGGGTGACGGCACCCAGGCTGGGGAGGGGTTAGCCTAAACGGCCTCTAAGCTCACATCCATACCTCACATTCAAGCCAGAGGCTGAAAGTGGCTTGACAGACATTTGAGCAAAGTCAGGGCTGGGACCTACTACGTGCCCTCCCTCCCACTGCTGAGCAATTCTCCTGGCACCTGTGATCACAGGCCAGGGTAGGAAGTGCTTGGGTCCTAACAGGGGGGTAGTCACTTGCATCTGGGAAAAAACATGCAAGCCTGGCACTGACAGACTGGGGACATTTGGACACCTGTGGAGAAAGGGCTGTCTAGGTGGTGGGCGCGATTCAGGAGAAAAAGAGGTGGATCTGGGAAACGTCAGACACTGTTTCTTGTATCTTAGACTTTCCCTCCCAGTCCAGAAGGGCTTCCTGGAGGAAGAAGAATTTCAGGCTGACACTAGGACCTGGGTTTGATGAAACTGAGTATAGCAATTCTTCAGTATTATCAGGCAACATAAATCTCTACTCCCAGCTATCTGTCCTCTCCCCATGCACACTTACTGGCAGCTGGCACCTTTCGTGACTCACATGATAAAGATTTTTAGAAATGTAACTCAAGGTAGGAAGGACATAGACACTCTTGTAGTATTATTGGATATGAAAATTATGCAGGTGGGTGATTTCCCCTAGGAGACGATTCTATGTGAGTTTTAGACACGTTGCCGGAAGCCAGGCCCTGATAAGGATCCCAACTCCTTTCCCCTGTCCTTATGATCAAAAGCCCCTGCTTCCCCATATTTTTTCTCATTCTAAAGCAGAGTCAGAAAGAGCCAGAAATGACTGAGTCTCCAGGTGGGAGGCTGGAGGCAAGCGGAAGAGGGGCTTGGGGGAGAGGGGAAGGGAGGCAGAGAGGGGAGGGAAGCGTGGGCCTGAGGTAGAGTCCTTTCTTTTATTTTTGTAGACTTAGGTTATTCACTGTACGAGTCCTTTCTTTTTGCTTTGTTTTTTGAGAGAGATTCTTGCTCTGTCACCCAAGCTGGAGTGCAGTGGCATGATCTCAGGTCACTGCAACTTACACCTCCGGGGTTCAAGCGATTCTCCTGCCTCAGCCTCCCGAGTAGCTGGGACTACAAGTGCCTGCCACCATGCCCGGCTAATTTTTGTATTTTTAGTAGAGAGGGGCTTTTGCCATGTTGGCCAGGCTGGTCTTGAACTCTTGGCCTCAAGTGATCCACCTGCCTCGGCCTCTCAAAGTGCTGGGATTATAGGCCTGAGCCACTGTGCCCAGTGAGAATCCTTTTCTGACTGCATGGTTTGGCCCTGAGTGGACACTTGGAATTCAGGCTACAGGCCGGGAAAAGATTACTATCCTTGCACCTGCTGGGTGGACGCCCATTCTGTCCGACCAGGAAACAGGTCCCAGCACCCAGGTGCTAGGGATACAGCGAGAATAGGCTGGGGGTCTCCTGCCCTCAGGACCACCTTGTCTGGTGGGAGACATGCATATGTAGAAACATGGGAACATTGCAGAAGAGGCAGGAATGGAGCTGGGAGCTTTGGACCTAGGGCAGGCATGGCCGAGCTAGGCCATTTCATTCTCTCCTTCTGAAGAATGGCCCCCTTCCTTCTGCTATTGTTCCGTGGAGTCCTTCTCTGGTGCTTGGGAGCCCAGCCAGCAGTAGTCTCAGTGACCCCCAGGGACAGGCACCCACAGCAGCAGAGGAGAGAGAGAGCGACTGGGGCGTTGGCACAAGGCTGGTGTGGAGATAGGGAGATGAATGTCTTAGCTGGAGGAGCTGGAGAAGTCCAGGCTGCCCATTTTTCAGAGGGGAAAGCTGAGGCCCTCGTAGAGCAACGGATTGTCCAGGGAAAGGAATGTGAGTACCGAGGAAGAAAAACCTGGGGGCAGAGGCCCAGAAGAGAAGGCAGATCCCTCTCCGCCCCACCCCAGGCAGGAAGCCCAGGCCCCAACCACCGCCTTTGGGCCAGGCACCTCTCCTGTCCTCTGAAGGAGCGGGGAGGACGAGTGTGGCTTCTGGCCGGCTGAACATGCTTGCAAGGCACATTTGCAGATTTGCTGCTGCAAGGGGAGGGGTGGGCTGGTGGGGAGGTGCCGGCCTGATGGGGCACCTGGAGGGTGGAGAGACCCCTAGGCTCCTGTTCACTCCCACTTAAGTCTCAGAGGCAGCCCAGAGGCAGAAGGAGACTTGGTGGACACTTGCACAAAGTCGGGGCTGGACAGGGCAATTCCACATGCAGCTCCCCTGGCTGGTGAATTCTTGAATTAGTGGGAGGGCAGGTTCACTCTCCAAAGTTGGACCATACATTCTCCGAGGGGCAGGATCGCCTCACCCGGACACTGGCGCCCATACATCCCAGGGTTCCAGTAAATGTACGCCCCATCCAGCCGCTTTTCTAACTGCAACAAGAGCTGAGCAACATTTATTGGGCACTTAACTCTGTTCTAGGCACTATCACAGCAGGGACTGCTTTTCATTCTGGCACCAATTCTGGGAAGTAGATGGTATTATTATCCCCATTCGACAGAGGTGGAAACTGAGGCCCAGAGAGGTGAAGTGCCTCGCATAGAGACTTGCTCAAGGTCACACGCAAACAGGGCAGGAATCCCAGTGGGTTCAGAGCCTGCCCTGAATGCCCCACTTTTCCTCCTTCCTAGGGCCCCTGGCACTCTTTCTGGGACCAGGCTCAGGCCAAGCTGAAGGAGCCATTCTGGAAGCAATTCTGGGCAGATGAAGGCCAAGAAGCCAATTCACAGCGGTTGTGCTGACGAGTTTCTTGGCAATGTGGAAAGTCTGACGATCTTACAAATGTGTGAAACTGAGACTCAATTTTCCCTCATCCTACCTCCCCTTTCTACCCACCCTCCAACATGGATCTAAATATGGATCCTATATTGGGGGTGTAGCCCCCCTCTCTAGACTGCAAGAGAAGATGACGTTGGGGAGGAGGTGGGGCCAGCCACACTGGGCAAGAGCAGCCTCGGATGATGCTGCCTCCAAAAAGGTCCCTGGGTAAGTATGAGGTGGGTGGCTGAAATTTCTGAAATCCGTATCTGAGATGACTGGGTGGAGTCATACATTTCCATCCTTCTGGGGTTAAGGACACAGCAAGGAAGACCATTTAGGGTGAAGTCACCGTTTATGGGAGTCTAAACTGTGACTTTGGCAAGGTGCAACATAAAAATGCTAATACGTGTTTATGCACTAAGCTGGAAATAATGCCAAGCCCCTCAGTTAAAAAAAAACTGTCAAGAATTGCAGTTTCCTCGAGTCGGAGGAACTAAGTGAGCTGTTAACTGAGGACTGTAAACCTGCCACATGGCGACGTTGCTTTGGTTATTAAATAGAAATACCTGCTTTCTATATGCATGCACTGTTGTTTACATGCCTCTGAATTTCTAATTTCTGCAGGAGATTCTGGTGACTAGTGTGCCATTTTCTCAATGTTCACAGTTATTATAACTTTAAATATTTTACCCATATCCTGTAACAATGTCATCCAAGTGTTCTTTAAGTGGTGGTGCTGAAAAACGCACCTGAAAATCGATAACATTGGAAAGGAAGTGAGATGTGATAAAACGTCATGAAGAAGGCCAAGCCACCGGCAGGAAATGCTGCACTGTTAATTTAGCAGAGAGTGCGTTATGAAATATTAGCGATAATGCTGGGAAAATAAAAAGCAGCATTAAGGCAAAAATATGCCACAATTGGAGTAATTTATGCAACCCATCCTTTCTACTTTGCATTCATTTCTCTGGCAAAATTAGTCAGGAATTATGCAGGTTTGAATTATGCAAGGTGTTCAGGACCACATGCTTTGCATAAAACGCAACTGCCCTGAGGTTCTCGGTGGGTGGAAGAATGAGTGACCGTATTCTAGGGTTATCTTAGGCCAGGCAGTTGTACCCTCCTGTCCTAGGTGGGGATGCAGTGACCTCATCTGTAAAATGGGGCCGTTGGACTGGCTTGTCTTTCTTTCCCTATTAGACTATGTCGAGACAGGCACCATTATATTTCTGCCCCAAAGGTGTCTTTTTCTGGACGGATCCCGCAGCTGATACCACACTTGTCTTTATTAACTGTGAGGCTGGCCATTCAAACACCAGGTGCCAGAGAGGGTCTCTCACTCATCGGAATCCAGGTGGGATGAATCCTCGAAGGCAAGGTCCCTCCACCTTCACCCTAGAGTCACACAGACTTGCCCTGGGGGCTGGTGACAGGTGGGTGGGAGAAGAAAAGGCCCCCGGGGAGCAGGAGAAAGCCAGGTGCCATGGGGACCCAGCGCCACTGGAGGGCAGCACCAGCACACGGCTGAGGCCGCCTCTCCCGGAGCCCGGAGGGAGCTGGGTTCCGGGCGCCAGCGGTGCCCGGGTGAGCAGTTCACCCTCACGTCCCTGCTCTTAGGAAGTTCCCATTCTCCTGGAGGAGACAAAATAAACGTGAACAAATGAACAAGTGTGCATTGTCAGGCAGCAAGTGTTGGGACAACAAGATAGTGATGGGGGTGGGGACACCGTTAAATAGGGGCCAGGGAGGCCTAACCCGGGAGGGGACAGCTGAGATGTCACTTGAGGGGGGAACACAGCCCGAGATCTGAAGGTGTTCATGGAGAGGGGAAGGGGCCCCTAGAGGAGTCGGGGAAGCCTGGGTCCGGGAAGACGAGAACACTGAGGAACAGAGAAGCCGGGTAACTTACCCAGGGTCACAGAGCCGGGAGCTGGGGACAGCGCCTGACAACGCCCGAGAGCCTTCCACGGCCCTGGTTTCTCCGACCTTCCTCTCTAAACAGGACCGTGACAGTGACAGTTCTGCCCCACTCCCCATTTCTGACCGCAGTCCCCATAAGGAAACAGGGCAGGGATCACTGGCTGTGAGCCCAGCAAGTCCCCTCCCGTGGCTTTCTCAGTTATTAAACAGAAGGGTGGGTCCCCCCACAACGCCGAAGCTCCCCTCTCTAAGCGTCCGCGCCCCGGGAACGCCTGAATTCTGGCTCCCGAGCACCTTCTTGTGGACAGTTTTGGAATCACACGCTCAGCGAGAAAGGGTCGTGGGAAAATGGTCTGTGCCAATTTCGGAGAGGCCAGTGGATTGGAAGGTATCACTGAGGGTGGGTGCACGTGTGTGTGTGTGTGTGTGTGTGTGTGTGTGTGGTGTGGTGTGTGTGTGTGTGTGTGTGTGTGGTGGTGTGTGTGTGTGCGTGTGCGTGCGTGCTGCTGTCTCCGAGCGGAGGGGCGTCTCCCACCGCGCCCGCGCCCCTCCCGGCTGCTGCTACGGAGTGTCCGCTCCCGCCCGCCCCGGAGCCCGCGGGGCCCGGCCAATACCTGGTCGGGGGCGCGCCGGGAGCAGCTGCAGCGCCCAGCGCCGGCTCCATCCTCGGGTCTGGAGTCAGGGTCGCCGGGGGCCCGCGGGTGGCGGCGTCGGCAGCAGCGGCGGCGGCGGCATCCTGCGCCTCCCGCGCCCTCCTCCTCGGCCTCCCTCCTCCCTCCTCTTCCTCCCGACTCCGCGCGCGCCTCACGGGCCCCCCTTCATGGCCCGGGGGCGCGAGCCCGGGGCGGCTCGAGCAATTGAGTGCGTTCTCTCCGGCCGGACGCGGGACCCCGGGCCGGGGCTCAGGGACCCGAGAGACGCCGGGACAGGGGCCGGGACCCGGAGCGCCGCAGCCCCGGGCGCCGGAGGAGAGCAGCAGCCGCAGGCACCAGAGCCTCTCGGAGCGCCCGCCCGCCTCCGTGAGCCAAGAGCAGCGGCGGCAGCGGCGGCTACAGCGCAGAGCGAGCGGCAGGCGCTGCGGTCCCGGCTCCACCCCCGAGCCGCCCGCCCCTTCTCCTCCCCGCCCCTTCTCCTCCCCACCCCTTCGGCGCGCGCCTCCCGCCCCCCGCGCCGCTCCAGCCGCGAGCGCCCCGGACACCCACTCCGCAGCCAGGCTCCGGAGCCCGCCGGGGGCAGCCACGCCCACCACCCGGGCTTCGGGCGGCCGGCGGGCAAGGGCACCGGCTGTCTCTGGCACCTCTCCGCGTAGCCTCCCTTCCCCTTACCCCCGAGGGCGCTGCTAGCCGGGCCGCCAAAGCCTTTCGCCCCCGAGCGCCCCCCGCCGCGGAAGTCCGGTTGGAGTCGCAGCCTGGCCCCTGGCCCAGCTGTCCTTTACCTCTTCCCCAGCCAGCGGCACAGAAGGACTTCAGAACCCAGAACTGAAGCCAACCACCTCTGTGTGCAATACCCTGACACACATCCCTAGCCCTTCCTCCTTCCCCGCCCCTCTGCTTCTCAAGTGTGGGGATGAATCATTTGTCCCCGCTGCAGTTGTCCCTCTTGGGCAGGGTCAGGGGGTGTCTTAATGGGACCTTAGAGTGGGTTTGCTGGCTGACCGTCTTCTAGGCAGCTCCTCCACCCTGCCCACCTTCTTCCTACCAGACTGCCCTGGCTTTCTAGGCGGCAATCTGGAGCCACCACTGCTTTTATGGGTGAGGGATGGGGACAGAGCTGGCCAGCCGAGCACCTTGGTCCTTTATCCTCTGCACAAATATTGACTGAGCATCTTCCACAGGCCTGGCCTGCGTGGGCACCGGGGACTGGTTGGTGAACCTCTCAGACTGGAGCGGAGGAGAAGCAGGGTGCACGAGCAGAGCCATATCATGTGATCAGTGGCCCCTGGGCTGGAGAGGACGGCCAGGAATCCCAGCTCTGCCACCACATCTGACATGACTGAGGCTGCCCACCTCAGTGGCCTGTTTCTTTATCCGGAGACTGGGAAGGTGCTTCGTCTGGCTGAACCTCTGATGCTCCTCAGTTCTGACCAAATGATTATTTCTGAAGCAGAGGAACAGTCAGCCTCCATCTCCACCTGGAATCTCTGATTCCCGACTATAGCTCTCCATCACTCCTGGACTGGGGGGCAGAGAGCAGTGGATGGCTTGAAAACTCCAGGCATTCTGGGAAAGCCTCGTCCGCGATGTATGGGCAAGCAGCTGCTGCCTCCATCCCACACAGCAGAATGGTTAGCACAACAGTTTCCTGGGTCAGAAGAACCTGCTGTGTGTTTGCTGGGTGACTTTGTGTGAGTGATTCAGCCTCTCTGCGGCTCAGTTTCCTCATCCAGAAGACAGAGGTACTGGTCCTCACCCTGTAGGGGTGCTGCGAACACTGGATGGTAACGTGTGTAGAGCACTCAGCAGTGTCTGGCACGGGGGTGAGTACTTAATAATTGCACACTGTTGCGTTCAGGGTAGCCAGGAACAAACATTCACTCACTCGCCAAGAGGAGAACATGACAGCTGCACTTCCCTGGAGGACTGGGGTCTCGGGTCAGCAAGAAAGTCTCCCTCTCTCCACTCAGAGCAGATGGTATGAAGGCCTTGTCCCAAGGGTCCCACTAGACCAAATGGTCATTTATCTTGGTCACAATTGCAAACTCATAACTATAAACTCCTCTCCCCCATCTCCACCCCCATCAAGCTGGAGGGGCTAATAGCACCTTCCAGTGCGCATTCCTGTAGCCATAGCACCTGGGATGGCAGAGTCAGTCCTCAGTCCCGACTCCAAGGCTACCAAGTCTGTTTCTCCACCTGCCTTCCCCCTCCCCACCCCCGCCCAGGGAGTGGCAGCGTACTGGGATGCCTAACAAGAGTGGTGCTGACCTTCCAAAAGCTAAGACTTCATGTTTCCAAATCGCGACTGTCCCTCTATAAAAAACCAAGCTCTAATAGCCTTGGGCTGAGCCATCAGAACCTTCCTTTTCACCCAGATCTAATCCCTCCCCAAGTTTTCAGGCTGACAAGAATAGTCAGGGTTTAGAGAAATCTTTCTCTATCTTGCACTACCAGATCCAGCGCCTCATTTTTCAAATTCTGGCGTATTTCAGGTAGAGAGGAAGGAAAAGTACATCTGGCTGACATGAAAAGATTGGTGTGGTTGTAATGTAAAGACAGTGGAATTTGGGAAATTTTTGAAGAACATTTAAACTCTAAAAATAGACAAAAGACCTGGTCTCAGAAACACTAGGATTCTGTCTCCAGTTTCCTGGAATCCCCCACTTGACAAACACGGGTGTTTTAGGAGCACCTATGGTGTGGATTGCAGTGTGACAGGTGCCGTGGGGAAAAGGGGGAGGGGGAAACAGAAGCAAAGGGCTTGTGCTCAGGGAGTTTGGATCCTACACAATGAAGCAGCAAAGAAAAGTCACTGCAAATATAATCAAATACCAAAAAAAAATTAGCCTTGGAAGTCAGAGGGAGGTGGAGCCTTGGAGGGTCATTCAGGGAGGGCTTCCTGGAGGAGGAGGGAGTTGAACTGAGGCTTAAGAGATGGTTGGAATGTAAAAAGGCAGAAGAGCAGGATAGCCTGTGAAAGGAAACAGCAGCTGGGTGGGCTCATTTATGGGACAGGAGGGAGATTAATATTAGTGGCTAATGTTTGAGTTCTCAAGATGGGCCAGGCACTGTGCTGTTTGCCTTGTGTGGATTATTTTATTTAACTCTCAAAACAACCCCTTGAAGTAACCAATGTCATTCCCGTTTTACAGATGAGGAAACTGAAAGCCCAAAATGTTAAGCAACTTTCCCAAATTTACAGAGCCGGTGAGCAACAGCGCGCCATGGCAGTCTGGCTCCACATTCCTGGGCACTCTGCTCTGCCACTCTGGCCAGGCTGACTCTAGTGGGGGTACCTGCAGGGAGGAGCTGGAGGTCAGGCAGTCTAGGGAGGCCAATGGCAGGTGGCAGGGCCTTCCGAAGTCCCCAGCCAGAGGCGTTTCCTGAAATGCAGCCCCCTGGCCTTCCTAGGGGAACTCTAAAATGAGATATTCCCTCTTCTCTCGTCCTCATGCAGGTCCCTGAAGTATTTGGAAATTTGTTAAGGGATTTGGGGGCTCGAGATTCTGGCTTTTTAATATCTTTCGACTGTCTGTGTGGCGGCAATCTGTGCCACCCACCTTGTTATTTCAGTCTGTTCTGGGAGATAGGTGGCCCAGGCTCTGATTTAAGATCTGCTGCGGCAATCCTCAATTTCCCATGTCTCATAGGGGACAGTGACAAGGCAGCAAGCACGCAGAAAAAGATGACTTAGCTGTGCCCAGACTCCAGGCCCAAGAGCCCACAGCACTTGCAGAAAAAGTTCCAACCAGAAAAACCTGGGCAAAAACAGACAGGCCCAGCAGACCTTTCCCGCAGGTGATATGGAAACCCATTCATAATAGAGCTGGAAGGGCCCCAGAGGTGAGCTGAACCAACTCCCTCATCTCACAGCTGGGCACACTGAGGCCCAGAGAAGTTGCGTGACTTACCCAAGGCCATGCAGAAGTGAACTGAGCCTCCAACTGGGTCTCCTTTTCCAGGAAAAGCCCTCTTACTTGCCTCCTATCCCCCAGTTCTGCCCTGTTCTGGATGAATTCCTCTTCTGGATGAATCAACCTCTTTGTTGTTGAAATAAAACAAAAAGGTGGGGGCCTTGCTTCTGCCAGCCACTGTACATATGATCCCATTTCCTCCTCTTACCATCCCCATGGGTCAATGGGTCCGAGGTTGCCAGGCTTTGCCAGCTCATGGATTCGGAACACCGCATCTCACTGAAACCCCTCTCCTGCCCCACCAGGTCCTCCAGCCAAAGCCCCTTGAAAAGCTACTTCACCTACAAGGGTCTCTATAAATCCCTCAAAGGGACATTAAGTTACTCCCAGACCAACCTGTCACCTGCATTCACCTCTAGCATGTTCTCTGCTCCTGCTCTAAGAAACTGCCAGAGGCAAAGCAGCTACTTGAAGGAGTGCCTCATCCTAGCCTCACCAGGCTTCCCTCGTTGAGTCCCTCGTTGGGGAGCTAATGTCCAGGCCAAGGGACAAGCCCGGATCCTCCCATAGCTCCAGGCTGAGGCCACCAGAAGCAGGGAGAATGGCATCTTCCCCAACACAGAGGCCCTTGGGCACCAGGGCCCCCAAAACATTGCCACAGTGTCCCAAGGCGTCTCTGCAAACAGCCTATCTGGCTTTGGCTGCAACCTCTAACCCCGGCCTCAAATCCAGGCTGAGAGGCCAGGGAGAAGGGCACCCTTCCCTGTTTATTCTTGGAGCCACAGAAAGTGCTCCTCCTTTCCCAGTTACAGAACCAAATCCCCCAGATAAATTAGAGGATGCCAGCAAATCCCGGCGGGGGAAAACAGAAACTAAGGGCTTGGAAGTAGCCATGCCAGGATTTGAACCCCTATCTTGTGACCCCGCCCCCTGCACAATACACCTGCTGCCCAAACTGCCCCAGCCACCCCAGGGTTCTTGGCCCTCCTGGGACTGGTAGGTGGCAAGGCAGGGAGTGGTCTGTGCTGGGGGAGATTTGATCCTCGGCCCTCCTGGGACTGGGAGGTGGGAAGGCAGGGCGTGGTCCGTGCTGGGGAAGATTTGATCCTGGGCCCTCCTGGGACTGGGAAGTGGGAAGGCAGGGAGTGGTCTGTGCTGGGGGAGATTTGATCCTCGGCTCATCAAAGGAGGCTCCACACTCTGGGAGTTTCGTCTTCCTTCCTCTGGCCTCATGGGTCCAGTCCAGAGCTTGCCAAGGTGAGTCTCTTCCAAGCCCAAAGGTCTTGGGAGGAAGAAAAGATCAGAGGAAGCCAGATGCCCCTTCCTTCTGAGGAAGGAGCCTGCTCCAGCTAGCCTTTGAGGAAGGGATTCAGCTTAGGAAGGCCCCTACCTCCCACTGCCCACCCAAACACACCTGGCACCAGGCTACATCCTGAGACACCCAGCCACAGGGCCATGAGGAGACAGACTGACCAAAAGCAAACAAGGCCAAAGACAGGCCCCCGACCCTGAATCTGATCTAAAAATATGACACAGTGAATATCTCACAGGGCCTGGGGTTGGGGAGGTGATGGGAGTTGGGGGCGGACTGCAGAACAGGATCGTGGGCTGCAATTAAAATTCCCATCCTGGGTAATTCCCGGGCCTCCGTGGGGCTGTTTCTATGGCAAGGGAGGCTGGCCCAGGGAAGGCAGGCTCCGTGCAGGGCTGAGCTCCCTCCTCTGCCCCTGCCCACAAAAGCCTCAGCCCTGGGCCGGGCAGTCCCAAGCCAGATCTGTGAGCCAGCTCAGAATGTGGCAAGGTGCAGGCAGAGGCCCAGGAGATGGCCCCTGCTCCCAAACTCTGTGGGCAGGTGCCCAAACTGGCGGGGAAGGAAAGGAGGGACAGTGTCTGTGCCCAGGGAGCCACTCTGTGACATGTCCTAAAACAGTATGAAGCCACTAGGGCCCTGGCCCTGGAGCAGCCAGGTAGCAGGAAGGAAAGTCAGGAAGAAACCTTCCACCCTCAGGAGCGTGCTCCTTGTCTGATAAACCCTTCCCACCACCAAGCCCTTCAGTACCCCCACTGGCCTCCAGGCAAGGCTCCCCCTATCCTGCCTCCCGCCCACTCACCTCTCACACATCGTCACCCCTAGTCTTCACTCCCTCTTGCCCACGCGGGCTCACCACCTGCTGGACCCCAAGGCAGCCCTTTCTGCAGCCCTGGCTACTGCCAAGAAGGCTGGAGGCCCTTCTGGCGTGTTCCCTGCTGGCAGGTGGGGATGAGCAGGGCAGAGTGGGCACACATCTCCACAGGCAGACATCGGAGGTGGTAAGGTCTGGAGAGAGATGCCAGGGCTGTCCTTGAGGCCTCACCTCTCAGGAATCCTGCAGAAGCTCAGTGGGCTGGACAGATAACGTGTGATACCAGTACACAGACTCCCGCATCTGGAGAGTCTGGCCTGCAGAGGCCACCACAGGTCCTGCCTCCTGGGAGTGGTTCTGGAGCTGGGTTCCCTGGGAGGGGGCCTGTTCCAGGTGGTTCCCCTGCAGGCTGCTTCCACGGGGCCCTCGGGCTGCCCATACTCATTCATCCTAGGAGGGGAGAGAAGGGGAGATAAGTGAATCTGATTTCACTTCCTTTCTCTCACCTAGTCCCCATTCCTGATCTGCCCCCAGCCTCTCTGCTCCAAGTGCACCATCTGCAGGCGGTCCCAGCCCCTGGCATTCAGGAGCCAGTGGACAGCTTGGAGAATGGGAGGTGTCCTCAGGCACCCTGCCCAGCCCCAGCCTCAACTGGTGCTCTTTCCCTCCTCCCTCTGTGGAAGGAGGGGGAGTGGGTGTCCCCGCCAGGTGTGGTCAGCCCTTGGTCAGGAGCCCATGGGCACCTCCCACTAGACAGCCCAGCCCTGGTCAATGCCACACGGGCAGCTCTGGGAACTCAGCCCAGGAACAATGGGGCCATTCACTCAGCCTGGGCTTCACACAGTGACCCTCTTGGTCTATCTCCGTGGCTAGACGGTGTGTGAGTGAGAGTGTGTGTGTGTGTGTGTGTGTGTGTAAGAGACAGAGGGGAACTGGAGGTAACTAGAGCGCCCAAACAGAGGCAGGAGGAAGAGTAGCAACCAGGGATTTCATGATATTCATGCAGGTATCTATCCCATGTGCCAGGCACTGTACTGGGTACTTGCATTATCCTCACAACAGCCCTGTGAGTCAGTCCCAATGGAAGCCCCATTTTCAAGCTAAGGAAACTGAGGTAGGGTCATAGAAGTCAGGATAATAGGAACATCTTGGCGGTGGTATCCTCTAGTTTTATTTGGGTGGCGGTCCCATGGGTGCATACTTATGCAAACGTTCATTGTGCTGTCCACTGAAGAGTTGTCCATTTTGTTGTCTGTAAATTGCATTTCAGTAAAAAAAAAAAAAAAAAATGATGTATCAATTGAATTAAATATTACCCAGCCCTGATTAAAGAATGAGGAAGCTCTTTGTATGCTAATATGCATCTCCAAGATACACTATTTAATGAAAAAGAGCAATATGCAAAACATTGTTTTGCAGGTAGTATGCAAAAACATATTTATTTATTTATTTATTTATTTATTTATTTATTTATTTATTTTGAGACAGGGTCTGTCTGTCACCTGGGCTGGAATGCAGTCGTGAGATCACGGGTCACTGAAGCCTCAACATCCCGGGATCAAGTTATTCAAGTTATTCCTCCCATTCCTCCCATTCCAGCCTCCCGAATAGCTGAGCTTTTTTGTTTGTTTGTTTTTCTTTTTTGTTTTTGGTGAGATGTGGCTTTGCCATGTTGCCCAGGCTGTTCTCAAACTCGAGCTCAAGCAATCCTCCCACCTCAGCCGCCCAAACTGCTGTGATTACAGGCATGAACCACCATGCCCAGCCCTGCAAACGCATATTTTAAAATACCGTCTATACATACCTGCTTGTGCATGTAGATTATCTCCAGACAGACACGGAGAAACCACGCTTCCTCTGGAAGAGCAGCCACTGGCTGAGACAGAGGCAGGAGGAAGACTTTCCACGATATACCCTTTGTCTTAACCCATGCGAGTGTATTACTTATTCAAAAATTAAGTGAAATTAAAACATACAATAAAACAGTGCCTGAGTTGCTGATTCCAAGGCCATTATATCAATTGCTTCAATGTACTTAATTCCAAAGCAAATGGCCTCTCCATTCTTCCCACTCCTTTCCAGCCCATCTCCCTTCCTCAGACCCAACCAAACTGCACCTGGTTGTGGCTGTCCAGCTGGGAAAGTTCATGGCTGGTCTCCACCATGGACCCTCCAGAACCCACTGCTGTCTGAGAGCCAGGCGGCTGGGCCAGAGCTAGAGCCCTCAAGAAGCTGCTAACCTTGAGAGCCAAGTGCCCCACTGGCTCCTGAATGCAGTGAGTGCCACAGAGTGGCTGACAACTCACTGGGACCTTCCAGCTCAGGGTGACTCCCCGGGTCCCCATGCAGCCCAGTGGTCTCCACCTTACTGTCACTGCCTCCCAGGCTCCATGGGTCAGCAGCCAAACCCAGCCCAGGCCCTGTCGTGAGGAAGATCCCAGGTCCAGAGGCATACAGAAAGTCAACTGTCAGGCAATGAGTGCAGCGAGAGACAGCCTACTAGAGGAATCCAAGGCTTTAGCTGACCACAGCTGAGCCTGTGGCTTCTCAGAAAGAGCCAGCTTGGTTTACAGTCCTGGGTTCAAATCCCAGTTCTGCCATTTCCTGGCCGCCAGACCTCAGACAAGTAACTTCGTCTCATTGTGCCTCCATTTTCTCATCTACAAAATGAAAACAGTGACACCCACCTGTTGGGATTATTGTGCCAGGGAATGAGATGCTGATGACCCTAAGTCCTGAGCCTGTAGCAGAGTAGGTGAATCTGAAAGAGAAACACTCACCACCACTGAGAACCATGATCTAAGCAGAGCTTTAGAGCAGTTTACAAAGTGCTGCTTGGGCACAGCCTTCCAGAAGGAGGTGATCGAGAGGAAGGCCCTGCCCCAGCTGGGGCCCCAGGTCCCTCCTGGGCTCCTCCCTGCCTGTGAGTTGTCAAGAAGGGTGTTGACAGGCCAAGGGGGGCCCAGGATGTTGAAGGATTTGGGAATTTTATTGCAGGTCTTAGGGCTGAGGGGCTGTAAAGCTCCTGGCGCCAAGGGGCCATCTCCAGGTATCCAAGAGTTACCATGAAAATAATAATAATAATAACGGGAGTTTGGGAGGGCCAGGGTTCAGTGCAGCATATCACCATCACCTACCTGGCTTTCCTTATCACACCAGAATTCCCTGGGGTGAAACTGAGTTGCTTTGAGCAAATCACCGAACCTCTGAGCCGTATCTGTGCAGACCCTGTGGACATCCACGCCTGCACTCTCTGTGGACTCTCTGTGGACTCTGTGGTGGCAGCAGTACCTGCCTCCCTCGCTCCCTGGGGTGGTGTCTCATTGCCCTCTGCAGCCCCCACTCGGCCAACATGAAGGGTCACCTCTGTGTCTGGGTCTCATGGTGGAGGTGGGAGAGGTGACGATACACAAGCAGCTGCCCCTGCCGTGAAGGAGCTCCCAGGCCAGTGCGGTGGGGGTGGGCAGGGGTGGGGCAGACAGGCCAGAAAGTAAGGAACCAGGCCACATGACAAATGCCAGAACCAAGGAGGAACCAAATACCCTGGGACCTAGAGGAAGGGATTTGTTCTACTCATAAAGGGAATCCCCTGCAGACCCCAAGTCCCCTGGCACTGGTCCACTTTGAGTGTCACATCAACTGCTCCTGTCACCCACAGGGCAGTCAGGGAGGAGGCAGGGAGGTGAGATAGACAGTAACATCTCTGTTCTGCAGGTGAGCACACCGAGGCTCAGAGAAGGCAGCTGGCTCAGAGCTAGAATGGAAGCCCAGAGTCCCAATGCCTGGGACCGGCTGCTCTTCAGCAGTCCTTTGGCCACTTAATATGTCCCCACCCCACAGGACACCTTTCCAGGTCACTGGCTGCACCTGGCCAGGCCCAGCTCCTTTTGTGTAGGTAAGAAACTCCTCACCTCCCAGGGTCCTTCCATGGCAGGTGCAAACTATAAACAGGCCCTTCTCTGGGATGACTAGAGTCTCCGCATACCCTAAAATAGCCCTGTCCCTCACCCCTACCCACGCCTCCACTCAAATCTGAACCAGAAATGCCTCCAAAAGGCCCCTGTAATGACTCATCCATCCAACAAGCACCACTGAGTGCCCCACCTCTGCCAGGTTCTCACTGGACCTGAGCATCCTGCAGAGCCTGAGAAGAAAATGAGGACTCTGGAAGGTTGGGGGATACCAACCAGCCCATCCCCTAGACGTTCCAGGAAAGTCTTCCCTGGGGGCGAGTTATCTCTACCTATCTCCAAAATCATTCAACTATTATTACTCACCTATTTTCCAAGCGGTCCCAGAACACATGTGTCCTACAGGGACTCTTCACATTAATGATAAACTCTTTTTCACTCTCTAACAGAAAGACATCTTTTTAAAGGGCAAAGCCTTCCAATCGCAGCCTGAAGAGGCCTGGGCCAGGCTGTGGAAACAGCAAAGAGGCACATTCCAGGGTGGCTGGGTGCCTCACTGGCTTCCTGCCCCACTTCTCGGGCAATAGTGGTAAGGACAGTCAAAGAGCAGGGACTGCTGGCCGGCAAGTGAGGGTGGAGGGAGGGATGGAGAGCCCCTGGCCTGGGGTCTAGCTCCCGGGGCAGAGGGAGAATGTCAGGGGCCTAAGACCCAAAGGAAGAGTATTTAAATAAGAGAGATCTTTGTGTTGCAGACACCTTCTTCACCCCACCACTGAACAGGTGGGGACCTAAGTCAATGACCCAATAACAGAGAAAATGCTGCCCCCCACCCCACCTTCCACTGCCCAAGTTCAGGAGAGCAGGCATGGCTGACATTCCCTCTAATCCAGGGACATGTTGGGGGTAGGAAGCTGTGATGGTTAATATTGAGTGTCAACTTGATTGGATTGAAGGATGCAAAGTATTGTTCCTGGGCGTGTCTGTGAGGGTGTTGCCAAACACCCTTTAACATTTGAGTCACTGGGAGAGGCAGACCCACCCTCAATCCGGGTGGGCACAATCTAATCAGCTGCCAGTGAGGCCAGAATTAAAGCAGACAGAAGAACGTGGAAAGACTAGACTGGCTAAGTCTTCCGGCCTCCATCTTTCTCCTGTGCTGAATGCTTCCTGTCCTCAAACATTAGACTCCAAGCCCTTCAGCTCTTGCACTCTTGGACTTACACCAGTGCTTTGCCAGCGCCTCTCAGGCCTTCGACCACAGACTGAAGGCTGCACTATCGGCTTCCCTACTTTTGAGGGTTTGGGACTTGGACTGGCTTCCTTGCTCCTCAGCTTGCAGATGGCCTATTGTGGGACTTCACCCTCTGATTGTGTGAGTCAACCCTCCTAATAAACTCCTCTTGATATATGCATCTGTCCTATTAGTTCTGTCCCTCTAGAGAACCCTAATACAGAAGGTTTCAGTTAGATCACAGGAGCAACCTTCTGACGGTGACCTGGAGAAAGGTACCCAGGGCCTTCCGAAGGAGGAGCAGCTTTTACCCAAGGCCTGGGCCTGCTACATGGATTTCCAAGTCAATCTGGCTGGAGGCAGAGGGGCGCCCTAGCTCACCTTTAGAGTCCCTCCCCTTGGGGAAGAGGAGCCCCTAACAAGGAAGAGGGAAGCAACTGGCTCTTCTCACCCCCGCTCTGGGCCTGGTTTAAATGGGGGTGATATGGGGGAGGTAATAGCACGTACTTCAGAGGAGCAAGGGAGATAAATGTGTAAATAAAGCCTCTAAGAAAGTAACACGCACATGGCAGATACTAAATAAACACTAGCTATATTATTTTATTTTATTTATGTTTTATTTATTTTTAAATTTTTTTTAGACGGAGTTTTGTTCTGTTGCCCAGGCAAGAGTGCAATGGCACCATCTTGGCTCACTGCAACCTCCGCCTCCTGGGTTCAAATGATTCTCCTTCCTCAGCCTCCTGAGTAGCTGGGATTACAGGTGTATACCACCACACCCAGCTAACTTTTGTTATTTTTAGTAGAGACAGGGTTTCACCATGTTGGCCAGGCTGGTCTCGAACTTCTGACCTCAAGCGATCCACCCATCTTGGCCTCCCAAAGTGCTGGGATTATAGGCGTGAGCCACCGCACCCCGCCACTAGCTATTATTTTATTATTATGGTTTCAAGACCACCTGTGAAGGGTCCCTCTGCCAGCTCCTGCCCCTGTTCCCACAATTATTGACTCCCTCTGCCAACCAGTGATAACCTCTGCTCAAACTTGGAAAAAAAAAAAAAAAAACAAACCAGAAAAATCCTGGGTTCCTGGAAGGGCACTCCAGGTCTTGCTTGGAGATGTGCAAAGCCTTTGGAGCCAGAGGTGGAGAGTGGAGGACAATGGTGGAGAGAGGAGACTTTGGTCCCCAGGGAGAGCTGCAGGCGGCAGATGAGGGATAGGGTTGGCCTCAGCAGGAGTGAGCAGAGAATGGGGGTGCTCAGACAGGCTGGAAAGAAATTAGAGGGCTCATCAAAGCCAGGGGTGGACACAAACACATCCTACAGCCCCACAAGTACAGGCCCTTGTTTCAAATGTGTCTGGGATGTGAGGAGCGGCCGGGCAGAGGCACTCCTCACTTCCCAGACAGGGCGGCCAGGGAGAGACGCTCCTCACTTCCTAGATGGGGCGGCCGGGCAGAGGAGCTCCTCACTTCCCAGACGGGGTGGCCGGGTAGAGACGCTCCTCACTTTCCAGACGGGGCGGCGGCCGGGCAGAGGTGCTCCTCACTTCCCAGACGATGTGCGGCTGGGCCGGAAGGAAGGAAGGAAGGAAGGAAGGAAGGAAGGAAGGAGACTATTAGGAACTCTTAACGAAATTCAAGTCCTGGCTGTGCTGCAGAAGCATCCCAATAATCAGGGCGGCCTCAATACCCTGTCTCTCCTCTGTTGCACTTTTAGAAATGGCCTGTGACATTCACTGAGTGAGATGGAATTCTTCTTTCTTCAAATATCCTCATTGATTTCTGCGGATACCCTTAGGGTGACACTCTGGAAATCTTGGATGAAAGTTAGGAAGTAGAAAATAAAACCAAAGGCCACTGTCCATTCGCAGATCGCACTCACTAGGTGATATACACAATCCTTTTCTCTTGTATTCCACTCCAGCTTGGTTATGGAAATTCGTGAAGCACAGACAATCATGGGGATGACAGCTGCGCAAGAAACGGCAGCGATGAACATCCGTATGTGGCATGTCGAGAGACTGTTCCACTCGGGATATTACTTGTAAGATAGGATGGACTGTAGAAGCGTGTACACGACACCACAGAGAAAGGCCAAAAGAGCGCCCGCGTCATGAACCACTGGCACAGCTAACTCCTCAAAATCGGCGGCAAGGCACATTCCAAAACATGCCACCAATCCAAGCACTAAAGACACCAAGTTAAAAACAGGAGTGCTGAAATAGCAGGTTTGATTTTGCTTCTCTACGATTTTATATCTTGTGTACACCGTGGCTGCACCAAGAAATGCAGAGAAGTTTATCATCAATCCAAAAATACCACTCTCTGGAGGTGGTGTTCCTGTATCATGGATGTAGGGGAGGAAGGGGTTGACGTGCCCGGACAGCACGGCGACCATGTAGGAGATAATGAAGGCTGCTGACGACCAGGTCACCAAGAGGCAGGGGAACGAAAGCCATTCCCCTCAGGAAGCACAGCATCGCGCCGCCGACGGAGTGCTGCGTCCAGCGGGGCTGGGCGCCGGGTTGCTCCGGGCTGCCTGGAGGCGGCGGCCGGGCACTGACTGCCACGGACGGTGGGAGGGGAGGCTGGCTGTCCAGCCAGATTTGAGATTCCGTCTCAAAAAAAAAAAAAAAAAAAGACAGTTGTTAGAACAGTCCTGGATAAAAAGGATGCTGCCTTAGTCCATTCCTGCTGCTATAAACAAAATACTTTAGACCAGATAATTTGTAAATTACAGAAATGTATTTCTCATATTTCTGGAGGTCAAGGTGCCGGTAGATTTGGTGTCTGGTGAGGGCTTGCTCTCTCCTTCCAAGATGACACCTTGTTCCTATACCCTCCAGAGGGGATGCACGCTATGTCTTCACATGGCAGAAGGATGAGAAGGGCCAGGCAGCTCTCTGAAGCCTCTTTTTTTGAGACGGAGTTTTGCTCGTGTTGCCCAGGCTGGAGTGCAATGGCACGATCTAGGCTCACTGCAACCTCCGCATCCTAGGTTCAAGTGATTCTCCTGCCTCAGCCTCCTGAGTAGCTAGGATTACAGGCGTGAGCCACCATGCCCAGCTAATTTTTGTATTTTGAGTAGAGACGGTGTTTCACCATGCTGGCCAGGCTGGTCTTGAACTGTTGACCTCATGTGATCCGCCCACCTCAGCCTCCCAAAGTGCCGAGATTTCAGGCGTGAGCCACCACACCCAGCCTCTGAAGCCTCTTTTACAAGACCATTAATCCCATTCCCAAGGGAAGAACCCTCATGACTTAATCAGTTCCCGAAAGGCCCCACCCGTTAATACCACCACAATGGGGATTAAGTTTCAGCGTGAATTTGGAGGGACACAAACATTCAAGCCTTAACAGATAGGTATTCATCTAACTGTATACTTTCATGGATGCAGTTTGCTATTTGTAATTTACCTCAATAAAGTCGGATTAAAACAAAAAATAAATGACGGGAATTTGAGCAAAGGCTGTGAAGGTTGAGGACCAAAGGAGGGGAAGAAAGAACTACCGAGGAGCTGGGATCACTCAGCCCGTAAACTGTCACGGGATAACCCAGGCTCCGCCGAGGAGCTGGGATCACTCGGCCTGTAAACTGTCACGGGATAACCCAGGCTCCGGTGCCTGAGAGTCAGCCAGGTCGTTGCATCGTCCCCTCACGAACGTGTCAGACTTCAGAGTTGGAAAGGGCCTTCAGAGAATACATCAGTGTCCCAACAGGAAACAGAACTCTCTCAAATAGTTCAACTGAAGAGAACTTACTGAGGAGGTACTATTTACAGAAGGCCGGATTAAAGAAACCAAGAAGAATATTGAGAAACCCAGAGACTGCAAACTGCTGTGTATTAGTGTGTTGTCGCACTGCTATAAAGAAATACCTGAGACTGCGTTATTTATAAAGGAAAGATGCCCTGGGCATGGTGGCTTGTGCCTGTAATCCCAGCACTTTAAGAGGCCAAGGCAGGCAGATCACTTGAGGTCAGGAGTTTGAGGCCAGCCTGGCCAACATGGTGAAACCCCATCTCTACTAAAAATATAGATATAGATATAGATATCTATATATAGATAGATAGAGATAGAGATATATATAAATTAGCCAGGAATGGTGGCACGTGCCTGTCTCACTCAACAGATGGAGACTCTATCTAAGAAAAAAAAAAAACAAACTCTTGCCTCAGCGCCTGGGTGGCTTGCCGCCCACAGGGGTCTAAGGCTGGGCTGCTTTCCACAGCTTCTTTTGAGTTTGCCTCACTTTTTGCAGCCAGAAGTTGGGCAAAGGACACAGCCTGAGCCGGCTTTCCAGGTCATGGGAGGGAAGATTCTCATTCCAATCCACTTTCAACAGGTACTGAGCACTTGGTTTGTGCAGGCCCTGGCTGGGCCCTGGGAGCTGGACAGACAAGGTTCCAGTCCGGTGAGCAGCTTACATTCTGGGAGGGAGACCGGCAATAAACAAGCAGACAACTTCAACTTTCCATGAGTGCTAGCCAGCCCTGGGAGGCTCCGCTGCCAGAAGGAACGTCAAGGGCAAGTCCTGGGGCGGGAGACCCTTCCGGAGGAGGAGCAAGAAAGCTGCTTCTGCAGCGCAGAGCCTGGGGAACTGCGATGAGTGGGGCCGCTTGAGACGGGAGGGGCCGGAGGGTGTTCCTGTCTAACAGGTCGCTTAAACTCTCTGGGGGAGAATCAGCCCGCATCATGGGATTAATCGAGGGTGGTTAAACCCTTAGCGCAGGGCCTGGCACGCTGTTCCGGTTTAGGGTCCAGAGCGCCCCCCACCCCTTCCCTGGCCTGCTATGGGGTGCGCGGGGGAGAGGGAGGAAAGACGAGCTCCAGGCCTGGGCGCCCCGGCACAATCACGACGATCTGGACAAGAGTGGGGATCCCCGGCTCTGCCCAGGCGGCCTAGGCAGCCCGCGTCTGGGGCCCCTCGCCAGCTCCGGGGCGGGAGGCGGCCTTCACAAGGGCGCTTTGTCCTGGCGGCGCCGGCAGGGCCGGGTCGGGCCACCTGGACTGAGAGTGGGGGAGTTAGGCGAAGGCTTCAGGTGCTCCGCGGCTGTGGGGCAGGTGTCGGCCGGCTCCGCCCCTATCCCCGGAGCAGGTGTCCCAGACCCCTGCGGCCGGCATTCCGGCCCCCTCCCCCTCCCTCGTGTCGAACTCCGGCCGCGCCTTTGATCCCGGGCCCGGGGACGCGGGTCCCTCCCCTTGGGGAGTGAGGGGAGGAGACGCGGCCCCAGAGCGGGGGCAGGGCAGGGGGTCAGGGCAGGTAGCGGGGCCTGGGCCTTCGCGGGTGGCTGCTCCCGCTCCCCCAGCCCTCCCCGCGTCCTGGTGGGAAACTCAGCCCAGGAGGGGGCTTCGGGGGCTCCTCGCGGGCTGGGGAACCGTCGGATGCCGGGGCAGGGGGAGGGGCCAGGACCCCGGGGGGGTCACCCCGCCCCTTCGCGCTCAGCCCGGCTGAAGTGAAACCTGAGCCCAGGTCGGGGGCGGGACCGGCCCGCGCCTCTCCCGGGATCCCGGCACCCTGGCCGGCGGCTGCGAGCGCAGGGCCCAGCCCAGGAGCCGCTGGAGCAGGTGAGGGAGGCGGCTCGGCGCCCAGGGCTGAGTCTCCCATCTCGCCCCTCGGTCCGCAGGGCCTGCGATGGAGCCTGAAGCCCCGGGTCGCGCCCCTCCCTGAGCGCCCCCGTCGGCGGCCATGTTGCCCCGAGGGCGCCCCCGGGCGCTGGGGGCCGCCGCGCTGTTGCTGCTGCTGCTGCTGCTCGGATTCCTCCTGTTCGGTGGGGACCTGGGGTGTGAGCGCCGTGAGCCTGGCGGGCGAGCGGGGGCCCCGGGATGCTTCCCCGGCCCGCTCATGCCACGTGTCCCCCCAGACGGGAGGCTGCGGAGAGCCGCCGCCCTCGACGGAGACCCGGGGGCCGGCCCCGGGGACCACAACCGCTCCGGCTGCGGCCCAAAGCCGCCGCCGCCGCCGCCCAAGTGCGAGGTAGGTGCGCCCGGCCCTGGCGGCGGGAGTCCCGGGGGCGCCGACCCCGAGCCCGGCCTCTTGGACGTCTGCGGGAATCACAGCACCTGGCGTCTGTCCGGCACTGGCCAGCCGGCTGGGGCGCACCTCGAACGTGCAGCTCCTCTGCTCCCGACCTCAGTTTCCCCATTTGAAATGAAGGGTTGGCTCCTGCTGCGCCCTCCGCACACGGTTCCGGGCTCTGCTGCGGGGTGGGGCAGCTCAACGTGGGTCCTTACCGCCTCGCGGAGAAGGGGGGCCTGCTGCCGACCTGGGCGTCCCTCCCCAGCTCTTGCATGTGGCCATCGTGTGTGCGGGGCATAACTCCAGCCGAGACGTCATCACCCTGGTGAAGTCCATGCTCTTCTACAGGTACAGCCAGGTGTCCGTGGAGGAGGGTCAGGAGTGGGGAAGGGACAAAGCCCGGGACAGGCTGCTGGTCTCAGAGCTTCAGCTTCCTCATCTGTGACTCGGGGACAGTGTCCCCTTCCTCCCTTGAAGGGCAGTTGTAAGAACATCCTGAGCCGGGCGTGGAAAAGCTCTTTGCAGATGGCGCTTCCATCTCTGCGCCCCTCGGGGTGGGGGCTGTCCCGTGCTGCTCCTGCTGGGGCCTCTCAGGCTTCCTCTCTGCCCACCCAAAAGGAAAAATCCACTGCACCTCCACTTGGTGACTGACGCCGTGGCCAGAAACATCCTGGAGACGCTCTTCCACACATGGATGGTGCCTGCCGTCCGTGTCAGCTTTTACCACGCCGACGAGCTCAAGGCAGGGGCCCAGCCCTTCCCCCTTCCCCTCAGCTGTATCCACCTCTCTCCTCTCTCCAGGACCTGGTGGGGTTGGAGAAGAGAATCCTCAGTCCCATCCACCTACTGAAGCGCAAACCCCTCTCTTTTGGGGGTTTACCCCCTCTCCTCTGTGTCACTCCAAGCATGTGTTCTGGTGCTCACAGGCCCCTCTCTGCCATCTCATCCCCTGCCTTTCCCCCACACAGCCCCAGGTCTCCTGGATTCCCAACAAGCACTACTCCGGCCTCTATGGGCTAATGAAGCTGGTGCTGCCCAGTGCCTTGCCCGCTGAGCTGGCCCGCGTCATTGTCCTGGACACGGATGTCACCTTCGCCTCTGACATCTCGGAGCTCTGGGCACTCTTTGCTCACTTTTCTGGTGAGAGGCCTGGGAGCCTGCCTGGCCTGCCCAGGACCCCTGCGTCTAGCCCTGAGCCCAGGTCCTGTGGCGGCCTCAGACAGCTCCCTTATGCCCTCCCCTCCCAGACACGCAGGCGATCGGTCTCGTGGAGAACCAGAGTGACTGGTACCTGGGCAACCTCTGGAAGAACCACAGGCCCTGGCCTGCCTTGGGCCGGGGATTTAACACAGGTGGGGACAGTGGCGAGGGGAGGCAGGCAGGGTGGTCTGCTGGTCCTTGGGCCCCTGGGGCTGGGTGGGGCAAAAAGTGCTAGGAAGTCCCCCAGGAAGAACATTGCTGTGAAAAGAACCCTGGATGAAGAGACAGGCAGCAGTTCCAACAGTCCTGTGTGTGCTGGATGACTTTGGCCAGCTCTCGTGCTCCCTCTGAGCCTCAGTTTTCTCATCCATTAAATGGGGGATAATTTTAACAGCCCTGGGATCACCAAGTGTGAGAAGGCCACATGTGCTCTGTAAGCTGGACGGCGCCTCCTCTTCACACCGAGGATTGACTATTGACAGAAGTAGTCTACCAGCAAGCTGGGTGCAGTGGCTCAGGCTTGTAATTCCCGCACTTTGGGAGGCTAAGGTGGGAGAATCACTCGAGCCCAGGAGTTCGAGAACAGCCTTGGCAACATAGTGAGACCCTTGTCTCTACAAACATTAAAAAATTGGCCGGGCGCGGTGGCTCACGCCTGTAATCCCAGCACTTTGGGAGGCTGAGGCAGGCGGATCACTTGAGGTCAGGAGTTCAAGACCAACCTGGCCAACATGGTGAAACCCCGTCTACACTAAAAATACAAAACTTAGCCAGGGGTGGTATCACGTACCTGTGATCGCAGCTACTTGGGAGGCTGAGGAGGGAGAATCACTTGAACCCAGGAGGCGGAGGTTGCAGTGAGCCGAGTTCACACCACTGTACTCCAGCCTTGGCAATAGAGCAAGACTCTATCTCATACATAAATAAGTAAATAAATAAAAAGAATAGGTGTGGTGCCTGCAGTCCCAGCTACTCGGTGGGGTGCTGAGGTGGGAGGTTTGCTTGAGCCTGGGAAGTCGAGGCTGCAGTGAGCCATGATTGTGCCACTGCACCACTGGGTGACAGAGCAAGACCCTGTCTCTAAAAAAACAAAACAAAACAAACAACAACAGCAACAAAAAAACAAGTAGTAGTCTATGATCGTGTCTGAACAGTCAGAAAATACCAATAAGTCAAAAACCAAAGGACACCTTCGTGACCCCCATGTCCCCCAGGAGCTGGCCGTCCCAGGTGGGCATGACAGCATCTCTTCATCGGCAGGTGTGATCCTGCTGCGGCTGGACCGGCTCCGACAGGCTGGCTGGGAGCAGATGTGGAGGCTGACGGCCAGGCGGGAGCTCCTTACCCTGCCTGCCACCTCACTGGCTGACCAGGTCTGAGGAAGCCTTGCCGGGTGGGGTGTGGCAGGCTGGGGGCTGGGATGTGATGGGTGTCTCTGCTCAGGACATCTTCAACGCTGTGATCAAGGAGCACCCGGGGCTAGTGCAGCGTCTGCCTTGTGTCTGGAATGTGCAGCTGTCAGATCACACACTGGCCGAGCGCTGCTACTCTGAGGCGTCTGACCTCAAGGTGAGTGGGACAGGAGGCTGCGTGGTGGTGCGGGGCCATGGATGGGGACTCCTGCTCCCTGCTCCCATGGCCCCAACACCCTCCCGGGTCCCAGGTGATCCACTGGAACTCACCAAAGAAGCTTCGGGTGAAGAACAAGCACGTGGAATTCTTCCGCAGTTTCTACCTGACCTTCCTGGAGTACGATGGGAACCTGCTGCGGAGAGAGCTCTTTGTGTGCCCCAGCCAGCCCCCGCCTGGTGCTGAGCAGGTGAGGAGCCACCTTCCCCTGCCCCTGTCTGCTTTGGTGGGACCCAGCCTTGTCTGGGGAATGCGTCGTTCTGCCCTATCCCCAGTCCTTCTCACCCCTTGCCCCATCAGTTGCAGCAGGCCCTGGCACAACTGGATGAGGAAGACCCTTGCTTTGAGTTCCGGCAGCAGCAGCTCACTGTGCACCGTGTGCACGTCACTTTCCTGCCCCATGAACCGCCACCCCCCCGGCCTCACGACGTCACCCTTGTGGCCCAGCTGTCCATGGACCGGTGAGGGTGCAGAGGGCAGCCCAGGGGGTATGGCATGGGCTGGGGTTGGACACTTCTGAGAGGAGGTTCCATCTGGCAGCCTGATGCTGTGGTAGTGAGCTGCCTGTCCCTCAGGGAGTTCCAGAAGTTGGAGACATTGGATATAGTGGAAAGAGCTTGGGCTCTGGAGTCATTCAGATGCCCGGAGCTGCCCCTCGGTCGCTGTGGGACCATGGGCAAGTCTTCATATCTCTGGCCCCTAGTTTTCTCTCTCAAATGAGAAAGTACCCGCCTGGTGGGGGTAGTTGTGAAGATTCAATCAGACTGGCTCTAAAAGTATTTGAAGGGTGCTCAGTAAGTCACTTGAGGAGATAGCAGCAGCAGCTAACTGGGGAGGTTTTCCAGGCCTCCCTGAGCTCCTGTGCAAGAGGGGCAGAGCTGTGCTGACCTCCCTCTCCCCACAGGCTGCAGATGTTGGAAGCCCTGTGCAGGCACTGGCCTGGCCCCATGAGCCTGGCCTTGTACCTGACCGACGCAGAAGCTCAGCAGTTCCTGCATTTTGTCGAGGCCTCCCCAGTGCTTGCTGCCCGGCAGGACGTGGCTTACCACGTGGTGTACCGTGAGGGGCCCCTATACCCTGTCAACCAGCTTCGCAACGTGGCCTTGGCCCAGGCCCTCACGCCTTACGTCTTCCTCAGTGACATTGACTTCCTGCCTGCCTATTCTCTCTACGACTACCTCAGGTGGACCTGAGGGCAGGGAGGGGAACCGTATATGGGGTGGATGTGGACGGGGCACGTGTGGGACCCCAGGCTTCCATGTCCCTGCTCCTTTCTGGGCCTCAGCGGCCTCTGTCAAGTGGGGTTTGTATTAGGCTGTTTCTCTGGGCTGTCAACAGGGAGGCCAGGGCCTGCCTCAGCAGCAGCTCCACCTATGGTTGTGTCCACCCGTCGCATCGGGCAAGATGGCCCATGGTGGTCTGGTCCTATGGCTGATGCCCTGATGAGGGTCACTGGCCCAGTCCTAGAGGCCCCGCTCTTCTCCCCTGCTCATGGGTGCTTCTCCTCAGGGCCTCCATTGAGCAGCTGGGGCTGGGCAGCCGGCGCAAGGCAGCGCTGGTGGTGCCGGCATTCGAGACCCTGCACTACCGCTTCAGCTTCCCCCATTCCAAGGTGGAGCTGCTGGCCTCACTGGATGTGGGCGCCCTCTACACCTTCAGGTAGGAGAGGCTACTTCTCTGCCCACTCCACTCGCTTGCCCACACCGGCCCCCACTACCCACGAGCTCCTAGCCTCAGCCTGGCTCCCACCCGACCCTGCTGCACAGGTACCACGAGTGGCCCCGGGGCCACGCACCCACAGACTATGCCCGCTGGCGGGGGGCCCAGGACCCGTACCGTGTGCAGTGGGCGCCCGACTATGAACCCTACGTGGTGGTGCCACGAGACTGTCCCCGCTATGACCCTCGCTTTGTGGGCTTCGGCTGGAACAAGGTGGCCCACACTGTGGAGCTGGATGCCCAGGTGAGGAGGGCACCTTGCTGCCACCACCTTTGACTGGAGCACCTCCAGGTCCAGGGAACTCACGACACCTGCATGGGGGACCACACCACTAGGCGACACTGTTAGAAATGTCCCCCTTCTGTAGAATTAAAATCATCTGCCCTTTGGCCCTTGCTTTAGCTCTCAGGGGCTACAGGGTAAGCCTGTTCTCTGGAGCTGCACCTTCCCCGCAGGCCAGGCAAGCCAGGCAGCCACTGTTCCTCTGCCCCACCCTGCAGGAGTATGAGCTGCTGGTGCTGCCTGAGGCCTTCACCATCCATCTGCCCCACGCTCCAAGCCTGGACATCTCCCGCTTCCGCTCCAGCCCCACCTATCGTGACTGCCTCCAGGCCCTCAAGGACGAATTCCACCAGGACTTGTCCCGCCACCATGGGGCTGCTGCCCTCAAATACCTCCCGGCCCTGCGGCAGCCCCAGAGCCCTGCCTGAGGCTGAGGCTGGGCCGGCGCTGCCCTTCGTCTTAGCATTGGGCAGACACCAGGGCAACCTGCCCTCCGCCATCCCTCCTATTTAAATTAAAGGTCTCTGGGAAGGGCTGGGGCGGAGCATCTGTAGGGTGGGGTCTTCCCCTTGCTGCTATTGTATGGCTGGGGACTGGTCTCCCTCTGCCCCAGCCAGTTTGGGGCTGGTTCCCCCATCTTGAATTGTTCATCCCTTTTTCATAATTAAAGTTTTAAAACATCTTTTTTGTGTTCCTGGTTTGGGGGAGCAAGGGCACTCCGGGGCTAGGCCGCCAGTGCACAAAGGAGGTGCTACAACCAGCTGGGGTCACAGGAGGGCCTGGGCCCTTAAGGGCAAGCACCCCCCCGACCCCCAACCAGCCAGTCAGGGAGGCCAGAGGCTGGGACTGGAATGTGTCCTGCCCACCCTCCCCTGCCCCAAACCCAACACCATGAGGCTGAGAGGCTTTATTTGGCTTTATTTAGTAAAATGTTAAAATAAATAAATACAAATTGATCAGCTGCTCTGTATCCCCCCCACCCCCTCAAAACAAAAACCAAACAAACAAAAACAAAAACTTTGAAGCACAAAACTCCAAATACAAGTCTACCAAGACTGAAATCACAAAGGGCATGGACAAGAGACAGGGTTGGGGTCTGGCTGGCTCTTCTCTGCTAGGAGCTGGCTGACCTCTGGCCTGCCCGTCCCATCCCACCTGACTGCAGCTCACCCTGGGCTGACGACCCATGGACACCTGAGAGAGGTGAGGGTCCAAAGGCTGCTGGGGAGGGGGTAGGGGGCTGGGGTCCTCAGGGAGGAAGGGCCTTGTGGGAGGGGGTGCCAAGTGGAACTGGGGAGCCCTGCTTCCGTTTAGAGGAGCTATTTTTCAGAGTTCCTACCCCGGCTTTCTGGAGGGCAGCCCCAGCTTCCTGCCCCTCACTTTAGCAAGGGGCCAGAAGACTGCCGAGGGCTGACCACTCCCGTCTTGGAGAGGAGCTGACTCAGAGGACAGTCTTAAGTCAGGGTGAGGATGGGAGTCCTGCTTCCTGCCAGGGGTGCCCGGCAGAGGGACAGGGGCGAGGTTCACACAAAGTTGCCTCCAGTCAACAGAAGCCACGGGATCTGGAGAACCCAGGCCCTGGAAAATGCACCTGGGCCACCATCCATTCATTACCCTAAGAACCTTTTGCCCCTGGGTAAAAAGTCTCCTAAATTCAGCCCTTTAGATAAATAAGAAGGACCACGCCCTATAAGAGGATGAAGGGAGAAAACCACTGAAGAGTGTGTGTGAGCTGGGAGGTGACAGCCCAAGGGAGGCTCTGATGGCCCCAAGAGAGAAGTATCGGAGGTGGCTAGAGAGGCAGCCGTGCATAGGGAGGCGGAACACGGTCACCCTCACGGAAACAGCTGTATGCAACCACCCCCATGCACGCTGACTGTTGGGCCTGAGCCAAGCAGCAGCAGGGACAGAGAGGCAGGTGTTGCAGGGAAACCAGGCACGCGATGGTGCCAGCTGGAGGCTGCCAGGGCGGCCCCACCAGGGACTGCCCCTAACTGCCTCCCTATGTCAGGTACAACCAGCAGGCTTACCCCAAAGGGCCTGATAAGGAAGGAAGAAATCAAAACCCCAGATGAGCTCAGCACAGGTGAGACAAGACCCAGCAGGCTCCATGAAAGAAAAAGGACCCGCAGGCAGCAAGAATGCAGAGGTGGAGATGACAGCAACATGGCCTCACTGTCACCAGGGCGCAGTGCCTGATCAGGAGCTGGCAGGGGACTCCCAGTCAGGGCCCAGTGGGCAGCCGCTCCAGCTCTCTGAAGTGACTGCAAAGCCAGCTGGTCTCAAAAGTGGCTGTCAGAGCAGCTAAATTCTGGGCCATGGGGAAAGAGCAGCGGAGGGAAGGAGGAGGAAGCAAGTGGAGGTGGCTGGGGTGGGGCAGTGTCACGAACATATGTCTCAGGTGGTCACAGGTCCCCCCCCACCCCAGGTCTGAGGGGACAGCGAACGACAGGGAGATTGAGTGTCAGGGGCCTCTTCTTTACAGTAAAGCAGTGTTTTGGAATTTGAGTGCAGAATGTAGGTTTGGAGGCTGGGTTGCATCTCGTACTCCATACTAGCTGACTCCCAAAACAGCTCACATCTGAATGTCAGGAAGAATCCACAGCCCAGCTGCAGGCGAGGTCAGAATGTACCCGACACTGCTGAGGGCGGCAGGCAAAGCCCTGGTCAATTCCTAGCCCCGTCCCCCGACCCGAGACTCCTCAGGCAGCCCCTCTCTGAACAAAGGCCTCTAGTGATGATGGCTTCCCAACTTCTTTCAGGAAATGGTAAGTTAGGTGTTGTGTGGCAACCCCCAGATGGGCCCAGACAAGTTGAGGGGAAGAGCTCTAGACAGGGCAGACAGCCTGCTGCTGGTCTCTGATCCTCTGCCAACGATTCCTCCAACTAGTCCAGGCATCTCCAAGACTCCCTGACTAGACACAGCACCTTGGTTTCTGAATGAGAACAGGGAACTCTTTCCCCCTCAGCCAGTCAAGCAGCCAGGGCCTAACTCTGAGGCCTGTTCGGCCAAACTTAATTCCTTCTTCTGAGGCCCTTGGGAAGATGAATGGCAATGGCTGATAGGGATGAGACACATTTTACTTTAAGAAGTGTCTCTTCTCTGTTGCATTTGCTTTCAGATCTGTCTTTGTCTCTCTGGGCCTAACTGGGTGGGAGAGAAGCTGACAGGATCGTTTCTACCTCTCCTAGACTCTGGCCTTTCCCAGGGCCTGGAGTGGGCTTGGGGGAGATGCTTCAGCAGGGCCAGGGTACAGAGCCTCCACCGCCCTCCCATCGGCCAGGGGCACGCAAGGGGCAAAGTTCTCCAGCGAGAGCACGCATCTGACACAATTTACTTCTGACAAGGCAAGATGAGAGAATGGTCTGAGCCTTTCACAACCCTGGTTTTCTCAAGAACGAGAGGCCACAACGGGCCAAGCCGAGGCAAGCGCAGCAATTCTAGCCCAGGGTCACCCAGGAGGCTTGTGGGTGGGTGGAGTGGAGTAAATTTCTGGTGCCTGGAGCCAACAGGCAGAGAAAGGAGTGGGAGCTTCAGACCTCCCCAAAGGCAAGACAGAGTGAAGGCCACGCTGGGGCTCTGTCTCAGAGACGTACCCTCAAAACATGTCACTCCTCCTCTGTTCTTTCTCAGCACCAAGGGCTGATGCAGCCAGCCTGCACTCCCGCACCCTCCTGTCACGGCCAGGGTGCGCGCGCACCACTCAGCTCCGCTGGCCAGTTCCCTCGGAGGTGTCCCCCAGGCACTCATAATGCTGGTGGCTGAAAGACCAAAAGCAGCACCAAAGGAAGGGATCTTATTTAGGCACCAGCCTTTTGCTCTAGCAGAATCTGAGAAGACCACGGGTAGGGCCCTGATACCATCCACACTTCCATTTGGGCTTCACAACAGGAGACAAGATCCCTGCACCAAGAAGAGAGCACGGTCTTTTCTGAGGAGAGAAGGGTGGGGAGCTCCGCCTCTGTCCTTCAAGGAGACTGGCCCACCAGTCTAGGGACACACACACGGCAAAATGTCATCGTGATCAGCAGGGTCTGTGCTAAAAAATTATAACTACACGGCATTTTCTCCAGTTCTGACACCTTTTTAATAGAAATCACTGTTTTTAGGAAACAAATAGCACTTTTGTAATTTTTTTTTTACAATGTTTCTTAGCTTGATCTTAATTTAAGTAACACTAGGAAGACCTCAATATCTTTTATTTTCCTTTTTAATTTAAAAAAAAGTTTTTTTTTCCCCAGATACAAAGATTTTTGCCCTTGCATAAAAAAACAGTGCCCGAACGATGACACAAGGACTCACAAAGACTCACGGGACCTCACTGACACTAGGATTCCTACTCTACCATGCAAGGTCTCGGCTACCCTTAATTGGACTGTCAGCCTGAAAAACAGCTTTTCTATTCCTTACTTTAGTTTTTGTTACCAAGAAAGTAAAATGAACAGTAAAATAAAACTTTCCTTAAAGAAAAAAAGAACAAAAACAAAAATTTAAAAAAAGAGAAAAGAAACGTCTCCATTCAATTCACACACACCTGGGTCGCGTGCTGCTTCACTCAAGATCTTCTCTTCTTATAAATATAGAAAAGGGATGGAGCTTGTTTTCAAGTAAAATCACTGATCCACCTTTTTTTCCTTCCTGGACACACACATCCTTCTTCCCTGCCTTGGGCAAGGGCCAGCGGCCCGGGCTCTGCTTGTTCTTGGAGAGGAGACAGCGGGATTACCACGGAGATGCGCGATTCACCAAGCAGGGAAGGAAGGAGACTGGGCAGGCTTCAGGAGTGGTGGGGTTACCGCGCAGGGAGCAGAGCGCAGGGGACAAGAGCCTACTGGCTGTTCTTGGTGTCGGTCTCCCCTTGCACGCGGCCCCCGCCAGACGTGATTAAATACTGCTTATTTGATACACTGTCCCACCCCCTGCTCCCTCCAGCCACTCCCCTTCCCTCTTCTGGGCACTGGGGTTGGTTAAATCTCAATTCCTTTTTTTGGTTTTATAGTAGCGAAAGTTTAGAAACAGGAAAGCCCACACACTCTTTGGACTTGTCTTCTCTACCTAAACAAACGGCTCGGCAAGTAAGGATCTGAAACCTGCTCTCCTCCCTCCGCCCGTCCCTGCTCCCCACCCGAGAAAACAGAAACAAACCCATCGTGGCTGTGGAGGCTGCTGCAGGCACACACTGGTGTATAATAGAGAGAGTAAATATATTATTTCACTTGGCATGGTGCTGGCAAAGAACCTCCAGCTGGCACTATTTCATGTAACATGGTCCAATCTCTGCATGTACACACAGAATAAGAAGGATCAATTGGCAAACTCTGGTGCCACCTGGCACAAGCATCTTCTCTCTCTCTGGAACCAAAGAACCAAAAGAATTCTGCACTTCCCAGAAATCCGGCTTTGCTTTCTAGAGTCTTCAGTGTTCTGCTCTCCTTGCCGCCGGGATCCCGTAGCTTCTCCTAGAGGGGCTCTGTTATTTAGTCTCTTCCCCCTGGTTACAGTTCGCTGTGCAACTCTGGGAGGAGGGGGAAGGGGCCGGCGTGGAGGTGGCGGCATTGGCAGGGGGGGTGCAGTCTGGGCCGTTAGAGATGGCCCCCACAGTGGCCTCAGAGTCTACAGGTTTGGAGAGGTCAATGCCGTGGATGAGGCGAATCAGCTGTTTTACCTTCTCCAGGGAGCTGTGCATCTCCTTCTGCCGGGCCAGGATGGCGTTCTTCATGTCCATGCATTTCTGCAGCAAATGACAAGGGCAGTGGCACTGAGCCGCCTCGTTTCTAACAGACCTGGCAGCCCCTGAGAGCAGAGCGCCTTCTCTCTGCCCAGGGAGAAGAAGCTCTGCTGGCTGCTGTGCAGCCCCTGGGCCTTGCTGTGCTCCTTCCTTAGTGGAGTGGGCGGCTACCACCTAAGGAACAGGGCGGGTGGAGTGGGTAGGCTGGGGGGGTCCAAGAGGCAACAGAGGGAGAAAGAGCATGCAGGCACCAACACACGGGAGTACTAACACTTAAAGATAAACCGGCAGAGCCGCCATCAGACTTCCAAACAAAGGTTGTTTTAAAAAAAAAAAAAAAAAGTTCCCACAGCTGCCCTGCAGCCTGTTTAGGCAGGTTTTGATACGCTTCTGTCATGCTAACTGGGGAGCTTCAGGACTGGACTGAGCTCTCCAGGGTGAAAAACACGCAGTGCTATCTGGATTCCATCTGAGGGCAGCAGGAAGTGAGAGGACAGGCCAGCAGCATTGAGGAGGATCGAAGCCCCAAGGACAAAGGCCTGCAGCCAGTACACCTTCTGCTCAGCCGGGGACTTAGAGTCTTTTGCCCTTTGGCCCTCAGCTTCCCACACCGGCTGGCGTCTATTTTAGGCAGGGAAAGAGATGAAAGAGGTGTTAAATCTGCATGCCACGGGGAGGTATGGTGAGGAGGAGAAAGCAGGTAGGCAGGACGGTTCAACTGCCACCAAGTACAAGGCACCACCTGGTATCCGTGAGGGCTGAGGTCACTTCACTCCAACAAGGGTGACCTACTCAATGGAAACGAAGACTGGCTCCTTGCCTGGGAGGAGCCTCGGTCCCCCTGCTGCAAATACAACCCTCTTTCCCACTTGGATAGGCCGGGCTGGGCAGTACTTACTTCCAATACTTGTCTCTAGAAAGCCCGCTTCCTCACACTGGTCAGGAAAACCGGGAAATGCAATCAGCATGGTGTGGAAGAAAGAGCGAGGGAGGGCCGTGTGGAGGGGCCCACTCGCTCAGGTGACTAGGAAGAATCACACGAGGGGACCTGGTCTGTGTCTGCTCAGTGTCAGGTGAGGCGCTACGCTCCCCCCACACACTGTCAGGAATACGCAGGGCCGTGGCTACGCTGTTGTAGCTGTTACTTATTCAGCCTGAAGACTGAAAATCCTCTCTCTGATTAAAGCCAAGAGGATGTTACAGAGCTTGGGTAAGGCACCACCTACCAACTGGCCGCCTGTACCTGAGGTCTGAACTCTTAACTGGATGGCAAACTGCATTTGCCCAAGTTAATCACGTTGATAAACAGAAGGACCCGAAGCAGCCTGGGACCCACACATACTGTTACGTATATGGAAAGGCCTAGGTCTCTGCACCTATGTGAAGGCATGAGGTTTACTTACACTTATGGAATTGCTGAGCTGTTTCACCTTTTGCTCTAGCTGTTCTCGTTCTTGTTTTAAATCTGAACTCCATTTAAGTAACTTCTGTTTCTCTTCTTCTTTTGCTAAAAAAAAAAAAAAAAAAAAAAAGGAACAGTTTTTGACAATTAATTCTTTGAAAAGGCCACTGTGCTCAGAATGCCTGCCAAAGAATGTATTTTCCCCAGAGCTCCCATGAGTCCTATAACCAGTGCAGAGAATCTGCCCACCTGGACTTCTCCTTTTTCTGTGTACAGTATGCTAAGAAAACTGTCGGTGGCTTGGGTCTGGCTTTACATAAATGAGATACCACATCTCATTTTTTTTCCCTAAGAAGTGCTACAGGCCAGGCATGGTGGCTCATGCCTGTACTCCTAGGACTTTGGGAGGCCAAGGCAGGTGAATCACTTGAGCCCAGGAATTTGAGACCAGCCTGGGTGACATGGCGAAACCTGTCTCCACCAAAAAATACTAAAGTTGGCTGGTTATGGTAGTACACACCTATAGCCTCAGCTATGTGGGAGGCTGAGGTAGGAGGATCGACTGGGCCCAGGAGGAGGAAGCTGCAGTGGGCTGTGATCACGCCACAACACCCGAGCCTGAGTGATACAGTGAGACCTTGTCTCAAAAAATAAATGAATAATAATAATAATAAATGCCACAGAAGTTTTCCACGTTATCCAATAAAAGGTTTTCATTTGCTTTGTTTCCTCCAATAGTTAAGGGCAAAAGGTTTTCATTTTTAAATTTAAATTCCCTTTGGAGAATAAAACAAATACTGCCAGGATTTTTTTCAAACAAGGGGAAGCTTACAAAAACGTGAGTATGGATAACCCCTTACCTGCTTTGTAGGCAATATAGGAATGAACAATTGCTAAAGTTCCAGGCCATGGAATTGCTTCTTCCTTCTTCAGCATCTGAAAAGATTTTTAGAATTTTACCTTGAGAAGGAGGTTTAAACACACATCCTCTATGTAACAGCTAGCAATGGTATCTGTGGCTACTGGCAGATAAAATCCAGGAAGGATTTATGATAGCAGTGTTGCAAAACTCTGGTCTATAGTTTCTGGACTAAAAAGTTCCAAATATCAGCTTAGGAGAATCAAGTTCAAGGCAGGAAGAGCCAGGACACTTGAGCCCAGGCTTAGAAGGAGCTGGGACTTGGCTGAGCATTCCTATCTTTTCACGCACGCCACATGACGCCCAACCACTCCCGACAGCTAGAATCACCAACACAAAAGCTGCACATCAGCATGATGGCAGCAGCCACTGGCAGTTCCGTCCTTGACCTGACATGGGCTGCCTGTCTCAATTTTAGATTTCTATGTCCCTCAAAGACAGCCTGACCAAGGTAATTAAATATTAGTTCCAAATACTAAAGTATAATCTAGACCCTATGTCAAAAATCATCAGAAGGTCACAAAGCAGCATCAGGAGGAGGACAGTGAGAGAAGTGTTCCACTGAACCACAGGCTGCAGGATGAGGACACTATTACAAGGGAAAACCAGAATTTGTTCAAAGCAGGATTCCAAAGAACTGAGCAGAATCCCAGTACTTGCTGAGCTATTGGGCTTGCTTATTTATGATTTATACTTTGCCCACCTCTACAGAAGACTTGAGACAGCTTATAATAAAATCATAGAGACATAAATATACATGCATAGTTGAGAAAAGGTGACCAGAAACCAAAGAGAGAAGGATGGAGGCTAGGACAGTGACTAATATGTTTGCCTTTTAAGTCTATAAAATATCAACAGCACTTTACACTTAGTTCTCTGAGCCTGATGTAACAAAATAGGTTAAAAGTGAAATGGGTGTTGTTTTATTATTATTATTATTATTTTGAGACAGGGTCTTGCTCTGTCCCCCAGGCTGGAGTGCAGTGGTGTGACCTCCGCTCACTGCAACCTCCGCCTCCTGGGTTCAAGCGATTCTCCTGCCTCAGCTTCCCAAGCAGCTGGGATTACAGGCGCCCGCCACTACGCCCGGCTAATTTTTGTATTTTTAGTAGAGATGGGGTTTCGCCATGTTGGCCAGGCTGGTCTTGAACTCCTGACCTTAGGTGACCTGCCCGCCTTGGCCTCCCAAAGTGCTGAGATTACAGGCGTGAGTCACTGCACCTGGCCCAGGGTGTTATTTTAATTAATCAACTGGGCAATTTCTCTTAATTTTATTTCCAAAGAAGAGTTTTAAAACCATATACTTGGTCTGGACCATTCCTAGAGAATGAGGCACACTGGACTTTTAAGGGTCTTGACTTTTAAAGAGAAGATAAGTCATTTCAAATACAAGGAAGCGTCTATCCAGCTCAGTAATATGGCAGAGGGCTTCTGAGGGAATGAAGGCCGTGCGCCTGCGTGCTGTGTCATGAACAGGGAAGATGCAGCCTGGAGACGGACTGGGAGAGAGAAGAGACTGCCATTTTCCCGGGAAAGGAATTCCTCCTGATGGCCGTGTCTTTGTCCTCCTTGGCCCCTCCCCTGTTGGACCCACCCACAGTACCTGGTCCTGACATCTGGGACAGATCCACATGCCCTTGGGAATTGTTTTCAGAGGGGGGTCTAAGCAGTCCAAATGATATACACGGGAACACGTGTCGCACATCAGTAACTGGCCACTTTTTCTGCAAACGCTGCAAAAATCCTCATGAATATCACCCTATAAAGTTGAGAGGAAAGGTAAGAAAAAGGACAAAAAAGGTAAAATTTTAATGTTTAACACATTCTAGATGCATATAAATGTTTTAGGATAATCAGCTGCCTCGTTCCAGGAGTACTCAAGAGAAGTAGGAATCACCAATAGCACAGGCCCCTACTCACTCCGCACAGCTAAGGCTCCCTGGGTGGGGACAGTACAATAGTCCCCCCCTTATCCATGGGGAATATGCTCCAAGACCCCTAGTGGATGCCTGAAACCTCCGTACTGAACCCTGTATACATGTTTTTCTATACATGCAGACCCACGATAAAGTTTAATTTATAAATTAGGCACAATAAGAGATTAACAACAGTGACTAAGAAAACAGAACAATTATAACGATATACTGTAATAAAAGATGTGAATGAGGTCTGTCTCTTTTCTTTCTCAAAACATCTTAATATTTTCAGACTGCAGTTGACTATGGGTAACTGAAACAGTAAGAAATGAAACCTCAGATAAGGAGGGGACTAGTGTATTCTTTTTTTTTTTGAGACTGAGTCTCGCTCTGTCATCCAGGCTGGAGTGTAGTGGCGCGATCTCGGCTCACTGCAAGCTCCGCCTCCCAGGTTCACGCCATTCTCCTGCCTCAGCCTCCAGAGTAGCTGGGAATACAGGCGCCTGACACCACGCCCGGCTAATTTTTTTGTATTTTTAGTAGAGACGGGGTTTCACGTATTAGCCAGGATGGTCTCGAGCTCCTCACCTGGCGATCTGCCTGCCTCAGCCTCCCAAAGTGCTGGGATTACAGGCATGAGCCACTGCGGCCAGCTAGGACTAATGTATTCTTAGAGTTTACAGGAGAGGTCTATAGTCGCCTAGGCCAAAATTAACATTATAGGCGATACCTAAGAGTTTATTATGTTTTGGTAGAGGACAACCTACATATCATAAATCTTACAGGTACGGAAATCCATTCATCAAAGTGTTTCACAATATGATACAAACAATTCTCATCACCTATCGATTCTGGGAGGAGTTTAGAAGGACTGGGAGAGAAGACAGACAAAAATTGGAGTTTTCCTGAATTTGCTTACTCAAGAAGAAAAAAATACAGCGAAAGTTCAAATGGGAAAATATTAAGTCAGAAACAAATTAAATTCATATGCGAGTTCTTTCTAAAATGAAGAATTTAAAAAGCCAAAGCAACAGCTGACAATGTTCTCCTAAAACCAGTATTTTGTGTTTGCTGTTCAATGGGCCATTCTATTCTGGGAGGCTTTATCCCTATAAAAACTTCACCAGCTGGAAAAAGACGAGCAGCCCCAGTCTGTTCTGCTGGTCCTGTCTCTCTACCACCCCCATCACAGTGATAGTTTTAGGACTCAGGTAAGTCTGCTGGAGCCTCTGAACAGAAGGCACCATCAGAATAAAGCAGATCTACTTAAAATTGGAAGAGGAGAACATAGCCAAAAAAAAAAAAAAAAGAGCTATTAAAGAGCTCTTTTCCAGCGAGTCAATCCCTAGCTCATTCTCTGGATGGGATTAAATCCACTGATAAGAACACCAGGGAAGGGAAGACTGAAGGGAAGTGCCAGAGGCGACCCAGCAAGTCAAGCCAATGTGCTGCTGTGGATTTCCTGGCTATTCTGCCAGAAGGTCTAATACAGAAATTGTGCACAGGAAGCAATAATAGAGAGCAATGTGAGTCCCTCCTTTCTATGATGTAATCCCTCCACCACCACCAGTGAAGGAACGCATCGTCAGGGACCTACAATTTCACTCCAAGGGAAACTTGCTCTGTAATCCACTAGGGTATCTGGCAGCCCAGAAAAGAGGCTACAAAAGTTTTAAGATACATCATAGTGTGGATGGATTTTAATCTTTTTCTTTTTTTTTTTTTTAGATGGAGTCTCTTGCTCTGTTGCCCAGGCTGGAGTGCAGTGGCGCGATCTCGGCTCACCGCAACCTCTGCCTCCTGGATTCAAGCGATTCTCCTGCCTCAGACTCCTGAGTAGCTGGGATTACAGGCACCCACCACCACGCCTGGCTAACTTTTATATTTTTAGTAGAGACAGGGTTTCACCATGTTGGTCAGGCTGGTCTCGAACTCCTGACCTCATGATCTGCCCACCTCGGCCTCCCAAAGTGCTGGGATTACAGGCGTGAGCCACTGTGCCCGGCAGATTTTAATGTTTCTTAGTAGGAAAATGTGACCACTGGACAGTAAAAAAGATAACATATGTTCTAAAATATTACACGTGAATGTAGCCGAATAGTTTAACTTCTAGGCACCAAAAGAGGTAAGGTTTCATCCCTAGATTAACTATGATTTTCTTCCTTCATTATTAAAATCAGGCTGAGGGCTACTCTTCTCCTCTAGAGGGTCAGCCTTTCTTGAACCTTATCCCTAAGTGGTGAGTCTACGTCTTTAGAAAGTTTATTTAAAATGTGTGATTTTAGAGACTGTTTTATGTGAACTACAGAAAAATTATCAGTGATGGAGTGAATGAGACAAACTGGGCATCTTATTCAGAGGGACTTGGGATAAACGAAGAGGTGCTCACTTTCCTTTACTCCTGAGCAAGGAGCACATCAAGAAACAGAAGGCAGAAAGGCAGAAAATAAAAATTAAATAATTTATTTAAGTTCCCAAAGGAAACTTCCTATCTTGTTTATATACCCTATAATTTTTGGTGTTAAGATCCCTTTTCACTTTTAAAGTTACTGAGGATCCCATAGAGCTTTTATATGAGTTATAGCTATTAATATTTACTGTTAATAACAGTTAAAAAACAATTTTTTTTGAGACAGGGTCTGGCTCTGTCACCCAGGCTGGAGTGCAGTGCTGTGATCTTGGCTTACTGCAGCCTCGACCTCCCAGGCTCAGGTAATCCTCCCACCTCAGCCTCCCGAGTAGCTGGGACTACAAGCGCATACCACCATGCCCGGCTAATTTTTTTATTTTTTGTAGAGATGGGGGTCTCATTTTATTACCCAGGCTGGTAAAAACTTTCAATTCTGAATTACAGAACCATGAAAAATTACAAACAAAGTATATTAAAACATTTTTAAACTCCAAAACACAGAGGTACACATTCCATTAGCTGCCACAGTGACATCATCACACATCATGAAATATCTGCTAAACTCCACTGTTCGGTCTTGAGAGAATGAGAATGAAAATGGAAAATGACGGTTTAGTATCATTATGAAAATAGTTTTGATTTTATGACTCCCTGAGTCTACTGAGTAGACTCCCTGAGTAGTCTTGGGGACTCCCAGACTACACTTTGAGAACTGCTGCCCATAGAAATGAATATAAAATGCCAAAACATTTTACGCATACAGAACCGGTTCTTTGCCTTAAAAGAGCAGAGGAAGTCCTACGGAGGCACCATGCCAGGTCAAAATGCTTGGGCTTTGATGACTGACCAAATTATTACTATAAACCAGATGGTAGGTAAGTTGAAAGACAGCTGGCCCATGATGCTTTGCTAGGCGCTGAGGACGTATGTTTTTAGGAAGCACTCTGGCAATACTAACTGCAATTTCATCATGTGCTAAACAATTTTTATAATTATGTTAACATATCTTCCCTTCTTATAAAAATGATGATAGTGGCAACAAGGTACATCCAGAGGATTAGTGTCTGGTAGGTTTTGTATCACACCAAGTCCCTCAAAATGGTTATTGATCCCTAGAAATGGCTGCCTCTCAAGTGTTATTGTTTAATTAATGTTGTTGGAACTTATGCTACCCAGCAGCAAACATACAGAGACCTGTGTGTTCATTTTAATCACTGCCACTACTGGGATACTGTAAAAGGAGAAGTCAATTATCTTAAAAATACCTGCTGCTGAATTTAACTTAAGGAGTTCTTTAGAATTTTACCTTTAGATTTCTGAAAAGAAAAATGTTTCAATTTTAAGACAAAACCTGGCAGAAGCTCCTAGTCTGTGAGTTGATGAGTGGATCCTTTGGGTTCAATCTTTCAAAGAAAACCATAATCCCATTTGACCCAAAAAATACAACAAAAACAACACTGTTTAGGAGAGAGACTCACATGCAGAACCACAAAATCATCTGTCCCCTAGCATTTGTGTACCATCCTAGAGGGAGAGCTCTACCATGAGGCCAATGAGCTGGTGATCCTTTGGCAATACTTCAACTGAGAAGAAGTTGGGACAATCTTTAGCGCTAGCAAACAAGATTTCTGAGAGAGACCCTGCTGCTCATTAACAGGACAGTTAGAAAACCTGTGTCAATTATTAATGCCAAAAGTCAGGAAAGCTAGACAAAATGCTGAATCTTTAGAAAATGATGAATCTGTAACCACCAGCGACGTCTAAGGAAGGAAACAAGGAAACCTGTCAGAGAACAGAATTCTTCTATGACCCTAGTCCTCCAAAGATAACACTTTCTTTGTTGCCTCTGGAATTTTAACTCAGAATATTCATATGGTATTCTGCTGCTCCTTGGAGAGGGGTGTGCCACTAGTAGGTTCTGAGAACCTTCAAGTTCAAGGGATATTTTATCTTAGGATGGTCAATGACAAGCTCTGTAATTCACCAAATAACTGGGACATGTGTGAAATGAAACTCTTTATTTCCCTCCTCAGATCTGCTCCTCTCTTAATCTTTAGTAAACGGAAGCTTCATCTTTCTAGTCATTTAAGCCAAAAACTTTGGTTTTCTCCTTGACCATTCTTTTTCTCATAACCTATATTCAATCCTGATGGCTCTTCAAAATATATGCAGACGTGATCACTTTTCTCCATCTCTGCTTCTTCCAAGCTATCATCATCATCTTTCTTTCCTTTTTTTTTTTTTTTTTTGAGACAGGGTCTTGTTCTGTCACCCAGGCCAGAGTGCAGTGGCACAATCATGGCTCACTGCAGCCTCAACCTCCCAGGCTCAAGTGATCCTCCCACCTCAGCCCTGCAAACAGCTGTGCCTAAAGGGGCACACCAGTATGCCCGGCTAATTTTTGTATATTTAGTAGAGACGGGGTTTGAGTATGTTGCCATCACACCTGGCTACTTTTTTAATGTTTTCTAGAGATAGGGGTCTTGCCATGTTGTCCAGGCTGGTCTTGAACTCCTGGGCTCAAGCAATCCGCCCACCTCAGCCTCCCAAAGTGTTGGGATTTACAGGCGTGAGCCACCGTGCCTGCCCATCATCATCTCTTGCCTGGACAACTGCAAAAGCCTCCTAACTGGTCTTCCTGCTTCCATCCTATTTTCCCTATAGGCCCTTTCCTTCTGCATATTTTAGACACAGTGATCCTTTTTAAAATCCTAGCTGGTTTTGCATACACCTTAAAAATAATAAATGCAAGCAAGAATCATTAAAGGATGCTAAAATCATTAGATAACAGTTTGTTGGGAAACTGGATATTTATACAGACTCAAAGCTATCTCCACCACAGGAAAAAGGCACATTTACAGGTGGAAAAATCTGATAGAAACTATCTTAGGAGATGAAAGTTAACATCACCAACAACAGAAGAGACTGACAACATGTGCCTCCTGCTGTGATGCCCTGATAACGACCCATCGTCACTTATTAGTGCTCCTGCAAAAATGCATACCCTGAATCTACTGCTGAGAAAAAAAATCAGACAATCCAAACGGAGAGGCATTCTACAGAAGAACTGGCTCTTTTTAAAAACATCAATGTTATGAAAGACAAAGACTGAGATACTCTTCCAGAATAAAGGATTACCAAACAGACAATATCATGACAATAAATGTCAAGAGTAATCTTGAATTGGAACCTGGAGCAGGAAAAACAAAGTGTCACAAAAGCCAGTAAGGGACAAATGGAGCAATCTGAATATGGACTGTATATTTTATATAGTAATATTTTATTAGTGTTAAATTTCCTCAATTTGATAAATGCATTGTACCTACATAAGAGAGTATCTTTGCTCTTAGGAGATGTATAGTGAAATATTTTAGGGTGAAGATTCATGAAGTCTGCAACTTCTTGTTACCTGGTTCCCCTAAAATAAGTGGGTATGGTAGGTGAGAAGCACAGGCAAAATGTTAACAACCGGTGAATCAATGTGAAGGATATACATTGGTTCTTTGTACCATTATTGTAACTTTTCTGTAGGTTTGAACATTTTCAAAATAAATACTGAAAAATTATGTCACTCCTCTGCCCAAAACCCTCTAATGGTCTCCCATTTTACTGAGAACGAAAGCCACAAAGCCCTGCGCAACTGGCCCGGCCACTTCTGAGGCCTCATTTCCCACCACCCTGGCCAAGCTTGCTCTCCCCCGCTATCCTGGCCCTCTTGCTTTTCTTTCAAGATGCCATGCACACTCCCACCTCAGGGCTTTGCACTGCTGTTCCCTCTGCCTGGCAGGCTCTTCCCCCAGATCCTCCCGAGGCTTCACCACTCTTCATAAACATCAGCCTCCTGCCAGTATGCTATATGCCCTTAATCCATTCCATTTCTGTTTTCTTTTTAGAGATGGGGTCTCACTCTTGTCACCCAGGCTGGAGTGCAGTGGCACAATCTCTGCTCACTGCAACCTCCACCTCCTGGGTTCCAGGGATTCTCCTGCCTCAGCCTCCTGAGTAGCTGGGATTACAGGAGCGCGCTATGCCCGGCTAATTTTTGTGTTTCTGTAGAGACCGGGTTTCGCCATGTTGGCCAGGCTGGTCTTGAACTCCTGACTTCAGATGATCTGTCTGCCTCGGCCTCCCAAAGTGTTGGGATTACAGGCATAAGCCACCATGCCCGGCCCCATTTTTCTTCATAGCACTTATCATTACCTGACATTATATATTCACTTTCTTATTATCTGGCTCTTCAGATGAGCTCCTTGAGGACAGGGAGTTGGTTTTGTTCCCTGTTGTGTCCCCAGCCTCAAGAATAGCACTTGCTCAGCAGAGTAGCGCTCAGTGAGTATCTGCTGAGTGAATTCTGAGCTTTGTTGAGGTTCATTTAAACATTTAGAGCACTAGTTCACATTCCTGCAGTTTGTGGGTGAAGGGCTACTAAGTATTTGACAGTTTTTCGGGAACCTGTTTCTGATCAACTCTGCTGAATACAGTTCCTCTAAAGAAAACTGTCCACTTTTGGAATTGTATTTGAAGCAGCAAACAAGGTCTGCTGGGGGACTGTATGTCTTCTTCATTTTCCCCACTCCCAAAACACTGATGATAGAAACCTGCACACCTCTCAATTGTATGAGCTGATCTCCCCACCCCATCTGTTTTCTGAGAACTCATTCACAGTAGATCAAATTCAGACTCGGAAGGCTGGCTGAGTTCCATGAGGTTATATTTAACATGTTTCTCAAGGACATGGAAGGCCTGGAAACTCAGAAGAAAGCTGCCTTACATGGCATAAAAAGCATTCTATAGTGTTTAATTGCTGTTCCAGGGTTAGTTAAGAAGGTGCAAGTCGATAAGGAGACAACATATGATAACGCTTTTCCCAATTTCAGCTCTCAGAAAGACAGTGTGCTTTTCCCAGGTTACTTACGTCTGTGGAGGTGGGGCTGGGCAGGGACACAGGCTGAACAGGTGCAGGGAAAGTGAATGTGGTCTCTGTCTTTTCATTTTCAGGGGAGTCAGGATGACTGGATTGGGGGGATGTTGGGGTAAGGGCTCCAAACCCCAGCACTGCATTGTATTTTGGAGGACGACCTATATACCAAGAGAAGGGAACAAAAGGGAAAAAGGGGGAGGGAAAGAGAGGGGGAAAATGATCTTACATACCTTTGGCCAGTGTTCCTCATTGGCTAGCATGGAAAAGGAAGTGAGGTAGCAGACAGAAGGTTAATTCAACAGTCCCAAAGGAAGGAAGAGAAGCAAAGATTTAAATGTCATTAGAAACAACTACGACTCTCAAGAGAAGGGAGGATAAGAGAGCTCTGGAGAATGACAGAAGGTGCTGGCTTATGTACAAAGACCTCACCTTGGGCAGATTGTGGTGAAGTTCCTTGGACTACTGCAATTTGAGATTTCTAGTGCAAAAACCAAGATGTCAAAGCCCAGTGGGAGCCAGGGCCAGGAATGAGTTTATTTTATTTATTTATTTTTGAGACGGAATCTCGCTCTGTCACCCAGGCTAGAGTTCTGTGGCACCATCTCGGCTCACTGCAACCTCCGCCTCCCGGGTTCAAGCCATTCTCCTGCCTCAGCCTCCCGCGTAGCTGGGACTACAGGCACGTGCCCAGCTAATCTTTTGTATTTTTAGCAGGGACGGGGTTTCATCGTGTTAGCCAGGATGGTCTCGATCTCCTGACCTCATGATCTGCCCATCTTGGCCTTCCAAAGTGCTGGGATTACAGGTGTGAGCCACCGTGCCTGGCCGAGTTTATTATTTTTTCATATCTTGCATACTGTTCTCTAAGGTTTCTCTGCAATCAGCATTCTCACAAGACTATTAATGATTCTCAGTTCCCACAAACTGATTTATTTAGGATTTCTGCTTTTCCTTTTCTCTTCTGTCTGCATTTTATGAGGGTGGAGACAGGCAAAGCAAGGTGGCAAAATTCAAGTTAACTATTCTTATCCCTTGCTGTTAGAGCTATTGAGAGGTATGTTCTGGGAGTAGCTGAAACCTAAGAGCTTAAAAGATGCTCTGGGCTTAGCAATTAATTTTTAAGTATTTCTGTCCCTGGATACCCTCCCCAGTTGACTGGCAGCTGTCTCCCCACTTTACATGACAAACATCCTGATAAACGACATCTCTAAAAATTGGGGCTGTTTAAAAGTCTCAGGAAAGGCCCTCCCATCAGCACTCCTAACTGAGAGACCTGATTTGTGTAAGAGCATTTTGACTCAAACCTCAAGGCTACAAAGGAACTTAAATGAGCCCTGTGGGTACAGAAAGTCTAGTTCAGCCACTCTTGCCTTACCACCTATCTAAGTCAGGGCCCTTGTCTTCTAAGGGCCAAGGTCATTGCTTCTAAGCTATGAGTGATCAAAAGTATATGCCCAACACACCAAAGGAAAAAAAAGGGCCAGAGAGGTACGAAACTGCCTATAAGCATTGGTAAATGGTATGTAGGATCATGACTTTGCCAACAGTTATCATTTATATTAGGATTATGCACTAGAGTCATGATTCTGTCAGATGTTACAGAAATACTACCTCTCTGTGTTAAACTGGTGATGCCTGTAGTACAAAGACAGATCGTACTGGTTTGTCTCTTCTAGGGAGTTCAGTGCTGCTGGAAGGGGAAGAACAAGATGAATGCTCTCTTGTTTACCCACAAAAGGCATATCCTAGGCACTGTGGATGCAGGCTTTTATCCTCTGACCCTAGCAAGAGATGCCCAGGTCTTTCTGGCTCATTTAACCCCTGTCCTCTTAGCAGATACTGCCCACTATCGGGCCAATTATTGTGGCTTCTGGCTGGGGGGCTCCTTTCCGAGAACTGCATCGGGGTCACTAAAAAAATCACCAAACACAAAACAAAACAAAAATAACTTAGAGTACTGGTTACTGTGGCCCAGGAATCAATATAAAGCCATGACTTAGGGTTCCCCATCTAAATATTTTTGAGTACTTGAAGGACAGGGCTGATGAAACATTAGAATGGGTTACTAAGGGTGGGTAGGATATCTCTTTTGTGGAGAGGGAATGGTAATAGTGTAGTCCTGCCGAAGGCAGACAAAGGGTCAGGATGACCTCCTGAGCTTCCAGTGGCTCTGAGACTGTGTGTGCACATGCACAAATTAGTATGCTACTCCACTCACTCTGCAACCTTTCTAGCCTGGAACTAGAATTCAGGGACACATTACCATGTGGAGAAAAGGACCTTGGGATGTATTACTGACATCAAAGAACAATTTCAGTACCTTGTTTATGAGCTCAAACCTTGAGCTGTTAAGACCTATTTAGACCTGCATGGTGAGAGATGCTGTTGCTGCTGCTGCTGTTTTTTCTGCTCTGCCTAAGAGTAAGATTCTGGAATGTCCATGGGAAGGTCTGAAATACGGGATTGGAGCTCTTTAGGAATCTGTTCTTTAGGGAGCCTGTTTTGACAGTGACCTTTTCTTCCTTAGTTGGAGATGTCCTCTTCTCAAAGATTCTAAGTTCTCAAGTGTGGCTACCTCTTTCCTTCCTGGAAAGTCTGCAGCTCCAAGAAACTCAGCGTCACGCTCTGGCCTTGCCGGCAGCAGGACAACCAAGACACTATTGGGAGCACCTTGGCAACGTCAGTGCTCTGTTCTGCTTAATGACGCTCAAATGCTTCCTTTTACATGGGGTTCTGTTCACTGTGCTATTCATGGATGGCCCGGCAGGCTTGGGGCAGAAATGCTACGTTAAGCCGTTCCCCTGAGTCAGCTTTGCCAGAATGCTGGTAAAGTCAGCTTTTGATTCAGTATACAGAACTCTAATAAGAAATCTCATTCTCTTTTCTCTCCCATTCTCAGAGAACAACAAAACTATTTTCAAAGGATAGAGGAGTTAGGTCCTATAATGATGGGAGGAGGGAAGGAGAAGAAACACACACAGAAAGCAAAAGCAACAGCAGCAAGGGAGAGATACAAAAAGGTCCTCACCTCTCTTCCGGGTCCCAGGGTGCATTGTGCTGTTTAGGTATGTGACTGCACTCTTCTTACGCTTTGAGGATTGAAGAAGGAAAGGTGACTGTTGAGTAGTGTGGTTATTACTAATACTGGCACAAGCTAAAGACCAAGCATGGCATGACTGTCAACATGCCGACTAGTTAGTGCTAATCATCCTAAGGTCTCAATGCTCAAGGGTTTTATTGTATGCACTTGGCTCTCAGAGACTATCTCCGAGAAGTCTGCCTCTGTTGCCGATGACAGTTGTACTGAAGTCAGGATGAATTAAAATTTTAAGGTAGGCATGTATCTGCTGAAACTTAGGAAAAAAACCTAAGGGGTAAGCAGTGACTAATAAAAATGATAAGTCAAAAAAAATCTACCACTTCACAGAACTGGCCAAGTACAATCAGGGTGCTGCTCTACAGCAGGTTTTCAGAGGGGAGGCACTGAACAGCGCACAATAAAACTGGAACATGAGGGAAGGGCCAGGTGCTGGCCAGTAATACCTCTGGCTCAAAGACCGCTCCGCTGTAGACCGGATTTGCTGTTGTTCTTCTTTTTCGCTCCTGCCTCTTGCTTTGGATTTCTTGAGAGAAGAAAAGGTTTCGATTAGCAGAGAGGCATGGAGAACCTAAAAAACTTAACTTCATTGTTTTATCTATTGGTTTTCCCATAGGAAATCAGAATCAGGGACAAGTCTCTGTTTCACTGAAGCCTCAGCAGAGGCAAGCACACTACTGGAAGCAAATATGTAGGACCATCTACTCTCACCTGCCAGACCACACTGTCCTACACGTGGTTCTCTGTTGAGAGTTTAACAATAGACAACACTTGTAAACAAGTGGTCCTGATTTTTAGACCGCTGTATATATAGGTCTGGATGAGCTTTATCCATAAGACTTAAACTGAGTAACCAAAGTTCATCATTCTTGAATTAAATAATCAGGACAGGTACAGCTTTGTAACTGTTCTCAACATTCTGATAACCTGGAGTGACCAGAAAATATAAAGGCTTGTCAGAAGAGCACTTGCTACTTTGTGCTGTTCAGAAAAAGAAGAGCTCCCCTAAATGAACAGAAGTCACCTTAATTTAGGCAACTGGGGAGGTTTTCCCAGGACAGTAGTGTGGATAATGATAGGAACATTAGACAGAGGGAAGGCAATTTTCCCACTAAAGGAAATAAAGTCCACACTGGCTGAATCACACTCTATTTGTGTTCCAATTTTCTATTCTAGGAATTCAATCAAACATCATTTTCAGGAACAAAGCTGTGGGCCAGGAAAAAAGGCAGTGCCAAGAATATCTTCTCTTACCTTCTAGATGGTCATGTGTTACCAACCCTAGAGACACCATGAAGGCGAGTTTCTGTGCCAGAGAAACAAAAGAAGAATATACTTCAGTCTGGGTTCTCACAAAGCCAACTGCCAGCTCCTAGTAGGACATTAGGGAAAGCCGGCCCCATGGGCGGGTCTCATGAATGCACAAGAGCAGGCATTCTCTGAGAAGCCGTGGAGATCCTCTACAGCAGGGGTGTCCAAGCTCTTGGCTTCCTTCAGTGTGGGCCACATTGGAAGAAGAAGAATTATCTCGAGCCACACATAAAATACACTAACACTAATGACAGCTGATGAGCTTCAAAAAAAAATAAATCGCAAAAAAAACTCATGATGTTTTAAGGAAGTTTACGAATTTGTGTGGGGCCGCATTCAAAGCCATCCTGGGCCACAGGTTAGAAAGTTTGCTCTAGAGACTCTCTGGTCTAACAGGGCCAAGAGAGAAGGACTGGGGTCTACATCTTCTTTCTCAATGGCAGAAATCAGTATCTGTGTGATCCGACTTCCCAACCCCACAGAAAAATCCTCTTAAAAAGAAGAGGATTTTATACTCACAAAACATGCAGAGTTTTAAAGAGCCTCTCATTTAACAAGCTCCAAATCCTGTGCGTTTCACTTGTCACGACTAGGTTAGTTTCTCACATTTATACTGCCACAACGCTAACTCACAGCTAAATGATTTTCAGGAATGACAGCAGGTGTTTCTGCTGAATACTATGATTTTTCAATTACACATGAACCTAAAAATTATGGAGCAATTTCTCTCTGAAGACCACTCTTAGGGCTCCATCAGAAACTAAGCTGGTCAAAATACTGGGCTCCAAAGATGGAACGTTAAGACTCTTCAAGCCGGAGAGGGAAACAAATTGATTTCTATTCTTTTCTTTGCTTGCATGTGGTCTGAAAAGTGTGTCTTCATTTTCTGTTGTACTACTGCATGCAGTTTCTAAATATGCCAAATAATACATTATCAATTTATTTCTCTGATGAATAAAGACATCTTCAACTGTAAAAGACATACTCCTGTAGAGTTATTTATACCACAATTTGATCTTTAAAAGTCCTGACATCTTACCCTTGATATTATGCTACTTTGGCCTGAAGTGATAGGTTCAGCCTATTTGAAAATAAACTTCTTCAGCAAGCCACTTGAGAACATAGAAATGTCCTTTACTGGTAACTTCAGAGTCCTGAAGAAATGTTTTTATATTATTTCTTATTTCAAAAACTGAGATGGGCACCTATCCCCTTGACAGCCAGATTAGTCTGGTAAGAAAAAGCAGTCTTGGACTTTCCTGTTTTCTAAACTATATGTTGAAATGACATACACTTTGTGGTTGCCAACTGACTACATTCCTAATTTTCACTATTCCTTAGAAATATAATCAAGATCAAGCGGCTTTCCCCTAACTGTTGTTCTTTTGATGAAGCAGTTTGTAGACTGATATTCAGATGCACCCTCTTTTAAGCAAGTAACAGCACCCTTCTTGGCCACTCACACCCAAATCATCTTTGCCAGTTTAGATCAAGCTCACAAAATAATTAAGTGAAAAAAAATTTCCTCTCTTGTGGAATAAATTTTTTTTTTTTGAGATGGAGTCTCACTCTGTCACCCAGGTTGCAGTGCAGTGGCACGATCTCGGCTCACTGCAACCTCTGCCTCCTGGGTTCAAGCGATTCTCCAGCTTCAGCCTCCCGAGTACCTGGGACTATAGGTACGCGCCACCGCGTCCAGCTAATTTTTGTATTTTTAGTAGAGACAGAGTTTTGCCATGTTGGCCAGGCTGGTCTCAAACTCCTGACCTCAGGTGATCCGCCCACCTCAGCCTCCCAAAGTGCTGGGATTACAGGCGTGACCCACCGTGCCCAGCCTAAATTTTTGATATAGAATAAAAAGCTGTCAAGAACTTTTACCTCATATATGTATCCCACATATGTCAAGAGCTAATTTACTTTGTTTATGGCAGTGATTCTGTCCAACTAGAAAGTGAACTATCTGCTACTACACATGATGGTACTTGCTTGCCCACACTGGGTCTCGCTCCATCACCCAGGCTGGAGTGCAGTGGCACCATCTCAGCTCGCTGCAGCGTAGACCTCCCAGGCTCAAGTGATCCTCCCACCTCAGCCTCCTGGGTAGCTGGGACTACAGACATGCGCTACCACACCTGGCTAATTTTGTTTATTTTTTGCAGAGACAAGGTCTCACTATGTTTGCCCAGGCAGGATCCTTCAGTTTCCTTTGATAGGGAAATTTTGCTCAATTTTTCCTTCTCAGAGCATAATACTTGTCATTAATTCTGTGGATGGTTTCACAAGTTCCTCAGCAATTTTTGTGACTAGTACTTCTTTTTGGCTCAAGTTTTGGTCCTCAATTAAAAATTCATTTATTTCATATCAGAAAGAATTACATTTCGTACTTGTTTTAGGAAACCTGAACTGGCTCAATAAATCACTGCTTTAAAAAAAATGGCATGAAGCTTTGATGGCTTTATGCCACTATTTCATATGGTTTCATTATGAAGAATGCACACTAAGGATAGGGGCAAGTGAATTACTGCTCAAATGAAATCTAATTGTCAGATATACATCATCATATTACCTGTCTACATTTTCCGTTTATAGCTGCTTATGCAAAAACATCAAACTGAAAAAATTTGCTTGTCTAAGGACATACAGATTCACATTCTACATTTTTATCAGGGTCTTCTTTGCTATTTATGTTTATAACTCTATCCTAAATTGTAGTATAGATGTTACTATTTTCATCCCTACTTTTAGGCTTCAATGGATTACTTCTGAGCTACTGATTCATTTGGGGTTTGGGGTTCTAATGTAATACAATGGTTGTAACAAAAATGCCCACTTAATAACTGCAATTGATAATATAAATACACATTAGCTGAGTGAACTGGTTATCTTATAAATGTTGGCTGAGACAAACAGAACACAGTAATGATTAGGAATGTCATTAATGGGACAGCTGGGAAAATCATCATTCATCTTAACATTTCGAATTTGTAACATGCATATGAAGAATAACATTTAAAAAAACTTTTCCTCTGATACAATCAAAATGCCTATATGTACTAGTGCATGGACCCTCAAGACTACAGTCTAAGAATTCCACCAATCTGACTTGGCAGTAACATTGTTGAATCATAAAAGTGCATAAGAAAATGAACATCAAGTTCATTTCATCATTCAGAGAGCAGGTGCCCCTCCTGGTACATGAGAATAAACCACACACCATAGGCTGAGACCTGCCTTTGGAAACACAGGCCTACCTGAGGGTTCTCCTCCCGTTTTGGTTTGGGTGCAGCAGGTGGGGTGATGGTGCGGCTCTCTGTTTGTTTCTCATCTGTTTCTGTGTGAGATTTAACTGTCTAGGAGAGAAAAATTAAATAAAAATTCAGAATTCATTTTCTATTAAAAGGATGAAGCAATCAGAAGTTTAATGGTAGTAGTCAAGAAGAAAGAAGACAACATATTCAAACGTGGAACATATTAATAAAAAAGTTAGTATTATAGATTTCATTGGGAGAGGGGAAACTAAAATGTAAAGCCCCAGTTGAAGTTATTAAATTGCACGGCTAGAGTAAATATGAATCTATAAATACAAGTCTAAATAAGGTATATGAAAAGAAAAATATGGTTTAATTCCTAAGTATAAAAATATGGCACAGGTTGTCCTTTCCGATTTCCATGTATTTTAGGATGTGGGGGTAGTTGTCCAGAAGCAAGCCTGCTGTTGTTGTTGTTGTTGTTTTTGTTTGAGATGGAGTTTTGCTCTTGTTGCCCAGGCTGGAGTGCAATGGAACGATCTCAGTTCACTGCAACCTCCACCTCCTGGGTTCAAGCAATTCTCCTGCCTCAGCCTCCCTAGTACCTGGGATTACAGGCACCCACTACCACACCCAGCTAATTTTTGTATTTGTAGTAGAGACGGGGTTTCACCATGTTGGTCAGGCTGGTCTTGAACTCCCAACCTCAGGTGATCCACCCACCTCAGCCTCCCAAAGTGCTGGGATTACAGGCGTGAGCCACCATGCCCAGCCCACTGTTTTTATATTATAGGTCAAGCTCCAGCCCACACACAACCTGCTTAAGATCAGAATGATATTAAAAACATCTTACATACACAGTCTCCTATTTCGGAACAATCCCAGTCATAATCTGAGAGAGACTGCAGAACTACCCTTACATGGAATATTAAAAATCTGTCTATATAGTCCATCAGAGGAGAGATGCAATTGCTAAGAGTAGGCTATCTTGCAAGAGGCTGACTTCCTAATTTTTCCAAGCCTCTTCTTCCAGAAGCCTCTTCTCAAGCAGAAGAAACACCAGTTGATTACCATCTTCAAACACAAAAGGTAGCTAGCATACTGGTAGACTGGGCTTGCATTACTATTCTTACCATGACCAATGGCTAACTCATTTTACGAAGCTCTCCGTAAATACTGAAATAATTTTAAAACAGAAAATATCAAACTGTAAACACAAACCTAATTTACTTTTTCAAAATTAGAAAAAATGTGGAAGTAATGCTCCTTTCGTATGGCAACAATAATTAAATAAGTGAGAATAAAACTGATTATTGATGGGCAGGGGCTACATGAGACTTCAGTCCTACAAACAAGACATCTAAAGCTCTCAGAAATCATTATGCTGGAAATACTTTACTAGATCTGAAAAACTAACACAAGCACAAAGATCTTTGATTTTCTTTCCTGGCCACTTCCATATTTTCCTTCTGCTTTTATATGATTACATAAAGAAAGCGTAAGCATCTGCCTTATCAATACTGTGGCAACCAGTGCTCTGGGGCACAAACGAGGCTTTGTATTTTTCCCCCACTGGTGTTCTCTCATATTTCCCCCTTTATACTAAACACTACGTAAGAGTGGGAATTGTTTTATGCACCCCTTTGCGCCTATTATGGTACTTCATGCAGGGCGGGTGTACAGTAAAGAGCTGATTGGTCTTCTGAGTGAAGAGTATGATCTAAGGGAGAATCACTCAAGTCTTTCTCTCTCTCTCCATCACACACACACAGTTGTTAATCAAAAAGGACACATTTCCTCCATAAAACAAACCACCAATGGGAAAGTAGTTTACAGTGACATTTTAAAAGTCCTGGATGCCCAGAAATCTTATTTTCATGTCTCTTTGCATAGGAAGGACAGAAGTATGATGGAGGAGGGAGAAAAGAAGGTCAACTATAAGGGTGTGCTGTTCCATTCCAAGGCTGTGTGAAGTCTCTTGGAGTCTCTTACTTCCATTTCTAAGGCCGAGTAAAGCAATTAGCAGCAGTGCTTTTAAGGAAGGGCAAATCAATTCCTTTCCACTAAAAAATTACCCATGGTTCAAATTTCTCTCTCTCATGCAAGAAGAAGTACGATTATCTCAGTGTTATATAAATAATATCAAAAGGATCCAAAAAAAAATACAAATAAAACAACCAAAACATTGGTGGTGGTGGAGGGTGTCTTTCCTTCGTGGATCTCTTGCTCTGGGGGAAGCCAGCTGCCACGTTGTGAGCGGCACAATGGAGAGGCCCAGGTGTGAGGAACGGAACCTCCAGCCAACAGCCAGTGAAGAAGTGAGGTCTGCCAACAACCATGTGATGGGCTCAGATGTGAATTATTAAGCTGTAGCACAGCCTTAAAATTACTGCAGCTCTAGCCAACTAGTTTGACTGCAAACTTGTGAGGGACTATCAGCCAGAATTAAGTTGCAGACCAGAAGGAAATGGGTTAATATATTTAAAGTGCTGAGCAAAAAAACCCCTATCAACCAAGAATTCTATATCCTGCAAAACTATTCTTCAAAAATGGAGAAATTAAGACATTCCCAGATAAACAAAACCAGAGGACATTCACTGCTAGTATACCAGTTCTAAAAGATATGTTAAAGGGAGTCCCTTCAGGATGAAATGAAAGGACACTAGACAGTAACTCGAAGCCATATAAAGAAATAAGAACTCCAATAAAGCTAACTAGATGAACAAATATAAAAGCCAGTGTTATTTTTTTTTAATTTTTAACTTCTCTTTTTGTTTCCTATATGACTTAAAAGACAAATGCACAAAGTAATTATGTATCTATATTAGTGGGCACACAATGTATAAGATATAATTTGTGACAGTAACAACATAAAGGGGGGGCAGAGCTATATAGGAGCAGAGCTTCTTTTTCCTTTATTGTCACTGGCAAAGCTTTTATTATTTATTTATTATTTTTATTTTAGATTTGAGGGTACAGTGCAGGTTTGTTACATGGATATATTGCATGATGCTGAGATTGGGGCTTCAACTGAAACCATACAAGCAGGGCTTTAAAAATCTAAGCTGGGGTTAATTCAAACTAGATTGTTAAAAATGTATGAATGTTAACTGTAATCCCCATGGTAACCACTAAGAAAATAATTATATACAGAAACAGAAATGAGGAAAGCATGAAAATGACATACTAAGAAAAAAAATCAAACAAAAAAGGCAGTATTAGAGGAAATGAAGAACAAAAAACGTAAGATATACAGAAAACAAATAGCGAAATGGTGTAAGTCCTTCCTTATCAGTAATCACTTAAATGTAACTGGATTAAACTCACCAATTAAAAGACAGACTGGCGGAATGAACAAAACACATGATCTAATGATACGCTGTAAGAGAGACTCATTTTAGAGAAAAAGACACAAAAAGGTTGAAAGTGAAAGGATGTTTATAATGAATGGCTATAGTACTATCAGACAAAAGTGACTTAAAGTCAACAACTGTTACAAGAGACAAAGAAGCTCATTATATACTGACAAAAGGGTCGATTCAAAAAGATGATATAACAGTTATAATCATATATGTACCAGACAACAGAGCCCCAAAATATATGAAGAAAATATTGAAAGAATTGAGGACAGAAATAAACAGTTCTACAATAATAAATGGAGACTTCAATATCCCTCTTCAAGTAATGGATAAAACTTGTGCAGAGATTAAAAAGGACATAGGGAACTTGAACAACACTATACACCAGTTAGACCTGTCAGGCATATGAAGAATACTCCACTCCACAAGAGCAGCATGCATATTTTTATCAAGTGTACATGAAACATTCTCCAGGACAGATTATATGTTAGGCCACAAAACAAATATTAATAAATTTAGAAAGACTAGAATCACATAAAATATCTTCACCAACCACAATGGAAAAAAGCTAGAAATTAATGACAGCAGAAAAACTGGAAAACTCACAAGTGTATGGAAATTAAACAACACATTCTTAAACAAACAATGAGTAAAAGAAGAAATCACTAGGGAAATTAGAAAATACTTTGAGAGAAATGAAAACAAGGCCACAACATACCAAAACTTATGCGATGCTGTGAAAGCAGTACTCAGAGGGAAACTTACAGCTGCTAACAGTCTATATTAAAAAAGAAGAAAGAGCTCAAATCAATAACCTAACTTTACACCTTAAGAAACAGAAAAAGAACTAAATTCAAAGCAAAAAAAAAACAAGAAAAAAGAAAATAAAGACTAGGATGAAGATAAATGAAATAGAGAAGAACAACAGACTCAACAAAACCAAAAGGTGATTCTTCAAAAAGAATAACAAAGTTGACAAACCTCTGGTTTAGACTAAGAAAATAAGAAGATACAAATAACTAAAACCAAAAATGAAACTGAGGACATTACATCTCACAGAATTCAAAAGGATTATAGGAGAATATACTGAAAAACTGTACACCAACAAACTAGACAACATAGGTGCAATGGAAAACTCCTAAAAACACACACATTACCAAAATTGACTCAAGATACAGACAATCTCAACAGACCTGTAACAACTAGAGATTGAAACAGGAACCAAAATTCTCCCCCGAAAAGAAAAAGTACAGGATCAGATGGTTTTATTAGTGAATTCTACCAAACATTTAAAGAATTAGCACCAATCTGTCTCAAATTCCAGAAAATACACTCTTAAATCACTCTATGAGGCCAGCACTACTCTGATACCAAAGCCAAAGACACCAAAGAATAGAAAATGGGCTGGGCATGGTGGCTCATGCCTGTAACCCCAGCACTTTGGGAGGCCAAGGCAGGCGGATAGCTTGAGCTCAGGCGTTCAACACCAGCCTGAGCAACATGACAAAACCTGGTCTCAAAAAAAAACAAATATATATATATATATATACACACACATACATACACATATATATATGTATATATATTTTTATGTACACATATACATTAGCCAGGCATGGTGGTGAGCAACTGTAGTCCCAGCTACTTGGGAAACTGAGGTGGGAGGATCACTTGAGCCAAAATCATGCCACTGTACTCCAGCCTGGGTGACAGAGCAAGATTCTGCCCTGTCTCCAAAAGATAAAGAAAAAAATTAAATTATAGATCAGGCTTGGTGCTCACGCCTATAATCCCAACACTTTGGGAAGCCAAGGTCGGGGGATCACTTGAGTCCAGGAGTTTGAGACCAGCCTGGGCAAGAAAGTGAGACCCCATCTCTACAAAAAATTTAACAAAATTAGCCAGGGATGGTGGTGCATGCCTGTAGTCCTAGCTACTTGGGAGGCTGAAATGGGAGGATTACTTGAGCCTGGGAGGTTCAGGCTGCAGTGAGCTGCAATTGCGCCACTACACTCCAGTCTGGTAACAGAGCGAGACCCTGCCTCCAAAAAAACAGAAACCAAAAGAATAGAAAATTACAGACCAATATCCCTTATGAATATAGATGCAAAACCCTCAACAACAAAAAAAATTCCTCAACAAAATACCAGCAAACTGAATCCAAGAGCATATTAAAAGGATGATACACTATGACAAAGCCAGATTTATCCCAAGAATGGAAGGGTGGTTCAACGTAAGAAAATCAATATAATATACCACATTAACAGAACCAAGGGGGAAAAAAAACATGGTATCTCAATTGGTGTAGAAAAGGCATTTGTCAAAATCTAGCACCCCACTACACACACAAAAAAGGTTAACTTTGTGAGGAGATAGATATATTAATTAGCTTGATTATAGTAATCATTTCACTACGTATATATATATCAAACCATCATATTGTATACCTTATACATATGCAGTTTTTATTTTAAAAATTCCAGTTACCTATTCATAAAAACACTCAGAAAGCTTGGAATAAAAGGGAATTTCCTTGACTTTATAAAAAACATTTATTAAAACACAGCTAACATCATACTCAATGGTGAAAGCTTTCCACTTGAGATCAGCAACAAGACAAGAATGTTTGCTTTCACCATTGCTATTTGATATTGTACTGGAAGTTTAGGCCAGAGCAATTAGGCAAGAAAACGAAAAGGCACCCAAATTGGAAAGGAAGATGTAAATCTGTATTTGCAGATGACATGACCCTACACAGAAAAAAACTCAAAGAATCCATAAAACAAATACTAGAGCTAATAAACAAATTCAGCAAAGTTGTAGGGTACAAGATCAAGACAAAAATCAGCTGTGTATCAAAGAACTGTATTAAGAAAGCAAAAAGGCAAACTACAGAATAGGAGAAAATATTTGCAAATCATGTAACTGGTAAGGGTCTAGTATCCAGATTATATAAAGAACTCTTACAACTCAACAACAGAAAAATAACCCAATTTAAAAATTGGCAAAGGATTTGAATAGACCTTTTTCCATGGATGTACAAATGGCCAACAAGCACATGAAAAGATGCTCAGCATCATTAGTCATTAGGGAAATGCACATCAACACTACTTCGCACCCACTGAAATGGCTATAAATAAAACAAAAAGGAAAGTAACAGGTGTGGTAAGGATGCGGAGACAATGGAATGCTCACGTACTGCTGTTGGGAATGAAAAATGACTCAGCTGCTGTGGAAAAGAGTTTGGCAGTTCTTCAAATAGTTGAGCAGAATTACTGTATGACCCAGCAATTTCTACTCCTAGGTATATACCCCAAAGAACTGAAAACAAGTAGTCATACAAATGCTTGCACATGAATGTTCACAACAGAACTATGCACAATAGCCAAAAAGTGGAACAAACCAATGTCTTACGATTTCCTAGGTCTATCAAGAGATGGAATAAACACACTGTGGTATATACATGTCATGGAATATTATTCAGCCATTTAAAATAGAAGGGGGCACTGATACGTATTACCATATGGATGACTCTCAAAAACATGCTAAGTGAAAGCAGCCAGATGTAAGAGATCACATATTGTATGATTCTATGTATATGAAGTATCCAGAACAGGTAAATCTATGGAGACAGAAAGCAGATTGGTGATTGCCAGCGGCAGGGTGGAGGGCGAAAGTTAAATAGTTGCTTAATGGATACTGGGTTTTATTTTGGGTTGTGGAACTTCATAGAAGTGGTGGTTGCACAATACTGTGAATATACTAAATGCCACTGAACTGTTATTTTAAAATGATTAATTTTATGTGATTTCACCTCAATTAAAAAAAACATTGGATTTAGAAAACAAAAAAGAATTCCTGGATTCTCTCTTCGATGAATCTAAAGTTTGGTCTCTATCTGAGATTATAAACCATTATGCAGACTCGAAGTTGTCTTGCAGATGTTATTTTCTGCCTATATGGTGTTTAAACAGTTACCAGTATTTTAACAACTAGGCAACTTTTAAAAACATCTGGATTTCAGGCTTTTCTTGAAAAAGTCTCCATGTGATAAAAGTTTGTTATTGCCAAGAAGCAGCTGCTTCCTTGAGATGAAGCACATTACTGTGCAGTTTGCCACAGTTTCTTCCATTTTCTATTGTCAATTATTATCATGCTTGTCTTATTATTTTAAAGGGGAATTAAGAATAAAAGCGGGATATCTCTTATACTCATGTTCCCACTGAAAGTGGAAAAATAAATAAAAAGTCCGGTTGTTTACTCCTAGCCTGTTTCACTCACTTACATCTCCTCTTCGAACCCACGGTTGTTAGAATTTGCAACTCCTGTTCTTTCTGGTATAATAAAAGAATCCAAAAACTCTGCACAAACCTAGAATGAAGTTAACCAAGTATACTTTATATACTTGTCTGCATGAAAAATCAAAGTTAGGCAGGTGCAAATAAATGTCCAAATAATTTCGTTAGTCAAGGTTAAATAGATTGGGATTGAAGGCAAAGCAAAATCCATGGTTTGGTCACTTGGAACTATTTTCTCTACTATAGCACCAGTATTAAAATGGGGTAAGGGGAGGCATCAGCTCGGGTTTACTAACAGGGAAAACAGAAATTTGAAGATAATACATTGGATAATATTATCTTGTAAGTACTCCTCTTTAAAAGATACTGTGCAGATTCCTATGAAAAATATTTATGGTAACGTGGCAATTTTTTTCCCCACAGAACCTTGGATTTTTTTCAGTAGCTCTGAATTGACGACATACATAGAAGTCTTTGTTGCAGGGTGTGCAGTGGGGTGGAGAAGAAAGAAACAATTCCTGAGAACTCCATCAGGCATAGTCTAATAAACATTAAATAACTTATTTCATTTCATCACCAACAGGTGTTAGCCCCACTTCAGAGCGCTGAAGAGGACAAGGACAGGGGAGGCGATGTGAAGGCTATATCGTAAGTCTTCTGGCTTCATCTACTTTTCTGTCTAAAACGAGTCTTCAGCTTCAAAGATTTTTAAACCCTATCACTTGTTTTCTCAGAGACACAATGTAATGTAGTTTCTAATAAGGGATAAGATCTCTTAGCTGGGGTGGATAAGGAAGTTGGTTATGTCTGACAGGGGAAGGACACGTGAGACCGCTGCTGTTATAACTGGCATTGCCTTCTCCCATTCCTGTGTCAATGTGGGAGGCCATGCTTCCTTCCCTGGAGACACAGCCTCAGTACCTGCTCCAAACACCCTAGAAACTGAGTTCCGTGAGGGTACAGGCTTTAGTTTATCCACCTTATATATAGACGTCGCATGCAGCATAGCAACTGGCACTTAACACATTTTTATTAAATGAATGATGTTATCATCTAAAGGGAATAGCAGAAAGCAAAAGGGAACCTACTTGGCCTGGTCATAGAGAGAACGTTGGATACGGGTTTGGTAACTCTGTGAACACGTGTGAACAGGTTCTTCCATGGCTACATACATTACATTGTTTTACCTTTAGCTCTATAATCTATGAGATCTCTTACTGGCTATAAATGTGATGCTGGAAATGAAAGATAAATAGACAAGAAGGATAGTTGAAAGATATGAAGTAAGAGAATCCTGAGAATGCAATCTAGTCTGAAGAGAGTCTCTGCTGGTCGGGCTTGGTAACGTCTAAGACTATTATGCCAGGCTGCCCAGCAAACTAAAATAACAATGACTGAATTCCTTTATTAGAACAAAAAGAAGAGAGAACATCGGCCGGGTGCGGTGGCTCATGCCTGTAATCCCAGCACTTTGGGAGGCCGAGGCGGGAGGATCAGGAGGTCAGGAGATCGAGACCATACTGGCTAACACGGTGAAACCCTGTCTCTACTAAAAATACAAAAAATTAGCCAGGCATGGTGGCAGGCGACTGTAGTCCCAGCTACTTGGGAGGCTGAGGCAGGAGAATGGCATGAACCCGGGAGGCGGAGCTTGCAGTGAGCCGAGATCGCACCACTGCACTCCAGCCTGGCCGACAGAGCAAGACTCCGTCTCAAAAAAAAAAGAGAGAGAGAACATGAAATTTACTGCTACAAATCTTAAGAAATTATTTTAATTCTTAAGATTTCAAGGATATCTTTTTATAATATTATAATTAAAATAAAAAGCTCTATCAACATGGAGGCCACAACAGGAAAAGATGTTTAAGATCTATGAAAGTAGGGAAAAAACCAAATTATAAAATATACAGTTTGATTTTGGTTTTTGCTTTAAAAATGTTTTACATGTACATAGAAAATATCTGGGGGCCGGGTGTGGTGGCTCACACCTGTAATCCCACCACTTTGGGAGGCCAAGGCAGGTGGGTCACCTGAGGTCAGGAGTTTGAGACCAGCCTGGCCAACATGGTGAAACCCTGTCTCTACTAAAAATACAAAAATTACCGGGTGAGATGGCGGGCACCTGTAATCTCAGCTACTTGGGAGGCTGAGGCAGGAGAATTGTTTGAATCTGGGAGGTGGAGGTTGCAGTGAGCTGAGATCCCACCATTGCACTCCAGCCTAGGTGACAAGAGTAAAACTCTGTGTCAAAAACAGAAAAAAATATATCTGTAAGAATATAATCTAAACTGTTAATAGTAATTAACTCTTGGGGGTAAAATTATGATAAAAGTTAACTCCCTTTTTAAATTATGGGGAAAAGCACTTTCTACAATTTATATTTTTGTAATGTTTGAATCTGTTTTAAAAATGAACTTGTATTATCTTTGTAATCATAAATGTAAAAATAAAATGAAACCAAAACAATTTGTCTCCTAAAAATATCTTTATCAAAAAAAGAGGTAAAGAGAAATAATATTTAATAACCTAAAATAGTGTTGTGAAACCAGGTTCTGTGGAACACTGAGGCTCCTCAGAGGTTCTTTGAGAGCCAGCGCAAAACAACAGGTCCCCACCCAAACTCCTAAGCTTGAGCGTCTGACTCTCAGTAGTTTAATACCAAAGTTCTGCTGTCAATAAGTTTAAAATTTTCTGTTTTAAAATATGTGTAAATAATTTATTTCTGGGCTGGGCGTGGTGGCTCATGCCTGTAATCCCACCACTTTGGGAGGCTGAGGCAGGCAGGTCACCTGAGGTTGGGAGTTTGAGATCAGCTGACCAACATGGAGAAACGCTGTCTCTACTAAAAATACAAAATTAGCCAGGCGTGGTGGCTCACGCCTGTAATCCCAGCTACTCAGGAGGCTGAGGCAAGGAGAATCGCTTGAACTTGGGAGGCGGAGGTTGCGGTGAGCTGAGGTTGTGCCATTGCACTCCAGTCTGGGCAACAAGAGTGAAACTCCATCTCAAAATACTACTACTACTACTACTACTACTACTACTACTAATAATAATAATAATAATTTATTTCTGAATGTTTCTCAAAGCACTTCCTGGGGTTTGAATAGGTTCCCCATGAATTGAGATGTGTTCTTGTGTTTCCTAAGCACAGTTTGATACCTAGCTTCTTGAGTGCAAGGTCTGCCGCATTTGTGAGCTGCCTGGGTTTAAGGCCTAGTACCCTATGCATAGGTTCCTCTGCTCAAGAAGACTAAGGCAGCAGGCAGCATCTGAACAGCCTCTCTGAATCATGGTCCATCCAGAAGCAGAAGATTCAGGATCACCACAGACTATTTTCAGATAAATGAGAAGTCAAGACTGAACAATTAGAAATAGGTCGATGACTTTTTAAAGCAACTTTCTTGAGAGAGAATGCTTTTCTTTGCCAAATTCTTCTTTCTCATCATTAGTCGTTTTTCAAATAGGATACGGTGACTGCCTATAAATCCTTCTTGTTGTTTTCAGAGGTCTTTCTGCTACAGAACCTTCATGTATTTTTGCAGGTTACTTGTATGTCTCTAGCCTCGTTTTTTAAGATAAAATCTGACTTCAGGAAATACAAATGAAATGTTTCAATATTTGAGCTAAAATATCTGCATCCTCTAAAGTTAAAAGAATGCTTTTTGGAAATTTTAATTTTTTTTTGTTTGGCTCCCCATTATCTGTAGCAATCAAAGAAAAGTCTTTTAAATGAAATCCCTTTCCCTGTTTTGTTTATTCTTCCTGACTTTCAGTCCTATCTTCACCTGGATTCTTACTGGGCCGAAACTAACATGGCGTTTTCTGTTTACTACCTCATCTGTGCTTACTGACGGAGGGCAGCACAGCCTGTCTGCGAATTTCCACATCAGAACCACCAGGGGGAGCTCACTCACACAGGAATCCCAGCCCATCTACGAGGGGATGGTGGGAAAAGCAAACCAATTTTCTTCAGTAAGAAGGACCCTTCTGCACGTGGATGAATTATCGCACATAAGCGACAGCTTACTGACAATGGTGGTGAGATGAAGAGCCCTTGAGAAAATGTATTTAGAGAAAGCCCAGCAGCCATATGCCTCAATGGCAAGGCTACAGCCCAGAGCAGGTACATACTCTGCCTGTACCTGTTTTTCAAGGCTTGGCTTGCTAAGCTGTACAGTTTGAGGTCCAGCGAGTCTGGTCCCTGGAGTAGCTATCACAATGCTGGTGAGCTGGGCCATGGGGAACGTTTTGGCTATGGTTGCAGTCTGCCCATTGACGACGCGGACGGGGTGGATGGAATTCTGGGATGTGGGAAGGGTTGTGGGGGTGAACTTGGTCAGCATGACGGGCCTCTGGATAAGCTGAGGAGCTGCGAGCATGGGAGGTGGTGCTGGGGCAATAGGAATGTTATTCTGGGCCACAGGCTTGGGTCGAACCTATAGGGGAAAGAGAGAATAATTATTGTATTACTTAAGCTGCTCAAGTCCTATAAAAGCAAATCTTCCACACTCTATGTACGAAATGGTATTTAATACACTTATTAATGTTCATTTTGGTATATTAATTCTATAGACCTCAGGGCATATAATCTTATACAAGACTCATCAGCTCTTGAGGTCCAAACCTCACCCTAGAACATAGCTTTTGATTCTAAATCCTGAGCTCCCTCTTCTACACCATGCCACCTCTTCCAGCTGAGGTCAAAGGCCTAATCCAGAGACTGGTCCCACCCAGAACTTGTGCACAGTATAGTCATAATGTTGCCAATAGCCTTAACTCACATTTGAAATTTCTTCATATCCACAGCTTCAGTGCACCCCCATTTCTGGCCCTCTAACTCCCTGTTCTTGGCCACTCCTCCTCTTAGTCTCCTTTGCGGGCTTACTCTTCCTCTGCCTCATCCTAAATGTATTTCTTAGGATTTTTTTCCCTGGCACCCCTTTTCTTCCCAATGTTCTCATTATTCTTAAGAGCTTTTGCCCATCTCATGGCTTCAATTACCATCTATGTACTGAGGACTTTCACACTTTTACCTCAGAACCTGAGACACTTCCTGAACTTCAGTTATATTCAACTTGAATATCTAAAAAGTTCAAAATCAACATGTCTAAGACTCATTAATTTCTTCTTCCAATCTTCTCTTCCTCCTATAATTGCCTCAGTAAGTGCCCTTTTCTTGACAAATTTTGGAATCACTATGGATGATTCCTACCCCACCCTCTACTCTCTGAATACTTCTCAAATCTGTCTACTTCTATCCTCACTCCACTATCTACTATCCTAGCTTATGTTTGGCTCACTAAAAATGGTGAAAAAAAGTTACAGTTAAAAACATGAGGTCAGCCTTGCTTGGGTTCAAATCCTGGTTCTACCACTCACTGGCCGTGTAACCTGAGGTAACATACTTGATTTTTAATAGCCAGGTTTTTTTGTTTGTTTGTTTTTGTTGTTGTTGTTGTTTGAGATGGAGTCTTGCTCTGTTGCCAGGCTGGAGTGCAGTGGCGCGATCTCGGCTCACAGCAGCCTCCGCCTCCCAGGTTCAAGTGATTCTCCTGCCCCAGCCTCCCGAGTAGCTGGGGCTACAGGCACATGCCACCACGCCCAGCTAATTTTGTATTTTTAGTAGAGGCAGTTTCATCACGTTGGCCAGGACGGTATCAATCTTCTGACCTCAGGATCCACCCGCCTTGGCCTCCCAGTGTGCTGGGATTACAGGTGTGAGCCACTGCACCTAGCCATAAGCCAGTATTTTTCAAACTTTTAAAACTGTGACCCTGTGGGCAAAACGCTTTCCCCTTATGCATGAAGCTTGACCTTCAATTAACTCTTTAGCTCTGCTCTCCTGGAAATAAGAATGTCAACTATATTACCAGGCAACAGTGCTTATGATAAAAATGACCCTTTACTAGCCGGGCACAGTGGCTCATACCTGTAATCCCAACACTTCGGGAGGCTGAGGCTGGTGGACCACTTGAGGCCAGGAGTTTGAGACCAGCCTGGCCAACATGGTGAAACCCCGTCTCTACTAAAAATACAAAAATTAGCCAGGTATGGTGGCACACACTTGTAATCCCAGCTACTTGAGAGGCTACATAAGGACTGCTTGAACCTGGGACGTGGAGGTTGCAGTGAGCTGAGATAGCGCCACTGCACTCCAGCCTGCGTGATAGAGTGAGGCCCTGTCTTAAAAAAAAAAAATCCCTTACTGCTAAATCAAATCTGGATGGGCTTGAGGGGACCCCATGATTTGGGCTTCCCTAAGTGGGGTGACTCTCATAACTTGGGCACATCCATTGTGGGGACCTTGAAGCCATGCCTATGTAGTTTTTATAAAATACATTGGCTCCTGTGGGCATAAGGCTTCTATGCCAAGGTGGCTTTCCCACTGTCTTAGATAAGGAGCTTATTTCCTTACACCTGAGCTATCCTTGGACAGCTGTAGAGACTGCTGTATGGACTCACTGAAGACAAATGTCTGATGCTATCTTGCTCACAAGCTGTGGTTTCTGTCCTGTATCATTCCAAGTAGACTGGTGCCAAGTGTGGTCCATGAAAGTCTTGTCGGTATGAATGTCTGACTGAACTTAAAACAACCCTATGGTGGGTGCTACTGACTAACAGTAAGAAATATATTTTACTCTGTAATCAGCATGCACCTATAGACATGTACCTCTAAAAACAAAAACTTTCTGAAATAGAGAAGACAGTATGTGCTATGTACTCTTAATAGTTCACATTCTATTCTATTCTATTCTATTCATTTTATTTAAACACTTTGGTTACAATCCACTAAATTGCTTTCACAACAAGTGGGCCATGATCCACTGTTTGAAAAACATGGACTAAACCTTAGATTCCTTACCCTAAAAAGAGTAATACCTATTTGCATAGGGTTGCTGTAACAATTAAAATGGATACTCCACGTAAAGTGCCTAGCATAGTACCTAATATGTAGCAAGATTCTCTAAACATTGGCTATTACCATTACTGACAATGTCTTAACTGTTCTTCCTGCCCACAGTCTTGACCGTCCCCAATTTATTCTCTGCACAGAGGCAAGAAGGAACTTTCTAAAACCTAAATCTGACCACATCAAGTGCTTGCTTGAAAATGCTTTAACGAATGCCTGCTGCTCCTAGGATAAGGCCCAGGTTCTTGCATAGCCTACGAGGCTCCACCAGCTCTGGCCCTAGTGGAGTTCTCCAACCTCAACTCTAACTCACTCTAGCCTGCATGAGCCACCTGGCCCTCTGTGCTCAGCCACAGCAAACCTCCTTTGGTTCTTTAAACTTAATGCATTTCTCCACCCTGGAACTACATACATGTTCTGTCCTCTGCCTGGGACATTTTTATTCTTCTTTCAAAGTTTTATCAGGCTAACTCAGCTAGGATTTTAGGTCACACTGAATGTCAACTCATCAAAGAAAGCTTGAAGGAACCTTCTCTAATACTCTTAAAAATAGGCAGGTAGGCCGGGCGCAGTGGCTCAGGCCTGTAATCCCAGCACTTTGGGAGGCCGAGGCAGGTGGATCACCTGAGGTCAGGAGTTTGAGACAGGTCTGACCAACATGACAAAACCCCGTCTCTACTAAAAATACAAAAATTAGCTGGGCGTGGTGGTGCATGCATGTAATCCCCAACTACTTGGAAGGCTGAGGAAGGAGAATCACTTGAACCCAGGAGGTGGAGGTTGCAGTGAGCCTAGATTGTGCCACTGCACTCCAGCCTGTGCGATGGGAGTGAGACTCCATTGCAAAAAAAAAAAAAAAAAAAAAAAGGCAGGTATCCCTCCCATGTGCTCTCAGACTACCCTCTGAGGTATTTATTAAGGATTTATCTGATAAACAAGTGAAATCATCTTATCTCATATTAGCACTGCCCATCCTCTCCCCACAGGCTATTTGGAAATCATTTACACTACTGACCACAAAACTCCTTCTTCTCCATTTGTCTGAAAACTAGGGCCTCAGATAGGAACTCTCAGCCTTTCTACCAAGGAAGTCAACACTCCTCAAGGTCCAGAATGGGGAAATCCTGACATTTTGCATTGGGAATGGTGAAAGTTAGCCTAATTGCTGGAAGAACACTCTCAGGAGAATATGGTCATGCAGAGCTGCTCGGGGCCTAGGGAGAAAGTCCTCTGTACAGACCCCTAGCCTAAGCCTTTAGAAGCAAGGCTTTGCCTTTAAGCATGATGATCAAAACCATCACTTTCCAGGGTAGAACTGAAGAATGGTTTCTACTAGTTGGTTTGGCTGTTGTTTCCTTCTCTACTCTTTCTGGCATGTAGGAAAGAAATAAGAAGTGTTAATTGCATTCTTTCCCCACTGCCAGGCAGACTTTGGCTAAATTCTTCTAGTAAGTTTAAGGTTTATAATGGTTTTAATTATTTTAAATTTAGAAAATGTCCCTTTCCTTTACTACCCCCTGTTACTGCCTTTGGTCATTGCTAATAAACCATGATGACAAAATAAGCTTCTTCATGGTACAGAAATCAACAGTCAGAATGTTTAGCTAAGCGGGATAGACAGCTGGGCTGACAAGCCCCATTACAGGCTACTTAGAAAGAGCCCATGAGGATTTTTGTCCCATCTAACCTATCATTGAGCTTGTCATTGGTTTACTCACCTGTGGAAGAAAGTTTGGACGTGGAGTGAGTCTAGGAGGGGGGATAAACTGTGGTACTTTGATGGGCTGAGGAGGTGTTGCCTGAACCTGCTAAAAAATGAGGAAGATAAATAAACCAGAGAGAACAATTACTCTTCAGTATCAAAGCTAGTATTTTTAGCATCACTATTCTTTGGATCAGACAATATTTTCTACAAGCTTTCATCGTAAGTTAATCATCTGAATTAACACTGCATTAGGAAACTTTTTAACTCTCCCACCTGCGTGCTTTACCCTATAAAATGAACCAACCACGCTTCTGTTTCCTCCTACACCTAATGGAGAACATAGCAGGCTCAGTAAATCTTAGACAATTCTCTTTGACACTCAAGAACTTTTGCATTAACATATTTTAAAAGTCAAGACTGGATCCAAAGTAAAATCAAACTTGCTGCTTAGCCAAGTAGGCTTTTTCCTGATATAAGCTTATAGTGAAGGGCTTTATTCCTATAGAAAATTTTCTAACTCTCAGTATTTGGTTGAGTGACCTGGTTGCTTCTCTAAGGATTCCTGGGTAAGTGGTGAAGCTTCATTTTATTGCTCTCTATCTAGTTTCACTCACCACTGGTATTATTCAAAAGCCACCAAGAGCTCTTAGGTGCCATTTTAAGGGAATTTTACATCAAAATTTAGATATATTTCTCCCAAGCTTCTGAGAATATCAGTTTTCTAAATGGCTTGATCCTAGAACTCTCATGAAAATTCTTGTTCAAGTACTTCCTCCTTAAAGGGATTTTTTTTTTTTTTTTCCTGAACAAAACTTGGGCACTGACACGGTTAATTTGTGAGTTTCTTGAATATTTTTAAAGTGCCTCAACTAACTCCAGTACTTTCTGGGTACAATCGATTTAAAGAGATATTAAAACTAAAAGAATTATCAGGGAGTTTTCACCAAGGCAGTAATACAGCACAAGAGAGTTTAAGCACTCAAGTTTCACAGGAAAACACTGTAGAGAGAGGGAAGGGAGAGGGAGAGATAAATGAAACAGTGTGTATGCCTCTGTGAAGGAGACCTTTCCCCTAAAATCAAGTCATACTTGGACCTCAGCTAATGCACTGAATTTGGTCCTTGGTGTCAGGACGCTTCTGTAGTGATTTGAGCAGACAGCAGAAATGCCATATTCCCTTGTCGGCCCCAAAGGGGAATTTGGTATGCTAGAAGAATGATGGAAACTGAGAAGTCCAGCAGGAGCCGAGAAGGGATATACTATACAAATGCATAGCCTAACCTTCTCATGTGATCACACACGAGGAGCAGCTGCTGGCTTACCAGAGTGACTGTGTTTTTTGCCACAATTTGGACAGCCTCTGCCCCAGGCCCAGTGACCTTACTAGACGTCTGGAGGTTGACTGGTGTGTTCTGCACATCAGTGCTGAGCACAGCCTTCTGACTGTTGATGGCGGTCACCATAGCAATGGTAGGTCTCTGGCCCACCACAGAGGCAGGCATGGTCGCAGTTGCTGCTTTCAAGACGAGAGGTAGTGTCTTTGTGGTAATCATAGAAGCTGTAGTTACAGTCTTCTAGGAGACAGGGAAAACAGATATTAGGACACTAAATCTAAATAATAAACTAAATCCCACTAAACAATATGCTGCTAAACCTTGGAAGAAAACAAAACAATAATTCTCATAATCAAGTTTCTCTGTAGAACGACATTTCTTTTGTGTACATACAGCACACTCCTCACTACAGAGAAAGGCAATCTCTAGTTTTCAAGAGTTCTCATATTGGTGTCACTTGTAAATGGGTAAGTTCATAGTAATAACTGCAGACTAATTCAGGCACAGGGTTTTCAACAACAAATGGGGTAGGTGTACAGATACAGAATGTGAGTATACTTATTTCTTTTAGTTTTTCTAATTTTTTGCTTGCTGTCAATTAATTTAAACTTTGTACTAGTTGCAAATCAATGAGGTACATATCATCTCTATCCTAACTGCTACAACCTCACCAATATGAAGAAAGCCACCATATAATTCTGGATATCTGCTTCCTGAGACACAAAGGCTGGGGTAAAAGGACAGTGTCTTTTTCTTTCTTTCTTTCTTTTTTATGGTGTCACCCTGGAGAGAAGGAAGGGAAACTCACATAAGGATTAGCATGTCGCCTCTGAGGCAGTTACCCTGGAGGCAATGAGTCCCAAGCTCCAGATAATGAAACATATTAGCCAACGAGTATATGGTAAATACCAGTTCTTGATACCAAAGGGATATTATGAGTTACTACCTATAATCTTTTCTCTGGAGAACTGCTGCAAAAGTGATCAAAGATGCAATGAAACATGACAAGGTGAAAACAAACATCTGAGTTTTAAAAGCCTGAGAGATCAGAAGCTGAACTGAGGTGAGAGGGCTTGACTGATGCTCCTTCAGTGCTACTGCAGCATTGAAGCTGTACTTTTCTAGACTTTTTACTAGAATAATTAAAGGAATCAGTTACAAAACAAACCAAAAAATATAAACAAACTCATTACATGGCCTAAACATCCATCTGGAGATAGATCGACATTTCAGGAACATGAAAATTTATCTGGTCAAACTCATTGATTCTGATTTTGATACTACTTCACCTTTACTGTATATTTGCACTGTCTGATTTGGCAGCCAATAGCCACAAGTTGCTATTTAAAAGGAAATTAATTGGCCAGGCGCAGTGGCTCACACATGTAATCCCAGCACTTTGGGAAACCGAGGCGGGTGGATCACCTGAGGTCAGGAGTTCGAGACCAGCCTGGTCAACATGGCGAAACCCCATCTCTACTAAGAATATAAAAAGTAGACCAGGTGCGGTGGCTCATGCCTGTAATCCCAGCACTTTGGGAGGCCGATGCGGGCGGATCGCCTGAGGTCAGGAGTTTGAGACCAGACTGGCCAACATAGCGAAACCCCATCTCTACTAAAAATACAAAAATCAGCCAGGCCTGGTGGCAGGCACCTGTAATCCCAGCTACTCGGGAGGCTGAGGCAAGAGAATTGCTTGAATCCGGGAGGCGGAGGTTGCAGTGAGCAGAGATCGTGCCACTGCACTCAGCCAGGTGAGAGAGTGAGTCTCCGTCTCGAAAAGAAAAAAAAAAAATTAGCCAGGTGTGGTGGCAGGCGCCTGTAATCCCAGCTACTCGGGAGGCTGAGGCAGGGGAATCACTTGAACTCGTGAGGCAGAGGCTGCAGTGAGTCGAGATCGCACCATTGCACTGCAGCCTGGGCGACAAGAGTGAGACTTCGTCTCAAAAAAATAAATAAATAAAAATAAAAACTAAATTAATTAAATTTAATTAATTAAAACAAAAACAAAATTAAAACATCAGCTCCTCAGTTGCACTAGCAACATTTCAAATGTCAAAAGTCACATGTGGTTAGTGGTGACCGAACTGAACAGTGGAGATAGACAGCATTTCCAACACCACAGAAAGTTCTATCACTGTGCAAGACCAGTGACAAGTACCTCCATTCTCTCAGAAACACATCTGGACAACTTCCCTTATGAATTTCTATTTCAGTGTCTATGCTTTCCTACTTTGGGGTATTAAGTTGTTTGCTTCTGGGGAATTACTTATCTCTATTTTTCTGCCTTATGCACATATACACATATTATCTAATCTTTTAAGATCACCATCCAAATCTTTGTTTCCTCTTCGCTAAGTGGCTTATTCTCTTTGCCATTGCCTCCTTAAATGTGAAATGTGAAATCAGGAGGAACACTGATATTTATTTTGAGGTGCAGTGGATCACCATCTATCTTCGATCAGTGATGAAAACCAAATAAAAGCCAAATGCTATTTATTATTAGAAATGGAATAACAGCAAGGACTGACTGCATTATCAGCAATTTGCAGTAAGCGTTTTTACCACAGTGTATTAGCCCTTGTTTTCCATTTAAAACATGTCGATTTAAAGAACTTCTGAAGTGGTGATCCAGTCACACCAGATGGCATTCAATCCAGTGCTACCGTGGATTGTGGGAGTAAAGCTCTAGTCAGAACTCACTGACATGGATTTTAAAGACACGCATGTTGTTACTGCTTTAAGAGAAGTCAATGTACTTTTGTTTAAGTAAATCTTCAATATTTTGAATAACTCTAAACTGATGATTCTACAAAATACTGACTAAAGCCTCAAACTCACCTGAATTATACACTTACCATTAATCCAACACTTTAAAAACACTGAAACCTAACAAGTTTGTTCACATCTTAGGTTAGACGTTTTCTTTTATTTGACAACTATGGTTATGGCTGATTTCACTACATGATTTCTAGCATCTACATACCTGTTTGTCTAGTACACAGGCACAAGACCTAGTACTGTAAGCTTCAGTGAAAACTTTTTGAAGAATATATTTACTATTTATTGACACCAAGACCCAGGTAGTGCTTAGATCTTTACCCCTAGTCTGGTGGTGCTTCTTTCCCAAGTATTAGGGAACACAAACCAAACTCCTGGGTTTAGATGACAAAAGGAATTTAGAACTTTGAAATCCAAGTCTAATGAAAATGTCTGAACTGTTCTGCAAGGAGGAAGAAGAGACATAGAGAAGAAAGGTGTCCAACAACAAATTCTTCTTATTGTTGTTGTTTATTTGTTTTTGAGACAGGGTCTCACTCTGTCACCCAGGCTAGAGTGCAGTGGCGCAATCACAGCTCACTGCAGCCTTGACCTCCTGGGCTCAAGTAATCCTCCCACCTCAGTCTCCTGAGTACCTTGGACTAAAGGCAGGTGCTACCACACCTGGCTAATTTTTTTTATTTTTAGTAGAGACGTGATCTTGCTATGTTGCCCGGGCTGCTCTAGAACTCCTGCCCTCACGTAATCCTCTCACATCGGCCTCCCAAAGTGTTGGGATTACAGGCGTGAGCCACTACACCCAACCAAGAGATTTATTTATATGAAAGCTGTGATTTGTTTTTAGCTAGTTAACAGTGTCTAAGTATGATCATCTTTAAGAGAAGGTAGCTATTTCTCCACAGTTTCATGAAGGGGTCCTTTATTTTGACAAAACCCAAATTGCATGAGCTAGACGTTAATGCAGAAATACATGGCATGGCAAATACTGCCAATAGCAAAATCCTTTTTATTTATTTATTTATTTGCTAAGTTATTGTTGTTTGCCTGCCAAATATGAAGTATTGATTTAAAACAGATGGACTCAGGCTGGACACAGTGGGTCGTGCCTATAATCCCAGCACTTTGGGAGGCTAAGGTGGGCGGATCACTGAAGCCTAGGAGTTTGAGACCAGCCTTGGCAACACAGTGAAACCCGGCCTCCACAAAAAATATAAAAGTTAGTTGGGCATGGTGACACACCTGTAGTCCCAACTACTTGAGAGGCTGAGGTGGAAGGATCACCTAAGCCTGGGAGGTCAAGGCTGAGGTGAGCCATAATTGCACTATTGCACTCCAGCCTAGGTGATACAGTGAGACCCTGCCTCAAAGAAAAAAAATAAAATAAAACACATGAACTCCAATATACAAATTAGAATTTAAGGGATTATTACTATGGGATCTAAGTAACCTCCACATCTATTTTATATTATTTTGCTGGTTTAATTTTGAATGCAGTCATGTTGTATACTCAAAACAACCACAAATAGAACCCTTTTCCCTTTTTTGTCTCCAAAGGTTTGTTTTCCATTTGGTTTTATTAACGGCTTTCTTCTTTTTTTTTTTTTTTTTTTTTGAGACGGAGTCTTGCTCTGTCACCCAGGCTGGAGTGCAGTGGCACAATCTCGGCTCACTGCAAGCTCCGCCTCCCGGGTTCACGCCATTCTCCTGCCTCAGCCTCTCCGAGTAGCTGGGACTACAGGCGCCTGCCACCACACCCAGCTAATTTTTTTTTGTATTTTTTAGTAGAGACGGGGTTTCACCGTGGTCTCGATCTCCTGACCTCGTGATCCGCCCACCTCGGCCTCCCAAAGTGCTGGGATTACAAGCGTGAGCCACCGCGCCCGGCCGACGGCTTTCTTCTTTACATTTGCATTATGCCATTAAAAATTAGAGGGCTGTGAATATAGGTTGGAGAGTATAACTGTATTTAACTGTTCTATTCTTTCACTTTTTCTGTAGATTGGAAAACTTTTAAAATATACATATAAGCATGAGTTGACGTTAACTAAGTAAAGCAAACTGTTCCCATTCCCTCTCCCAAAAAGAATTCCTCATTGCTTCCTCTATGCCTTGGTATATGCCAATCACCCGACTTAGAATAAAAAGCTTTCTCCTCTTAGCATCTCCTCCTGGCCCCTGATTGCTACTTAATATTTAATTCTTTCTGAAGTTGTGTATTTAATATATGCCATATATAACCTCCCATTTGTCCTTGCCCTCACGAACCTTTAGACTTCCCTATGACTGTTAAAAAACCCAGAAGTTTTGGCATGCTTTGGAGGGCTTGGCCTTATCTCCTCTCCATCGTTTCGTGGATTACACACTCCAACCACACCAGCCTACTTACGATTCCCAGGGCATGCATTTACTTTTTTGACTCCATCATTTTGTTCATACCTCTCTCTATACCTGTGAAGCTCTTTCCCCTATGCTCTATCACTGAAATCCCATTCATCTGACAGGGCCCTGCTCAGATGCAACCCTCCTTGACAAGTACTTTCTGATCCCTCTAGTCAAAATTACTCTGTCCTCAAAATTTCTCTACATCTTAAATTTTTTAAATTCTGGAAAATAGAAACTCTCTGATTTGTGAATTTAGTCTCCACATTACCTAGAACAGTGCTAGCACACAGTAGGAACTCCACAAATATTTACAGAATGAATAAAAATTATTAATAATGATATACCAGACTTTTGGCAGGGACCATTGCTCTTTGTACACCAGAATCTACCACATAGATTGGTAGTACCGATAAATAGGTTAGTAGTGCCAAGCGCAGCGGCTCATGTCTGTAATCCCAATACTGTGGGAGACCGAGGTGGGTGGATCACTTGAGCTCGGGAGTTTGAGACCAGCCTGGCAAACATGGTGAAACCCTGTTTCTACAAAAAAATACAAAAATTAGCTGGGCATGGTGGCCTGTGCCTGTAGTCCCAGCTACCCCGGAGGCTGAGGTGGGAGGATGGCTTGGGGCGGGGGTTTCAGTGAGCTGAGATTGTGCCACTGCACTCCAGCCTGGGTGAAAGAGCCAGATCCTGTCTCAAAAACAAACAAACAAAAACCAAAAACCAGATTTGTAGTTTACCTGTAAACTCAAAAACCAAAAACTCGGAGGATCTTTTTGGTTTTTAACATTAAACATTTGCATTAAATAAAACAATATTTAAAAAAGGTTGGCCAAATCAATTAAACATATCAGGTGGGCTACCGGATGGAGAGGTGCTGTGCAACACTGTTTTGGAGGTAGCCCTGGGCCTCTTACCATCCACCATCCCAAAGCAACACAGACTACCAGGGAAAGGAAAAGCTATTATATTTTGGAAATGCTTCCTTTGATTTTTTTCTTTTTTTTTTTTGAGATAGAGTCTTGCTCTGTCGCCCAGCGTGGAGTGCAGTGGTACGATCTCGGCTCACTGGAACCTCTGTTGCCCGGGTTCAAGTGATTCTTATGCCTCAGCCTCCTGAGGAGCTGGGATTACAGGTATATGTTACCACGCGTGGCTAATTTTTGTATTTTTAGTAGAGATGGAGTTTTGCCATGTTGGCCAGGCTGGTCTCAAACTCCTGACCTCAAGTGATCCAACCACCTCGGCCTCCCAAAGTGTTGGGATTACAGGTGTGTGCCACTGTGCCTAGCCTCCTTTGATTTTTATAACATAAAATGTTACTTGAACAGGATGTTTCCATGGGTTAAGACAGAAAACTCCTATGTAACAGGAAACGATGAATTCTACCACACTCCTTTCAGGTAAACATTTTCTGATCAACCTGCACTTTGGAAAGAGAACAACCTAACCCAATTCTGTTTAAAACTTAAACTTAAAATTATCCTCTAAACATTCGTTCAGAACTAATACAAGTGCTGGTAAGGAGATTTTTAAAGTCAGTTTTGAATGCCTAATTTCCAAATAGCCTTGGGGTCGTGATTAGGGTTAAAATGTATGTAGGCTGTCCTAGCTATCTGATTTACAACAGGGATTTTTCTTTTTCCTTCTTTGGTTTTATATAGTATTGGCATTGCTTTTTTCTTTTTTTCTCTTTTTTTTTGTATTGAATGGCAGTACAGAAGAGTAGTTGAATGGACATATTTTTCAGCCAGAACATCTAAGTTCAAATCTTAGCTCCACCACATACCACCCTCCATGATCTTAGGTAAATTATGTAACCTCTCTGTGCCTTAGTTTTCTCTTCTAAAAAACAGAGATGGTGGGCAGGTTGCGGTGGCTCATGCCTGTAATCCCAGCACTTTGGGAGGCTGAGGCGGGCAGACCACGGGGTCAGGAGTTCGAGACCAGCCTGGCCAATATGGTAAAACCCTGTCTCTACCAAAAATACAAAAATTAGCTGGGCATGGTGGCATGCACCTGTAGTCCCAGCTACTTGGGAGGCTGAGGCAGAAGAATTGTTTGAACCCAAGAGGGCGGAGGTTGCAGTGAGCCGAGACTGCGCCACTGCACTCCAGCCTGGGTGACACAGTGAGACTCTGTCTCAAAAAAACAACAACAAAAAAACAAAAACAAACAGAGATGGTAATAATAATAACTTCCTCTTAGGATTAGGGTGAGGAGTATGTCCATTATAAAAACACTTAGGAGACTGCCAGTATACAGTAACCTCTATTAAATGTTAACTCATCTTTAGTGTTCTTATAAAAAATTCATTCTTTACTTGCAAAACGTTGCACATGAACCAGTCCAGTGTCCATAAACAGTGAACAGCCAAGTGAACTATACTCTTTTTCTCTCTATATAAAGACACAGCAAAGACCTGCTGTTGGTTGCAAGAGGTATCCACACTTAGGTTTCAGAGGATCCCAAAGTCCTTGAAGTGTGCAAAAATGAGTGTATTAAGTGTGAATGTATATTCTTCTAGAGAGGGATCTATAGCCTTCAACAGAGTCATAAAGGGATCTGTGACCTTCAAGGATCCAAGTATCATTTGGAATATCATTTCCAAATACGCCCTTTTTGTGTATCTTGATTGCCTCACTATTCTTAAACTGTATGCTTGTTTAAATGCCCTTTTCAGTAAAAACATTTGCACAGCTACACCAAGTTAGAATTTTATTAAGCTCCCACTTCTTTAGTTTTGACCTGTGGCTTTCATTTCAGATTCCCATCAGTGTATTAGAACAAATTCATTTTCTCATAAATATGGGCTTAAAAATGAGTGTTTCTATGAATAGTGCAAATACAGCACTCTTCTTTTTTTTTTTGAGACGGAGTTTTGCTCTGTTGCCCAGGCTGGAGTGCAGTGGTGTGTTCTCAGCCCACTGCAGCCTCTACCTCCTGGGTTCAAGTGATTCTCCTGCCTCAGCCTGCCGAGTAGCTGGGATTACAGGCGCCTGCTACCAGGCCTGGCTAATTTTTTCGTATTTTTAGTAGAAATGAGGTTTCACCACGTTGGCCAGGCTGGTCTCAAACTACTGACCTCAAGTGATCTGCCCACCTCAGCCTCCCAAAGTGCTGGGATTACAGGCATGAGCTACTGAGCCCAGCCATAGCATCCTTCCAAATGCTTCTTTCTATCTGGTCCCAAGAGCACTGATCCTGGAATAGCTCTATGCCTTGTTGCTAAGAATTCCAGAAGAGGTCAAGTCACGAACTTTTAGAACAAGTATAAATAAATACCTCCAAAAATTCAAAATAAGATTTTAATTCTGCTGTAAAGCAGATAATTGATTTTTGTTATTGACTACCTTTCTCCCCTTCTTCAGACAGGTGGGAAACCATTTAATTTTTGCTTCTTAGTAATGTTATTTCCTTCTGCCAATGATTACAAAAGTGATACTTATCTGGGTTATACTGTAAAAAAGCAATCAAAATAACTTTTGTTTAGTCCTAGCTGAGCTTAGTATAGTCTGAGACAGGACCCAGTTCTATATGACCAGTAAGAAATCAGTCTACAATCTGCAGCCTGCAATGTTCCATGCACACGTTTACCTGTGAAGCAGTCAGGTTGGGAGAGGCTGCAGCTGACTGCTGGGCGTGGTGGTGGTGGTACTGCTGCTGCTGTTGTAGTTGCTGTAGTGGTTGCTGCTGTGCTGTTTGTAGTTTGTTTTCAGATTGTGGCAATGGCTGTATTTGGAACTTGTCCGGTTGTTCTTGCTTTACTATCAGGTTCTTCCGTAGCTGTTCAACTACTCTTTTCTACCAAATGAAGACAAAAAGAAATAAAATACATTAGAATACTGCTCTATCAGCTGCATAGAAATATGCTCTGACATCTTTCCTATAAATAGCTTCATCTAAAACTTATTACATCTAAATTTACACAGGTTCTACATATGAAGAGCTTAAAGCATTTAATATACATTATTGGTAATATGAAACTGACGGTGTAAGAAATGTTTTATATATAAAGGGCAACTGAGGCACACAAATGAAAAATCTGAAGGAGATCACACAGCAGAGCTCAGATGTCCTATTATTAACTTAGCATGCTGAGGGCAGTATACAACATAGCCGTAAAAAGCAGGACTCTGGAGCCATCCTACTTCAACTCCAATTTCAGTTTTGCTACTCACAGCTCTAAGATGTTGGGTAAGTTTATGAACCTACCTGTGCCTCACTGTCTTGCTCTTTAAAATGAGGTGGTTAACAGTACCCTTGAGGTTCTTATGAGCACCAAATGACTTGTTATATGGAAAGTACTCAGAACTGCGATTGGCACATTGTTGGTCACTATTATTATTATTAGAGACAGTGTCTCTCTATACTGCCCAGGATGGAGTACAGTAGCTATTCATAGGTGTAGTCATAGTGCATGCACTACAGCCTTGAACTCCTGGCATCAAGCAATTTTCTCACTTCAGCATCCCAAGTAGCTGGAACTACAAGCACACACCACTGGGCCCAACTTATTATTTTTTGCATATGATAACAGATACTAGCCATAGTAATTTTTATTAAGCAAACATCATGTATCTGTCCCAGCTGAAAACATTAAACAGATTGTTAAACAAAGAAACCTTGATCCCAGTATATGCCATATAAACAACAGACATTCTAAATTACTGAAATGTGTAACTCATGAGCAGGACTTCTTTGCTGGGACAGGTTCTGTGGAGGTACACACGTTTGTTTAGGCAGAGTAGGGATTTAACCGCGTGGAGTGAAAAATTAAAGTCAAAGTTCTTCAAACTTTCTAGGCCTTGCTCAAATCCAAGAGAAATGTGTTTCTGGACACCTTCATTATTATAATACATTTCAACAGCATGTAAGCCCCATGAGTGCAGGGGCTTATTTGGTTCACAACTATACTCTGCACTTAGAACTATATTGCTGGCCGGGCGCGGTGGCTCACGCCTGTAATCCCAGCACTTTAGGAGGCCAAGGTGAGTGGATCACTTGAGGTCAGGAGTTCAAGACCAGCCTGGCCAACATGGTGAAACCCCATCTCCACTAAAAATACAAAAATTAGCTGAGCATGGTGGCACACACCTGTAATCCCAGGTACTCAGCAGGCTGAGGCAGGAGAATTGCTTGAACCTAGGAGGTGGAGGTTGTAGTGAGCCGAGATCATGCCGTTGTACTCTGCACTCCAGCCTGGGCGACAGAGTGAAACTCTAGCTCAAAAAAAAAAAAAAAAAAAAAACTATATTGCTGAGTAAATGTCCTTGTTCTCTTTACATGATGTGTAAAGTGGTGGGACCAAAGACCAACAAATGGCTCATAAAGCATATAATAACTATTTGGGGCCATATTTGGGCTCTGACTCTCCTACCCTAATGGGAAGAAGAAGGTATAAGCAGCATTCCTCTCATATCTCATACACTTTCAAGTCAGTTCATTAGTGGAGATGTGCTATTTCTGATAAAAATAGATTGTGATTTTCTAATATAGATTATGAATGAAGAAAAGGAAGTGAACGAAGAGCTTTAAATAGTTAGATGAAACCATAAGAGCCAGGTTAATTCTCAAATGCCTGCTTATGGCTCTAACCAACTTCATCCCCCATATTCTCTAAAGAATCCAAATCTGTGGATTACTAGTTTAACATATTTGAACATTAAAATATGTATAAAATGAATTTCTAAAACCTTTAAGTAAAAAAAAAATGTTTTCTTGAGAGTTGTTTTTGTTTATTTTTTGATTTTTTCTCTCTTTTTTTTTGTTTTTTGTTTTTTTTTGGTTTTTTTGAAACAGGGTCTGGCTCTGTCACCCAGGCTGGAGTGCTGTGGCACAATCTTGGCTCATTGCCACTTCCATGGCCCAGGCTCAAGTGATCCTCTCACCTCAACCTACTGAGTAGCTGGGACTACAAGAGCGTGCTACCATGCCCAGTTAATTTTTTTATTTTTTGTAGAGATAGGGTTTCACCATGTTGCCCAGGCTGGTCTCAAACTCCTGAGCTCATGCAATCTGCCCACCTTGGCCTCCCAAAGTGCTGGGATTATAGGCATAAGCCACCACGCTCGGCCGAGAGGTTTTTAGAAAAATATTTTTATTATTGATTCTTTTCAGACAACTAAAATATCACATAAAGGCCAATTTTGGGGGGAAAAAATTCTGCTATGCATTGTATTCTGCTAGCACTGCCTCTCTGAGTAAATATTTTTTTTTTTAATGATGCAGAGTTTAAAGTCTTTGCAGAAACTATCTGCAGAATAATAAAAATGCAAATTAATAAAATATCAAATGCTTACAAAAATTAACTTTCAAGTCTTCAAAATTCTATTTCTCCAATATAAAAGGCAGAATAATTAAACTGCTGTAGTTTAGGAGAAGGCGAAGTAATAGCAGTGGTGCTGCAGATAATGTTGAGAATCTCATGTAAATTTCATTGCTTGGTGACTGCTAGAACATTTAGACATTTAAAAATTAAATAATTATTTAGAGTTGCTTTCAGTCCTCCTCCCCATCAGACATCAAACATATTAACGAACTAGCTAACGTGCAGCATCAGCAGCCAGAGAAAGGAACCCTAAGAGCTCTTTCAAAACAAAAACAACGAAAAACCCAAAACAGATCAAATCAGAGGAAGGAGATAAATCAGGAGGAAATAATACAATGTAAACATGACACCTGCCAAAAAATAAACTTTGGACAAAAACAGCACAGGAAACTAATTACTATACCAGTCACAAAAGGAAAGGGTGTTTTTTTCTCCTCTATAGCCATCCTTAGGAAACACAGTGTGCTCTCCTACTCACTGCCTAGCTAAAGTACACTAGAAGCAAGAAACAAAGCCCAGAACCCGTTTCCAATGTCATGTACAACAGAAGGGAACAGTAGGGAAAGCAGGAGCAAGGGATGCGGGCTAGAGTACTACTCTTCAGCCATATGGCTAGAGCAAGGTGACGACCAATCAGAACCAGAATCAGGAGCGTGGGAGTCAAGTGAGTCACACTGCATTCACAACTGCTCCTCCCCCAGGACCTGAAACAAAGCCGTGGAAGCTTGGGGTGGGGGCTGGTGGGGGGACACGATCAAAATACTTGCAAACTTACATCAGTCCTTGAGAGGAGGGAAAAAAAAAAGGAAAAAGAAAGAGAAAGAGCTCTGCATTACAGGTCAGATCATATGAGCTGGGTAAAGCTTTCTTTAAAAGATAGCTTTGGTATGTCAAACTGCCACTCAGAAATGAATTGTCCCTTACTCCTTGCTGTGTTCACCAGATTAGAATACCGCGTGTGTGGTTATACATGTCTGTCACTATCTGTGGAAAAAAAAAAATTTTTTTAAATCAAGATTTGGAGGAAGCACTGATGCCCTCTGTCACTTAAATATAGATGACTGCACTTAGAAACCAGTAACTGAAAGCCAGGTGAGCTCTGCAGCAGAGGTGCTCCTTAGGTGTGGAGGCCCTGCAGGCTCTTCCAAGGACTGGGAGTAAAGGAGAGTTGCTGTGCATATTAGCTGGCTTTTCTAAGTCTCACAATCCAGTCTCATTCTAGTTCAGTCTTGCAGCTCTGGCAAACAGCACTCAAATGACTTCAGAGGGACCCCGGATTTAGGTCAGTACCACTTCTGGGTGGCAGCAAGAGAATACGGTGAAAATATGTCAAAAATCCTAGCTGTGTGGTGTCATCCAAGGTTTTCACTGCCCCCTATACAAAGGATATCCTCTCATCTCCACAGGAGATGAGCCTATATTTTTACTACTATGTGTTTTAAACGAAGAAGTCATGACTGCTGCTGGTCATTGACGAAGGTTATACTGGCACACATGATTTGATATTTTCAAAGGTATTCACATATAATGGAGATCTTTAAATGTTACTAACTGTATTGGAACATTATCCTGAAGCTTTGAGAAAGGGCTAAATTTCACAAACTGGCCATTCATCATTCACTGATAAGTTAATGAGAGTTGAAAGAGAGGGAAAAAATCAGGGAAATGAAAAAAGAAAGCTGGAAAGAACAAAGGCGGAAGGGAGAGAGGGAGAAAAAATTAATAACTTATCATCTTTTCTTAATATATTTCTATGAACAATAAGCCAATGTGCCAGGCCTCCAGAACTGCTAGTACCGCCCCCTTCAATCCATCTGTCAAGAACTGCTCCATAAACCCAGCATGTAACACGGAGCCTTAGATTCCCTTGACATTTGCATCACTGGGTTTCATCAGGGCTTGTTCAGGCAGAAGAGTTCACAGAGCCTCTGACACTTCAAGTCACAGTTTCCAAGACAGGTAGTCACGGTGATCAATATTGTGACATTCAGCGATACTATCAACGTGTTCACACGACAGCAAGACAGGTCCTGAAGAAAAATACGGAATTTTATAGGTCTAATACAACAGAAAATCAGGTTAGTTTTTCCACCATTTAAGTCAATCGTTTCATGTTCCATGGCTTTTGTCAACAGAGAAGGGAGACGGAGAGATGGAGGGACTGCCCCCACCCCTCCAATCAACCCACCAGTTTATTCCTATCAAAAATTGCTCCTACAAATTTTAGAAAGCTTCTCTCAAAAGAAACTCCAAGACCTTGCCCTCCACAACTGGATGTTAGTGCTTCAGGTCTCTGCTTTTTCACACATTCAGTCACTCAACTGGTTTGTGCTCTACATGGCAGTTATCTGTTGCGTATCAATTATTAGAGGGCCACACCCACTCAAGACATCTTCTTACACAGTATTGCCTTAAAGATGCATCCTTTTATTCCTTCCATGAATCAACATGCAATCTAAAAAATACAACCCTCACTCTTTACACCAGAGGCTGATAGACTTGTAACTTTTCACAAATCCAGAAAGTTATCAAATCTTACTCAAAATCTTTCTAGGTCTTCGGACGCACCAATTGCTCAAAATGAAACCAAGCATACTAAATTTTACACGTATGGAAAAACTAACCTGGAGAAATGTTTATTTGTTGATGAGATCAGAACTTAAAGAGAAAAAAAAGACTTTCTACTGTCTAACTAAAACTCAGCCACTGCATTGATAAGTCACACCAATATTCATCAACGCTGAGGATGCAGGAAGGAGACAGGGCAGTCTTCAGAATGTGCCACAGAATTATCCTCTAAAGAAGAGGGGATGTGTGACTGCCGTAACATTACAGACAGAATTACAGTCTAGAGTAAAAGGTATGTATTGTTTAATGGAAGCAGAAACTAAGTGAAGATTTCACCATTTTATGAACAAAAACACAGAATGCCATTTTATGGACAAACACACAGAAGAGAAACTCAAGATAAACTCCCTCCTTAATGCAAGTAAAATTCAATAAGAGAATCTGCACTGGAGTTATTGGAGGAGATAGTCCAGGGGAGACGCAGGATAGAATTCTAACAGAGGACGACGGGGAGGAATACTGGTGGCAGAAGCTATAAAAATATACTTAGCTAAAATAACTGCACTTTCTTAATTTTGTAAGATACTAGCAAGTTTTCCCCAGACTCTCTGAGATTCACAAAGAATTAGACGAATAGTTTCTTTCCCTTTTTAACCTCTTTTAAAAAGTACATATCCTTTTAAAATACCACCTGTTTGACAGAAACAGCATCTACAACCTCATCTTACACAATGAACTGGATACAATGTCTACAAAAGAAGGTCTCTTTCCTAGTTTTGAGATTTGGGGACATAATTATTTTAGAGTTCTCAAGTTGTCATGGAATTTATATAGTACAAATAAATTAACAACAGCAGCAGTTGTAATTATCAGAGATTTTTTTCAGTAAGGCTTAAAATTCTCTGCATGGATGTTTAACAGATGGCAAAGAATGCATATATCATGGTATTGATTAGACTTCGGCTTACTTTTTTAATTAAAAAAATATTCTTTGGGGTTTATTCTTCCTTCAAAACACACACACACACACACACACACACACACACACACACGCACACACACAGAGGTATTTACATCAATGGATTTTACATCCCATCTCCACAGGAGATGAGACCCTTTATTAATATCATTAGGATTTACAGTCTGTCTCTCTAAAAATTTAGACTTTAGACCTTTTATTTGCTAGCCTGATTGAAATGCAGTTTTCTTATTTAATTCACTCATGCTCTAATAGGTAAACTCAACCCCATCTTCCCCCTAACTTGATATGTATGACTATAAAAGACTAATATTGGTATAGTCAGACTTTGCCTAAATTTAGGGACCCTTCTAAAAACCTGGGACTGCCTTTAATTTGTGTCAAACAAGAGAGAGTGTGGCTGTTGTACTCAAGAGAGATGTGACCCCTAGAGAGTTACAGATTCTAATATGTAACATATGACGATGCTGTGGCGAAACAGTGTAAACACATAAGCTGCAATGGAACAATGCATACTAGGAATGGTAGTTGTAATATATTTATGTGTGATAAAAGACCTAAAAGTCCAGACGGCTTACATTCAAGTTTTCTACATTTCTTTGAAGCACTAAACTATACCGTCCTCCCTCCTTCAGAAAAATATTGGGAATCAAATTAATTAATGGTGGGGAATGCTTAGGAAACTGTCAGGGGCAATGTGAAAAAAGGGATAGTAACCAATGAATAACACAATTTGTCTAGTATGAATTTTTAACTCAGAGCAACAGCTAATTAAATGTGACTTTTATTTCCAATGTCAATTATATTTCAATCACTTGATTTTTAACATCTAATCATTTTAATGCTAGTTCAAACTGTTTGGCTATTTTTTTTTTTATGAGAACTGCCAAAAAGAAAGTACAGTATCAAAGCGAATGCTACCCGTTGCCTTTTAATCTCAGAAATCAGATATATTAGGGTATATATCCGTGTGGAAATCTAGGTACATCCCAGATTTCTTATACCTCTATGGCGGTTCAGAGCCATAATTATGAATGCATAAAATAGATGCCCAATTTAAATGTAACCCGGGCCAAGCACAGTGGCTCATGCCTGTAGTCCCAGCTACTTGGGAGGCTGAGACAGGAGGATCCCTTAAGCCCCGGAGTTTGAAGCTTCAGTGAGCTATAATCATGCCACTACACTCCAGCCTGGGCAACAGAGCGAGACTGTATCATAAATAAATGTATGTATGTATGTATGTAGGTATGTATGTAACCTGTATGTATGTATGAACGTATGTATGTAGGTATGTATGTAACCTGACCCATCAAAGACCCTAGACACAGTAATGAGGACTATGGGGAAAAAAACGTAAGAACCATTTATAATCTGCACAATTTAGCTGTTTGTTACCATAAAAAAGCACCTGAGGCTGGGCGTGGTGACTCACGCCTGTAATCCTGGCACTTTGGGAGGCCGAGGCGGGCGAATCACGAGGTCAGGAGTTCGAGACCATCCTGGCAAACATGGTGAAACTCTGTCTCTACTAAAAATACAAAAAATTAGCCAGGCGTAGTGGTAGGCGCCTGTAATCCCAGCTACTCGGGAGGCTGAGGCAGGAGAATTGCTTTAACCCAGGATGCGGAAGTTGCAGTGAGCCAAGATCGCGCCACCGTACTCCAGCCTGGGTGACAGAGCAAGACCCCGTCTCAAAAAAAAAAAAAAAAAAAAGCACCTGAATCATTGTGTTTGTACCACAATAAGATATATCATAGAGGCTATTAATTTGTAAATTAAGCTCCAATAGAGCAAAACGTCTGTCCCTCTCTGTCTGTTTACAGAACACCGCTGCACATACCATCAGCTTGTCATTCATCATTACATGGCTGTATCCCACAACCTAAAGGCAGCACTGCCTTGTTAATATCAGAATTGTCTTGGACACTACAGAAATTCTCCCATTCCTCTGCACTGAAGCTGCTGTGGTTTTCCTCACAGGAGAATGCTGACTGGAGATGGCTGCACAGTAGCTGTCCCTGACAAGTTGGATATGAAAATACAATTTAAGTACAGTGATGATGCTAAATTGGAGGAGGGGAAAGAGGAACAAAACCAAAGCCCCTATCATTTTACGGAACACTGCTCAGATAAAACAAATTGTTTTACCTACTCCAAGCCCTAGGTACCATTTGAGATAATGTAGGAAGTCACATTTTCACAGAAACACAAGACAGAATCAGATGCTAGAAGAGGTAAATATAACAGATTATTTAACCAAATTCTACGCAGAATACATCCACTAAGAAATAGATCCATTATTTTCAAAGATGAGGATACCTTTTAAGAATCCTCAATTCTGTAAGTTTTCTTAAAGGACAGAAAAAGACAATAATATTGGAAAAATATATTGTAGCAGGCAGTATATATCATGTAGAAAATATTATATGATGAAATGTAATATTTGCCTTACATTTAAACAAAAGTAATGCTTGTAAATAACTAAACACTGGCATTTTTAATTGGGAAGTATTTTAACAAAAGTACATTCTTAATATCACACTCTTGATGCTTAAAATCATAATTTTAAAAATCATCTACAGTAATAGCACAGACACATAAACTTTAAAAGATTCTAAAGCTGCTAGGCCAGGCGTGGTGGCTCACCCCTGTAATCCCAGCACTTTGGGAGGCTGAGGCTGGAAGAACACTTGAGGCCAGGAGTTCGAGACCAGCCTGGCCAACATGGCAAAAATCCCGTCTCTACAGAAAATACAAAAATTAGCCAGGCATGGTGGTGGCACAATTGTAGTCCCAGCTACTCGGGAAGCTGAGGCATGAGAACTGCTTGAACTCAGGAGGTGGAGGTTGCAGAGAGCCATGATCCTGCCATTGTACTTCAGCCTGGGCGACAGAGCAAGACTCTGTCTTTAAAAAAAGAAAGAAAAGATTCTAAAGCCGCTGAATGTTACCCTCTTAATTTCACAAAGTATTCCTAATTTCAGTAGTTAAATTTACCATCAAATATTTGTTACAATCACTTAAAGAAAAAAATGACCAATGTCACAAATTCACTTTCTGACAAGACCCCCTCATCAAACAACAGGGAGGGTGCAAGTTCCTCACAAGTGTAGCCTGCCAAAATGATGGCTGATTAACTGCATGGGATTGGCTCTTCCAAGACATGTGACAAAGGATAATTTGCACTTTTCTGTATTTATCTGAGTTTACTTCATCAGAGACACAAGAAACCGGAACTCATCTTCCAGAATTTCAGAACACATTTGCTTTTGTTTGTTTTAAATCATTAGTACTAGAAATCTTATTAAAGAGAGACGTTCAGCAATGTAGAAGAAAAGCATGAACGATCTCTTAATGAATAAAACAAATTTGGTTAAAAATTTAGCTGGGGTGGGCCAGGCGTGGTGGCTCACGTGTATAATCCCAGCACTTTGGGAGGCGGAAGCGGGCAGATCACGAGGTCAGGAGATCAAGACCATCCTGGCTAACACGGTGAAACCCCATCTCTACTAAAACAAAACAAACAAACAAAAAAAAAACAAAAAAAAAATTAGCCAGGCGTGATGCGTGCCTGTAGTTCCAGCTACTTGGGAGGCTGACGCAGGAGCATCTCTTGGACCCAGGAGGTGGAGGTTGCAGTGAGCCGATATCGCGCCACTGCACTTCAGCCTGGGTGACAGAGTGAGACTCTGTCTCAAAATAAATAAATAAATAAAAATAAAAAAATAAAAAATTCAGCTGGGCACAGTGGCTCATGCCTATAATTCCAGCACTTTGGGAGGCCAATGCAGGAGGATTGCTTGGGTCCAGGAGTTCGAGACCAGCCTGGGCAACAAAGTGAGACCCTGTCTCTACAAAAAATACAAAAATTAGCCAGGCGTGGTGGCATACACTGGCTGTACCAGCTACTCAGGAGGCTGAGGCTGGCTTGAGCCCAGGAGGTTGAGGCTGCAGTGAGCCATGATCGTGCCACTGCACTTCAGCCTGGGCAACAGAGAGAGACCCTGACTCAAAAAATAAATAAATAAAATTAAAAGAAAAAGAATTTTTTAAATCTTAAGCATGAAGAAAAACATTTTTCACAGGTGATGAAAATTACAAAATCTAATCCACAAATTTCTACACAAATATTTACAGTCTTCACACCTGAACATACACATGTATGCACCCACTAACACAAACATACACACACCCCTCTCACATTTTAGAAAGGATGGAATGGCCACAGTAAAAATCATTTATAGCATTTTCATCTTCCTTTTTTTTTTTTTTTTTTTCCAGACAGGATCTCACTGTGTCGCCCAGGCTGGAGTGCAGTGGCATGATCAGGGCTCACTGCAGCCTTGACTTCCTGGCCTCAAGTGATCCTCCCACCTCAGCTCCCCAAGGAGCTGGGACTACATGAATGCACCACCATGCCCGGCTAATTTTTTGTATTTTTAGTAGAGACATGGTTTCGCCATGTTGCCTAGGCTGGTCTCAAACTCCTGGACTCAAGCGATCAACCCACCTCAGCCTCCCAAAGTCCTGGGATTACGGGTGTGTGCCACTGCACCTAGCCCATTTTCATCTTCTTCCCGTATACTCCTAAGTACTGAAGCTGTGATTCATGCTTTTACTATATTGTTCTCCAGTTTCTACATACAGAAAAAGTATTGACATGCAGGGTCAAAAGAGGACACTACAATGAACATAAAGTCAGTCCCTTGATTTGTTTCTTTTTTTTTTTAAAGAAGACTTTATTTTTAGAGCAGTTTTAGGTTCAGAACAAAACTGAACAGAAAGTAGAGTTCCCACATACTCCTGGCCTCCCCACCCCACATCTCCCCACTATCAACAAGCTACACATAGCAGAACATTTGTTACAATCGAACCTACACTGACACCTCAATACTGTCGAAGTCCACAGTTTAAACTAGTGTTCACTCCTGATGCTGTACATTCCACGGATTTAGACAAACATATAATGACATACAGCCACCATTATACTATCACACAAAATAGTTTCACTGCCCTGAAATTCCTCTATGTCTGTCTACTCAGCACAACCTTCCCTCACCCCCTGGCAACCACTCCTCTTTTTACTGCCTCCATAGTTCTACCCTTTCCAGAATGTCACAGAGTTAGAATCATACAGTATGCAGCCTTTCCAAATTGGTTTCTTTCACTCAGTAATAAGCAGGTAAGGTTTCTATGTTTTTCATGGCTTTGATAGTTCATTTCTTTTTAGCTCTGAATAATATTGCATTATCTGAATGTATCACAGTAGTACCTTGATTTTTTCCATATGGTCTAATGTAGTAGCTGGTGAATTCTATAACTGTTACATAAAAACAAAGTAATAATATCAGATGGATATTACTTGCCAGGTAGAACAATGAGGCTCTGAGTAAGTAAGTGACTAAACCTAGGTCACAAATCAGGGATAGAATCAGACTTAAAGAGTTCCAACTCCTGATAACTAATTCCATATACCCACCTCAAAGCCCCAACACCAGTATCTGGCTTGCTGGTAAGGATCTGGAACCCTCACACCTGTAATACAGCTGCAGTAAGCCACAAAAATATATAGCTAAAACCTTAAAATTATATATATATACACACACACGCATGTGCGCACTTTCTCTCCTCCACTCTGCTTTTAGAAAAAATAAGTAGAGAGGCAGTATTGTACTGTAAAAATAATACAGTGGGTCGAGAAACCTAGGTTCTGTCACTAAACAAGGTTTGTGACCTTTGGTCAGTTATTTACCCAATCTTGGTCTCAGCTTCTGCACTGTCTCTAAATTATCTTCTATTAGAATTCTATGAATCTCGGAACGGCAAAAATACAACTTCCTGATGTATATCTTTACCTCTATAGCACTGCACAGAGAAAAATGCTCACAAAGACGATCCTGACACACCCAAAGAAGCTAAATCATTAAAGAACAGTTTCATTCAGGGGTTGAAATCTCACTCACATGAACATGTAAACTGATGATTACATTTTGCAAGAACATGTAATAGGATGATTACCTATTGCCAGGCAGGTAATATTAATACAAGAGAATGAAGCAGGCCAGGTGTAAGATACTAGGCATGATAGGGACTGACGTCAACTGGAGAGGTAGTGCCCTCATAACACTAATCAATGAACTGCTTTTAATATTGTGAGTCAAACAAAGTATCTTTGCTGATAGATAAAGCCCCTGAGTTTTCAACCCTCAGACGGTAATTACACTCACTGAACTGTAACTACTAGGAAAGTGGAATTAGACATTACTTAGAAAATTTTTCAGCCGGGCACGGTGGCTCATGCCTGTAATCCTAGCACTTCGGGGGGCCGAGGTGGGCAGATCATGAGGTCACGAGATCAAGACCATCCTGGCTAACATGGTGAAACCCTGTCTATACTAAAAATACAAAAAAAAAAAAAAAATTAGCCGGGTGTGGTGGCAGGCACCTGTAGTCCCAGCTACTCGGGAGGCTAGGCAGGAGAATGGCGTGAACCTGGGAGGCGGAGCTTGCAGTGAGCTGAGATCGCGCCACTGCACTCCAGCCTGGGCGCTGGGTGACAGAGTGAGACTCTGTCTCAAAAAAGAAAATTTTTCGACATCACAAGGTGAACCAAAAATGATTTTAGATAACCAGAAAATTCAAATGGCCTTCTGACTCATCAAAATTTTATCATAATGAAAGAGCTGGGATATGACTTTAGTGGGAAAATGCACAGACAAAAGGCAAGTTATGAATGAGATCTGAGAATACAGTAAGATAAAATATCTGAAGACACAGGGAAACACACTATATACAAAATATAACAGTGGAAATGAAAATGGTAGTAATATGTTTCATAATGGTGCCTACTTTATCAAAACAGCTTAAAGTACCTTACATATAATTTAACCCCTGTCACATAAGACTGACACAAGAATAAACTGAAATCCATTCCTCTACCACTGAACCGCAGCTACCTCAAGTGGTGGAAAAAGGAGTTGTTTAAAGAGCTGTAGAGTAGAGGTCAGAAAACTGAAAACTACCTTGCTGAAGCTATCTAGGGAATTACAGTAAGCAAAATGTAATAATCTCACTTGGAATCCAACCAGAACACTGAAACTAACATCTTTTACATTTAACTGGTTCTCATTTCTGAGTACTCTGATTTTTCAAAATCACTTAATTTACATGATTAAGAAAAAAGAATTCATGTTATAAACATATGACTATTTAATAATTTTTTAAGAACCTTACTTTCTGAGTAGACCCTAAATGAAAAATGATGGTACTATTTTCCACAAATATTTCCTAATGATGTGATTTTTCTGTGTGCTTGTGTAAGTAATCACATATTTACACGGCACTTTACGATTGTAAATTTTCAAACCCTCTTATCAAATAAGACTCTCAGAACTGTGCAGGGCTAATTATGTTAACTGTCACTGATTCAGATGGGGAGAGTGGGGCACATGGTGATGGGTAACCAATAAAAAGTTACACAGTTCTGTGATAGCAAACCTGGGACTAGAATATGGAATCCCTACCCTCTGGAAAACTAGTTTGAATGAAGCTCTGTTCACTAACAAAAAGCTGGAGCTCATTTTTCTGAGCCAACTTTTCTGGGGCTGACAGGAGGCTGGGTGGCATCCAAGCAGACTGACTGAATGCAGAGTACACTAGTATGGGGAGCTGGGCCAACAGGGAGAGATGTCCCTTTCTGGTCATAGTCTCTAGATACAGTCAACTGCCAGGAAAGAGAGTCAGGCTGTTGAGATGCAAGGAAGTAGAGTAACCTATACAATAAACTGAAAGGGCCAAGCAGGAGAGGAGCCAGTGGATGCAGTGATGCTGGGAAACGGGACAGTCAGGGATGAGGCTCAGGCAGCTGGAGAGATGGCTCTGGAGCCTGCTACACCGACAGTGCCTATCTGAGGTGAATTTCCTAGAAACTGCTCTAAGTACTTGGAAGGGCTGGGAACGTTCCTAAAGGGACTGGGCAGGGCTAGATAACTTGCTCCAAAGTGCCAGGGAGACTGTACTTCTGTCATCCAAGACAGTCTCTTTGGCAGGGCAGCTAAACAGGGATAAATGCTGGAGCCAACCCAACGAGAATGATATACTTCCTCGTCTACAGAGTATGATGGACAATTTTAAGATTCTGTTGCTAACCTTCCAGCCTCAAGCCAAAAACTTCAATTCTGGAATAATGACTTCAATTTTAAAAATGGAATGGACACTGGCAACATTTAGACTGGGTAAAGTGTTGGGCTCTGGTGGGTTTTTAAAGAAGTAAATCATAGAAAACTTTACTTACCATCCACTAAAGCTGGATTTAAAAATTTGATTCACTAACAGATTTATCTTACTGCCATAAAAAGTATGTAGCTATTTGTCTTTTGAAATAGAGCTCAGGTAATCAAAACCCATATGCAAAGGGGCTGCAGAAATACCATTACAAACCACACAGAGAGGTTTTAAAACCAGCCTCCCTGCTTTCAGAGCTGCTACTAGGAATCCTGGCTGCCCCTCCTCCACCTACCAGGCAAGACCAGGGCTCAGTCAATAAGACTGCTGTGTAAGTGACACAGCCATCACTTCTGCTTAGTCTCCACAGACCTAATGTATGTGATGCTGAATTTACTTATCTCAGTAGGCAGCACAGCCTCACCAAGAGTGGTTATGTTTTAGGCTTTGTAAGAACAAGATGTCAGGAGTTTTGCTGTTGCATCATTCTGCAACACCTTATTTCAACTCTGTGCTGAGCTGGCAAAAGCGCTAAATCAACCCGGCTCTGCAACCCAGCTCGCTTAGCTTACCCTTCAGATGTTCCAGTAGTAGGACGACTTTGCAATATTCACTGGCAACGTGACACACTAGTAACAGTTTGTCTAGTCATCACACGCTTTGAATGTCTCCCTGGCATTTCTCTGTCCTTGTCCCTCTGTGCTGCATTTTCCTTACTAAATATTTCTGATAATATTTTCAACCAAAGGACACAAGAATCTAACTCCATCTTGAGCCCACGGAAATGTGTATAATCTCTGTGCTATATGCAGACCTGGGAGAAAGACCTAATTGTCAGACTGTACCTAAGCATCCTAGAGTCTACTCTGCTTAGATGTTGAGAATGAGAAGAGACAATTATTTCCCTCCCCTTTATAAGAATACAGCTGATTTCAGGTTGGCAAGTGTGACAGGCTTGCTTGGAGAAAGCATGGATATTTGTTGTCTGGTGGGATACAGTGGAACGAACCCACTCATCGGCAGGCTATGAGCTTTTGCCACTAATCAGAGGGGAGAAAGCACTTTTAGGAAAAGAAAATGGAACAAATTGAGTGGAAAAGAAGAAGTGATGCAAAAATGCAATGTTTAACAAGCAGCTGCTCTTGGTGGCTGAAGGTGCTCCTGTCCTAACAGAGACTCCCCTAACAGGAAGGAATCATTCCTACACAGGGGTGCATACCTATACTTCACAGCGTGTTTGTTTGTGTGACAGTTACACTGTCATAATTTTAGATGGTTAAACCTCTACTCCAGGGTTTATAAAAGATCAGAGCACTTGTCACTCTTGGTGCAGGTAGAGTGAGATAGAGTGGTTGAGCAGTTCATTTTTCTTTATAATTACACTCCATTAACCTTCCACATGAGAGCTCCCCTGTGCTTTCAAACCAGCAGCACCAACTGGCTGCATTTGATAAGGCTCTACAGAGTCTGCAAGACCAGCACATGTAACAAAAGGAAGACTTTAATACTGCAGACTTAAGCAGAAGCTGAACGCAGCTCTGTTACTTATTGGCACACATATTCAGCTCAATTATACATGTGTAGACAAAAACAAACCAAAAACATAAAGCTGGAAACCAGCAAACAAATGATGGGAGCTTATTTAAATCAAAAGTGATTCAAAAGCCTTCTGGTAATCTTCATAATATTCAAACCCCAAATTCATTATTATTTTCAGTGTGTGTCTTTTTTTAAAAAAATAATTTTTATTTATTTATTTAGAGACAGGGTCTCCACTCTGTCACCCAGGCTGGAGTGCAGTGGTGTGATCATAGCTCACTACAACCTCAAACTCCCGGGCTCAAGTGATCCTCCCACCTCAGCCTCCCATGGAGCTAAAGCTATAGGCATACACCACCAAATCCAGCCAATTTTTAAGTTTTCTGTAGAGACGAGGTCTCGCTGAATTGCCCAGGCTGGTCAGAAACCCCTGGCTTCAAGTCACCCTCCTGGCTTGGCCTCCCAAAGTGAGCCACCATGCCTAGCCATTGTTGTTTTTCTAACCTTTGATAATGTGGCATCCTATTACAAACACAGGATCTCGTACTCAATGTACTAAAGCTTACAGGTTGACACATTATAGAGTGATCTATATTACAATTAGATCACATTGGTGCCTACAAGCTACATGTGGTAATTTACTTGTTAAAGCAGTTCTCTTTATGTATTGCTCAGTAACTCACTTAAAAAACACACTGGTTAAGAACTAGCACTAAGTCTGTCTCTATCATCCCTGACAGTGGCCACATAAACGATTTCCCTTTTTGAGAGGGAGAGAGACAGACAGAGAGAAACGTATTCCATTAATAATGCATTCTCCTGGAGTTTTTAATGCAGTGCCAGGAATGCTACTTTCCATATGCACAAAGGTAGATTAGTGCTTTTTCTACCCTGAGCAAAGGCTGGGTGTACATGCTTGAGCAGATAAAATGAAAGGCAATTTTGAAAGTAGGTGTTGGCACAATTAATCTTGAATAGGATCCCAATTATTTGGGAAACAAAAGGTAGCTATATTTATAACTCTGCCTTAACCAATGGCATTTACAGCCTTCACAGCATCTCAGAATAAAGTTTCCGTCATAGCAGTTTGTGTTTCTGAGTATATCCCTAACCACAGTAACCTAAAAAAGGTCAATAGTTATCCTAACAATACTGCTCACTACTAACTTACTTTCTTTGGGCACAAAGGTATCCATTGTAAATGTTAGTCTATGGTACAGTGAATGTGATAATCACAAAATTATAGGAACTCAAGTGGTATACCAATTTATTCACCAAATGCCATATTTAAAATACTTTTCTAGAGATATAAAACTATCACAAAATCTTGGTTTTGAAAATTAATAAGACGCTTAGTATTTCTGAAAGTGGCAGAGAAATGTTTGTTTACACTTACATTTTGAAGATGGATGATTAGATCTAGGAATTCTACTACACTCTTCCTTTTTCCTATGCTTGATGTATGAAACAGAGGGATTTTTTTCCATGAATGTTTTTCCTTTGCTTAATACCATTACAAACTTACATTGCTGTATGTTTTTATGACACTTATCACTAGTGTATCCTTTTTAAAAATGTTTTTCTTAACCCAAATATCAAATGTGTACTTGCAACTAACAGGACTATACTTCTTAAAATCCAAATATAAAGGACATCATTTTACTATTTTCTTGCTGCACATTACATGCTACAGGATTCAGCAAAATGATGTTGAATAACTGTATGCCAAAAGATGAAGCCAGCCCATGCCTACGTGAAACAGCTCCCAAAAATGTTGGTTTCTCAATGTCTAGATCCAGTGACAATCAGATTTCTCCTCTGCCTAAAAACATTTTTCATTTCCCAATGAATAGAATTTCTTTCACTAAATGCTTGTTTTGCTGCCTTAAGAGTGGCAGACAAATTAAAATTCCACTCTATAACCACTTTAAGAATCAGACAAAAGCCAATCTACCTGTTCGGGATCTGTTGTTCTGACTCATCGCTGGGCCATCTGTTTATGTGTGCTGCTTGTCTCACGGTGCACATCAACCTGCTGCTGGGCAGACCTGCCTCATGCTGCAAACTCATTCTGCAATTTCAACCCCCCTCACCAGCAATAGGTCCTCTTATCAGAACCTAAAACTACCACTTCAATCAACTCGAGTCAGACCTTAGATTCTACTGCTCTTGTATAAAAAAGTGATACACCACAGGCCCATGTGCAAACAGGTCACCTCTGAACACTGGGCTCATAAGGAAGATGGCAGCACAGTTTTGCTCCTATCAAAACATTTTAGTACCATCAGTAGCAAGCAGCCTGCTACCCAGGAATATACATGTACCACTGTGGAGAGAGGCTAAAAAGATTACTGAATCCCAGAGGACAAGAATGTGAACTACAAATACAAACCATTCTAGTCGTCTTTGTTTTAAAGATTGGTAACTTATTCACAGCTAGGTTTCCATCTGTGTTATTAGCACATAAACTTAGAGCAGTTTAGAAAAGGTTCTCGGAACATCCTTTGAGTCATCCACAAATATCAATTTGCCTGCTGCTTTGCAAGCACTGTGCTAATCACTCTCTCATCTGAGATGTGAAAGGATGTTGGGGCCATGGATAGAGTGGTAGGCAATATAAGGTTTGAAGACAATAGGAAATGAATATGCCTACTGAGTATATAGTATTATACTAGATGTAATATATTAACAAGTTAAATTATTTAAGAAGTTTCTACATCTATTTTAGGAAACGGAAGATGTACATGCAAAATAACTCTACCATTTCTTTTTCTTTTTTTTTTAAACGGAGCTTTGCTCTTGTTGCCCAGGCTGGAGTGCAATTACGTGATCTTGGCTCAGCGCAATCTCCGCCTCCCAGGTTCAAGTGATTCTCCTGCCTCAGCCCCCCGAGTAGCTGGAATTACAGGTATGCGCCACCATGCCCAGCTAATTTTGTATTTTTAATAGAGACAGGGTTTCTCCATGTTGGTCAGGCTGGTCTTGAACTTCAGACCTCAGGTGATCCGCCTGCCTCGGCTTCCCAAAATGCTGGGATGCTGGGATTACAGGCGTGAGCCACCACACCCGGCCTTTTTTTTTTTTTTTTTTTTTTTTCTTTTTTTGAGACAGTCTCACTCTGTTGCCCAGGCTGGAGTGCAGTGGTGTGATCTCAGCTCACTGCAGCCTCTGCCTCTTGGGTTCAAGCAATTCTCCTGCCTCAGCCTCCCGAATAGCTGGGATTACAGGCACCTGCCACCATGCCTGGCTAATTTTTGTATTTTTTGCAGAGACAGGGTTTCACCATGTTGGCCAGGCTGGTCTCAAACTCCTGAGCTCAAGTGATCTGCCCGCCTCAGCCTCCCAAAGTGCTGGGATTACAGGCGTGAGCCACCATGCCCGGCCAGAACTCTACCATTTCTTACAGAGTATCAGCAAAGAAAATTAATAGAAAATTTTAAAAACTATGTAAACAGAGAAGAGAGCAGTAAATAGAGAAAACAGGACCACAAACAGAGGTCAAGATCAAACCTGGGAGAGTATATATTTCGTGCAATGCTAACTCAAGGAAACTTTTCTGAGATTAAAAATAAAACTTGGTCTATCAATAATAATTAAAAATTTTTACTTTGCAGAAATGGAGTAAGGCAAGTTTCCCTGCTAGTGGTTGATTATAGGTCTCTAAACAGATAAACTAATATGTACCCAGTGAAATGGCACATAGTATATATTTCCACTGGGTTCTATTCTTTACATTTAGAACACTGTTCCTTGAGACTAGAAAGTAGAATTAATCTACCTTGTTTCTAACAAATGTACTTCAAAATGCAAGCTTATTTTGAGAAGAGAAATTTAAAAATATATCTGTAGAGGACAAAAAATATATAATTTAGGAAGAGCTGAATATTTAATGGATTAGTGGGTTAGAAGAGGAAGAACAATGTTGATAACATGCAGAAATACATCTAAAAACACAGATTTGAAAGAACCAAATATTATGTTACTTATTTAGCGATGACAAAGCATAGAGATGATAAGGGACTGATACCTACATAAGAATTTATGTATCTCAGTGGGTGAGAAATTCGTGTTTCATTTTGTTCAAGCACCTACTGTCTCCAGTGTATACAAACATCGTGACTTTTCTCTTGAGGATGAGGCATAGCAGTGGTGAACAGGAAGGCTTGTCTTATCCTCTGTGCTAAGAGAAAGTCGCAATATTCTGCAAGGCTGCAACATGCCATTTACTAAACAACCAGCAACATCGCTAGTCTTTTTAAACAACATTGATAAATAAAAACAATGATCTAGGGGAGATTCTAATTTTTCGATTGACTAGAGAGCTGAGGACAGTACATTAGCCCTTTTAACTGCTTGATAGTTGTAAGCAAAATAAGACAACACAACAGTACCAGGCAAATTGTTAGTGAAGGCAGCAAACTATAGAGAAGAAACCAACATATTTAGCAAGAAGAAACTGCTACACTATTTCCCACACTATGCTATGCAAACAAATTATTCACTTCTACAATATGCCAAGGAATACAGTGTTATTTAGAAAATATATTCTCTCACCTCTAGCTGTAACAGCAGCTAAGCACTACCTCTTCTTCATACTCTACTGAGAGTTGCAGGATCTCTCTCATCAAGATATGATAGTACTCACAGCACTTCTGAACTCACTGCTGAAAACGACCATTAGCTGTGATATGGGACTAAAGACAAGTACACAATTACCAGGAACTAGGTAACAGTCAAATGGTGAATAATTTTAAATCGCTTTAAAGACTTTATAATGTTTTTCTTTTGAAAAGTTGTAAAGACACTTAAAATTGACCAATGATCTGTCAAATTCAATTGTCTAATGATTTTAATCCAACCCCTCTGAAACATTCCTATTAAGATATAAATTTATGGCTGGGCATGGTGTCTCACGTCTGTAATCCCAATACTTCGGGAGGCTGAGGCAGGCAGATCACCTGAGGTTTGGAGTTCGAGACCAGCCTGGTCAATAGCGTGAAACCCCGTCTCTACTAAAAATACAAAAATTAGCCGGGCGTGGTGGCGGGTGCCTGTAATCCCAGCTACTTGGGAGGCTGAGGCAGGAGGATCGCTTGAACCCAGGAGATGGAGGTTGCAGTGAGCCGAGATCGCACCATTGCACTCCAGCCTGGGCAACAAAAGTGAAACTCCGTCTCAAAAAAAAAAAAAAAAAAAAAAAAAGATACAAATTTATATGTCAGTTTTTCATTGTTTCATGTTCAGAGGTCACTGTGTCATCGTCTATATTCAAAACCTATGTTAAAATAAGAATGTGACACTCTAAACTCTAAGTAATGCTACAGCAATAGCTCAACATATCTTAACCATAAAATCAGACATTTTGCTAACACAACTGAAATAATTCACTGGAACTTACTAACATAGCTGCTTCAGAAGCAGAAACATCACAGACGTCTAAGAAGAAAAACTTAAAGCCATGTATGGTTCTGGTAGAGAATCTGAAGGGAATGTGGAAACTGAAAAAACATCAAGTTTAAGTCAAAGGTTCTGTGACCACTAGAGGGGCTGGAAATGGGGCTCTAAGATGTTCTGTCACCAGGTCCAGTGACAGCACACTAGATATCACCGTATCAACAAATTTCTATTCTGATAAAGTATTGCCATGTACTTAGCCAATGGGCCTGTAGATTATAATGAGATAAGCCCACACTGATATAACCTAGGAAATAAATAACAAGACTAACAATGGAAGCTCCAGTTGGTGTCTGGCTACATGCACCACAGCATCAACAGACCACCTAATAACACAGGGAGGAAAACAAAAACACTGCATTTTTGTGTAAGAAAAGAACAGGAAAAGGATTAACTACATTCTTTCCCCCCATGCTTACATTTTTAAAATTCCATTAGTATCTTGCCAGATTTTCAAGAGAAAGGCTGTGTGCATCAGAGTTAACTGGTATGATAGGCCATGGGAGAATAAAACCAATAAGAAACCTTTCTGTTCTGCACTTCACAGGGCTGTCACTCGTACTAGAAAAACGTCACTTTGAAGCCCTGTTTGCATTCCATTTTTAACTAGAGGGAAGAGGATGGAGGTCTTTGGTTTCTATGACAACCCAGATGGGCCATAATACAAGATACTTACAAATGTTCAATTGCAGGGATGCCAAATCAAATTAAGGCAGAGTTAGCACTACTTCATAAAAACTAGATGGGGAGAAAACAAAATACTTATGGCAAGACGATGCCATTTCTAGAAGTGGTTCGGAAGGATTTCATGAGAAAATATAAAGAAAAGAGTGACTATTTTTAGTGAAAACAAAACAGTAAAACTAATATATAAAAATAAAGCTCCAATTTACATGAGTAAATGCTTTCATTAAAATTTAGACTACTGAAAAATTACTACTTCACTTAATGTTTTTAAACACTCCCTTTCAAATAACATGATATTCATTAGTGATTTAAATCATTACAATCTGGCACACTGGGCTTGGTTTTAATGGTGGGTTGAGCTCCTTTGGGCAACTTTTTCTTTTGCTCCATCCTCACCATTTGTTCCTATATTTGGCCTTTATAACTAGAATGCATAGTCCTCAAAATATTTGTGGAATAGCTAATGCTTCAGAAATAAACTAATTTGTAACTTGTACTTCACTACAACTTGTAAAATTTATTAACTTTCCAATAATAACCTACCATATCTCTTTCCATTTATAAATGATGATTTATTTGAGAACCACCCTCAGCAAATACTTCTAAGCTTTTGAAAGCACTATTTGGGGAAAAAAAAAAGGGAATTCACACATGGCCTCTTTCATTTAAGGGCAGAAAATGCTGTATATTCAAACTTCATAAGGGAACTTATTTAAGTCACAGATATTACCATTAGACAAAGGGGATGTCATATACACCTTTAAGGGATATAATGAAGAACTTTGGACTCTGTTCCCGTAAAATGTCCTATGTGTGCAAACGTATACAAAAATTTTGCACACATTTCAGGGAATTTAGAGGCACCCCCCTCAAACCCCTCCACAGAACTAGTTTTATCTTTATTCAAAAGTCCCTTCTTCCCCAAGGCCAAAATGTGTAATGAAAAAAAAGTCTCTAGAACAAAGCAAAACAAAAAAACACCCAATGTATTTAACATTAAGTAGATCATTGGTACCTTTTTACTTAAAACACAGCTCAAATTAAATGAATTCAAATAAAATGAATTAATTGGATAAATATCTGCTACAGAAATTTTACTAAAGATTGAATACTATGATTTCTAACTGTTTTGGATTTGCAAAATCAGGTAAGTTTCTGTGACTTTCTTTTCTCCCCCAGATAGCATAAACCCATTTAAAATTATCTTGAGACATTCTGAGACTATAAAAACAGGAGTAGAATAATTTCCTCAATAGAATCTTTTTAAAGCTCAGATTATTTCTTGCTTTGAAAAGAAAATCTGTATATGAGAGTGCCACTAAAAAAAGTCCTAAAAACTTTGTACATATACGGTACGGAGGAAAGAGCTTGGGCTAAAGGCTAACATTTAAAAAAAAAAATGCTAAGTTTTCTTTTCACACCATCTATGTGTCTAGTCATCACTCAGCCTCTCTTTGGTGTTAATACTGTTACAAAATGAGGATAATACCTATCCTCTCCCTCACTGCTAAAAGAAAAAAATATTTTATAAAACTAAAGAGTTATAAAATATTCAATATTCATAGTACTAATAATGACACTAAAACAAGAAATTGATAGCTTAAAAATGCTGATGAACTTGATTTTTAAAACACCATAAAGCTGCCCTGCTGCCCATAATGATGATGACATTTTCACGAAGGGCAGAGTGAGAAAACGCTACAATTCTCACTAGGATGATGACTAGTACTTATAGAAGATTAAAAATAAGAATGATATATTATGTAGAAGAGAAGTAAAGATGGAAGTATGAGTATGGCTCAGCACACTACAGAGCACATGAATTTTAATTTGAAAAGTACTGGCAAGGCCTTGCATGCAGGCCCACACAAGTGCTTTTAAAAGCTTCATTACACTCTGCAGACATTTGCCCTTCATCAATTGCTTCCTATGCCAGGATTTCCTTTTTGAGTGTTGCAACCTAATATTCTTCACCCAGGCAACCATAGCCTATTTTGGAAAGGTTCCCTTTTTCAGAAGCCTCAGTGCTGTTTCCATTTGGAAATACATCTTTATGAAAATATGTATCATCCTCAGAACAAAAATGCTTCAATATATTAAGTTTCAGCTGTAAGTGATATTTTTAGAAAAGTGGTAATTTCAGAATCTCTGCTTCAAAATTACAGAGTTGGTTTTTTTAAATGGAGTCACAAAGTAGAAAATTAAAAAGATATACCAATGAATAAAATCCTGTCTCCCCTTTTTCTTATCCCATTTCATTTAAAAATGTTTAAATTTATTTTCCATAGATTCTTAAAATCATTGAATTATGCATACTGGTAAGAAATTTCATCCAATATTCATCTTCATAAAAACCAAATAACTCAATGCAAAAGAGCTCTTAACAGTCAATTTTCTAAGAAATGGTCTGACATCACAGATGGTGTTTTCTGTATAACAAAGTGAATCAATTTGAGATGTCTTGGACACTGCAAAAAACTTGTACTTTTGACCAAAGGAAATGAATTTCACTTTTAATAGATAAGAAATAAGAGACACTGGGGCGTGGGGAAGGGGTAGAGGAGAAAACGAAGTCCTTGTTCTAAGATTATATTAAAAGCTACTTAAAACATATAAGTGACAATATTTCATAAACTGAAATATTTTATGAGTAGCTATGACACAATATTCTCTATTATTTTCTTCAACATAAAAGTTTTAAAGAACTGTGCTCATTTGACCTCTTATCAAACAAAAACTCATTTTTCTTCATATTGGTTTGCATAGCACAGACTATTACTTTTTCATAGCACTTAAATTTTACTGTGGATGAGGGCTGTATCTGCCAGGCCTAGAATGCTTTCCATTGAATTGTCTCCTCAAGACTAAAGGACTCATCATCAAAAAGATGTCTTTGTAAAATACAGTTTATGCCTCCTGAAAATACCATCTCTCCCTCTCTTCCATTCACTACACACATACTTACATGTGTTCAAAATTTATTCCCCTTCTTTATCATGGCTACCCTCAAGAAAAAACACAGGGAAACAGATAAGCACTACACAACAACGTTTACTTTTTCCCTTTACAATAATATTTGTCTCTTACTGCAATGTCTCTGAATATGGAAAATGAGATTATGCAGTTAAATTTTAACACATGCACGTATACACCCAACTAATACAGCAGTCCCCCCCAATCAGTAATTTCACTTTCTGCAGGCTCAGTTACCAAGAGCGACTGCAGTCCAAAAATTCAGGTTGGGCATCTTTAATCTGAAAAATCTGAAATCCAAAATGCTCCAAAATCCAAAACTTTCTGAGCACTGACGTGATGCCACAACTGGAAAATTTCACACCTGACCTCAAGTGATAGATCATAGTCAACATGCAGTCAAAACTTTCATGTACAAAATGATGTAAAATATTGTATAAAATTAATACAAATTTATGCTTGGGACCAGAAGTGTTTCAGATTTTGAGATTTTTCAGACTGTGGAATATTTGCACAATATATTTACGCCTTGTATATACCAAATAATCTTAGGCAGTTGCTTTTTCTGGTTGAAGGTTTCTAAGATAATAAGAAAAGCAAAATCCTCATTTGCAATATTAATTTAATGAATGGGCACCAAATGTTCAGACCTTCCTGTTCTGACTTATAAAACAGGTTATTTTGACTCCATTGGCAAATGCCCCTGATTATTCTCAGCTTTTTATTACATACTAGGTAAATGAAACGATCAACGATCCTTTTACTAAGAAATGTGAACTGCCTTATACTGGAATAGTTAAATAAACATTAGGGGAACCATCAGCACCAGCTACTTACTCCCTATGAGCAATGAATAAAAGAATAATATTTGTAGCACAATTAAGCCTCCATAGCTCAAGATGGATCATCCCAACAATTCTGAAACAATTTACTCTAGCTGTATGAATCTGATCATAAAGAAAAAAGAAACAGTTCTAATGAAATGTGGAAACGCTTTTTTTGCATGTGAAACGTATTTATTTCTTTAAAAAACTTCAACTTCAGAACTCTTAAGAACAGTAGGAAAAATAAAACATATAATTTTAAAAGTTTAATTATTTGGAGCCTACAAATGCCTGTGGAAAAGCACAATTTTAAACTTTGAAAATGGGCTGGTCTAATACAAAACAGTCTTTGTAGATAATAAATAATTCAAATTCAGACAAGAGAGAATTAAAGAATTGGGATGTTCACTGTTATTTTACATTTACGATTAAAGAACCAGATTAACTGACAAGTAGACCACTGTTGACATAGTTCCTATAAATAAGAGCCAAATGATTTTAAAATTAAATGTTATAAGCTTCATGCTTTAAAAAATGTGTGCTCCCCATTTTCATTTGTTTTCCAACACTTCCAGAAGCCCAAACAAGAATTACTTTAATAGGGCAAAAAACCATGAGAAATCAGTAAATTCTTAATCTTTCGGTTGTATATACAATTAGGGCAAACGCTAAGTCAAATCCAGAATTAATAAGCACCTAACGAAAGACTGCAACTTGTTATAGTTCTTTAGTTTGGATAAATCTGCCCTCAGTGTTCTATCTTCCTAAACTTTCTGAATAACCTCCACAAATCACGCTATATAAATAACAAGGAGTCTAAAAGTTTACTGCCACACTCACTCTCTAAAGATACTAAAATCAGTTCATCTACACAGGCAGCTGTCTGCCTGAGCTAGAGGATGAAGTTATGCCTTAATGAATTAACGCCATCTAGTGGGATCAGTGAGATTTCAGCTGAAACTAGTTTACAACAGGTTACTACAATCTATTCAGCTGGTCAAATGTCTTATTTAAAAAGATACACTCGTATTAACTATTGAACTGTCTTAAATGCCTATTAGAATGTGATATACTTGCCTACAATAAAAATGGCACAAAAATATTTTAAGACCAACAAACCCTCCCTTGGAATAATATTTCTATTCTTTCCTTCAAAGGCACAAAATACAAATCAACAGGTACTAACAATACGTATTTTCAAAGATCTCAGAAAATGCGAAGTCAAAGTCAGAACAACAGTCAGTAAAATTTAAAGATAACAATAACAAGAGCTATTATTTACTTATTAGGTGCCTAGCATATGCCACACACTTCACAGTTTTAATCTTCAGAGCTTTCCTGCAAGCTCGTTTGACAAGTGATTTCCCATTACAAAAACACTTAAATATAGAGTGACTAACTTAAAAAGTGATCTTTCTTCCCTCCAACCAACCATAACGTGACGAGACATCTATCAACACTAGCTCACTGCATACCTACCATGTGTTCAAAAACATGCAAAGTGATAGTGAGGTTCTAAGAGATGAAAAGAGCCCCCTGACTTTTCAAGGAATCCAGGTAGTGCTGAAGCCAGGAATCTGTGGCATTTTACAGAAGATACTTCCATCTACCTTTCTTCTTCTTCTTCTTTTTATTTTATTTTATTTTATTTTTTTGAGATGGAGTTTCACTCTTGTCGTCCAGGCTGGAGTGCAATAGTGTGATCTTGACTCACTGCAACCTCCACCTCCCAAGTTCAAGTGATTCTCCTGTCTCGGCCTCCTGAGTAGCTGGGTTTACAAGTGCCCACCACCATGTCCAGCTTATTTTTGTATTTTTAGTAGAGATGGGGTTTCACCCTGTTGGCCAGGCTGGTCTCGAACTCCTGACCTCAGGTGATTCGCCTGCTGTGGCCTCCCAAAGTGCTGGGATTACAGGTGTGAGCCACCGTGCCCGGCCCCATCTATCTTTTATGATAGTTTTACTGTTAATTTTATTCACATTAAAAATAAACTGCTGGCATGAATATTAAATCCATCATTTTAAAATTTATTTACATTAATTTAAATCAAAAAACGATGTGAAAGAAGTGAGATGTGTACCCTTTACATAACCTAACAATGGACATATTCTTCCTTTAATTTCCATTAATCTGACTTATTTTTATCATTTTCAAATTTTAGAACAAGGGACTTTTCCATCTTACTCCTCAGTGGAATGTCAGTCTTTAAAAAGGTACAGGATCTATCACAATAATCCGTGTTATTATGTTATTTTCATTTTTAATCGCATATCTGCTTCTTCTTTTTCTGTTTGTACTTGGGATTACCATGCTCCATGTAAGAACAGAAGGGAACTAAAGTAAAATGTGTTTAACGTTGTTCTAGCCACCGATTGGTAGGTGAAAATTAACACGAAGTGAAGTCCAGAAAGCAACCTGCAAACTATCCCATTTTCCATTTGGGAATGTTAACTTTAACATTTCAGCACCTTCCCCTACAGTGTGTATTTGTTTACTCACATACGCCCATACACCCCATCATGTAAAATGCTAGACTAATCTATAATGTTCAGATGATAACTCAATAAAATCTCAAAACATTTGTGAGGTCTTCAGTTGAAATTTTCCTCTGTGTGTGTCCTTATTAAAGAAAATGCAGAGCAGAGTTCCACACTGTGAAGCATATCCAGGACACTATGGACCACATATGGCCTGGGTTCTGAAAAGATGAGCTAAACTTAATCAAAATTCCTCTCTTGCTTTCCTGAAGGACTCAGGAAATGGGCAGCATACATCTCATCTTGACCCAGATTTGCTTCAGTAGAGAAGTGCCAATGTCTTGAAAGCTACTCCATGGGTCAAAGGTAGAAGACGGGGAAAGAGTCTGCTTTGATTGGCTGTCAAATTTACCTGTATATCTAGCAAAGGAAAAGAAATGGCAAGATGTGGTGGAAATGTGACTCGGTTTGTGTATGAAAACCTGTTGCTGCTGGACAAGTCACACTCTCTGAGTTCCAGTATATTCATTTGTAAAATAAAATGAAAATAATAATATAATGTATGTTTACATATCTCATATAAATAAATCTGAATATAATTTTTGTTAGATTTAAGTAAATAAATGTAAATTCAACTGCAAAATGTCATGTTTGCAACTGTAAAATGTGAATGCAACTACAAAATAATCTTGTCAACCCTATCCACTCCCATTCCATTACTTATTTGACCAGTGTTCACCCTCCATCTTAATCAGATCCTTCAATCAGACTGGACTCCTCCCTGCTCAGTGAACTCAACAAATTGGTCCATTTTTTTTGGAGATGGAGTCTCACTGTTGCTCAGGCTGGAGTGCAGTGGCATGATCCCGGCTCACTGCAACCTCCACCTCCTGGGTTCAAGCGATTCTCCTGCCTCAGCCTCCCGAGTAGCTGGGATTACAGGCGTGCACCACCATGCCCAGCTAATTTTCTATATTTAGTAGAGACAGGGTTTCACCATGATAGTCAGGCTGATCTCCAACTCCTGACCTCAGGTAATCTGCCCGCCTCGGTCTCCCAAAGTGCTGGGATTACAGGGGTGAGCCACCACGCTCGGCCATTAGTTCACATTTCTAACCTTCTGTTGATGATGTTCCCTGGTCCTGGAGTACCTTTTTTCTTTCACCCAATTCTGTTTATCCATCTACCTTTGAGGGTTCTGATACATTCCATTTCCTTTATAAAACTTTTCTTGACTCTACCTGCCTAGAATGATCTGTGAAAACCTATTATACCAAGTGTCTGAACCATACAATTTAACATCTAAACATGTAACGATAATAGCAGCTGCACACATTTTATTATAGTACTTACTATAAGGCAAGCACAGTTCTAAGCACGCTATGTATTACATAATTTAATCTCAAAGCAATCCTAGGACTTATGTACTATATAGTATGCTCTTTTACAGATGGAGAAACTAAAGCACAGAAAAGTAACTTTCCAACACTCCAAAAGTAACAAATACAGAGCCAGAGCAGACTTCCAACTTGGGCAGTTTGGCTACAGAGCCCATCCACTTAGCCACTGCACAATACAATTAATATAATTCTGCTCGTTCATTGTGTCCTGCTTTGTCTTTTGGTCCAGAATGTGTGGTTACTCAGGATAACAGTCATTTCATCTGGTATAACTCTTTCATCACCTTGCATTCTTCCGGCTTACACAATTAGGCGCTCAGTGCTTCCTTGAAACAGATAAAGGGGCCGTCAGTCACCTAACAGTATTTTCATTAAATAAGTATCCTAATTTGTTCAGCTTCTAACAAAAGATTATTCCTGCTTCTATCCCAGAATCGAAAACTTTGGGGAAGTCTGAGGAACATTCATTTAGTCACTTAACAATATCACACTAGAAGAAAGGGGAGAAAAATATGCCAAGTTTGAGAGCCACTGCAGGAATGAGAACAATCATTTAAAGACAAAAACTAAAGCTCTCTCCTGATTTACACTCATGAAGCAATTTCTAAAGAAATGGGCATTTCTAAAGAAAATTAGTAATGGAGATTTAATAATTCAATGATTAAGTCACTTGGGACCAGGAACAGTCCAAAATATACAAGTATTTTTAAAATGTCAGCATTTTGTAAATATAACTGACATTACAGTTAACAAAGGCTTTTCTCTTAAATACATTATGTTACTTATACCTCGCAACAATCTTGTGAAGATACTTTACAGAAGAATCACATGAAACTCAAGGAGATTTAGTAATTTGTCTAAAATTATACAGGTAAGTGGCAAAGCCAGAAACCAAATCTTTGTTTCCTGATTCTAATGCCTGAATTTCTTTCTGCTTTACAACACTGTTTGGGAATAGTGGTATGAGTAACTCAAAATTAAATTATATTTGGCACTGGAGTATGCTTTTTGGGGTCTCATCTTTTGGTAATTCATAATACTGCAAGTCAGCAATCACAAAACAAAACAATCTTGGCTGTGGAAGAAATAACAGGTTTTCTAAGCCAGTGTGCAAAGCCTTGACCCACAGAAGTTAGAGAAGAACAAGGAATCAAAATAAATGTATTTCTGTGCCTCTCTTTTCCCCTTATCTTGGAAATTCACTGTGTCTCTCCCTAACTAACTCTACACCCCTACCCGGTGGACTGAGGATAATAACGATCAGTTCATTCATAAGTCTGAATTGTTGGGGGCAATTAAAGTAACCAGGCAGTGAACAGCATCATACCAGCAACTTTCTCTCCTACTATAATAAATAAGCATGATCAAGTCTCCTCTGTATAAAAAACTTTCTCTTTCTCTCTCTCTCTCTCACACACACACCCCTCTCAAAAAAGTGATCAACGGAGTGCCCAACAGAAAATAGGCATCTGCTCAATTATAGTTCCCTTTCCCCTTTATCACAAAACTTCTTAAAGAAGGTACTGGACTCTTTGATCTTGCCACTAGATTGTGGGCTCCTTGAGGGAAAGAATTAACTGTTTTAATTTGTAACTTCACTAAAAAGTGGAAAAAGCCTTTTTTCTTTTTAGCGAAAAAGCTTCGCTAAAAAGCCTGGCTAGTGGTAGGGTGTATAAAAGTGTTCAATGAGGTTGGGCATGGTGGCTCACACCTGTAACCCCAGCAGTTTGGGAGGCGGAGGAGGGCAGATCACCTGAGGTCAGGAGTTCAAGACCAATCTGCCCAATATGGTGAAACCCTGTCTCTACTAAAAATACAAAAATTAGCTGGGTGTGGTGGTGCATGCCTGTAATCCCAGGTACTCAGGAGGCTGAGGCAGGAGAATCGTCTGAGCCCAGTAGGCAGCAGTGGGTGGAGATGGTGCCACTGCACTCCAGCCTGAGTGACAGTGCAAGACTCAGTCTCAAAAAAAAAAAAAAAAGTGTTCAATGAACCAATTGTTGAAGTAAGAAGACTGGCAATTTCTAAGATACTTTCTCGCTCTGGAAATCTAGGATTTCAAGACATGTCCCACTTGGTGGTACTAAGCACTGCTTTTCATTTCTAAATTCAAGAAAGAGTTTTGGTTTAGGTCCTTTCTCTTTTCTGACTCCTGCAGAATACAGATGTTCTTTCAAGCAACGTTATTTAGCTAACAAAAGTTCCCTAAAGCAAAATAGTGGATGTCCATGAGCTTGGCAGGGGGGAATTTTAGAGTTTTTATTTACTGCTTGATTGCAAAGAGAAAAGAATCACTCTTAACTCTTACCTTCTTTTTATTCTGTCTATGCAACACAACAAAACAAAAAGAGCAAAAACTTCTTTAGTGTAACACTAATTTTAAAACATTATGCACAAAAATTAGAAGCAACCTGCACACTCTAGGTCCTTCACTCTATCTAGATTTCCAGATGACTATCACCTTCTTTACTTCCTGTCCATCCTGGGACCCACGATAAACCACTTCTACTATGTTCTCCCTCACACTAGACCCCTTTTCCTTTTGACCTTCATAATCCCTAGTCCTGAGCTGTTTGTTACTACTGGAAAGAATCCTTCAACCAGGCCAAAGGCTCTGCCTGAAGTTCATGCCATCTTTACCCTAACCTTCTAATCATCCATGTGTGATCATCTATCCATTTCCCTCAGAAAGTATTCAAATCTTTGTCTTTCCTGACCTCTTTGTGCAACTGCACTATTACTGACCATGCTCTTCTTGGGCCTCTCTGCTTTCCTGTCACCATCTGCTTAATTCTCCTTCTCTTGGCCCTGAATGCTCCTTCTTAGACCCTTTTATATTCAGATGCTTTTCAAGTTTCTGTCTAGGCCTTCTTTGTTTCCTCCCTATAGTCATTCCCTGGGTAACAACATTCAGTCTCAATGAAGCAATTATCTCCTTCACAAACAGTGAAGGACCACACACCTTGGACAGAATTCTGGCCCTCATCACTAGCTATTTGGTCTTACGCAGGTTAACTCACGACAGTCTCTGTTTAGTCACCTCTTAAACAGAGATAAAAGTAGCTACCTCAAAGGGCTGTGAAGATTAAATGAGGTAACATATATCATTATAAAGTACCTAGCACGGTGCCTAGAACATAGTTGAGGTCAGTAAATCTGTATCTCTAGCGCTGGCCTCTCCTGCAACCCTACACTCACATTTCCAATTGTATGATAGACATTTCTATCTTAATATCCCACCACCAACTCAAATCTGGCCTGCTTAAGACCAAACTCATTGTCTTCCGTCTCTTGCAGTTTCTCATCTTAATGATACCCTAAGAGCTCATGCTGCGATTTCTAAGCATATTTACTTCATCACATCCCCCCAACTCTTTACATCTAATTAGTCTTTGCACTGTCTTGTATTTCAGTCCTCATGGGGGGAAATTTACCGTCAGTCCCCCTTATTCTTGGGGGATATGTCCCAAGACCCCCAGTGGATGCTTGAAACCGCAGATAGTACTGAACCCTATATACACTACGTTTTTTCTGACATATTCACACCTATGATAAAGTTTAATCTGTAAGTTAAACTTATTTAAACCCGGTTAAACTGGGCATTAGTATATACCCAGTAATGGGATTGATGGGTAAGAGATTAACAATATCTTATAATAACACAATATTATATACTATAATAATGTGAGATGAGTGGCATAGGCACTGTGAATAGAAAATTCCAGAAAAAATAAACCATAAGGTTTAAACTGCATGCTTAGAGTAGCCTGATGAAATCTCTCCCTGTCCCACCCCTCCCCACCCAGATTGCCATTGGTCACTTAGTAGCTATCTTGGTTATCAGATCAACTGTGGCAGTATCAGTGCTGTGTTTCAAGTAACCCTTATTTTACTTAATAATGGCCCCAAATCGAAAGAGTAGTGATGTAGTATTTTTGGGCCTCAGTTGACCGTGAGTAACTGAAGCCACAGAAATGGAAACCGCAGGTAAGCGGGGGAGTACTGTGTAATGTCTTCCTAACTGATCTCTCCCCATCTAAAGTAGATACAGTCATGTGTTGCTTAATAACAGGGATACGTCCTGAGAAATGTATCCCTAGGTCATTTCATTGCTGTGTGAACATCATACAATGTACTTAAACTTAGATGGTTCGGCCTACTACACACCTGGGCTATATGGTAATAGCCTATTGCCTATGGGCTAAACCTAGGAGGATGTTACTGTACTGAATACCATAGGTAACAATGGTAAGTATCTGTGTATCTAAATACATCTAAAAATGGAAACACTACAGTAAAAATACACTATGAAAGATGAAAAATGGTAAAGCAGCTTGCAGGACTGGAAGTTGCACTGGGTGAGTCAGTGAGTGAGTGGTTAGTGAATGTGAAAGCCTAACACGTTACTATACACTACTCTAGACTTTATAATACTGTACACTTCGGCTACGCTGATTTTAATTCCTTTGAAAAACATTATAATTATATTTATTCATTTTAGATTCAGGGGGTACATGTGCAGATTTCTTATAACAGCATATTTCATAATGCTGAGGTTTGGGCTTCTATTGATCCTGTCACCCACATGGTGAACATAGTACCCAACAGGAAGTTTTTCAACCCTTGCTCCCATCCTTCCCTACTCACTTTTGGAGTCCCTAGTGTTTACTGTTCCCATCTTTATGTCCAAGTGTACCCAATGTTTAACTCCCACTTATAAATGAGGACATATAACATTCGGTTTTCTGTTTCTGCATTAATTCCCTTAGGATAACGGCCTCCAGCTGCAGCCATGTTGCCGCAAAGGATATTATTTTGTTCTTTTTTATGGCTGTGTAATATTCCAGTGTATATGTACCACATTTTCTTTATCCAATCCACTGTTGATGGAAACCTAGGTTGATTCCATGTCTTTGCTACTGTGAATAGTGTGGCAATGAACATACAAGTGCAAGTGTACTTTTTGGTAGAATGAGGTATTTTCCTTTGGGTATATATCCAGTAATGGGATTGTTGGATCAAGTGGTAGTTTTATTTTTAGTTCTTTCAGAAATCTCCAAATGGCTGAGGCTGAATTAATTTACATTCCCACCAACAGTATATGTGCTCCCTTTTCTCCAGAGCCTCTCCAACACCTGTTATTTTTGACTTTTTAATAATAGTTATTCTGACTGGTGTAAAGCGGTATCATTGTGCTTTTGATTTGCATTTCTCTGATGATTACTGATGTTCAGCATTTTTTCAAATGTTTTTTGGCTGCTTGTATGTCTCCCTTTAAAAATGTCTGTTCATGTTGTTTGCCCACTTTTATTAATGGGGTTATTTATTTTTTGTTGTTGTTGATTTAAGTTCCTTACAGATTCTGGATATTAATCTTTTGTTGGCTACATAGACTGCAAATATTTTCTCCCATTCTGTAGGTTCTCTGTTTGCTCTGTTGACAGTTTCTTTTGCTATACAGAAGCTCTTTAGTTTAATTAGGTCCCAAATGTCAATTTTTGTTTTTGTTACAATTACTTTTGAGGACTTAGCCATACATTCTTTGCCTAGGCCAATTTCCAGAAAAGTATTTCCAAGGTTTTCTTCTAGGATTCTTAGAGTTTGAGATTTTAAAAATGTATTTCTTCATTAATAAATTAACCTTAGCTTAGTGTAATTTTTTTGCTTTTATAAAGTTTAATTTTTAAACTGACTCTTTGTAATAACAGCTTAAAACACATTGTACAGTTGTATAAAAATACTTTTTTTATCCTTATGTTTTTAAGTTTTCTATTTTTAAATATTTAAACTTTTTGTAACTTTTTAAGCATTTTAATTAAAGACACAAACACACACATTAGCCTAGGCCTACACAGGGTCACAATCATCAATATTACTGTCTTTTACCTCTATACCTTATCCCACTGGAAGGTTTCACGGACAACAACATCCACAGAGCTGTCATCTTCTATGGTAACAATGCCTTCGTCTGAAATACCACCTGAAGGACCTGCCCGAGGCTATTGCTGTTTTACAGTCATCTATCTATCTATCTATCTACCTATCTATCTATCTATCTATGGAGGAGTATATTCTAAAGTAATGATAAAAAGTAAATACATAAACCGGTAACATAGTCATTTATTATTATCAAATATGTACTGTACATAATTGTATGTGCTATAGTTTTATATGATTGGCAGCACAGTAGGTTTGTTTACACCAGCATCACCACAAACATGAGTAATGTATTATGCTACCAAGTAGTTATGATGGCTACTAGGCAACAGAAAATTTTTAGCTCCACTATAACCTTATGGGACCACCATCATATATGTGGTCTGTTGTTGATCTAAATGTCTTTGTGTGACTGTAGATCATTTTGCTAGTAGAACAATCTTTCTCAAAAAGGGATATCACCACATCATTTCTTGACTTAAAATTTCCCAGTCTTCTCCCTAAACTCTCAGGTAAGGCATCTAAGACCCTTAACAACTATACTTCACCTCCCATTATATCCATTCCTTCAACCACTCTGAATTATCTGCTATTTCCAGAACTCAAAATGCTTTTTCCTGCCTCTGTACCTTTGCTTAAATTATTCCCTCTCTCATGCAACACCTTTCCTACCTATCCAAACCTTACCCATTCTAGAAGACCCAGATCAAACACCATTTCTTACATAAACCCTTCCCTAATCCCCTACTCAGGATTAATATCTCCCTTCTCTATATTCAAAGAGCACCCGTGTACAACTTTAAAATGGCACATGACAATCTATTTTACACTGCAATTTGTAGCTTATGTTTTTCTCCTCTACTATACTGCCAGCACCTTGAGAACGTGGGGAGACTAGGTCTTGCTGATTTTATAGCCCACCACCTGGAGCTTGGCAGCCCTCACAAATGTTTGTTAAACTGAACTGAATCATTATATGATTCTATCATCTAGAATGCAGACCTATAGCACTTAAAAAATTAAACAGACACGACCTCAACCAATGATCAAAATTTATATCAGCAATTCTGGGGCAAATCAACATGATGTGCCCTGATGTGATGAAGTCACAAGGTAGTGTTCTTAATAAAAATGTTTAACCTGGATTTTTTTTTTTTTAATTGAGATGGAGTCTCACTCTGTCGCCCAGGCTGGAGTGCACTGGCGTGATTTTGACTCACTGAAACCTCTGCCTCCCAGGTTCCAGCGATTCTCCTGCCTCAGCCTCCCGAGTTGCTGGGATTACAGGCATGTGCCATCACATCCAGCTAATTTTTATATTTTTAGCAGAGACGGGGTTTCTCCATGTTGGTCAGTCTGGTCTCAAACTCCCGACCTCAGGTGATCCGCTCGCCTCAGCCTCCCAAAGTGCTGGGATTACAGGCGTGAGCCACCACGCCCAGCCTACATCTATTAATTTTTAAAGGGCATATTTGCTATCTTCTCATAGTTCTAGCAAAGGAATAAATGAGATTTGTTTTTTTAGCACTCAGAATGACTAAAGAAGTAGGAGATATTAAAGTACATTGAAGGCTAACAAGACTGTAAACTACTGTTTGCAAATAGTACTTGGATGCGTTCTTTTCTTGCTTTGGGTATGTGGACTGATAACTCTGTCTCTCTGTGGTGGTAGGAAGCTCTTTGGTAAGCTGAAACTCCTGACAAGGAAGAGCTCCATATTTGTAAGTAACAGTTCAGGATTTGCCCTTAAGGGGGAAAAAAAAAAAAAACACCTCCCCCATCTCCTCAAAAAAACCAAACTGGAAAAGAAATCATTATCTTTACTCACTATAATATTTTCTTCCAAATTTCTATAAAATTAACAAAGATTACATAAATCAAATGCAAATGATTTTGTCCCTAAAAACTGTTCTTTATAAATACGTACGCTGATAGCAAAAACTAATCTTTCCCCTAGAAATAAACCAAGGTTCCACAGAAAAAGCTATCAAACAGCAAAGCACAGTGTAAACAGCTACCCAAATTGCTCTTATTACTTTGCCTTTTCAACTCTGTAATCTCAATTGGAACACAAAATGAAAATTTATTATTTTGGTTAAATTCATTACTCTAACTAGTTGTAGCGGTTAAAAAATGTGTCCTATGCTTCAAAAGCTTCCTTATAAAAGCATCAAAATGTACCTCCCCAGAATGCCCAATGATCTGTTAGCTGCACATCGTGAAGGTCTGGGCTCAAGCTCAGCACCATCTTCAGGAGAATGTACAGTATAGTATTAACACTTAGCCTCTGGTGTATTTGGCCAGTTGGGAAAAATCTATAGGGGAAAAACAAAAGAATCTCCTTAAAACTGAAAGAAATTTGTCTGAAGACTTCAACTCTCATCAATTCCCAGAAAACAGCTATCCTGAAATAGCCGTCTGTGCATAATTTATGTGTCCATTTAATTGCCTTTTAAATCCCACTAACCTATTTGACTCAATTTCATATGGAAGAGATTCCATACAGGTACGTATGTCACGTGACTTGGCAAAAGATAATTTGGTAAACATGAACAAAATCCTGATATGGACAACACATTTTTTTTTTAAAGTCAAGAAAACCGAGACAGCAATTGATAGCTGTAGAAAAAATGATGATGCCGTACCAAGAATAACTGTAGGTAGGAGCAGATGGTGATAACTCACTTAATGGCACTGCTTACTGCACACCATGACACGCTCTCACAGATGCACATCACCGATTTCTAAAATAACATCTCAGAGTAATGCAATCCAATGCAAGACTTTTTATGACAAAATCAATGTATCATACCGTAAGCAGCAAGAACACACACATCAGGTAAGAAACTAAAACTGTGTTTAAAGACAAACTCATTTGGTCAAAATAAGGCAAGAAAAAGAAAGGGGGAAGAAAATAAGCCTTTCTCATTCTGGAAGTCTAATCTAATTTTTTTTTTTTTTTAAATTTGGAGACTTTGAAACTCACAGACTCCATTTGCAAACTTTTGTGGCTATTAATTTCTCAGTTATTGCTTTTTCGCTTTATCTTCTCTAAAGAGGAAAAGAAGAAACTGCTTTTTAATGCTTTCTAGAAGATAGGGGAAAAGAATGTCACTTTTAATGGTACTTTTTGATTAGCTTGGGATCTGAGTTCCAAATAAAGTCACATCAAAATTAAGTATCATGTCAAATGAATCATCTTAATTTTTTTCACTTGAGAACTAACCCAGACGCTAACTTTCATTGGTAAGCATGTACACCACGCCAAAAAATAAGATGGGCTTTTATAAACTAAGTGGGAATGAACCAGGTCCACACAGCCTTAACATATGGCCAATCCAGGCAAAGCTGGCTAAAAGCAGGGATCAGAGGAATTTAGTTAAACACACTCTACCATACTCCTGAACAAGTTCTGGAGTAGATATTATGGAGTACTATGTTCTTTCTGATGCTATAAATTGCACTCTATTCACCTGTGACCAATTTGTCCAAGATCCAAATGCTTTACTTTTACATTACCTTAAGCAATCAGACGGCATTCCAATCTTAGCAATGAAATTTAGTCCTGTTAGTCTCCGGTGAGATTTAACTGGTTCCTTTGTTTTTATATTTCTGCTTGACAGTTAAACAGTAGCTCTGCTCTAAAAATGATAACACGACATTGCAACACAGAAGCAAGTAAGACATAATACATCTGTGAGTTACATCTCCTAGGTAGAAAAAGACCACACAACCGTAAGAAGCAGGAAAGCCAAAAAGCTTAACTTTCAGGGCTTCTAATAATCTTAATCATCCTGTCATCTCATTTCAAATTGTGTTCTTTTAAGGGCATTTTGCTATTTTCTACATTTTGACTCTTTTTTTTTTTTTTTAGCCATCATTATGAAGAGACCTGAATGATGGGAACTTAGGCCAACTATGAAAAACAAAGATACTATCGTGAAGGCAGGTTTCTCATCACTCCATTTTATTTATCCTGGTTAATGACCACCAGTAAATGGGCAACTCTTCCACTCAAAAGTAATCAGGCTGGGAATATGATTACTTTTTCTTGGATTTGATCCATCCCTACTTTGTGGCATCAGTGGTGTCATTTCCTAATGTCTTCTTTTGTTCCCTGTTGACATTCTCAGACATGGCATTTCATTCACACATCTGCAGAGTAAGATCCTATGACATGTTTGGGGACAACACTAGAATTCCCTGAAGTGGCTGCTAGTATCCTGCAGCAAACCAATTTTTCATTAGAACTGCCACCAAGGGCCAGGGGCTCCTGCTCTGACACTCACTGTTCGATGGGTCTTTGCGCAGCAGCAGGAGGGAAGCACCGTGTACATATGCAGCGGGTGGAAGTGCTTACCAGGCTTGTGGATTACTGCTGTATCTTTTAAAGCAGGCCCTGGATACAACTAGCTCCCACTTTCACTTTTTCTGCTTCCCTTGCGTCTAACACCATCTGATGATCTGGAATATAAAATACTATCCTCTTTGGTCCTATTTAGCTCTGTAAGTTATGAAATTTCTCAAATATTAACATGACCCAGAGTTCTCTATATTTTATCTTTTGGGGACTGCACCAACTGTACCGACTCCAAATTCAAAAACAACCTGTTTTGAATGCTGATGTCCTATAAAGCCATGATAGTTATGGTTGAAAAACATTATTCTTAAACTAAGCATTTCAAATACAGACAGTCCCCAACTTACAATAGTTTGATTTACAGTGGTACCAAAGCAATATGCATTCAGTAAGCTTCTCAACTAACTTATGATGGCGTTATGTCCTGATAATTCCATCTGAAAAATCCATTGTAAACTGAAAATATTCTAAGTCGAAAGTGCATTTTCCACTTACGATAGTTTCAATGTTATGATGGGTTTCTTGGACCACAACTCCATCATACACTGAGGAGTATCTGAATATGGAAGGGACCATTAGATAGATTCTTTAAAAACAAGAATGAGACAAGGTCTTGCTCTACCACTCAGGTGGGAGTGCAGTGGCAGGATCATAGCTCACTGCAGCCTTGACCTTCTGAGCTCAAGTGATCTTCCCACCTCAGCTTTCTGAGCAGCTGGAACTACAGGTGCAAGCCACCATGCCTGGCTAATTTTTTTTATTTTTTTATTTTTGTTTTTATTTTTTTTGAGATGGAGTCTCACTCTGTCGCCCAGGCTGGAGTGCAGTGGCGCAATCTCGGCTCACTGCAAGCTCCGCCTCCTGGGTTCACGCCATTCTCCTGCCTCAGCCTTCCGAGTAGCTGGGACTACAGGCACCCGCCACCATGCCTGGCTAATTTTTTTGTATTTTTAGTAGAGAAGGGGTTTCACCGTGGTCTTGATCTCCTGACCTCGTGATCCGCCCGCCTCGGCCTCCCAAAGTGCTGGGATTACAAGCGTGAGCCACCGCGCCCGGCCAATTTTTTTTATTTTTTATAGAGATGGGGGTCTCACTCTGTTGCCCAGGCTGGTCTTGAACTTGTGGTCTCAAGCGATCCTCCTGCCTTGGCCTCCCAAAGTGCTGGGATTACAGGGATGAGCCACCGTGCCTGGCCATTAGACAGACTTTTAAAATAACCTCACCACACTTTAAACTATTAACACGTATACACCATACCTCCATCAGTATTGTCAATCTAGAAACAGTATTCATCCTGGGCCAAGCTTCACCAAGGGTGCCACAGAAAGCAATCAAAGCGACCCTTAACGCACGCGTGCATGCATGCATGCGTGTGTGCGTGTGTGTGTGTTCAGAGACAGGGTCTCACTCTGTCATCCAGTCTGGAGTGCAGTGGCATGATCATAGCTCACTGCCTTGAACTCTTGGGCTCAAGTGATCCTCCTGCCTCAGCCTCTCAAGTCGCTGGGACTAAAGGCACACACCACTATGCCCAGTTAATTTTTATGTTATTTTATTTTTTTGTAGAGACGAGGTCCCACTTTGTTGCCCAGGCTGGTCTTGAACTCCTGGCTTTAAGCGATTCTTCCACCTCAGCATCCCAAAGTGCTGGGATTATTATAGGCATGAGCCACCATGCCTGGCCACTTATCTTCTTTGAATTCACATTTCAAGAATTCCTGAGGAGGGGCAGAATAATTCACTTTGGAAAGGAAAAAACCACCACAGGAACAGAAAATACAGGCATCACACTAGCAGGAAAGGAAAAGATCTGTGTGTGTGCAGTGTTCTAGTGAAGCAGAGATAACTAAGCAATATTTTCTTTAAAGAGACATAAATGCTGTAAGGACAGGAACAAGAGAATGACGTAAAAGAACTAAAAATTAATCATATGGTTATTTTTCTATTATAGAACAAAACCATGTACAGTTTGTTTCTTTCTTTTTTTATTTAAGAGACAGGAGCTGGTTGTGGTGGCTCATCCCTGTAATTCCAGCACTTCGGGAGGCCAGGGTGGGAGGATCATTTGAGATCATGAGTTCAAGACCAGTGTGGGCAACATAGTGAGACCCCCATCTCTACAAAAAAATTTAAAAATTAGCCAGGTATGGTGGCTCACACCTGTAGTCCCAGTTACTCGGGATGCTGAGGTAGGAGGATCGCTTTAGCCCAGGAGATTGAGGCTGCAGTGAGCTGTGATCCCATCACTGCACTCCAGCCTGGGCAATAGAGTGAGACCCTGTCTCTTAAAAAAAAAAAAGAAAAAGAAACAAAAAGACAGGGTCTCCCTTTGTCACCTAGGCTAGGTTGCCGTGGCATGATCATGGCTAACTGCAGCCTCAAACTCCTGGGCTCAAGCAATCCTCCAGCCTCAGTCTCCCAAGCAGCTGGGACTACAGGCACATGCCACCATGCCAGTGTAGTTTAACATTTTTTTTTAGAGATAAGGTCTCACTATGTTATCCAGGCTGCTCTCTAACCCCTGGGCTGAAGCGATTCTCCTGCCTCAGCCTCCCAAGTAGTTAAGCAGTTCGGATTACAGGCATGATCCACTGTGCCCGGCTCACATACTGTTAGTTTCCTTTCTTTTTTTTGAGACGGAGTCCCGGTCTATCACCCAGGCTGGAGTGCAGTGGTGCGATCTTGGCTCACCGCAACCTCTGCCTCCTGAGTAGCTGGGATTACAAGTGTGTGCCACCACACTTGGGTAATTTTTGTATTTTTAGTAGAGATAGGGTTTCGCCATCTTGGCCAGGCTGGTCTCGAACTCCTGATCTCAGGTGATCTGCCTGACTTGGCCTCCCAAAGCGCTGAGATTATGGGCGTGAGCCACCGCGCCAGGCCTTGTTATTTTCTATTATAGTATATTTAGGCTAAGGTCTCAGACCTTGAGTGATACGTGGACAATCTGGAAAAGGAACAAAAATAATTAGAAAAAAAGAGAGAGGAAAAGTTAAAGGAATTTGTATTATTTGGTCTGTGAAAGAAGCCAGGGACTTATGAAAGGGTGCAGTTTAAGTGTAAACAATGGTTCCTCAGCCTTCTGTAAGGCAGGCTGGGGTCTGGCAGAGAGACAGCTGATGGCTAATTACTGAGGCCCCTTCTATTTTGAACATTTTGTGAGTCTGTCTTGCACAGGACTATTTTGGCCAGAGCAAGAAGTCATGAGCAGAAGGGATTTACGTAACATTTCGGAACCAGACTAACATTTGGGAAGTGCCAAAACCCATTTCCAAAACCAGGTGAAGAAATTAAGAAAGAAGACTGCTCTCTTTCTAGAAAGGGTTAGGTCAGCATTCCTAAATTGTGTCATATGGAATACTGGTATCCCCTCAGATATGAAAAGGTGTGTTCCTGAAAAAGAGGTTAGTAAATTTACCAAATACCAAGTTAAATACACTTAAATAGATTTTTACTAAAGGATTCTTTATCCTCAGTTGCTAATGTGTGTTAAGAATCACTGAATGGAGGCCAGGCCAGGCACAGTGGCTCACGCCTATAATCCCAACACTTTTGGAGGCAGAGGTGGGCGGATCACCTGAGGTCAGGAGTTCGAGACCAGCCTGGCCAACATGGTGAAACCCTGTTTCTACTAAAAATACAAAAATTAGCCAGGTGTGGTAGCGGGTGCCTATAATCCCAGCTACTCAGGAGGCTGAGGCAGGAAAATTGCTTGAACCCAGGAGGCGGAGGTTACAGTGAGCCAAGATCGTGCCACTGCACTCCATCCTAGGCGACATGGCACAACACCATCTCAAAAACAAACAAGCAAACAAAAAGAATCACTGAATGGCATAGAGCATGTAGCAACCTATAACGTGGGAACACTGATGTTCTAAGGAACACAGTTTGGGAAATACTGGATTAGTTGCAATTGATGATGAAAGCAAGGAAAGGGCAAGCTGGTGTCTGGGGATATCTCCCAGCTTAATGATTTTATATATTGGGCTAACTGAGTTGCTGGTCCTCTTTCTTTCTCCTCCTTCCCATCACGACCTGATCCAGGCGTAAGTCTACCTTCCATTAAATTATTATCTTCTCTGACTTTCCTATTTCTCCCACTTCCATGTCTAGGCTATCAAAACTTTCCCTCCCTCTCTCCCTACATCTCTTTCTTCTGTCCTTCTCTTTTTCTTGTAGCCTCCTTTCTCCCATGAAAGTGCTTTCTGCTTGTTATTAAGCAACATCACTTTTCTTCCATTAAAACAATGCTTTTAATTGCTTTTCACGTAATATTAAGTTTCTCTCTGATGTGGCCATCTAGTTTTGATTCTCTTCTATTTTTTCCTCTATACTTTAATTACTTGTTTAAGACTTAGGGACTTTTGGGCCTGGCATGGTGGCTCATGCCTGTAATTCCAGGACTTTGTGAGGCCAAGGCAGGTGGATCACTTGAGGTCATGAGTTCAAGACCAGCCTGGCCAAAATGGTGAAACCCCATCTCTACTAAAAATACAAAAAATTAGCCAGGCGTGGTGGCAGACCCCTATAATCCCAGTTACTCAGGAGGCTGAGGCAGAATAGCTTGAACCCAGGAGGTGAAGGTTGCAGTGAGCCAAGATTGTGCCACTGCACTCCAGCCTGGGCGACCAAGTGAGACTCCATCTCAAAAAAAAAAAAAAAAAAAAAGAAAGAAAGAAAGAAAGACAGACAGACAGACAGACTTAGGGACTTCTTTAAGAATAAACCTGCCATCCTGATGATCCCTTAATTTCCCTTTTCTCTACGATAGTGACTCCTAGTTCTAGACTAGTCTATAAAGCCATCATCCCTTACTGTTGAACATCCCTTCCAATAAATAATTTCTCACAGGAAGCTACTCAAGATCAGCATTATGCTATGCTGTTCCATCTTGCTTCTTAATCTTGTCATTAACACTATTAGCCAGCTGCGTAATGGTGTTCTAGAAACTTTATGAAAATAAACACACGCTGCCTATCCACAAGGAGCTTTCTCTGAAAGAGATAACAGTGACAGGAATATGTTGAAGGAAAATAATTTTCTCTGGGGCATATGTATACAGATTAAAAAAAAAAACAACTTTTCTCCATCTCCCAACAGAGTATGATTTTATATCACAGACACAAAGAGGTGGAGTCTTCTTCTGTCTTATCCCCATTGAATTTCTTCTTTTCTCAAACTTACTATGTCCCTTTCACACAATATGACCAATAGGAAAGTGAACATTTCAGTTGGTTTTTAGGTCAAATTCAAATACTTTCTGATGAAGTAGATATCCCCTTTCTTCCTGCTTTAGCACCAATTCTAGGCCTTCCATGATAATAGATTAGGTTAGCAGAGATGTCATCTTCCTTGTCTGATCATTTTCTTAATCATGTATAGTTCTGGACTACAAAAGAAAAATTCCTTTACCTGAGAAAAAAATGATTCTCTGGTATCCTAAGAAAATTCCAATTTCATTATGCTTTTTTATTTTTTTGAGACAGAGTCTCGCTGTCGCCCAGGCTAGAGTGCAGTGGCGCGATCTCGGCTCACTGCAAGCTCCGCCCCCCGGGGTTCACGCCATTCTCCTGCCTCAGCCTCCCGAGTAGCTGGGACTACAGGCGCCCGCCACCTCGCCCGGCTAATTTTTTTTTTGTATTTTTAGTAGAGACGGGGTTTCACTGTGTTAGCCAGGATGGTCTCGATCTCCTGACCTCGTGATCCGCCCGCCTCGGCCTCCCAAAGTGCTGGGATTACAGGCATGAGCCACCGCGCCCGGCCTGATTATGCTCTTATAATCTCATTTAAAAAAAAATCACTTTGACTCAATTTCAGGGCTACAGAAAAGTTGTAATGGCACAGAAAATTTCTATATACCTTTCACCCAAATTCCCCCAAAATGTTATCTTTACCACATTTGTTTTATTCTCCTCTCTTGCTCTCTCTCCACAAACACATAATTTTTCTCTGGAATTATTTGCAAGTTGTAGGCATAATATGGCTTTTCATAAGACAGAGTCATGGGCAGATACGTGATGGAGCAAGTATAGGTGATGGGCTGTGACGGCTCACAGCCCACTGCAGAGTGTTTTCAACTTTTATTGTAGGTGAAAATATTTCAAAATAAAATGTTGAGGGGAAAAATCAGAAAATCAACACTGATACAATACTATTATCGCCAGACTTTATGCAGATTTTGACAATGTCCCAAGAATGTCCTTTAAGTAAAAGAAAGTCTCAGATCATGCCAAGTTATCTAAATATATCCCGGCATCAGAGGAAGTTGGCTTTCTGATTATTCGTACTTAGGTGAGAGACCTGGGCTAAGGTTAAACCAAAATAATAAAATATCCAAAACTTCGTTATATTTGGCTTTAAAATTTTCAGTCCTTTGGGGATAGATATATCTATAAAATTATGTTTTGACTAAGTTTTAAAATTAAAATTCCACCCCAGCTCAGTAGCATGGGATATGTTTTGTAGTAAAATGTGCCTTAGGGGAAAACTGCCCGAGGTGGAATATTGAGGTGCAGACAATCCGTGATGTAGATATCATGCACAAGGTACATGAAAGCTGACAATGCATAGGACTTAGAATATCATTCCAATGCTTTATGATCCTTTGCATAAACAGGTGTCAAGGTTATTTTTATTAATGTACCTCTTTTTGGCCCTTTAAAATAAACCTAAGGGAGAGCATTGAGGCTTTTTCCCTTGTGGAAAGCTTTAGCTACCTCTTCTCTACCCTGCTCGCCCCTCAAACAAGTTTATGTGGTAAACTGTTTCCGTATTGAATGGCTGACTGCCTTTTATAATCTGAATTAGAAAATGCAAAAAAAAAAATCCTTTAAAGTCAAACAGTGGAATTAACATATGAGCAGAGCTCCTGTGGGCATTTAAATCCGTAATTAAAAAACCTGAGACACGTTGGCTTGGCAATCGTTATTGTCTAACGTGCACAGATAGCCAAAAGGTACTGAAATGCGACATTCTGTCCCACATGACTCACTCACTCAGCAGAGCCAGCATCACGAAGAATGCTGAGAAGGCCTTACATCTTTAAATGCCTGGCCCACCAAAGGTCTTCTCCCAGCATTGAAAAATGCCCAGAGGTCCACTGGAGAGACTGTTGAGTGTTTGGAACACAGAAAATCTGCTTTTGCTAGCATGCTCCATTTTTATGTAGGAAAAGGAATCCTTTTCTGAAAAATTAAAAGTCTGAGAGCAGGAACACACACGCACACATGCACGCAAATCATCATTCCTATCTGATGTGTGAGAGCACAGCACACAGCATAGCAATCTAGCAACGAGCCTCCCAGATTATAAATAGGCTGCCAATCCAAGCAGCAGCTGTCTCACATCACTCTGCTTTTTCTCCCTGATTTTATTATATTTCAAAGATGATGCACTGATTTCTACAAGTTTTCTCCGTGCTAACAGGTACAACATGCACAGGCCAAGGAAATTTGTTTTTAAGATTATTCACATCAAACAATATTCCATGCTAATCTGCCATTGTTTACCTTATTTATACATGTATAAGGGGTTTAACAGGTTTGCACTCCTGCATTTTTCTGTTATAAATTAAGTCCTCAGTATTATAATTCTGCACTCAATCGCAGTCAACCAAGAAATTGCCTTTATAAAGGCAACTGAGCACCCTGCCCTTTCTGGGCTGGGAAAACAGTACTACCTACACCTGAATGCAGATGCCTGCACAGGAAACACACAAAATACAATGCAATTTGATTAAGTCTTTAATGCACACAACTCTTTCAAGAATGAAGCAAGCCAATCAACAAAATGTACTGCTTAAGATCTTTAAAATACCCAAGTGCTAAAGACATTCTCCTTATTCACCTTCCATCACATGAGGACTAACAAACGGAGCTATGAGAAGACACCTATTGTTCCCATATGGAAAAGCTACTGTCCCAGGAATCAGTATTCAGGGGATACCTGTTAAAGAATGATTTATATCTTCTTTTTATCCTGTTTTCAGCATATAATTCACACTGGAAAAATACTTAAGCCAATATTTTACTTTATTTGTAGTAAGTACATAGAAAATTCTTATTTGAACATCTCAGAACTGTCACTCCCTATCCATGACATAGCCTATCTCATGCCAAAGGGAAGCAGCTGGCACCTACCATTTTATTTGTCAGAAAGGAATTCATTTCACTACAGCCTAATAATACAAACAGGGTAACATTTGCTACAGTTGAAATTTAATAGGCTGGTAGCTAATTCTCTAAATGCTTGGGTTGGAAATCTCTGGGGACAATTTTTTTTTTTTGAAAGATGGGCTTGAGGGGATACAAAAAAAAGAATTGAAAAAGTTGTGCAAAAACTGCATTTGTATTCCTGTCCCAAAATTTTCAACATTCCAAAGAGTTTGGTGTCAGGATGCAAAATTATTTCAATTTTCAAGTACATGTACTCAGGGCTGTCCCTGAACTTTTAAAGTCATGGTTCTTTTGAAACAATCTCATATTAATTTCTATAAAAATAACAATACTATACATCAAAATATTAATAGTTGAGTGTTAAGCTTACAGGCAATTCTCACTTTGCTGAACTGGCTGAAGGTTTTATGATCAAAACATATTACTTTCATAATTAGAATAATAATTATACAATCTACTGCATTTTGAGGGAAAAAAAGTTTTTCCCTCCTGAAACTCTAAGACTTCCTGATTCTGTTGTAATTCTCACTTTTAAGTTTATATGCTAAAATATTACTTTATACTTTAAAAGCTAGCCTTTTTTTTTTTTTTTTTTTTTGAGACAGAGTCTTGCTCTGTCACCCAGGCTGGAGTGCAGTGGCATGATCTCGGCTCACTGCAACCTCCGCCTCCCAAGTTGAAGTGATTCTCCTTCCTCAGCCTCCCAAGTAGCTGGAATTACAGGCACCCGCCACCACGCCCAGCTAACTTCTGTATTTTTAGTAGAGATGAGGTTTCACCATGTTGGTCAGGCTAGTCTCAAACTCCTGACCTGGTCATCCACCCGCCTCGGCCTCCCAAAGTGCTGGGATTACAGGCGTGAGCCACCACGCCCGGCAAAAGCTTGCCTTTTAAGGCATTTCTAATTTTTTATTTGCTTCAATGTGTATTACTACGCCCCAAAGGACTATATGAACACAAGTTGACTATGGACTATTAGATCCTCTTTCATTCTTATTGGATCTACAAATTGTACCACAAGTCCAATATTGCTGTAATCATGGTTTATTAATCTGACCACTACCTTTTCAAAACAAAATGTAGCTTGCAAAAGAGTGGTATCTGTCACAATAAGCTAAACCTTGTGGAAATTAAGGGGTTAACTCAAGAAGTCAACGATAACTTCTTGTCTCATAATCTTTGGTCAATTTTTTGCATTTAATGTTGTGGAAATGCTCTTTCACTGATTAATTCTACTTGATACGACTTTCACAAAGTCTAATAATTACTTGTTGAATTTTTCCTCACATAATAGGTTCCCAAAACAATATTTTATTTTTTTCTAGAGGCCCAGCTAAATAACTGTTCTGAAAACAGACTTGTTTTTATTCTATATCCCCTTTGAGTTTAAGGGTTAAAAAATTCTTCACTGGCTGGGCGCAGTGGCTCATGCCTGTAATCCTAATACGCGGGGAGGCCAAGGCGGGCAGATCACTTGAGACCAGGAGTTCAAGACCAGCCTGGGCAACATGGTGAAACCCTGTCTCTACCAAAAATACAAAAATCAGCTGGGCATGGTAGTGCATGTCTGTAATCCCAGCTACTTGGGAGGCTGAGGCAGGAGAATCACTCGAACCCAGGAGGCAAAGGTTACGGTGAGCCAAGATCGCGCCACTGCACTACAGCCTCCACCTCAAAAAAAAAAAAAAAAAAAAATACTGACTTCATAAACTATACTTTCTTAAATATGTACAACCTAAAAACCTAGCAATAAATTTCATGTCATTTCCAGTAGTGCACCTAGCTTAAAAATAACCAATGTCCATTAGAGTGCTTTTAGTTAAAAGTATTTCAACTTTACTCCACCTTACCTATCCTGCAGTTACACAGTAAAAATAATAACAAAGGCATAGAAGAAGATAAGAATGTGAATCCCTAATTGGTAGGTAAAATAGTTTTATACTTATGAAAGTGTTTTAAAATTGAAGACATAATTTGGATAGTCTTTATAACTTGATTTGATAAATAATCTCCTCACTCAAATTTATTTTCAAAACTGAAGTGTATTATGCTCTGTACAAGAAGAGAGCCCTGATACATACAACTAATACAGTAGGTTGTTATTCATTACAGTCTTTGGACAAAGAATCAACGCTCAACAGTAGAGCAAACTGCTGACTCTATCTGGAGAATATCTTGCTAATACATTAAAAGCCACTGCAGGTCTAGAATCCCAGGCTCTGAAAAGAGCTTATCCAGAGAATAAGACCAAGGTACATTTTTAGTTTCTATTCTGATTTCTTTAAAAGGGTGTCAAGACAATATAAAATTATTTTTTCTCTCCATAAGTTCTCTTGCTCCAATCAAGAATGCTTCTTTCATAACAAGACGATCCTGCACGATCTTGTATTCTTACCAAATTATTTGCCCAGGTTTTTATCATTTGTCTTCTAATACTATGATCAAGAGATTATTCTTTGAACCAATGGGGGCTAATATCAGATTTCAATACCAGCATTTTAAAAAGATCCAAAAAGAGACAACAAGGAAAGTATTCTTTTTCAGTCTCAAGTGGATAAATAAGCTACTTTTCATTAGTCTGTTCTCTGAATGTTACTAAAATTTAACTTTTATACCACCATGAACACAAAATTCAAAAAGATGCTTTAATCCTAAAACACATATTTGTATCTTTTAAACAACTGCATCATAAACATAATAAAACCAATTTTCACTAAATCTCAAATTTGCATTCAAATATTTTATGTTCCAAATCAACTATATTTACTTCAGTTTTTTTTTTAATTTGTAACTTTAAGAAGGTGAAGATCATTTCTTCTAAACCACATAGTGTGTGTGTGCGTGCGTGTGTGTGTGTGTTTCCAGTAGCAATTTCTACTTTTTGGGGGAAGTGGAGGGGACTGACCAGAGAAATTGCTGATTTTAAAACAGTAGCATCTATCAATATTTGCTCATAAATAAATAAATGTCCTAAAATGCAAATAATGCAGAGCCATAAGGCGCTAGAGCCTATACCAGTGAGTGAACTTTTACAGGAAATTCATGTACGACAAGGGATCACGTAGTAAAGCTGTGTTCCAGTGCTATACATTTTTAGCCACCCAAGCTCAAAGCCTCAGTTACTTCTCATTCTTTCTTCCTCTACCTTGTGGCCCAGTTCGCAATAATGCCTAATCCTGTTGATTGTTCTGCAATAATGTCCCTTCCAACCTCTTCTCTCCATACCTTTTGTCCCTTACCAGTGTCAGAAATTGTTTCCTTAGCCTTAAGCCGCAATAATATAATTCTAACTATACTCCCACACCCCATTTCTTCCTTTCCATATAGCACTGCCAGATTAATAGCAAGAAAATGTAGCTCAGATTGATCATGTCACTTCCTTGGATAAAAAACAACAAAGAATCACAGACTATTACTGTTGGAGGGGCCCAGGGTAGGAAGGGAAGGTAATGGGAGCTGGAGCCTGGAAACAGGAACCCAAAGATAGTACACAGGACCCATGAGGTGAAGGTCTGGCAGGATTTAACCTAATAGTTCATGCAGCCCGTACAAATTCATTCTTTTTCTTAAAAGTTGATGATAAACATGCATAATTAGGCAGTTATGTAATTTACATTGTTTAGTTAGTGGATTCTTTTCTCTTTAGATTAATAGGCGCTCCGAGGCAGGTCAAATCAAAAAGGTTTGGCTGAGACTCTTTTTTCCTCTGGCTTTGTCTGTTAGGTCTAATAGTGTCTGGAAAAGAATGCAATAATTTTTTTCCAGAGACGTTACTAACACTATACTCAAAAGCTGGAAGAATCTGTAAGTACTCGGGGGTGACATTCACTCAAGAGACTATGGAAATGGGGTGAGACATAAATGCTCGATTAAAGTTAGCAGAAGCATTATCAGGTACAAGGAACTGGATTGGATTGGGTCACACAGTTACCCAATTTTCCCCAATGCACATCTTTTTGTTCTCTTCCACACTAACATGAAAACCATGGCTTTATTAGCTGATAACTTAAACCACAGTCAAAGCCCAACTTTTAAGTGCTGCTTTAAAAAGAAAACTGTTTGAATCCCTACAAATTTCTCAAAAGGAGACACACCAGAGTTTGATTTAGATAGTCTAGAGCAACGTCCTGTGTCCTTAGGATCACTCTGCTACACAAAATGATGCTAATCTCACAACAAATGAAAATATCATTATCTTTTCCTATTTATAAATATAATTTCATTTAATTTTTTCAAGAAATTAAAATATCATGTAATCCCTCTCAACCCCAGAAATAAGCTCCGTTATTTGTTTCTTTCTAATATTTTCCTGAGTTTATATAACAATCTGGGATCATACACTGCATCGTGTACTACCACGTCCCTCGTTTATTTAATAATATGTCATGAATACATTTCCATGTGAAAATCAGTATCATCTACTCCCTTTTCTTAACAAGTGCACTCACAAATACACCAAATGTTTTTTTTTCAATTCTCCACTATTATTAAAAAAAAACTGTAATGAACATCCTTATAAATGTATCTCTATTCACTTATCTGAATCCTTCCTGAGAATAAATTCTTAGAAATCATGCTGCTGGGTTAAAGGGTAGCCTAATTTAAAATGTAGATTCCTATTCTAAAACTGTAGTCCAAAAAGGCTATATACTTTCATCAGTAGAGTAAGGACTGCCTGTTTGTCTATCTCTTACAAGTACACAGACTTGATACCCTTAAAATTTATCAGTTTCATGAGCAAAAAAATTTCATTATTGTTCTAACTTATAATTCCGATTAATGAAACTGAGCATCTCTTCATATTTATTACCCATTGATGATTTTAATATGGTTAATGATTCATACAAGAGTATAAGTGCATGTGCGAATGTACATATGAATGTATAAGTATGTATACATACATGTACATATAATCTCTAATAAACAGGCTAGTTTTGGTATCTCTGAATCCGTAAAGGCCTCTCTCTAATTGCATCCCTCTCCTTCTGCCCAAAAGGTAGTTACTATTCTGAATTTTTTCTTTCTAACTTTACCACTTATATAATTATCCATATATAATGTTTTATTAGTTTTTATGTATTCTGTGACTTGTATTTTTTCCCAAGTCTTATGAAATTCTCCATGTTGATACATATACCTGCAGTTCATTCATTTTTTAAAAACTACAGGATGGTATTCCACTGTAGGAGTGTCTCCTAACTTATTTATCCTATCACAGGATATTTGGACCGATTCCATGTTCTGTTGTTGTTGGTATTACTGTTGTTGAAGCACAGTCTCACTCTGTTGCCTAGATTGGAGTGCAGTGGTGCAATCACGGCTCACTGCAGCCTCTGCCTCCTAGGCTCAAGAGACCCTTCCACCTCAGCCTCCCAAGCAGCTGGGACCACGGGTGTGCACCACATCGGGCTAATTTTTGTATTTTTGGTAGAGATGGGTTTCGCCATGTTGCCCAGGCTGGTCTTGAACTCCTGGGCTCAAGCAATCCACCAGCCTCAGCCTCCCCAAGTGTTGGGATTACAGGCGTGAGCCGCCGTGCTCAGCGCATTTTCTGTTATTATTAACGAGGCTGCTACAAATATTATCATGCAAGTCCTTCTGTATGTCTGTAAGAGTGTCTTTAAAGCTGCACTGTCCAACATGCTATCTACCCACTAGCCACATATGGCTACTGAGCACTTGAAATATGGCCACCTCAAACTGAGATTGCTGCAAGCGTAAAATATAAACACCGCATTTCAAAGACTTAAAATTGATTTCAACTCTGTTTACTTTTTTGTAGGTGGCTGCTAGCAATCTTTTAATTACATATGTGTTTTCTGTTCTATTTCTATTGGACAGTGCTGCTCTAGAGTATGTATCTAGGAGGAGAACTGGTGGGTCATAAAGTATACACATCTTCAAATCTGCTAGAAAATCAAAAATTGTTTTCCAAAGTTGTTGAACAATTTTATGTTCCATTCAGCAGTGTATAAGGTTTCTTGCTGCTTTATCCTTGCCAATAATTGTTGTTGGATATTTTAATTTTTGCCAATCTGTCAGAAGTAAAATGATATCTCACTGTGGTTTTAAATCTCATTTTCCTCATTACTAATAAAACTAATCATCTTTCACATATTTACTGTCCACTGATGTTTCTTTCTCTGTAACATATACTAGTATTTTTACTTCTTCTGTGAGTTGCCTTAATATTAGTGCCCCCACCCCCTATTGCATACTTTTCCCTTGGGAGGCTCATACTTTTCTTAGAGATTCATAAGAACTCTTTATATGTAAGACTAATAACCCTTTGTCACACGTGTTAAAAATATATTTCTTGAATTTTTTATTGCTGTTTTTGCAATTTTGTTTTTACTGCCTTTGCCTTAAATAAGGTTTCTCTTCTTTCTTTTATCCTCTTATGTTATTAGGTCCTTTCCTGTATGATTTCTGGTCTTCTTATCATACCAAGGAAGGTCTTCCACACTCCAAGATAAAAAGAACAAAAAAACTGTTTTCTTTTAGTATTTTTATAATGTTATATATTAAATCTCTAATCCACTTAAAATTTTTTTTTAGTATGATGTAAAACAGAGATAACAGCAGACAAAAATTACAGTGACTATTCAGCTCATGACAGGTCTCCCTGTGGCTATCTATGGCTGTGCTATTTGCCTCCTTTCCTGGGGAGGCTTTCTTTTCACATTCATCCTTCCCCAAATCCACACACTGAGACACACGCACCTGCAGAAACCAACATGTCATATGTGTAAGAAGTCTTACATGACCCAGTTTCCCGGGATGTAGTGATTGGTCTGAGCCCTACAAGGGGATCGTGGGCATGTGACCCTGGCCACACAAATCAAAGTACTTCCTCAAGTATTTTCAACATGCCAGAGAACACTTTTCTTCAAAAGGTGACAAAACCTGGAAGCTGCTAAAGGCTACATTCTCTGCCACACAGAGTTAGCCTACCGTAGGTAAAAATGAAGTGGAGAACATATGATATAAATGAAAGAGTAACTAGTCTATGAGGACTGAAGAGGTTTGCTGCTTCTTGCATTCCTGAGGGAATACTGTTCACCTATTCCCTCCTTTCTGTGATACCTTAACATCCTCCCAATATGTTCGCTCTCTTTTTGGCTTCACCTAGTTTGAGCTGAATGTGTAATTTGCAATCAAAACAGTCCTGACTAGGAGCCTCACTTGATATTTTTTTCCTGAAGTGGACAGCCAATTGTTCTTATACCATTTCCTAAAAAAAATCCATCTTTCTCTACTGATCTGAACTATTATCTCTATTATATTAAATTCCAATTTACATGAATGTTTTATTTTTAAGTTGTTTTGCTCTGCTAATCTGTTTGTTCTTGCCAGCATCATACCGTTCACTGACTAAACCTTCTAGTACGTTTTGATTCTGTTGGTTACTTCATTCACTTAATGTACGTACTGAGTACACTATGTTGTGTTAGCCAGAGAATATTCCCTTGAATAAGCAGCTGGAGTCCTGACTCTCACTGAGTTTAAAACCTAGAAGCAAAGAGAGACAAATCATTATGATAAAATACAATGAGTGTTAGGATAAAGGGAATAAGGTACACTAGGGTAAACATCCAACAGGTGGAGCTAACCTAATCTATAGGTCAGAGAAGGCTTCTAGGAAGAAGTAGTTTTACACTGAGACTTAAGGATGTGTATGAGCTCACCAAGGTGGGGAGGAGAACAGTGTCTCAGAAGGGAGACCAGTAAGTTCAAAGACACAGAAAGACTAGGGTCCATTTAGTTGTGAGAGAAGTTCAAAAATGTCTAGAGTTTGAAGAAAGAGAGAGAGAAAAGAGCGGTTGGAGAAAGTAGGTATGTATCATACAAATTTGCGAGCCATGTTAAGATTTTGGACTTGGTCCTAAGAGCAAAGAGAAGACACAGAGAGGTTTTAAGCAACCATTTAAACTTGCATTTTTGAAGATTCACTCTAGCTACAGTAAAGAGAAGGGAAGAAGGCTGGAAGCAAGGAGATTCAAAAAGAAACTCTTTAAATAAGGCAGGCAAGAGATAATAATGGCATGGGCTAAAGTAGTACTTATGGAAAGAAGATAGATTTAAAAAGATATCTAAGAAGAAGACTGGCAGAACATGATGACTGAATTTCGGAGATGAGTGAAAGGGAAGAATCAAGGAAGGCTTTCAGAGTCAACAATGATGTTTAAGATTCTGGCTTTTTTATTGTAGTAGACTGTGGTAAAATTTACAGTCATAAGGAACATAACTGGAAACACTGGAGAGAAAATAATGAGTACAGTTCAGGACATCCTGAGTCTAAGATGCCAGTATGACACTGAAGTGAAGTTGTTCAGCGGGCAGCTGGGCTAGAAATGTAACATTCTCCTTAATGCTTTTTCAAAATTTCCTTGGCTACATCTGGGTGAACTTTAGACTCAATCTGTCAAATTCCCCAAAATATTCACTGGAATTTTGAAGAGAATTATAGTAAATTTATAGATTTCAGGATAATATACTTCCTTAAAATGTTCAATCTCCCCACCTAGAAAGAAGGTATGAATGATCTTCATTTATTTAAACTCTTTTATGTCCCTAAGTAAAAGTAAAGGTACAGGTATAAATTTCTTGTGAAGTTTATTTCTAGCTTTTAAAAGGTTTCTTGCTTTTCTGACTAGACCATTTTTTCCACTTTTATTTCCTCACAGAGTACTGCTGACATAAAGGAAAGTTATTGGTTTTGATTTTACCTTGTATATGGACACCTTACTATTATTATTTGTAATGAGAAAATTATTATTTTCCTGGTTTCTCTAGGTAGACAATCAGGTCATCTGCAAATAATGATGATCTACATCTGTTGTTCCAATAGCATTTTTTATGTTTAAAAAAATTTTTTTTGTAGAGATGAGGGTCTTGTTATGTTGTCCAGGCTGGTCTTGAACTCCTGGCCTCAGGCAATCCTCTCACCTCAGCTTCCCAAAGTGTTGGGATTATAGGCAAAAGCCACTGCACCTGGCCAGTATTTTTCAGTTTCTTGCCCTATGTTATTGTACTAGCTAGAATATCCAGAATAATAATCTTTTTTCCCTTGGTCAGTATAGCTAATAGTTTATTTTGTTGATCTTCTCAAAGACTCATTTTTTTGGTTTTGTTTATTTTAGTGATTCTTTAATTCTGACTAATTCAGTGCACATCCCTGCCAAAAACCTTTCAGAAAGGCTATGTTTGTAGTGTATTTTGTGAGTCCAAACGTATCTTTCTTTGCCTTTCCTAAGTATAAAATTCTAGTGTTACAATCCTGTACCCTCAGAATTCTATGAAATTCCATTATCTTCTAGCATTCAGACCTGTTGATAAAAAATGGAGCGCTCGGCCTGGCGCGGTGGCTCATGCCTGTGATCCCAGCACTTTGCGAGGCCAAGGCAGGCAGATCACCTGAGGTCGGGAGTTCGAGACCAGCCTGGTCAACATGGAGAAACCCCATCTCTACTAAAAATACAAAATTAGCTGGGCGTGATGGCGCATGCCTGTAATCCCAGCTACTTGGGAGGCTGAGGCAGGACAATCGCTTGAATCCGGGAGCAGCCTCTGTTGCGGTGAGCCGAGATCGTGCCAGTGCACTCCAGCCTGGGCAACAAGAGCGAAACTCCGTCTCAAAAAAAAGAGTGCTTATCTGATTCTTATCCTTTTATAAGTAACTTTTTTGGTGGTTGCTGTTTATTATTGAGAGGTTTGTGGGATTTTTCTCTTTACTTGAGAACTTGAACAATACTTAAAAATTTTAGCAACAGGATGAATCTTTTTTTTCCTCCAAATTCTCTTGCTTGATGCTTAGTAAGAGCTTTATCTCTTACTAAGATCTGAGGCTTTTTCAGCTCAGAAATTTTTTCTTCTGAAATTCCTTTTAGGATCACTTTTCTTTTGAAGCTCCTATTATAAAATTTTAAATATCTTAAATCTAGTCTCCATGTTTATTTTCTCTACCAAATTTCCATCTCTTTGACACTTGCTTTATTATAGAATTTCTTAAGTTTCTTCTAATTTACTAATTCACCTTCTTGCAGAGCCCATTTTGTTATCCACCTCCCTCTATTGAGTTTACTTGTATACTCCTATTTCTCTGTCTCTTTTTTTTTTTAATGGAGTTTTGCTTTTGTTTTTTGTCACTCAGGCTGGAGTGCAGTGGCACAATCTCAGCTCACTGCAACCTCTGCCTCCCAGTTTCAAGTGATTCTCCTGCCTCAGCCTCCCGAGTAGCTGAGATTATAGGCATGCGCCACCACATCCGGCTAATTTTTGTATTTTTAGTAGATACGGGGTTTCACCATGTTGGCCAGGCTGGTTTTGAACTCCTGACCTCAAGTGATCCACCCTCCTCGGCCTCCCAAAGTGCTGGAATTACAGGCATGTGCCACTGCGCCCAGCCCATTTCATTCTTTCAATAACTATTTATTGAGCACCTCCATGTGCTACATACTATTCTAGGTTCTTGAAGGAGGTAAAGGAGTCAGTTGTGTGATTATCTTTATTAGTTTACTGTTGTTATGATATAATACCTGAAACTAGGTAATTTATAAAGAAAAGGAATTTATTTCTTACAGGTATGGAGGCTGAGAAGTCCAAGGTGGAAGGGCCATATCTGGTGAGAGCCTTTTTGCTCATGAGGACTCTCTGCAAAGTCCCAAGGCAGCACAGGGTATCACATGGCGAGGTGGCTAGGCATGCTAGCATATTTGCTCAGGTCTCTCTTCCTTTCCTTATAAAGCCACTAGTTCCACTCCCATGATAACCCACGAATCCGTGGATTGATTAATCCATTCCTGAGGAGACAGCCCTTATGATCCAATCACCTCTTAAAGGCCGCATCTTTCAATGCTGGGGATTAAGTTTCCAACGCATGAAACTTGGGGGACACATTCAAACCATAGCACTATCAAAGAGCTTTCCAAGCAGAGAAAACAGTGTTATAAAGACCTAAGGTGGGAGCAAGTTTGAGATGAACAGAGAACAGCAAGGAGCCCAAAATTACTGGTGCAGAGTGAGTGGGCTGAATAAAAGTAGGGAAGAAGGATGAGTTGTGGGTCTGACAGACAACTCTGAAAACTTGACTTTTATTCTGAAGGTAATGAAAATAGCCTATTTTTGTTTTACAGATGAAATAATATGCTCTCAAATCTTACTGAGAATACTAATGAAACGTTTAAAAAGTTATCTCCTGTTCTCGTGCATTCGCTGTTTTAGTATAGGTAGGGTGGAGAATTTGTTTCGATTACTCAGCTTCATTCCCCACTTTCAATCTGCTGATTCTCTTCATAGAACTGGTAATTTTTTCTTGTCTGCTTATAGTTACAAATAAAGGTTTAGCTAAATCAATATATGCGTGGCTGTAAAAAGTCCAAAAGTCTTTGTCCCAGGCATAGTGGATATATGGGGAAGCCTGAGAATAGTCAGGTAAGTACAGGGCCCACCTTGAAGGAAGTAGCTCACCATGGTCCTTATAATAATATTAATTCTCAGGAAGCTTGCAGGTGTCAGCACGGAGAATTCTATCTTAACCTAGAGTTCTATACCCTAACAGTCATATTCCTCCTATGAATCAATAATAACTTAAAAAGCCGGAGAGAAATAGGCTCAATTTTAGATCTACAAAGTCTGAATTAAGTTTGATATTGCACTCCACCCTTCTCAGTAGTAAAGACAAAAGGTCAATATTATAAAGAACAAACTAAAATTACAGATCACTATCAGGATCTCAGTCAAAACTGCACAATCTGCAGCTTTCTAGAGTCCTTGACTAAAGTCAGAGGAAATAATTTTAAAATTTCCCTAAGATTAAAAATATCTGCATGAATGAAAAATACTGAGTACTTATCAATCTGTTTAGCTTTCTGCATCTTCCCAAGACTTCCAAGTAATACATCTATTTTTAAAAACCCTCAAATGAGTTTATTCTTATTTGATACAAACAGCATTTTTTGGGAAAAAGAGATTAGGCCTTTTATAAGCCTAAAGCACATGTAACTGAAAGTGTTCCAGTAGAAGAATGCAACCTTCCAAGTCTTTCTGTGCTGGCTTCTGAGTATGAACTATGCCAGATATAACAGGGTTACTAGATGTGGTTTCTTCTGAACAACCTCTGGCAGTAATCCCAAGTGACTTTTCACTCTACTATTATACTTTAGTGGGTAGAACATAATACAAGTCACATAGGAAACAGAGGTTCATTAAACATAATGGTCCCACCTCAGTGGAAAATAGAGGAAGGATGGAGGCAGGGTGGGGAGGTGCTGGAAGAAATACCTGCACTACAGTGATGACACTACTGGTAGTTATAAACAAAGAAAAATACTATTTGGCACAGACAATAAAAGTTTTTTTTAGCATTCTTTAATTCCAAAATAACTTAGCAATCTAATTATAAGTAGAAGAGAAAATGACTGAATAGTGATATTTAAAAAGTGGGGAAGGGTGACAGCTTGGGGCTCTGTAGCCCTTGTACAATGTAAAATGACTCTGAGAGTAAAATAGTGGATTACTCATTATTGCGGTACATTAGAAAATTAGGGTTTAGCAACTAATACAATCTAGTGCACTAAAAATAACAGTATGTGCTGAAGGACTGTATTAAAAGGTCTTGCTGGTAACAAACCCTTGGTCACAATTCCATCCTGAAGCATCTTACATGAAATTGCATACTATGTTGGAGAGCAGAGGATTCTGTATATGTTCATATTTAAATACCACTGCAATTTTTCTTATAACACTGATTCTTTCTCATGAATTGATTATTTAAATAGCAAAAGCCCAAGAATAGCTCCCCCTTTCCTCTTTGGTTAAATATAAATCTATTTCACCCTTAGAACTACTCTGACAGGAAGACTACACACACACACACACACACACACACACACACACACACACACACAATTAAGGTTCTTGATCTAGCCAGAGTAAGAGTTTCCCAGGTTGGCCCCATCCTTTGTCAATGCACTAGATTTGAACATGCCTCTACAGTAAATAGGTCGCCCTCACTGACTTTTCATGGTGAATATAATAAGGCAAGCACTAGATGCATGGACTTCTTTCTCTTTTTTTAAACATGTATAAAAATCTACCTTCTTATTCTCTCTTTTCCCATAGCCCACCACCACAGTTTCAAATACAGAAGCAGAAATAGTCATCTTTTTTTGTAACTGAATTTTCTCAATACACACAAATGCTTTTTAGAATATATAATAATATGTCGCTAGAAAAGATAAAAAGTAAGGAGGGTGGAAAAGATAAGTCATTAACAAATGAGATCTTATAAACATTTAGGATGTTCAAGGAAATTATTATGTCAACCATGATTTGGGCATTGTGCGTACTTCTTTCGAGCAATAACATTTTTTGTTGCACACTACTAAAGACAATGAAAACTGATTATTTTTTAGTCATCTGAGTCAAATGTATATTGGGAAACCAAGGGGTAATCTGAAAGTCAGAAGTCTCTTCATCTTGGTTTCAATTATAGCCAGGCCAAAATAACCTGCTTCTTTCTGGGGTAGTGTGATTTATTAAGTGATGTATGTATGTCAGGATTCCAAAGGTACAGGTCCTACCCAATTTGTTGCTTTATAAGCATACTCCATACATGAAGACCCAGATTTAAAATAAAGAAAACATTTATTTTTAAGGCTTTTTATTTTGTAAAATTTCAAACATACATAAAAGTTCATAGTATAGTGATCCCTTTGATAAATCAAATACCTATACACCCTTCCACGCTCCCTAAACTATCACACATCTTTCTTCTCCCATGAAACATCTGAAAGTACGCCAGATGACATTATTACATTTAACCCTTAAATACACTAGTAGCCATTTCTATTACAAAAGGATCCTGTGTCTTATAGTAAAGACAGAGCCCAGAATTCCTCAAAATTTTACACTATGAGATTCTGGGGACAGGATTCATCTCTTCTATTTTTAAAATCCTGTATGCCTGTTTAAGTGTTAAAAATGGCAATTTTCCTACTAAATATGATTTGAGATTCACAAAACATTTTCTGGAACACAACCATTGTCTATAGGAAGTTGAATAAATAATTCCCCAGAAGCACCAGTTCAATATTGTCCTGGTTATTTTTTAGGGTGCCAGGCAACTTAATATAATAAATATTTTTTATAAAAAGCAAGCACATCTTGGGGCCTGTGGGAAAGCCACATGACAAAACATATTTGTCTCAATAAGGCATATTCCATATTTTTACGAATACTTGAACCAAACTTTAAGATTGCTGGACAGGTATTTTGCCATTTTAAACTGGGAGCTAGAATTTGACGGTAAACCAGAAAATCCTAGAAGCAGCCATATTAGTATGTGTGATAGTGCAACTCTGGAAAGTTCATCACCACTTGAGCTGGTCTACACTGAGGTACAGGACAGGCCAGGGACACGTTATGAGACTGGACTAAAATCACTGAACGGTTTTCATAAGTCCTAGAAAACTAAAGAAAGAGATTGGTGAAATGTATAGCATGTCTCCCAAACAAGCAACCTGAACTCTCTCAATCTCATCTATGTCTTATGACTAGGACATGGTGCTAGGATCTGAATGTTTGTGTCCACTCAAAATACGTATGTTGAAATCTAATCCCCAGTGCAACCGTATTAAGAGGTGAGGTCTTTAAGAGGCCATTAGGTCACGAGGGCCCTCCTTTATGAATGAGATTAGTGTCCTTATAAAAGAGGCCTATGAAAGCTTGTTTTTCCCCTTCTGCCATAGATCGCACCTTCTTGCTATGTCCTCACAGCAAGGAGGTGCTATCTATGAAGCAGACAGCAGGCCCTCACAAAATCTGCTGATGCCTTGAACGTGGACATCCTAGCATCCAGAGTCGTAAGCAATAAATTTCTGTTATTCATAAATGATCCAGTCTATTTTGTTATAGCAGCCTGAATGAACTAATACATGTGGTAATCAGGATCTCCAGATCTCTCTCCATCTAGAATTCCTATTATTACTCTAACTCTCCTGCCTTTCTCATCCTACTGTCCTACCCCTCCTTTCCATAAAAGATACCTGAAATTTTAATTTTGTGAGGATAAAAAGATGGCATGCATGTTTAAATGCCATTTGGGTCCTTTAGAGGTAAGAAATTCAATCAATGTAAAGTATACTTTAAATAATAATTAAGCAGAAATAAATCTTGTGGGAATAAGACTGACAACCTATCAATGATGCTATTCTATCCAGGGACTTCTTTCAAAAGTTATCATGTCCAAATAGAAAAATAAAACAGATTTATGCAATTGTGGAATTTGTTCAGAAACACCATGCATCTGAAGACACAGGTTACTTCTGTTTACTCACATCATCACCTTTATCAATACAAGGTTTTCCTCAAATTAATCCTTTCTGGTTAACATACTACATTCTATATCTAGAAAAGCAAACAGAATGGCAAGTAAAGCCCATATCACAGTCTATTAGTTATTAATATCTGCAGTGCCTCTCCTTCCACTGGCCTAGTGAAGCTTTGGCCCCTGAAGTGATAAAGACGAGCTCTGCCAAACTGTTCTCCATCTCTAAGGCAGTATTAACACATTACGAAGTGCCAAAAGGGCCATTAAAAAAAAAACTGACCCACTTTTAGAAGTCAGCAGCTTTTTCCTTCTGGTGAAGTATGAATATTTAAATCAGGCAGACAAGTCAAGAAGCAAACATTCCATCCTGAATGCAATGTCTGCATCTCCCACTCAGAGATGAGAGGACCCGCTGTCATATATCCACATTGAAATGAATGCTCACTTTGGACTCCAGAAGGGCAGTTTTCTAATCATTTCACTGTTTTTCAGATTTGAAGTTCCACATTTGGATGTGAGTGCAGAAAACAGTAAAAGATGGATCGCAGCAACTGCTTTAAATTATATACTTAATGATTTATATCAAGCATAGTAGAATTTAATTTGTAAGTAAATCAAGCAAACTGAGGAAAGGTTAAGATTGTGGTTAATAGCTGTAAATTTGTTTTTACCTTCATAGAGTAACAATGCATTAGAGGAGTACTACATTTGAGAAGATGGTAAACTCATCATAATAAAATTGACTAGAATCTAGTTTCAACCTAAGCAGTACTGTTTAAATGAGATAAATAATAGCAACTATTAACACAAGATACAGGAAAACAAACTGGAAAATAAATCAAACTACTATTAAAAAGCTGTCCTATAGTACAGCTAGAGGTAACTTTTGGCTTTATTGAGAATACATTATTAAACCAAATGTACCTTAAATGAGCAGGAAAAAAAAAGAAAATTCATGCAAGGTAAAAGAAGTAATTAGAAATTTGAGGGTCAGCTGACCTACTCAAATCTATAATGAAAACTTACAACAGAAATTCCCAATCTTTACACTTCCAGTGACCCCGGTACTACTTTTTCCCCTCCCCTTTCCACCCCCATTTGGATATCATATCTTATTTTCCAAACAAGCAGCATTTCAAGTAACAACCTGTGTAAACTTCACACAGGAATATGCAGGACTTCTCTTACTCTTTCAGGCAACCCAGATTAGGAAGCAATGTTATAAATCCATTTTGCTTCTGCAACGGTTATCCAAACTCTTTTAAAGGTTAAACCTGTGCTTTCACTCATAAACATTCTCATTTCTAAGCAAACAGGCCACAATTTCACAATTAGGAAATAAAATTCCTTTAAAGGAAAAAAAATCTGCTTTCTTAACTATATACCTGACTTCCTTCTACAAGATAAAGAACTGATTCAATTCTCTGATTATATTGCCTTAGCAAAACAAACATACACAAAAAGCAGACAGGCCAATGAAACCTTATTTCCTCCAATATAAACTCATTTTACCCTTCAAATGCTAAAGTATTCCATTCAAAAGACAGGAACTGGTCAAAGCTTTCAAAGCAAGTCTAGTTCTAGGCAAAGATAGTATGGTCATTTAAGGCCTTCTAGTACCAGGTCATGTCATAACAACTTACTCCTATTTTTGATTGTGGCCCAACACTTTTTATGAAAAGTGTTAAACATATAGCAAACTTCTTATCTTTATTTTGTGTTCATTCCTATATCCCTGCCTTAGCCTGTGTGATTCCCCTGACTTAGAATGCCTCCATTCTTTCTGCTTCTGGAGCAAAGTCCCAACTGGGTTCCCAAGCTGTTCTTGCTTTCTCTCTTCTCATTATCTATACCACATGCTAACCCTTCACTATGTACTGCCCTGGTCTACCATGTGTGTTTATTTCTTTTTCCCTATGAAAGATCATAAGCATTAGCACACATTATTATACCAGGTATTAAAACAAAGGAGAGGCTGAAAATATACTTCCTGGCTGATTAATTTCATATAAAAATACATAGTCAAAACTTGCTGAGGGGAGTTGGGAAAGGTAGAGAAAGAACAGAGAGGTTGTCTGATTCAGTGGCTGATATGTTTTTAGGACACTACTATTACTCCAATCTAATTACTTACTATATTTTACCCAAGTAAGCAAGCTAGGAATTGGAAAAAATTAATTTGGAGCTTCTAAAATTAGCATTTTATGTCCTAGTAAACAGAATCACAAGGACGCAAAGCACTACAACATATTCAAAAAAAGAATGGTTAGAAATCAAGATTCTCTCTCTGAATATTTAGTTAAATGAAAAAGAGAAGGGGCCTAACTTCAAAGGAAATCACTATCTGTTCTCTAAAACACGTAGGTTACTAGACTTTTTGGAAGCCCTACTCTTGCCTTCTGTGAGTTTCTTAATCTCTTTCTGCTCCAAGACCCCTTTATGAGACCGTGACAGCCAGGTGTCTTAGTAAGACTCTGCTCATGGTTTACCTTGAGATGTGGTCACCAGAAAAATGAGGATAAACTCCTCACTGGGTTGGACTCAATAGCCCAAGAGTTCACAATTGGCTCTGTTTTCTTGCTTACAGAGATAAAGTACCGTATTAAAACTCAATACATTTTGGGGAGAAAAGATAAAAACACAAAAACAGTCTGTCTTATCTTCAGAAATGCAATTCTCAGCTTTGTGAGCTCTGGCATTCAGCTAGCCAGATTACCAAGCTTATTTGAAAGCTGAAGGCTTTGCCCTGACTCCATCTTTTGCTATTTTCAGGGTTTGTTTTCATGAGTGTCCCTGAGCTTATGCACATGTGCTTCACTCAATTCACACACATCAGTGAACAGCAGCAGCAGAAATCCAGGTCCACAGCAGGAGGTTTAATTAACTAACTGTACACAGGACAGTGCCAATAGCACTGGGGCTGTCCTCCTATGGGGCAGCACACCAACAAGGCTAATATGCAAGGGAAACCCACTTCTGGAGGCAAAAAAAGTATTTCTCCATCAAGCAAAATGAGAGATCAATATGGCAAAAGAGAAACCAAAAACCAAAACAAACCAAACGCAAACCAAAAAACCTTGCCATGACAGCCTCAACAAGAAACCAGAGCTTCTCTTCACACAGGGCAAGAGAAAAGCCAGGATTTAATGTTTTCCATTGTTTGGGTCAGGCTTCACTCTGCTTTTCTAATGGTTATTAGAAGCCATTCTAAGGCAATCTCACAGAGGCCCTTTCTAACCATTTTGTGCATATATATCCCTCATATATCTTCTCTGTCAAAAGGGTTGGTAATGGTATTATGCCACAAGACAAAAATAATATTAAATGATGATGGCAGCGGTGAAGATCTAGGTGGTAATGCAGACGGCAAAGGAGCTTTCCACATGTAAACACACTATAAAACCCAACAACACAGAAGGAAGCCTGCCTTCACTCTGTGAAGAGTGTCTGGACAAACGAGGGTAGTTTCCAAACACTGATCAAGGATTTCTCCCATCCACACAGCAAGACACCAGTTGGCACTGCTCCCCATGATGAAAGTTCGAGTCAAAAGTGTATATTCAGAAGTTTGAGCTGTTTGCTAGTCTAGATTGAGGATGACATGGGCAGGTCAAAATAAACAGCTTTACTTCTGATAAAGTTTAAGCTAATTTAAAGTGATTCAGGAAGGCTATTCAAACATTTCTCTCATGTTTAACAAGTAACAAATTTTTAGAAAATAAATGTAGCTGACCATATAAATATCACTAGGGACAAATTAATGAGCAACTGGTACAGTATAGACCCAGCCTGAGATAAAGGCTTCAGGCAGGTTACTTTGCTCTAGCTCTTTTGAGACCAGTTCCCTATGTAACTCATAGGGATGTAGGGATGATTAATTTGATAATGTCTGTAAAGTGCTTTGAACTCCTTAGTGAAAAGTGACATAAGTGGTTACTATTATACACTGCTGGAGTTGAAAACATGAAAGAAAGGGAAAAACAATACTCCTTGATGGTTTATTATGAAGCATTTTTATAGGCTGGTAAGGTATTTTATAATTTTTTTTATTAGTTAGTCCTTATTATATGCCCAAGAGATAGGAAATATTCCTGGCTTGTTCTTCTGGGTAAAGAAACCAAGACAAAAAGGTAAATGACTTTTAGTTAGGAAGAATTATTATCTCCATTTTTCAGGTAAGGAAGGTAAGACAGAGGAGGTGAATGACTTTTCTAGTCACATTCAAGAACTGAAAGGGTTAAAGCATAATTCAGAGTCTGGAAGATATTATTATTTCTTTGCAATGTTCTGACAAGAAGGCAGTGAGTACAACCAGAAAGCCTGAGATTAAATACTTGCTCTACCATTTCTCGGTTGTGTAAGCTTAAGAGAAGTCACTTTTTCTTTGTGTCAATTTCATCTGCATGGTGAGGTCCAGTGGGGATCAAATTACATAAAGCATGTGAAAACTCTGGGTAAACAATGGCACACTATGCAAATAAGTTATTACCATTATTAGGCTGGTATTCTTATTGAAAATATGGGTTCTCCTAGCCAGTACAACTTTGAATTAAAGACAATTCAGTGCCCTGAGACCAAATGAAATATGTAACACTTTTTTTAAACAGATTTATTGAGATACAATTCATATATCACACAATTCATCTATCTGAAGTGTAGAATTCAATGGCTTTTAGCATATTCGCCATTGCACAACCCCAGAATTAATTCCAGAACATTGCCATTGCCCCAAAAAGGAACTCTGTGACATTAGTAGTCACTCCCCATTCCCCAACCACCCACACATATCCACAATTCCCCCAGGCCTGGGCAACCATTAATTGACTGTCTCCGGGAGGTGCATATTCTAAACATTTTTTATAAACAGAATCATACAGTATGAGGCCTTTTGTCATTGGCTTCCTTTACTTAGCACGTTTTCAAGATTCACCCATGTTGTAGCACGTATCATTCTACATGTAGTACTTCATTCCTTTTTATTGTTAAATAATATTCCACTGCATGGATATACCACACTTTATTTAACTATCCATCAGTTTATGGGTTGTTTCCACTTTTTAGGTACCATGAATAATGCTATGAACATCCATGTAGAAATTTTTGTTTGAGGGCTAGGAGTGGTGGCTCACACCTGTAATCCCAGCAATTTGGGAGGCTGAGGCAGGCAGGTCACCTGAGGTCAGGAGTTTGAGACCAGCCTGGCCAACATGGTGAAACCCCATCTCTACTAAAAATACAAAAATTAGCCAGGCATGGTGGTGTACACCTGTAATCCCAGCTACTCGGGAGGCTGAGGCAGGAGAATTGCTTGAACCCAGGAGGCAGAGGCTGCAGGGAGTCAAGATGGCGCCGTTGCACTCCAGCTTGGGCGACAGAGCAAGACTCCATCTCAAAAAAAAAAAAATCTTTTTTTGTTTGAACGTATGCTTTCATTTCTTTAGGATCTATACCTGGAAATATATATACCTAGGAATAACTGCTCAGTCACATGGTAAGTCTATGTTTAATATTTTGAGAAACTATCAGACTGTTTTTCAAGTGGCTGTACCATTTCACATTCCCACCAGCAATGTCTGAGGAATAGATAATTGAAGGTAGACCAAAAAAGGGAGACTATTAACTAGCTGTCTGTTAGGGAATAGCTAAACTAGCTCTGCAGAATGACAGCTGGTGTTACCGACAACAGGGATGACAACGCTTCACACCAAGTTTTAGAAAGGAGAGATCATCGTTGTTGGGGCATCTTCCTCCTTTTCTCCCCACTTGCCTAGGCCTGGTCCAGGCCAAGACAATATAAACAGCCTTTTACACACAAACTAATGTTGTTCTCATCTCTAAGGGAAAGTAATACAGAACTGTCAGAGCCAGGCTTTAAAAAGTCCTCTATCATTTCTCAAATCCTGATAGTAAGGCATGTTGTCCTTTTGAGTCTCTATAATTGCTGTGTAAAAGTTATGAAATTTCTTATGCCCTCACCATTCCTTTTGATCCATTAGGTTGAACCCGGCCCAAATACATACGTTCAGTAGGTCAAGCATAGGCTAGCGTCAACATAGTGTATTCCTGTATAGTGGCATCTGCAAGCCAAATAGAACGGGTAGAGGGAAACAGATGGCTTCTAAAAGGGGAAGAGAAGAAAAACAGAAGGTCAGGTAGAAGAGGGTGTGGCGGGGAAAAGAGGGATAGAAAGAGGATAGGAGAAAGGAGAAGCATATTTCTGGTTTTGTTCTTCCCACCTGTCACGGCACTCTCCTTGCTGGTTGCCAGCATGCTCCCTTGCAAACACAGCTGCAAGTGACAAACAGCAGCCACTGTCCTACTCAGGGGGTCCCCTCCACGTTCCATATTGTAAACTGTACTGAAATGCCAATTGCATACAAGAAAGGGAATTACACACCCATCAGAGTCACGAATAGCAAACTGCTGTCTATATCCAACAAATTAGCACTGAGAACCATAGGTTCCCTAAAAACAACGTTAAGACTATCCAGCAAACAGTAAAAAGCAACAGAATCAAGAGATTAAGTACTAAAAAATGTGGCTTATTTTAATTTTGTATATTTGTCAGACCTGTGATTAACTCAGTCAAAGCAGGACCATATTCTATCATATATTTCATGTAGTCAGCACATGTTCAATTTGCTGCAGGGCTCTGCTCTTATGCAATTAAAAGAAAATTAGCAAGTCTTTCCCCAGCAGAGTTAGCGATTGCCACTAGGGATTGCCACTGAAAGGAAATGCTTCACGCCAAGTTTTAGCAAGAAGAGATACTAGCTGTTGGGACATTTGCCTCCTTTTTTCCCCCTTAACTTGGCCTAGGCCAAAGCTACGGTAAAGGGAACATAAGCAGCTTTTTTATACACAGACTAATGTTGCCAGCAGCGTTCCAGTGGCCTTGCTCACGGCAGGAGAAGGCGTAGGGACTAATACCACTGGGTCTTGTTGAAGAAAAGTGGCCGGCTTACTTTGATCAACTGATGGTGTGCTGATCAGTGTGATTTCCCTGTTCTGCTGACCGTGAGCATGTTGGGGAGAGCAGGAGAGCTGGCTTCTGAGAGGCCCATGCAGGGAGGCAAATTCCATAGCTTCCGAATCACAGAAAGCAACAAGAAATAAAAGAGGGCTGAACTGGAAGCAGACACCTTAATTCTGCCAGCATGTTACTTACTGATATAAGCATCACTGGGAGGGGAATTAAGTAGGTACTTCTGTAATTGTAATTCATCAACTGCAGTACTATACATGAAACTATTAAGCACAATGTTCAAGAGCACAGTCCAAGCTCCTGAAACTATAACTTACAATTGTTAATTACTTCAATTTGATGGAGAAGAGAAAGAATGGGAATTAATAAGATTTTTAAAAATTAAAATTGAGGAAACAGGAACACATCAGCCTATGCGGCTCTTGGCATCGTTTGAGACAAAGGAAGTACGTCCAGCAACTGAGTGTGTGTGCAGGACTACAGCTATGGCTTACACCCCTCTCTACTATTTGCCAGAGAGGCAGCTGCTGGATTAACATGAGTTAATCTGCTTGTATGCTACACAGATTTTTTTCTAGTAAATTGCAAAAATTTACCTAAAGATAAATATAGCAGTCTCCGAGTTCTCTGTCCCATTCAGCTGCTGCTGAGAAACACTTCTGTTATCTTAAATTTCATCAGCAGATTGTACTCCTTCCTGGGAAACAGCAGCAAAAAGTAGCTTTCTAAAAGCATAGTTAGTCTCTCTGAGGTAAAATACACCACATTTAAATGGCTTCTTCCAAAAAGGATAACTTTCCACCTTTCAAGTTTTAATTCTTGATAAATAAAGTATGTGGTTTCTTACACTAGATCTAATCATCGCTGCTTTAAAGAGTAAATAGTCAACTGCAAATTGAGCAAATTGCTTTGGCTATCCTAGTACCAGAAATGAAATGGATTAGGTCAGCAGGTGGCATGTCATTTCAGTGCTGCCTGGGGGCCCAAAATACAGTTAGGTCATTTTTATTCTTGTGACAGCCGGAATGAAAACCAGAGCATTTAGCATTACCTCCCACCTCCATTCTCATACCATCTTGGGCACAAAAGAGTTTACTAGGCCTTCATTTCCGTGTCCAGACTCCTTCTGGGGCCTCAAGAGATAAATGGGTTGAAGTTGCCTAAGGAAACCTGCAACAGAGTACTCTAACTTTGGTCTTCAGAAACACAAAGCTTCTTGTCTACACAAGGAAAACTGAGTTCTCATTAACCAGCTGTTTTTAAGCATGCCAATGTGCAATTCCATTCCATAGTACTTTCCTTGAAGGAAGAGAATGGTCATCATGCCTCAACTCAAGGGGGTGAGGACACTGGTCTCTGCTACCATGAAGGAAGATATTAGAGGAAGACGAAGGATTGGATGAAGGAATGGACTTAAGCTAAGAAGCAGAAACAAAGACGATGGGGGTGGGGAAACATGCAGAAGAAGAAAAGGTAAACTGGGACAAAAATTCTTCTGTACAGAAACCAGGAGCCTCTTGCAATGGTTGGAACATTTAAAATATCCAAAAATAGCTTTTCTATCAAGCCTCCTTTCCCCCATATGTGTTTCAAACTACTAGTAGAATTCCAAATACAAGGTAGCCTCCCAAAGTTTACTCCTATGAAAACAGTCAATGGAATAGTCAATAGTCAATAGTCAAGGTTGAGATGATCCAGGAGTAGCATATGATCCAGGCCTAAACAATGAGGGGACTCCAGTTCCCCGGCCACAAAAGGATGACTGATTCGAGAATGGACCTAAAAATCGTGCCCATGCTCTATGCTGGTACTTCCAGGAAAAAAACAAACAAACAAATAAAAAAAACTTTCCCTCTTCAATGGAGTTGATTAAATGGCAAGTTGTAAACCTGGAGCTGCCAGAGGCAACCTCTGCCAGTACAGGACAGCCTGTAAGCAAATGAGGCCAAAAGAGGGAGAAAGTGTCCTAAAGCTCCTAAATCCATCCATGCCTGAAAGCAGCTATATCCCTGAACTTACTACTTATATATACCAATAAATCTCTTTTCCTTCAACAACATTGAATTGAGTTTCTATCACTGGAAAGCAGAAGAGTCTTCACTCATATACCTACCAAATACCGATGCACTAGCCACTCAACCTCACTGCCTATCAGTTTTCTGAACTCTGAGAAGAAAGAAAAAAGACCATGTTTACTTTACAGAATTGAAAACTGCTAAGTACTACACAGGAGCTAACAATATTTTAACTAAAACAGAAGGTAGGGATAGAAGAAGAAAGATCTTCATGGAGCTAAATTACTCCTAGCTGCTAGTGCTGATAAGAAAACATTCTATTTCTACCAGTTTTTCACCATGTGCCCTGGTGGAGCCTCTGAAATCTTTATCAAAGCAGTTAATCGCCTAGTAAGTCTTTAAATATTTTCCCTTTTACTTCCAGTTAACAAGGCTTTTCCACCTTCTTGGACATCTCTGACCAAGCCATCTTACCAGGCTTACCATGATGTATAAGCAAAGGCATCACAGAATGGGAAAATTAACAGTTCCATCTTCAAGGGGCATGTGTGTGTGTGAGTGCCCATGCAGATACACATGTGCTACAAGATGAAGTAGAAGAATAATTCTCACATGAAGGCAAATCAGGGATGAAAAGAAGCTACCACTACACAACAAGGTGAAAATCTAAGGGCCTCCAGTAATGTGCCCCTCCCAAAGCATTATTATTCTAAAGGCAGAACTGAACTATTAGGATTACATTTTCAATTCAAAATTCATAATTAAATGTAATGTGTATTTTGGAAGTTGATTTAGTGTCCTGATAAATGTTTGGTTTCACAGAACACTAGATCACATCTCTCATGGATAGCAAACACTTTTTATAATATATGTAACTGATTTACAAAATATCAATATGAAAGAATTATTAGTGAAACAAATACCTAAAAGTAAAGGGTACTAACTTCTAGCCCTCTTTTGATATAACTGTATAAATAAAAGCAAGAAATGCACAACTAATATTTTGCAAGAGCTAGGAAGAAAAATCATAAGTGTGCTATACTTTCAACCTCCAAAGTTGCTGGGCCTAAAGATTAAGTATAAATGAAATCATTCTTAAGAGGATATTTTATTTTAAGATGTTATCAACATCTTTGACATCAATTAGTCTTTCTTCATTATATACATACTTAGATGTATACCATGACTGGTAAAAAGAACCCCATGGCTCAGCGTGGGGTTCTAACCTTAATCAGTGTTTCATACAGGCTGAACATTAATTTTTTTTGTTTCCCATCTTATTCAATAACTCATACAAAATATTCCAGATAAATGAGCTTCAATCCTCATCTTCCTCCAGTTCTTCTTGCTGGTTAATTTGGAAGTAACATAATTTGTAACTCCCTTTGCTGTTAGCAACTATGTGCAATCAATCACATAAATTATTCTTCTTCAAGTATTTTTTTGTGATATATTTCAAAAACCTTTTAGAAACAGGTACCTCAAAAGTTACTGTGACCTTGCTCTGCTGCATGTGATGATTATAACCCCTCCAATGAGATTCCAAACTTTCCATTCACTTTCTCTTGGAGAACCTACTAAAAATTGGCAGCATCCACGATTCCATTTGGACCTTGCTTCTTTTGCCCCCACTTCGCCACAATCTTTTTCACAAGCATCATCATGACAGTGGAGGAAGAAAGTTGAACATTAATATTTTAAGTAAATAAAATATGTGATGCTTTTCTTGAGGCTTCTGAACCACTAAAATGTTTCTGAAAACTAAAATACACTGGTAAAAGTTGTATTCCTCTAACTATAGTCAAAGAAGAATTTCAATCAACTCATTTTAAAAATTTTTCTAAAAGGAAAAGCTGAAAGTCAGAGTATTAATATCATAGTAACCCTTGAAAATTATATCACATAAAGTTTCTTCTCTAGCAAGATTCAAACAAATCATTAACTCTGACAAACTAACAACATACAGATTTGTCCCCAGATGATTCAGGAATAAAAATGCTATGTCAAATTGGCTTGGGGTTATCCAATTTAGTTTGGGCAATATCAAACAACTTTAACTAAAATCCACTTACCTACTCCTACACATCTTTTTATGCCTGGGCGCCATTCTCGAAGATCCTGATTCAACTGGTCTAAGGTGCAGCCCTGTATGCAGGATTTTTCAAAAGCTTTTCATTTTATTAGGATACAAGCTAGGGTTGAGAACCAGCAGTTTACAAGTAGATGTGGCACTGGCCTTCAAATCAAAGACTAGATCTTACTACTCTACAACTGTTGAGAAAAATCATTACTATTCAAATCACTATACTCTCACTAATATGCCACTAGAAGGTAAGTTACTTAAGAAGAGAAGCTTTTTCAGCCTTGTTCATCATTGAGGCTGAGTGGAATGCCTCCAAATAATAGATACTCCATAAATATTTGTGAATGAATGAATTAAATGCTGAAAGATTACTTTTCAGCTCTATACCTTGAAGCAATACAGTAGAAGCTCTCTTAACCAGTAACGATTAGGACCAGCAGTTGATCAGATAAGGAAAAAAAGTCATACAAAGCAGGAAATCATGAAAACTTGATAAGCACACCTAACCATTTTATTTTAGTTTAAATGAACCTTCATTTGCTAATCTTGTAATATAGGACCAGGCTTTCTGTTTATATGGATCTACAGGTTAGAGCACCAAAATGTCTTTCTTTCATAAACCATAACTACAATGCATCCTCTACTATTTCCATTTTGGACTTTTATATTATGACGAGAACTTAAGATACTTTGAAGCAATCTGAATGTAGAATCCTTCTGGACATTAATAATTTACCCCATTCTGTTATAGATCTCTTACTCAAATATAACTAAGCAGCAAATTGTTAGTAATTTTTTTATCATTTCCAAAGCATCACATTATGGATTTCATGAAAACAACTTGGTTTTTTAAAACTCATTGGTTTAATAATAGTTAATTAAATTACTATAACAAGAACAAATGGCAGAATCGAGTTTGGAAACAAACACAACTCACTCTTGATAACTGTTCTACAACTGATGGGAAAAGTGTAGAGTACACAGTAACCCACCAGAACTGGCATTCAGAATGAGGAGTGACAATTAAACCAGTGAGTCAGTTGAGACTTTGCTCTCCACAGAGCTTTTACTGTTATACAAATGCTAGCCACAGGTTTCTTTCCATTGACCTTTCCAATTCCCCAGAGCAGTCAATTCATCCCTTTACTAGTAGGTCATCTGAACTGAGATCCAACAAAATTACCAAGTCTATACATTACATCATCAAAGGACTGTCAGGCACAGAGGCAGCAGGAGTCATGGAATCTCTTAATATAAATGCCCCAACAATTTACATCCAGACTCCCTGATTTACCTTTAAGGCATTTATAAGTTACATAGCAGGTGATTCATTGAAAATATAATACGATCTAAGCCTAAAATCAGAATTTTTAAACACCCAACACATTATTTTACTTGGAGTTAAAAGGATATGGCAAATTGAATAGTTTTGTTTTACTAATTCAGAATCAGTTCCCATTTGGCAGGTGTCTCAAATGAGGACACTGGCGACAAAGAACTGCTGCCACCAGGAGGTTCTTTAATGCACCTTTTATTGAAAGTCTTGAAATTTAAAATATTTTTGCTTCTTTATAGCTCATGCAATACTTTCTCAATGACAAGTTTTCCATGTAACCTGTTTTTTTTTAAATGAAGTTATTGCTTCTCTGTTTCCTATCTTAAAGTAACAAAATACCCTTTATGTAATTTAATGCTTCCAGTTTTGAATTTCATCTTATAAGGAGAAAACAGAACTATTTAAATTTTTTTAAGTTAGGTAGCAATTTAGCAATTTTGTTTTCATTAAGTCTTTCTCAAGAGAGTCAATAACTCCAATCTTATTCCATGGGACACCTGGCAGGGGATTCAGGGAGCAAAACAGACTTTGCATTTTCACTGACTTGGGCTGTGTGGGTCAGTTTCTATGACAAAGATAACTCCAATTATGTCTGGGTTAAATATGGAGGTGATGACAAAAGGAAAACTTTTACTTTAAGAACCTGTAAACCCCGATAGTTCTCAAATTAGTATGAGCTAATATCACAGTCAAGATTTTAAAACAAGAAATTGGACTTTTAAAAAATAGGCCCTTGTAAACGTCTTTCTAAAAGGAGGAGAATGGAGACAGGAGAAATTAACAGCTTCTGTTAATATCAAGAAATCTAACCTCGTTCAAGATAGACAATGTCATTTTTATTACTCATGAAACACTGTTTCACCTGTACCTTTACTTCACCAATAACGGCTCTCCCAATCAATGAATCAGGATTTAGTTGCAGAAATACAATGTAGATTTATTTCACATTTGCTGCTGCTTAAAAGACCCTTAGAGAGGGAAACTTTAAGATTAGCTATAGAATCCTTGTGCTTCCTGAAAACCCTGACACTTTTAGTCAACAATCCTTATGCTGTCCTCCTCCCCAGGACTCAGTTCCATAAAACAATTACATTATTTACAAGCACAGTGGGCTGAGGTGCTTTTTGCTTATCTATTTAAAAAACTAATCAAGTACCCCAGCTTAAAGATAACTGATTTTATTTGCTTTAAATATAGTAAAAAAAAAAGTCAAGATGGTTATAGTAAGTGCTGAAAAAGTTAAAATGTTAGCACACAAAAAAATATTATTGACATTAATCTGTTTTGGTTTATATAAAAACAATTGAGAGCTTTTTTTTCCCCAAGTTCATTTTGTGCCTAAGGAAACTAAGAGCAGAACAGTTTTTACTGGGTCATGTCCAGTGGGCTAGTAATGCTTAAGACTTTTTTATTTTCCATCTTGGAACTACATAAGCAGTTACCCTATCAATGTACACTCAACTCAGCTATAATCTTTGCATGTCCATAAGTTTTGCGGGAGAGGGTTTCTCATCAGCCTTCGTCAGCCAGGATTCCTCATTTAAACCAAAAACACAAATATTTCGGTGACTATTTTCTCAATTATCAATCTAGATGCACAGGAGTGTTAATTCAATACATATAACAGATGCCAAGAGCGTTAGGGCTTAATTTTCCCAATGAACCCAGGCTGGTTTAGAAACTACAAAACAGAATGAAATGTCTTGACTTATAAAGCGAAAAACTGTACTTTCTGTTCTCCACGTTTTGCTTTTCAAATAGAGGAAAAAAGAAAGAGAACTGGTATGTCTTTTAAAATGTCATCTATAATATGACTCAAGCTGAAATAAGTAAAATCACCTAAAACCCTAACTCCAGCAGCAAGAGGTCTCACAAGTGCAAAAGGCACTAAGCTGTTCTAGAACTTACCCTAGCTCACTTGAAGGAGGACCTATGAAACTGAGATCGGGTCTCATGAGAAGGCACTCCACACTAACCTTGGCATAAATGCATCATAAATTTTCTAGATGAGAGCCGACTCAGAGGTGCCAAGTGTAAAAATATGGTGCTTAAGGGAATTTTCCTCTAAGACTCCAGTCTCACGCAGACTATTTTCAACTTTGTCACTGGGTGACTTTAACTACTAACCTGACTGACAGGCACAAATCAAGAAAAAAAGTCTAATTTGTTTCTGGTGGAAATTCAAAACATACCTGTTTTCCTACTTTGCAAAGATTTTTCTGTCAGTTAAGTTTCCAACCTGGAGAACTCTAGTCCCCTAACATCTCACCTTTAACAAAGCCTTGTTAAATGTGAAGGATCTCACTTAAACCTGCAGAAAACAGAAACTAGAAAGTCATGGCCTGAACACCTCCCTACACACTCTACTGCTGCCTTACCATGGGGGTAAGCGAAGGAGAAAGGTTAAACTGCTATTATTCTTAGATGTCAAGTATTACAACCTCACAACTTCCAATCATTTACTTAGAAAAAATGAATGGTGTCCAACAGAGGAAACATTATAAGTGTTTCCTTTTTACACTAGGCTTAACTGTGTCATACTGTTGGTAAAATGAAATCTGATTAAGACTTTGAAAGGATATTTTGAAGGGCAGTTCAAAGGAAACTCACCTCCTAACAGCTGACTAAAAAGAGCAGGCAGGAACTGAGTCTTGTAGGACTGACAGATTCTCAGCATCTAGAGAGGTACCTGGCACATAGGAAGTGCCTGATAACTATTTGCCAAATGAATTGAGGTTTAAAACTTTTCATTAGATTCAAGGTAGGAATTCCATCTAGCATGTTAAATAATTCTCCTTTAACAAAATGACTGACCCTAAACATGGACAGTCTTTCTAGAGAGCAATTAGGTAACATAAAAGGCTTCAGAAACTATTTAGGCTATCTGCCTACCTCAGAACTCTTTTCTCTGAGAGGGGCTCTCTGATCTAGCCATGTCTGTATTAGCAATATGGTCCCCTGGCTCAAAGCAGGCTTATTACATTCTCTTTCCAAAATCTGGAACGAGAACAAGCCAGTGAGTCTAGGACAGTATCTAGAATGGAGAAGATACAAACGTGGGAACTTCGCAGGGACCAGAGCCTTTTGCCTGCTACAAGTACAGGAGAAGCTGAGAAAGTCAATCTCTAGACAGGGGAAATGAAGCAGATGCAAAGAAAGACGAAGAGACACAAGAGACAGAAACTCCAGTTCCAGCCCTAAAACTGCCCCAGGGTCACCCAAGATGCCCTAATACAGTTCCAATAATTCCCCTTCATGATTAAGCTAGTTGGAGTTAGATTCTACTATACATACCAAAGAAGTCTTCACAAAGATATGTAGAAGCATCTATTTATGTATTCCTTATCTGATTTTTTTTACTTCTAGGAAATAAAATTACATACAAATATTTATGTCCAAGGATGTACACTGTAGAGCTAGGCATACAACAGTAAAAAACTGGGAATAATTTAAATGTCTAAAAATAGTGAACTGATTAAATAAACCCTGTATGATATAATACCCTCCTCAAATGATAGGATACTATCAAGCCACTAAAAACTATTATTCCTGAAGAATAATTAAGAACGTAAAGAAATGCTCAAGATATAGACAAAATAAGCATTTCTAAAATAGTAAGTACAATACCAATCTCAATTTTATTTATTTATTTATTTTTAAAAGACAGGGTCCCACTGCCGCCCAGACGGGAGTGCAGTGGTATGATCATAGCTCACTATAACCTTGAATTCCTGGGTTCAAGCAATCCTCCTGACTCAGCTTCCCAAGTAGCTGGGACTACACATATGCCACCACACCTGGCTAACTTTTTTTATTTTGTGTAGAGATGGGATGTTGCCATGGTGCCTAGGTTGGTCTCAAACTGGCCTCAAAGGATCCTTCTGCCTCAGCCTCCCAAAGTGCTAGGATGACAGGCATAAGCCATTGTACCTGGCCTCCATTTTAGTATTTATTTATTTGAGACAGTCTCGCTCTGTCGCCCTGGCTGGAGTGCAGTGGCTCAATCTCGGCTCACTGAAACTTCTACCTCCCAGATTCAAGCAAATTCTCCTGCCTCAGCCTCCTAAGTAGCTGTGATTACAGGCGCCCACCACCACGCCCAGCTAATTTTATTTATTTATTTCTTTATTGGGATTTTTAGTAGAGATAGGGTTTCACCCATGTTGGCCAGCCTGGTTTCAAACTCCTGACCTCAGGTGATCTACCCGCCTCGGCCTCCCAAAGTGCTGGGATTACAGGTGTGAGCCACTGCACCCAGCCCATTTTATTTTTTAATATAAATTTATGGAACAGAAAAAAAGACTCAAAGGATCTAAAACATGGAAGTAGGATCACAGCTAAATTTGATTTCTCTCTTTGCTGAATCTGTCAAATAAACATGCATGACTTTTTAAAAACATGGATGGGGTCTTGCTACGTTGGCCTGGCTGGTCTCAAACTCCTGGCCTCAAGCAATCCTCCCATCTCAGCCTACCAAAATGCTGAGATTACAGGCATAAGCCACTACACCCCAACCATGAATTACTTTAATAAACTTTTGAAAAACAAATGTTTAAAGAAATGATGGATTTAAACTCCTAATGCCAACATTCTAGTCTCCTCTTACAGCTCTAAGAAAGAAAAAAAGACAAGAAACAAGTTGTAATCTTAGCACATACTCATATAAAATTGTTATACTATATAAAATAATATTTTTTACTTAAGAATTCATTGATATTAAAAGAGACTATTTCTAAGTAGATGGAACCACTCATTGTGGTTCTTATGGGCATTTCTCTAAAGATCAGTGATGTTGAGCTTTTCTGCATATGATTGTTGGCCACATGTGTGTCTTCTTTTGAAAAGTGTCTGTTCATGTCCTTTGCCCACTTTGTAATGGGACTGTTTTTTTCTTGTAAATTTGTTTAAGTTCCATATAGATGCTGGATATTAGATCTTTGTCAGATGCACAGTTTGCAAACATTTTCTCCCATTCTGTAGGCTGTTTACTCTGTTGATAGTTTCTTTTGCTGTGCAGAAGCTCTTTAGTTTATTTGGAACCCACCTGTCAATTTTTGCTCAATTGCTTTTGGCACCTTCATCGTGCAATCTGTGCCCATGCTTATGTCTTGAATGGTATTGCTGAGGTTATCTACCAGGGTTTTTATAGTTTTGGGTTTTACATTTAAGTCTAATCCAACTTGAGTTCATTTTTGTTTATGGTGTAAGGAAGAGCTGCAGTTTTAATTTTCTGCATATGGCTAGCCAGTTATCTCAGCACCAGTTATTGAATAGGGAATCCCTTCCCCATTGCTTGTTTTTGTCAGGTTTGTCAAAGATCAGGTAGCTGTAGGTGTGTGGTCTTATTTCTGGGTTCTGTATTCTGTTCTATTAGTCTATGCTGTTTTTGTACCAGTACCATGCCATTTTGGTCACTGTGACCCTGTAGTATAGTTTGAGGTCGGTTTGCATGATGCCTCCACCAGCTTTGTTCTTTTTGCTTAGAATTGCCTTGGCTATTCAGGCTCTGTTTTGATCCCACATGAATCTTAAAATAGTTTTCTCTAGTTCTGTGAAGAACCTCAATGGTTGTTTAATAGGAATAGCATTGAATCTGTAAATTGCTTTGGACACTATGGCCATTTGAATGATTAAACCCATATTTAAGGCTTGTATTATTATATAAATAACATTAATTAATTGGTGAGACAACTATACTTCTTGTACAACATTTTGCTATTCCTGGAACTTAAAATTGACTTGCTTTGTCATTTGCTTGGTTTTCTATATTCCTACAATTAACTTTTTCCCATACTTTCCAAAGAAACTATAAAATGTCTCTCAATAATGGCTCAAAACACATTGTATGATATAATGGTCCACTTTCTTAGCTTTGTTTCTCCTAAGTCCTCCATCCTCCTGTCCAGCCTAAACTGGCTGTTTTCTAAACCTGTTGTACAACAATTATCTAAGTTTTTCCCTTCATCAAATGGGATTTTCTTTGATACTGGATTCCCTGTTTTCGGAACCAATGCCTTCATCTTTATTGGTTCACTTTCTCATTTGATGGAGAACCTCCTCCAATAGCTTCCTCAAAAAAGATGTATGGGAGGTAAGTTTTGTGACCTTGCATGTCTTAAGGTCTCTATTCTATCCCCTGACTTGATCAAGAGATGGGTTGGGTATAGAATTCTACACTGGAAATCACTGCTTTTCAGAATTTGTAAAGCATCATTCCAATGACTGCTAGCTTTCTTTGTTGCTGCTGAGAAGTCAGATGACATCTGATTCCCAATCCCTGCTTGCAACTGTTTTTTTTTTTTTTTTTCCCCCTCTAAGGAAGCTTCTAGGATCTTTTATTCTTGTTTTGCTAAAGTTTCACCATGTTGTGCCTTGGTATGAGGGTGTGGGGTTTTTTTCATTCATAGTTTTAGGCACTCAGTGGATTCTATTAATCTGGAATTATATGCCCTTCGGTTGTGGGACATTTCCTTATATTAGTTATTGGATGGTTTTCGCTTCTCCATTTTCTCTGTTCCCTTGTCTCAGAACTTTTATTAGCCAGGCATGAGACTTTCTGGGTGACCCTCTTAAAATTTTTCTCTGTTCTACTGTCTATGCCCCTTTGTCTCTTCCAGATATTTATTGAGAAACAGCTCCAATTTTGTTTTCCAACCTTTTTTTTTTTAAGTCAAGAATTGCTTTTGTTTTCTAATTGTTCCTTTATTTCTAGCATCCTCTCCTTGTTTCACTAATGCAATATCTTCTTTTACTGATCTAGGGATCTAAATTTATAGTTATTTTGAATGGTACCTTCCAATTCTCTTGGCCTGTTCTGACTTGCACATTAGCAGATTCCCTTAAATATCTAGTGATTCTTGGCTATGTTCATATTTAAGATTGAAGCACTAAGAATGTGGAGCAGCTAGAACTCTCATACACTACTGAAAGGAATGTAAAATAGTACAACCACTTTGGAAAACATTTTGGCAGTTTCTTAAAAAGTTAAAAACACACCTACTATACAACCCAGACATACTAAGGCATTTACTGAAGAGAAATGAAAGCAGATCTCCACACAAAGACTTGGACATGAATGTTCAAATTAATGTTATTTGTAACAGCTAAAAACTGGGTTACAAAAAGCAGACCAGTTTTTGCCTGGGGACTGGATTGACAGAAGGATGAGTGAGACAATCAAGAACACTTCAGAGGTGATGCATATGCTCATCTTGATCGTGATGATGGTTTCACACCATCAAAAATTAGACTCTTTCAAGGTGTATCATTTATTTTACATTAATTATGCCTCAATAAACCTATAAGAGAGAAGTGGGGAGAGGAATAGAGACAAAGAGAATCAAAAGTAAAAGCGGCTAAAAAAAATGAGGTGTTCAAAATGAACTGAATTCTCTGGGGGGGCCTGGCATGTTTATAAGAGAAGGGGCTCTTACTATTCTGTATACACCATATACCCTGTTTTCAGCGTACATATAGTCTATATACAGTGTAGCACTCACTCCTGCCCAAGGCTGTTACATGGTGCCTAATATCTCTGAGTTGAATGCCTCTCTGGTTAAATTTCTCTAGAGTAAGATTGGCAAACTTTCTAAAAATAACCAGATAGTAACTACTGTAAGGCTGTATATACTGTCTTTGTCATGACTACTTAACTCTGCCATTGTGGCACAAAAGCAGTCAGTCATAGAGAATATGTAAATGTAAAGAGTGTGGTTGTGTTCTAATAACTTTACAAAAACAGGTGGCAGGACAGATTTGGCCCAGGTTCAAGCCATAGTTTTACCAATCCCTGCCCTAGAGAATCATACTAGTCTTTCCATTTTTGGAGAACTAATCAATTTCTCTTCAGAAGGATACCCTGAAGTAATGGCTAAAACCACTTTACCCATAAAGTATTATAATTAAGCAAGTAAGAGCTAGGGGAAGGGGGCCGGGCACGGTGGCTCACGCTTGTAATCCCAGCACTTTGGGAGGCCGAGGCGGGCAGATCACGAGGTCAGGAGATCGAGACCACGGTGAAACCCTGTCTCTACTAAAAATACAAAAACTTAGCCGGGCGTGGTGGCGGGCGCCTGTAGTTCCAGCTACTTGGAGAGGCTGAGGCAGGAGAATGGTGTGAACCCGGGAGGCGGAGCTTGCAGTGAGCCGAGATTGCGCCACTGCACTCCAGCCTGGGCGACAGAGCGAGACGCCGTCTCAAAAAAAAAAAAAAAAGAGCTAGGGGAAGGGAAGCTGTAAAAAGGAATACTAGAAATTTAAAGAGTTATATATAATTTTATCAGCTATTAGCAGGAGCTGATTGATGAGGCTTAGGGGCAGCACTTTTGATAATCTGCAAATACTGTTTCATCTGAGGAACCCACATCATAGGATAAGCAGAAATCAGTTTTTATGACAGATGTTTATAAATGTTACAATTAAAAGGCACTGGTGGATTAACTCAAAATCTTATGTGAATTTGTCTCAAATTCAAGACAAACTTCTAGAATCTCTAAAAAATAAAATCACATACTCAGAAAAACAAATTTCAAGTTCTGTCGATTAACACTTGATTATTTTCCTTCAGGTAACAGAACTTTTCAGGGTAAGTTCATTTGTGCTTCTTGACTCCACAGGAAAGGAGTTGTTAATTTTTTCCCCAATTCCTATATTAGATGACTGAAGCACTAGATAAAACCAGATGAGTAATAATCATTCACTGTTCATAGGGAAAATTAAGTTCAGAACTGATCTGTATCTTTAGCATTCTTCTTGGTCAAAATGATATAATTTGTCTAGGCAAAGTGGGAGAGGTTTTTTAAAAGGCAATGGAGGTGGGAGCAGGAGAAAAGGTGACAACCGAACACATTAGTTGAAAATTTGTAGGGCCTCATTTCTCAGAGCAAAGGAATGTTTGGTGCTTCACTGAGAGAAACTAAGAATCCCTCTCTCCTTTTCAGATAGAGCTAGGATGAGAGAGGTTAGCCAAACCCTGCTGATTCACACAAACACTTGCTTCCTAAACTTGGAGTAAATCAACTTTGGGACACATATCTTCTGAAAACATAATTTTGCAGGACAGCCTCCCATCTAACCAGTTACCATAAAAAGATACTAGTTAAAGAGTAAACTTCTTTTTCCTGTCTGGTTCTTACACCCTAATCTGTTGGGGAAAAAAAGAAGTGAAGGAATATATGATTTGGCCTGTCATTTAACATATTCAACATTTTAAAAAGGAGAAATCCAAAACACCATATTAATATCAACGATAATGATAGTTTATAGACAATTTTTAAATACCAAAAAATTAAAAAATAATTTATAATTCACATTTGAAATAAATTACATTATTTTCTGTAATAGATTTACCCTTCTAATAATGTATTGCTTTGGCAAAGAGTAAAATTATTTTTGTACTCCTTGCCCTAAAGCAGGCTGCTAGCTAGGGTGGCAAAGGGAGACTTTTCTAAAATAATCCACAGAGCCAGTAACAAGCACTAATGATATATTATAACTTCATGGTATTTCAGCATGCATATACCTTTAGATATACATTATCCTTAATTTACATTAGTAGAGGAAAGTGTTATAGAGACAGACATTGTTAACTTTCTTGAGTATCCATTCTTCTCCACCCTTTCTCTTCCCTGATAACAAAAAACAATTTTGTTTAGGTATCTAGCTTCCAAATGCTCAAGGAGAAAATCTCCAGCTCCAGGACGTAAATCAGTCTTGGACTCCTCCTTCTTACCAGGAACTAGGCATTGGCATATGACAGAACTGTGGTCAATGAGATGCAAAGTCTGTTCAAAGGCTTATAATTAAAATTTTCCATAATCATAAAAAGAGATATTTAATAAGAAATGGTCCTTTTTTGCCCCAGGATGTTGACGTGTGAAGATGTAAAGCCTGGCGCCACAGCAGCCATCCCATGACAACAGCAGTGGTTGCCGACATGCTGAGCAGGCAGTGCTGAAAGATGACCAGAATATGGGTCCTGATAGTGTTGCTGAGCTGCTGAACTGAGCAATTCTAGCAAATTCTCCTTATTTGAATCAATAAATTCACTTACTATCTTAGCCACTTTTAGTTGGGCTTTCTAACTACAACTAAACTATAGCTAAAAGCATCTGTACTGATACAATTATAATGTCTATATTACAGTTGAGGAAACCAGCTCAGAGAAATTCAATGGACACAAAGCCTGTCAGTGAGTAGCACAGCCAGGACTAGAATTTACTCCTTTTCTTTAACAAAAGTTGTTTAAGCGCCACTGTGTGTGAAGCACTAGGGTATAAAGCGGGTGTATAAGGGTGAAGGGATCACAGTTCACAGAGGCTTACAATCTAGAGAGGAAGAAATGACACACAAACAAATAGTTAAAGATATGTGGTAAGAGCTACACAAAAGTCACAGAGCAAGGAGCTACTGGCTCACAGAAGAGAAACCACCTGACTATGCCATGAGATGTTAGGGTGGGGCACAACCAAGAGATGACAAACTTTTTTTCTTTAGTGATTTAAAATTTCAAAAGACAACATCCTGTGAATCTGTAATGATTTCCAAGTAAAAAGTTTTTTACTACTTCAAAAGAAAGGGATGTAGTCTCATAAACATGTTGAACAAAATAAGCCAGACAGAAAAAAGTAGGCTCTATTTTATTTGATACACAGGCAAAATTAGTCTATGCTGTTAGAGGTAACAAAGGTAGTTTCTCTGGTAGAAGAGGTAGTGAACTGGGGAAGGACAAAGGGATTTATGTTGTGATAGTGATATTCTGATTACTGATAAAGGTATTAGTTACCTAGTGGTTTCAGTGTGTAATAATATATTTGAGCCATATGTACATAAATATAAATTAGATATTTATCTGTAAGTTATACCTCAACAGTTTTAAAAAATTAATATGTGTTCCTTATAAAAAATAAATTCAGCCAGCCATTGTGGCTTGAACCTATAATCCCAGTTACTTGGGAGGCTGAGTCAGAAGGATCACTTGCCAGGAATTCAAGACCAGCCTGGGCAACAAAATGAGAACCTGTTTCTAAAAAAATAAAAATAAATTAGCCAGGCATGACAGTGCATGCCTGTAGCCCCAGCCACATGGGAGGCTCAGGTGGTAGGATTACTTGAGCCCAGGAGGTCAAGACTCCAGCGAGCTATGATTGTACCACTGCACACCAGCTTGGGCGACAGAGCAAGACCTTGCCTCTAAAAATAATAAACAAACAAAATAAAAATAAATAAATTTAAATAATAAAAGCATATATAAAGTTAAAAGTGCCAGCTTTCTTGACCACCTCTCTTGAACCTCACTTCTTAGAGGCAATCACTGTGAATGGTTCTGTGTAAATAATTCTAGGTAATGTAGACATTTTCCCATGCATTTTCAAGTATAAATGACCATGAATGCATACATACAAACACAGTTTTTTAGTATTTTGTATTTTAAACTAATATTGAATTATACTGTATGTCTGTTTTACAATTTGCTCTTTGTGTGTGTGTGAACAGGAAGAAATAACCAGTTATATTTTGCTGAATTTTGTATCAGGATTTTTTTTATCTAAATCCACTTTCATGCATGTATTATTCACAAGATTCTTTTTCGCTTATATTGTTTGGGGCTTGCTTTTTAAATATAACCTGATCATTTTTCAGTATGATTAATAATTCTTCTGTAATATTTCCTTTAACAGCTGCTGTGTAATTTCAATACATCCATCAATTATGGATGCCGTTATTCACTAGTATGCATTTAGGTTGTTACCAGCTTTTTACTATTAGATACAATGCTGAAATGAATATCTTGATGTATAAATCTTTGTGTACATGCATGAATAATTCCTTTTTTTTTTTTTTTAGGGTACATGTGCACAATGTGCAGGTTTATTACATATGTATCCATGTGCCATGTTGGTGTGCTGCACCCATTAACTCGTCATTTAGCATTAGGTATATCTCCTAATGCTGTCCCTCCCCCCTCCCCCCACCCCACAACAGTCCCTGGAATGTGATGTTCCCCTTTCTGTGTCCAAGTGTTCTCATTGTTCAATTCCCACCTATGAGTGAGAACATGCGGTGTTTGGTTTTTTGTCCTTGTGATAGTTTACTGAGAATGATGGTTTCCAGTTACATCCATGTCCCTACAAAGGACATGAACTCATCATTTTTTATGGCTGCATAGTATTCCATGGTGTATATGTGTCACATTTTCTTAATCCAGTCTATCATTGATGGACATTTGGGTTAGTTCCAAGTCTTTGCTATCGTGAATAGTGCCGCAATAAACATACGTGTGCATGTGTCTTTATAGCAGCATGATTTATAGTCCTTTGGGTATATACCCAGTAATGGGATGGCAGAGTCAAATGGTATTTCTAGTTCTAGATCCCTGAGGAATCGCCACACTGACTTCCACAATGGCTGAACTAGTTTACAGTCCCACCAACAGTGTAAAAGTGTTCCTATTTCTCCACATCCTCTCCAGCACCTGTTGTTTCCTGACTTTTTAATGATGGCCATTCTAACTGGTGTGAGATAGTATCTCATTGTGGTTTTGATTTGCATTTCTCTGATGGCCAGTGATGATGAGCATTTTTTCATGTGTCTTTTGGCTGCATAAATGTCTTCTTTTGAGAAGTGTCTGTTCAGGTCCTTTGCCCACTTTTTGATGGGGTTGTTTGTTTTTTTCTTGTAAATTTGTTTGAGTTCATTGTAGATTCTGGATATTAGCCCTTTGTCAGATGAGTAGGTTGCAAAAATTTTCTCCCATTTTGTAGGTTGCCTGTTCACTCTGATGATAGTTTCTTTTGCTGTGCAGAAGCTCTTTAGTTTAATTAGATCCCATTTGTCAATTTTGGCTTTTGTTACCATTGCTTTTGGTGTTTTGGACATGAAGTCCTTGCCCCGGGACGTATCTCAAAATCATAAGAGCTATCAAAGACAAACCCACAGCCAATATCATACTGAATGGGCAAAAACTGGAAACATTCCCTTTGAAAACTGGCACAAGACAGGGATGCCCTCTCTCACCGCTCCTATTCAACATAGTGCTGGAAGTTCTGGCAAGGGCAATCAGGCAGGAGAAGGAAATAAAGGGTATTCAATTAGGAAAAAAGGAAGTCAAATTGTCCCTGTTTGCAGATGATATGATTGCATATCTAGAAAACCCCATTGTCTCAGCCCAAAATCTCCTTAAGCTGATAAGCAACTTCAGCAAAGTCTCAGGATACAAAATCAATGTACAAAAATCACAAGCATTCTTGTACACCAATCACAGACAGAGAGCCAAATCATGAGTGAACTCCCATTCACAATTGCTTTAAAGAGAATAAAATACCTAGGAATCCAACTTACAAGAGATGTGAAGGACCTCTTCAAGGAGAACTACAAACCACTGCTCAATGAAATAAAAGAGGATACAAACAAATGGAAGAACATTCCATGCTCATGGGTTGGAAGAATCAATATCATGAAAATGGCCATACTGCCCAAGGTAATTTATAGATTCAATGCCATCCCCAACAAGCTACCAATTACTTTCTTCACAGAATTGGAAAAAACTACTTTAAAGTTCATATGGAATCAAAAAAGAGCCCGCATCGCCAAGTCAATCCTAAGCCAAAAGAACAAAGCTGGAGGCATCACGCTACCTGACTTCAAACTATACTACAAGGCTACAGTAACCAAAACAGCATGGTACTGGTACTACAACAGAGACATAGATCAATGGATCAGAACAGAGCCCTCAGAAATAATGCCGCATATCTACAACCATCTGATCTTTGACAAACCTGACAAAAACAAGAAATGGGGAAAGGATTCCCTATTTAATAAATGGTGCTGGGAAAACTGGATAGCCATATGTAGAAAGCTGAAACTGGATTCCTTCCTTACACCTTATACAAAAATTAATTCAAGATGGATTAAAGACTTACATGTTAGGCCTAAAACCATAAAAACTCTAGAAGAAAACCTAGGCAATACAATTTGCTTTTTTAACTTTCTATTCATCTTTCCATTCAGTTAAGCACCTCGTTCTTTTTTAACAGCTACATGTTATTCCATAACATGCATATATAGCTAATGTATTCTCTACTAATGCACCTTATATACTACTTACTTATGTATTACTTACTAATGCACCTTGACTCAATCACATTTGTTTTCCAATTTTCTTTTGTGGTGATTTCTGTACTATGTTGTCCTGTAAGTGGGTCTGCCGGAAGAAAGGTATAAGGTGACCCTAGGTTTGCACTATGCAAAGAAGACAGGTAAAAACATCCCAGGTTGAAGAAACGATACAGCATAACAAGTATCTGAAAAGTCTAGAGGGTAAGGTATGTATGAGTTCAATGGGGAGGTGGGCATGGGTGAGAAAACGAAGGGTTTTCTGAGGTAAGTGATGTAGCAACATTGCAGAAGAGACTTGTTTCTAGATGTATGAAGTTTGCAAACTGGTGGCCCCAGACTCATTTACTAGTTTATACAGCTTCACTTAATAAAAACTGTCCTTTTCTGAAACTAAGATAAAGTTGCTCTAAATTGGAATAGAGTTAATAATGGCACTGACCTCTCCTAAAACACTGAAGTAGGAAATAATAATAAGAATATTCCACCCCAACAAAAAAAAAAAACTGAATTGAACCATTTAAATGGGAATTTTCTTTTGATGGTGAACCCTTGGTAGGGACATCCTTGGCCACCTTACCAGCTTTCTGAGGGCATAATGAATTAATAACATTCAAAAACACTTGCTGCTCATCTACCATTCTAGACTTGGGGGTACAAATGTGAGCAAGACACAGTCCTTGCCTGTGAGGATCTTACAAATAATTACAATACAACTCGATGAGTGCAAATAAGTACCACAATGAGTGCCAAATAAAGTAGGCACAAGTACCAAGTACCATGAGTACACAGAAGAGGAGTGTCTAACTCTGCTCGGAAGGTAGAAAGAAGTCAAGAAAAGCTTATAGAAGACCTTGCTTAAGCTGAGTCTTCAAAGGATACGTAGGAATTAACCAGGTAAAAAGGTAAGAAAATTCCAGGTGTAGAGAAGAGGATGTGTGAAGAAGGCACAGTCTTGAGAGAGCCCAGGGAGTAAAGGTGACAGCAGGGAATTTATGGGGTATGTATGAGAATGAGTTGTTAAAGGTATCAATGCTAATGAGCTTGAATGCCTTGTAGGTCATAACCAGTCACATGGAAGTAACACTGCAAGATTTTCATTCTCTGCATCCTCCATGGGCCTAGTATCATGCCTTTCACCAGAGTAAACTCTCAATAAATATATGTGGAATAAAACAGATGAATCAGACTCTGAATGATAAAGAAGTCTGAAAAGCACAGATCCCAGAGAAAAGGGAATAAATAGGGGGAATGGATTTTTTGAAAGCATATATATATATATATATATATATATATATATATATATGTACATTATTTGAAAGCACATGATATAGTAGAGAGGTGGTGTCAGTTACATTGGCTCCTAAAAAGCATTCGTTATTCACACTGCCTATCACTCAAAAATTAACGTTCTCCAAAGAGTGGAAGAGTCCCTAAACTTTCTGAAATACAGATATGTTCTATGCAAAAGAAAAAAAAAAGACAGACAGCACAGGCTTGAAAAGCATTCCACAAACTTGGCCTTTGATTTAATTTCCATAGCTTGAAACAACTGCTCTCAGCTAAGCAATAGATGAGCAAAGCGGAAAAAAAAAATACAGTAGATTCCAGTCAGTAGATTCTAGTAGTCCAGTGTCAAGATATATAACACCTGATGACAAGGGCTAAGAAATTCAATTTGAATTTTAAAAGTCATTCCATTTGCCAGTACCAAAAATAAGTTATTAGGATAAACTCACAAGAAGATTGCTCTGCCTTAACTTAGCAAACTAATGCATCTGGTACAAGTCACCAACTGACTTGATTTCCTCTGCCATACTCAGGTAAAATGCCCTATAATAATGTGGCACGTTATTAAAGTATAAGTTACTCAATCAAGCATCTCTTTCTCAAAGAGATAGTCAAATCTTTGACCACTTAGGTACAACTAGCAGCAACAGACACAATCACACTCCAAGAAGACAGGTAAAAAGGAGAGCAGATAATACAGCACTGGGAACCACAGTCACACTACATATATACAACCTCTCGATCTTCAGAACTTTCATGCTTGTAGCCAGTTATTTCTGAGCCTTTCCTTCATCTCATCTTGGCTGAATATAAGCCAATAGGATTTCACCAGGAGAAATTTGAAATATGACATTTCCTGTATTTGATGAAAACGAGGAGCTGATGTCCTTTGATGTACACAAGTGGCAGTAAACTCAACAAACAATTGGACCAATGGCTTCACATAAATATTACACAGGAGGGATGAACTAGACTAAATCTTAGGAATTCCTAAGCTCTGGATAAAGTCAGGTTTCCATCACAATGAAAAGATTTCTAAGACAACAATTTTAAATTCCAATGTGATGTGCCAATCACACTAGTTTAGCTGTGAACCACGGAGGGTAACATTTTATGGTAACTGGTATTAGAGGCTGGATATAATCATGTATCAGGTAACCAACACAAGGACCATAGGATCTAACTTACTTATTTGACTCCAAGGTAATGAGGCCTAAAGGCAATGTGATTATTTTGCCTAATGTCCTACTTCAAAAAATATTTGATAGATAAAAGCTCTACAGAGTTACTAAATAAAACTGAATGAAGAGTACAGCAATCTGGATTCTAGTATTGAATCTGATACTGATAAATTATATAATAATGGTTAAGTCACAAAGTCCACGTCTCAGTTTATGTATCACAGTGACGCACTTGTGATTGAGTTAAATGTGAAATGTTCTAAGCTTCTTAGAAAAGTAGTACTTTACACGTAAGATGAAAGTGTTACATATGAGATGAAATTAACCACCATGACTACAGCCAACAATTTCCTTTTGAACAGAACTCACCTACAAAAGAACTCCATGCACTCAATGCATACACGTGCATTAACTCGTCAATGCATAATCCAAACATTCCACAAATATGGAAAAAGACATATTAAGTTATTCAATAATGAAAATCTATCAACAAGTCTATTACAGAGTCAGGAATAGAATCAAACTTCTGGTTCTCCCATCCCTACCCAGTCCTTTGTTTCAGTTACCTAATTAGCTTAAATTATGTTGTCCTATAGATCAGAAACATAACTAGTTATAGGAGGGAGAGAAACTTCTTTCCCAAAAGCTTCAGAATCTTGTATTAAAATATATTCAAATTTAAAATTGAGAATGATTCCATAAATGGCAAGATGAACTTACTAAACCCAGAAAAGTATTTCATCTAATATTATGTTGAAGAGATCTGTAAGAAATGGTGACTATAATTTTTTTTTTTTTTTGAGACGAGTCTCGCTCTGTTGCCCAGGCTGCAGTGCAGTGGCACCATCTTGGCTCCCTGCAGCCTCTGCCTCCAGGGTTCAAGCAATTCTCCTGCCTCAGCCTCCTAAGCAGCTGGGACTACAGGTGCCCGCCACCACACCCAGCTAATTTTTGTATTTTTAGTAGAGACGGGGTTTCACCATGTTGGCCAGGCTGGTCTTGAACTCCTGACCTCAGGTGATCTGCCTACCTCGGCCTCCCAAAATGCTGGGATTACAGCCGTGAGCCACCGCACCCAGCCTGGTGACTATAATTTTTAAACAGAGTCAGAGAAGGAAACTTGTAGAAAAGATCAAAGACTACAGAAGGGTCTACCTCTCTAAAAAGGAGTAAAAAGAAATAGAAGAGGGTGTGAAAGAATAACAAAATTTAAAACCAAAAGATAATTCTATGGAATATTACAATAGATTTGTGCCATGGACAAATGGCAAATTCTTTGAAAAATATACTTCCTGATAAGCATCAAATACATATCAATACATCTTCCAAATTAGCAGAGTGCTTTTTTCCCCTGTGACAGGGTATCTCCTGGGGAAAATCACTTATTATCAATATACGCTATCAATGTGATATAACCTTTTCTGGGGGTTATTTGGAGATACATGGTTAAAAATTTTTTTTTTTGATGTAGCAAAAGTTTTTTTTATACCTTTAGCCTAAGTGCGGTAGATGAATTATTGTTTTCAATTTCCATATCCTCTCTGTTTGACACCCTTTGTCATATAACTTTGCAAGGCTTGGCCATGTGGCTTCTTTTGGCTAATGAGATGTTAACAAGCCTGATGCCAGCAGAGTCTTAAAATGTATTTTAGTAGTTTGGCCTCTGCTTCTTGTGCTCTTAGGTAAACTACAAAATGAATACGACCCAGGTAGCTGCTGTCCGTTCATGCAAGGCCTCAGAATAAACACATTTAGAGTAGACCTAATCAAACCTGCAGCCTGAAGGCAAGTTCAGCCAGCCCACAAACTGAAGCAGAGGTGCCTGGCCAAGTACAGCCTAGATCAGGAGAACCCCAGATGACCTACAGACCCAGTGTGAAAATAAACACTCAGGTAAAATGCCCTATAATAATATGGCACATTATTAAAGTGTAAGTTACTTCATCGAGCTTATTTTTCTTAAAGAGATAATCAAATCTTTGACCAGTTATGTAAGTACTGGCAGTGTTGAAAGCCACTCAATAAAACACTAGTTTCTGATGCAGAATTGTTAGGGTAACAGGTGACCAACACATCCAGTCATCACACATCTAGGAATTTCTCCTAAGACAATCAGAGAGAAACACGCATTCATATAGAAGGGTATATCAAGGCGATATTGATAATAGCAAAAAAAACTGGAAACACCCTATCATCAAGAGAAGAATAGTTTTAAAAAATCATGATATAACCAATTACACTAATATTTAAAGCTGTTAAAAATCATGTTCTCAAAGAACACTCAAAAATCTAAGAAGATTTTCATAACAAGTTAGGTTTAAAAACCATAAAAAGCAAGACACACCGTTCTATAAAAAAATTACAATATAAGCAGAGCAAAAGATCGAGTGGATAAAATAATTCATTTAAAGAATATAAGTGTGCCTTCTGTGTTAATATTCTATGTTAAATATTATACTAAATATTATACTAGGAATAAAAAAGCAAATAAAACAAACATGTTCCCTGCCTTCCTGAAACTAACAATCTAATGAGGAAGACAGATATTTAAAAATTAGTAATCCTACAGATACAGATATGCTACTGTAATAGAAAATGCTAATTATTCCCAGTATTTATTTCCCAATTCTTACTCAGTAATAGTGCTTAAATTTTATCTGGCCATGACTACCAGCAATAAACTACCTACATTTTCCAGACTTTCTTGCTCCTAGCAGGGGCCATATGACTAAGTTCAGGCCCATGGGATCTAACTGGAAGTGGTGCATGCAACTTCTAGTAAACATCCTTAAAAAATAAAAAAGGGCTTGCTCTTTGTTGCTTCTCCCCCTTCTTACCAGATGGAGCAGCTATTTTGGACTATGATGTGAAAGCTGCATGCTGAGAATGGCAGAGCAACAGAATAGGAGGAACCTGGGTTCCCTAACATCATGGAACCACTCTCCGCAGCCCTAGGCCTAGGGGGACCTATAGAACTTTTAGATGAGAGAGAAATTAAGTTTTCCCTGTTTACATCACTTTCATTTTGGGTTTTCAGTCATTCACAACTGAATGTCTAAATGGAATAACTATGAAGGAAAAGTATGGTTCAATGAGAGATAATAATAGAAACAGCTGATTTTGACTAGAGGAAGGAGTGTCAGGGATAGCTCCTCTGAGGAAGTGACATTCAAGCTATGACATGAAACCTCACCAGGAGGCCACCAGGTAAAGGGAGATAAGGCAGCAAACTGTTCAGGCTGGGGAAACCAAAGCTGCAACCACGATAGCTTAACCCTGAAGCACCACAGTAACAAGCAACAAACTTTGGGATATTAAGATTGCCTCTACAAGAAAGCAAAATGAAAGCAGAGAACTAGAGCAACTAAGTGCTTTGGCTCCATATCAGAATATCTCCATAAAAGACCACATATGCCTATCAAAAACTCAGGGTGTGGGGAGTAAGAATGAGAGTGAATCCTGTTAAAGAAATTAATAGTTGCTTCCACACTTGAGCATTACATCACGCCTGTAATCCCAGCACTTTGGGAGGCTGAGGCGGGTGGATCACAAGGTCAGGAGATCTAGACCATCCTGGCTAACACGGTGAAACCCCATCTCTACTAAAAATACAAAAAATTGGCCAGGCATGGTGGCGGGCGCCTGTAGTCCCAGCTACTTGGGAGGCTGAGGTGGAAGAATGGCGTGAACCCGGGAGGCGGAGCTGGCAGCGAGCCAAGACGGCACCACTGCACTCCAGCCTGGGCAACAGAGCAAGACCCCGTCTCAGAAAAAAAAAAAAAAGTTGGATTCTCTGATTAGAGTGGTTCATATATTTAATACCATGAGAAGAATGTCATTAGATTTTTAAGTGTGAACTATGCCTGAAACAGACAAGAGCTTGATGTTAAAAAAAATTTTTAAATCATATTTCTTGTCTATTTCTGATTCTAAAAGCGAAACATATTTATTGTGGAGCATTTAGAAAATATACATAAGAGTATACAGAAAAAATAAACCACCTGTAAACTTAACCACCTTCCAATATTTTATACTGACACTGTTTTTGCATACATTTACACGCCCACATACATAGATACACAAAATAAACATAAAAATGGGACTGTAATGCACATAAAGTTGTGTATACTCTCCCACTTATTATTTCAGAGCACATTCCTGTATCATTAAAATACTTTCCAAAACCATGATCTTAATGGCTATATAACATATAATTTATTTAGCCAATCAAGTCAGGGATTTTCTGAGTTAAAACTGTCAGCCACAAATTGAAGCCCTGCAGGTCAAGAAGCTGACTTTGAAATCTGCCACAGTTTCTTTCAGAAATCTCAAGTTACAGTTTAAAAGCACTAGAACCTTCCAAGCAAGAATTCAGTGAAATTCACTGAGTTTTAGACATGAAGGATGCTCACTAAAGGCTCTATTTTCCCAAATGGAGCATACGACTACATAGTTTTAAGGGAGAAACTGAGTAAGTATCAAAGATTGAAGTGGCAACAGTGAATAAGAACTAGTGTCCACTGCAAGAAATAGTGACTATCTGCAATGGTTTTGTCAGACGCAAAAAAAAAAAAAGTTGTCAGATGCAACTTTTTTTAATAAAACAAAAGAAGAGAATATATGAGTCCATTATTTGTATAATTAAAGTTTTCTAATAAATATTGAAAAAATGATTACGGAAAAATGCACAAAGAAAAAGAATGGAAGCAAATATGACAAAGGGTTAAGTGTGAAATATGCCATTATTCTTCAAACTTTTCTGTATTTTAAATTTTTCTAACAAAAAATAAATGTTAACTTAAAATATTAGTCATATGGATAAGGTAATTCAGATTTTAGTTATTAAAGTGGAAGGAAAATTGGTTAGGTTCTGCCAGAGGATAAGTGGCTCTTTTGAGGGGGAAAAAAAAAAGGCATATAGCATTAGGAAACTGTTCTAAAATAAAACTATTTTACTTTTCTGAGACAGAGTCTTGCTCTGTCACCCAGGCTGGAGTGCAGTGGCATGGTCTTGGTTCACTGCAACCTCCACCTCCTGGGTTCAAGCAATTCTCCTGCCTCAGCCTCCCAAGTAGCTGGGACTACTGGCATGTGCCACTACACCCGGTTAATTTTTGTATTTTTAGTAGAGACGGGGTTTTGCCACGTTGGCCAGGCTAGTCTCGAACCCCTGACCTCAGGTGACCCGCCCACCTTGGCCTCCCAAAGTACTGGGATTACAGGCGTGAGCCACCGCGCCTGGCCAATAAAACTATTCTAAACTAAATTTAGAGTAATATCACACGTTGAAAATAAGTCTGAGGAGGGATGAGCTTTTGAACTTTACAGCTGTGCTTCCTTCAAGTATTACCTACCTAAAAATGATATTTTTCTGTTCCGTCAAGAAGGTTGTTTTAACAGTTAAGGAAATATAAAAATTGCAGGACTGGATTTCAGTTTCTAACTCTAGTTTTGTTTACTTTGTATACCTAAAGTTTTCCTGATGTTAGACATTTTTTAAAATTCCAGTTTCTGAAATGCAAACTTAGTTCAGAGAACAATTAGAGCTTGCCACTTGATGAAATGTCTTAACATAGATAGTTGCAATTTTCTATTCAGTAAAGTCCCTAACAGAAAAAAGATTAAAGAATAAAAAGTTACAGAATAAACCAAATCTATGTTAGTTCTCACAAACAAAAATTTCGAGTAGATGTAAATTTCTAAAAATTGTCCCACTTTCCCCAAATGTAGTCTTAAGTTATCTTAACTTTGCAAAAGCATCCCCCAACCCCTACTCCACTAATCAGTTCTCACCTTCTTTCCCTGCTGGAACACGTGAATTTTTCAGCAAATGTGACTCACTCATTGGCGTCTTGTCAAACTAACCCTGAAACTATAAGGAGGCTCAGCACTAACAGAATTCTAAAGCTAGAACACTTTCACTAACACACATCATGTTGACTTTAGAGAACTGAATCACATTCAGAGCCAAATACATACTAACCAACTCTGTTTATATTTTTTCTTACAAATTGTTCTCCACCATCCCACCTCCTCCCAATTTTAGTTTGGCAATTCCCTAATCTAAAATACCTCCTGTCTGTGGAGAAGACAAGATGGGGACGCATAAGAATAGGAGGGAAGAATATAAAGCAGTTGTTCACTCAGCTTGGAAGATGATTCTATTCTGAAACATTAATGATTCATATCTCTTCCACATAATTCTCAAAGTTTATTTCTCCCCTCAGTTAAATGAAAACACAATAGAAACACAATAAAAAATCTCCAGAAATAAATTATTCTCATTGTTATTATTTCACTAAATAACATTAAATAACGACATAAAAATCAGTTATTGAGAACTATTTAGTCAAAAATCTTCCATAAAATGTCACTGGCATGAAGTGTCAATTGCAAATCACCTTATTCTTTTGATTAATACATTCACCTACTCCAAGACAGAAAACCACCCTTTCTAACCAGAGGGAGAGTGGTGGGGAAGAAACAAGAAAACAAATGCTTTGTGGGATTACCATAAACATTTACTTATAGCTCTATCAATTGCCACACTCCACCTGGTGGCAGGCACTGCCTCAATTGGTAAAGTGGAGGTCATCATACAAAAAATTCCAAAGAATATTTTCCAGGTGTCCTTGGGAAAAAGCAAGATGTTCTTCTCCTGTCCTATATAGAATAAGCCTAATAAGGTTTCACCGAAGTTTTTTCACATAATAGTAGGTCAATATCTAATAGAGATTAACATAAAGGCATGACCATACTTAGAATGGGAGACCTACATTTAGAGCAATCTACTTACAAGATTCTCTTCACAGTAAGTTTAATGTCAGCTCAAGGCTTTAAGACAGGTAACAAGGTACACGCAGCACCTACAAGATTCTCTATCACCTATTCTCACTAACTGCCTTTACCCCATCCCCTATGGGTAAACTATAGAGTTTAATTAACACAGTTAACGGCAGCCTGCCACATTGCTTTTAGGTATTTGCCAGTAACATATACCCATGGGATACTCTAGAGACTGATTTCAACCAAAAATAAAAATAGATAAACAGAGCTCAAACAAAATTAAAACCAAGTCTGGCTGCCCACACTTATTTTCACACATGAGGAAAAATAGCAGTTCTCTTAGAAGCCTGGAGCAGACATATCTTTAGAACACAACGTTAAAAATATGTCCCCCTCCCCTTTTCCCCTACCTGTTTCTCACTCAAAGCTGTGATTTTGGCTTGGAGTTCATGAAGCTGTTTCTTTAAGTCAGCATTCTGATTGGAAAGAAAAAATATCTGTGAGAAAGATATTTCATTTGTTAACAGAATAGTAGCAGGAAGACTATGCATACTGTATTACAAATGATGAAGCAACCCGAAGCATTTAGCCAATCAAATCTGTCATGCATTACACTGTGGCCATAATACCATCACCTAATGCACAGATCCTAAATATAGGCTCCTCGCACCAAAACAGGAGCAGCTCCTCTGCACTTGTTTTAAATTACATGAAGTTTTATACTTGAGCATCTTGTACGGTAAGAGTACCTGTCCACTAAAATATTCTTATTCTTTATAGAAAGTATCCATTGACAGAAAACCCAAAGCTCCACTAATCACACAAAAGTAGGAAAATGGAGGTTATAAGTATGCACACACTACATGCTTTACACCATTATCAACAAAGATAAGAGGTTTTTCTCCACTTGCCCTCTCCCTTATTTAGCAAAGTACATTTGTTATTTTAGCCTAGATCTGAAAAGCTGTCAGTACTGCAACTGCCTTAACACTACATCATTCAAATTAACACACTGACTACCAGGGCATTTTCTCAGTTCTAAAATTCTAGGAATCAAAAAAAGAATACTATTTTAGATGAGATACACAGAGCATGATTGCCTTTTACTAAAGTAGGCAAAAAATTCCAAAATTAAAGTTTTCAAATGCTTAATGTAGCAGGACAGCCTACTAGCAGACTGAACACCACCCTAATGAGAGACTGCTTTTACTTGATTTGTCTCACATACAATTCTTTCAATTTACCCTGCTTGGTCTTCTGTCAGGGTTAGGGAACACATCCTCCCCGTCTATTGAATTTGGTTTACTCCATGTGGACTTTTTTATTAGTGTATTTGACATAAGGCTTCTCCAATGAGATCACCCACACCTGCTGTCCAACAAGTTACTGCCCTGCCCACCTCAGGTTCTTCAGGTTAAGACAATTCTGTTACATGATCACCAACTATAACAGAAATGATAGTTTCTAGTAACATTTCACAGTTGCTGATAGTTTACCACATTAAATAGGAAAGGACTTGTTAATCTAAAGTCTACCACCTCTTGGCTCCCTAAATCCAATTTTTTATTTATTTATTTATTTTGAGATGCAGTCTCGCTCTGTCGCCCAGGCTGGAGTGCAGTGACAAGATCTTGGCTCACTGCAACCTCTGCCTCCCAGGTTCAAGTGATTCTCCTGCCTCAGCCTCCTGAGTAGCTGGCTTTACAGGCACCCATCACCATGCCTGGCTAATTTTTGTATCTAAATCCAATTTAAATTGTGAATATACCAAAAAACTGAAGAAAAAAAAGGAGAAGTTTCTCACGGAAGTGGGATCATTCAACAGGGGTAAGTATGGGCTACCAATGCCAGCTCTCAGAATCAAAACACAATAGTTAGACCTGAGTTCTCAATTTGTAGAGATAAGTGTTATTTTTTTACTTCCAAAAATCAATGTGCCTCAGTACCATTCTTCAATCAAAAACTTGATTTTACTTTACAGTGAAGCCTGTATAGACTGTTTATCAACCCAGATATAAATATAGATATAGACATAGATATAGATATATAGATATACTTTGATATTTGATAAACACTCTCCATACTTATGACCTAGTATCTAATGGTTACAAAAGAGACACTGCCCAATAATAAATATAATTATCAGAAGACAAGGTAAGTTTTTAGGAAAACATCTCTTCGGAAATAGAGAATAAAATGCCTAAGTGAAAAATGCCTATGAGAATTTAAAGAAAAGTTAACATTCTCTGTTAACTTTTCTGTTAGAAAGTAACATAAGGTACTTTTTAACCCACCTTTAAGGGTTCTTTCAAAAATAAAATTTTCTAAAATGCTTCTTTTAAAAATTACTCTAGGCCAGGCGTGGTGGCTCACGCTTGTAATCCCAGCACTTTGGGAGGCCGAGGCAGGCAGATCACGAGGTCAGGAAATCGAGACCATGGTGAAACCCCGTCTCTACTAAAAATACAAAAAATTAGCCGGGCGTGGTGGCGGGCGCCTGTAGTCCCAGCTACTCGGAGAGGCTGAGGCAGGAGAATGGCGTGAACCCGGGAGGCGGAGCTTGCAGTGAACCGAGATTGCGCCACCGCACTCCAGCCTGGGCGACAGAGCGAGACTCCGTCTCCAAAAAAAAAAAAAAATACTCTAAAATTCTTACCCTGAACATAGAGAATTCAATACTATTCAAATGTTCTATAATATAAACTCCAAGTAAATAAAAATGGTTTGGGGTCTCTTTTCATAATATTGGGATGACAGAAAGCCTCTAAAAACTCTGATTTTGAATAAGTGGGTTTATGGAAATGAATTTAAGCTACATGACAAGTATTAACTCAATATTTTTCTCCAAAATACTCAAACCAATTAATATAAAACCAAAATAATAGTAACAAAGATGAAATAATAGCTATATTAAAATAGAATGACTATTTCTAAACCCTTATAACCAGAAGATCCATGTATTAAAAATAATTGCTATTAGAAATGAAATAATTCTTAAAAGTTAAGTACCATCTATATTTAAGTATTTTATGGTGATTTTATTTTAAATTATTTTTAACTTTAACAATTAAATGAATAACAATAGTAGTTTACCTGTGGATCCTGCTTCATTTGAGCAACCAGTTTCTGGTAATAAAGAGAGAAAAAGAGCCATCAGTCTTACATATTAACTCCCTACGGCTAATCAGGTTTGGATAAAAAAATCTAGGATTTTAAGTTAACACACAAAAAAGAGCAACACCACAATCAGAAGAGACTAAAACCTTCTGTGATCCATGTAATAGGCTCAGGAGACACTTCCTTTAATAAAAAAAATCAAACCACCACTTTATATTTGAAATGAAAAAGTGCCTGATTTTTAAATCTGGACAGAGATGGGTGACAGTGGCTTCCGAAGGGAATTTAAACAAGCTGGATGCTCCAAAAGCCAAACATCCCTTTCAAATGTTGTCAATGTCTAGAGTCCCAAACAAGGCCTGGAAAGAAGCTGGCCCCACACAAAACCAGCCTGTTTATATACAGAGCAAAGTACAGATTTGGCAGGTCTATTGGTTTGGTTCTTACCACAGAAGGAGCTTAGTGTCCCATGTGACTTTGCCACTGTCTTCTCTCAAGAAGGAGTTGGGTGCAGGGGAAGATAAGTTCAGTGGGGCAGTGATGCTCAGTTTTTGAGAATAAGGAAGCGCAGGAACAATACAAAACTCTATCTAACTCGATTCCTCTGGGAAAGAGAGTGCTACCCAATATTGAATGGAAAAGATCTTTACTAGGGAAAACAGAAGCCCAAACGGATGGAAAGGAAAGAGGAAAGGAAAGGAAAGGAAAGGAAAGGAAAGGAAAGGAAAGGAAAGGAAAGGAAAGGAAAGGAAAGGAAAGGAAGAAAAATGAATGTCTTTTGATCTAACCCAACTTCTAAAAACATCGCTGCCCAAAGTTAACAATAACCATAGACAGAAGAATATGAAGGATAAAGGAGCGTCAGAAGTCCTAAAGTATCTGGGAATAAGCTATTACCCAAGTCAATTTTTCATGTAATGGAAAAATTTGTCACTCTCTTTTGGTGACAAGGCACTTTTAAATTGTTTAGTTGTAAGATAAAACCTTTCTAAAATATACTATATATTTATCTAACTACTACTTTTTTTTTTTTTTGAGGGTCTTGCTCTGTCACCTAGGCTGGAGTACAGTGGTGTGATCATGGCTCACTGCAGCCTTAACCTCCTGGGCTGAAGTGATCCTTCCACCTCAGCCTCCCGAGTGGCTAGAACCCCAGGTGCACACCAGCACACCTGGTTAATTTTTTAATTTTTTGTAGAGACAGGGTCTTGTTATGTTGCCCAGGCTGGTCTTGAACTCCTAGGCTCAAGGAATCCTCCCGCCTCAGCCTCCCAAAGTGCTGAGATTAAGGTGTGAGCCACCCGCCCTAACTTCTTAAAGAGAAGAAAAAAAATTTAAAAATCAAGCTTTTATTGATACTTAGAGGAATGATTACATTAATATACTAAACTATAAACAATAGGTTCCTTACAAAAAAAGGTCCCAAACTACTATGTTTTAAAGTTCTTAAATCCACATTGTAGTTTTCCAGTCCACTCCTTAACGTCAGGTAGTCAGCCAGCACATTTTGCTACTATTCTTTATTTGTTTTTTTGTTTTTTAAAGATGGGGGCTTATTCTGTCACCCAGGCTGGAGTGCAGTGGCACAATCATAGCTCACTGCAGCCTCCAACTCCTGGGCTTCAGCAATCTTCCCACCTTAGCCTCCTAAGTAGTTGGGACTACAGGTGCACATCACCATATCCAGCTTTTTTTTTTTTTTTTTTAATATTTTTAAGAGATGAGGTCTCGCTGTGTTATCCAGGCTGATCTCGAAATCCTGACCTCAAGCAATCCTCCCACCTCAGCCTCCAGAGTAGCTGAGATTACAGGCGTAAGCCACCATGCCCAGCTCTTGCTACTATTCTAACAACCCTGAAACCCAGCTCAAATTTGCTGTTTCAGACCTGCTGTGTGTTACACTCACTGGACTAATTTAAAAAGATGAGTGAATAGGTTGTAATAATCTAAGAAATCCTCCTTTAGTAAAATGTATAATCTTTGGTGTATCACTTCAGACATTTATTCTAATTGATCAAAAGTCTTTCTCCCTGATGCTAAGACACATTTTAGATAACTGAAGTTGCCAACCATGGGACCTCCAAATACACAAGGTATGTGTCACTATATGACTTCATATCTAATCGTAGTAGCTCTTCTATATCCTAGTCTTCACCTACAAAATAGAAACAATACATATTCTAAGAGGTTAAGGGGATTGAAACACAAGGTTTTATACACATACATGTTTACATTAATGCTAGCCACAGTCTTCAATGAAAAAAGCTCTTGATTTTCCTTTTTGATTTGGTTACCAGAGGGTTGGCTACTACGCTGTTACCTTTTAGAAGCTGAAAAAGGTTTTCTTCCAGACACTGGAATTTAAAAATTCACTGATAACCACATGAAGTCTTCACCTCTAGAGGAAATAAATAAGCCAATTTTTCTATCTATAAGCAGTTAAACTGCATTTTAGACAATCAGGGGTAGAACAGGACAAGCTGGGCAACTTACTGGACCATCCAAATCCCTAGTAACTTTAAGCTGACATTGTGTTAACAAAGTTAGGTTACTTTCCGCCAGAATGCGGCAATATTTCTTGAGGATATACTTCACGCCAAAGGTAAGCAAAACAACCCATAGGCCAAATCTGGCCCACCAGCTGCTTTTGCAAATAAAGTTTTATGGAAAAGAGCCATACTCATTCATTTATATATTGTCCGTGGCTGTTTTGTCTGTGTAACAGCAGGGCAGAGTAGTTGTGACAGAAACCATAAATTACCCACAAAGCCAGAAATATTTTACTGTGTCCCTTTACAAAAAAATTTGCTAACCTCTGCTTTTTTTTTTTTTTTGAGACGGAGTCTCGCTCTGTCGCCCAGGCTGGAGTGCAGTGGCGCAATCTCGGCTCACTGCAAGCTCCGCCTCCCAGGTTCACACCATTCTCCTGCCTCAGCCTCTCCGAGTAGCTGGAACTACAGGCGCCCGCCACCACGCCCGGCTAATTTTTTGTATTTTTAGTAGAGACGGGGTTTCACCGTAGTCTCCATCTCCTGACCTCGTGATTCGCCCGCCTCGGCCTCCCAAAGTGCTGGGATTACAAGTGTGAGCCACCGCGCCCGGCCTAACCTCTGCTTTATACTATTCTCCATTCCATATGGAGTAAATACCCTGAAAATTTAAATGTGACTTCCATCAAATCTAAATAAGATCAAAAAAGGGAGGAGGAAAAAAGGCAATTTCCCCAAAAAGATGAGATGTCCATCACAGGACATTATTATTTAAGTATTTACTGAACATCAACTATGTGTACATTGCTACTTTCATAACTATCTCCCCATTCATAAAGAAAACACAAAGAACAAAAATATGCTTTCACTACCCAATACCAGATAGTTTCAGAACACATTTTCTATCCAGTAAGCTCAATTTCAGCCCTAATCTCATTCCCTAACTGGAAATGCAACAAAGGATGGCTTTTGTCCCACTATTTAGTCAAACGTATGTTCTGGCTTTGGTTTCAGCCTAGTAACCAACGCCCCTACCTTGATGTCATTTCTGGCATGCCTCAATTTGTCATGATCAATGATTGTGTAGGTGACACCATATAAATTATTTTTTCAAAAATAGTAAAGTATTACCGATATAACTGGAGTGAAATATATGCTTTCTCTGTTAAAATATTATTGACATATAAATAAATGTTTATTATCACACAAACAAAATGTTGTATAAATAAAGGATGAATATAAAAGCTATTAATTTTATGCTCAAAGCTGACACTTAATATGAATAGTAAGAGAGTGTTTAGAATAACTTTAAGAACTATATCCCTTTTGAGTCAACAAATGTAAATTTAAAATTTTAATTAGATTTAAAACAGAATAATAAATATTAAGTATTTTCATAATTGTGATGTTTATAAAATTGGTATGCTTGAATTCAGAATATGAAACAAAATATTTAGTAATTAACTTCAATTAATTTAGGTCATAAGCCTTTCAAGAAAGGATTATTTGGGACTTGCTCATATCTTGTGAAGAGGAACTAAAGCAGAATGTTAACTTTGCCATCTCAATACTTCTTCAGAGGAGGAAAAACTCCAAAAATCACACACAACATCATAAAATTATCCTTGATCCACACAAATTTCAGATTGATTACTGTACTCCCAAAATTCATTCTATGATGATGTCATCTTTGAATAAAATGTGAATTTAATTTTTATCACTTGCCATTCAGCCAAACTGGGTATTCAACACACCTCTATGTTAAACTAATTTCACTCAGAAAAAGATGAGCTTGTTTTTGTAACAAATTTCTGTTCTCCTCAATTAGTACCAGAAGCAAAGTTAAAAAAAAAAAAAAAGTACACAGCTTATTACCTACTTAAAGAAGCCCACGTGCACAGGGCCAACTCTGCAGCGGAACAAGAGTTTAACGAGATCCGGAGCAGCAGCAGGGATTTCTGAACAGGTGCTTTTGAAGCTTCCTTTAAGTTCTCGCCCACACTAATTCTGAGCAATGTGCAAATCTAGTAGTTACCAAGGGCCCAAGATATTCTCCCAACGATTTCAAAAGTTAATGTTACCTTAGACTACTCAGATAAACAAAGGAAACTACACCTAAGAACAAACATCTTTAGAAAGTAGTTTTACTTATCCTTCTCTCCGCTCCCATATCCCCAATTGTTACAAATTCAAAAGTAGTCAATGCATCATCCTTTATCACTTTTGAGTACCAAGGATTAGATACATGCATGTGTATGTGTGTCTTCGGCCTGATGTCCAGCTAAAGTCTAGAAAGATATAAAACAGTGGTACTCTGTTTACATAACAAATTTTAATTATGTAATTATATAAAGATAGCTTTTTGTAAAATATAAGAATTGTGAAATCTGAAATTTAAACATCTGTGAAGATAATCACATTTTCTTTAAGAAAGATTGGAATCAACGCATAAAGCTGAGTCATATGATCTGTAAAAACTTTAGTACATATGGTAGTTGAGTTAGACATGTTGTTATTTAAAACATGCAAGTTAAATCACATGAATAAAGTCCTTCAGATGAACCAAAAAGCAGAAAAAAGATTTCTTTCTTTTTGGTTAACACCTTTGGTATATGAAAAAAATCTTTTCAGTTCTTTTCTCTAGAAAGGAAGTCAGGAATACTTTTTCTTAAAAGCAGAATCTATGACTTTGTCGAGTAGTGATAAAAGGCAAACGACATGACTCTTGGACAAAATTGTCTTAAAGATTATTAAAAACTATACTAAACACCAGAGATGGGCTTGTTTACTAATCTTAGCCATTACTTAACAACAATGTGGGAGAAGCCAATAATACAACGTACCTGGTGAACCTGAATTTCCACTTTAAGAGCCTCCTGTAGAGTCTGCAACTCCATCCTCTACCTTCTCCACTTTCTCTGCTAATTCTACAGTTTCTTCAGCCTCTGTTTAAAGTAACAAACTCCTCTTCTCACTGCAGCTGTAAAGATCATAAAATGTTTTGGATCATTACATTTGGAATAAATATAATATTTATGCCAAATAAATTATGTTAGTAAAAAAATATCTGATTCTCTAACGCAGGGCAAGAAATTTCCCAAAGAGATTTTTTTCCCCCAAAACAATTCTTCAAGTATTCCTCTAAAGAACACTTCAAATAACTAAGAAATGAAAAACCAGAAAAAGGGTTTAATCTGGTCATGGAAACATCTAAGCACCCACTACATGCTCAGCACTGTGTTAATCACTACATACTGAGGATACAGAGCTGAGTAGAGACCACTTCTGCCTTCAATGAGACTATAACCATCCAGGACACATTGTCCTCAGAAAGAGACATATAACAACAGAATCATACTTTTTTTTTTTTTTTTGAGACGGAGTCTCGCTCTGTCGCCCAGACTGGAGTGCAGTGGCGCAATCTCGGCTCACTGCAAGCTCTGCCTCCCAGGTTCACGCCATTCTCCTGCCTCAGCCTCCCAAGTAGCTGGGACTACAGGTGCCTGCCACTATGCCCGGCTCATTTTCTTATATTTTTAATAGAGACGGGGTGTCACCGTGTTAGCCAGGATGGTCTTGATCTCATGACCTTGTGATCCGCCCATCTCAGCCTCCCAAAGTGCTGGGATGACAGGCGTGAGCCACCGTGCCGAGCCAAAATCATACATTTTTAAACTTCACACAGAGTGGACTGGAGAGTTCAGGGTTTCTCGGAGGTTAATGAATGCCAGGGTAGTTTTATTTGGATGGGTTCTTACTCTATATAAAAAATAGAGAAACTCAAAATGGGGAAATTCTGGTATAACTTAAACATTTACATTTAACAAATTAATACTCAAAATAGACAAATACAATGCAATATAACTGTGCTATCCACAAAGTTATGATGTGGATATTTTAAAATGTATCTACCGTGTGTAATATGAGGTGGTCTAGTAATGGAACACATGTCCAGCTTTACAATGAAAATCATCTTCTTTCAAGCTTGCCAGTCATCTCTTTGACTATACATATAAGGGCATGTGGAGATAATGTCAAAAGTCTAAATCTGTTAATGTGACACCCAGCTTGACCTTCCTATCTCCTCTAATCATCACTACTCTAATTTAAATTATTTCGATGGCTAATTTATCCTTTATTGTTTTTTTCTTTTCTTGAATGTGGCCTTAGACATGATTTTAGGTACTCTGTCAAACCAAAAGTCTGTTTTTGCCTAAATAAATTTAAATTTTACTTCAAATTTCTTTTATTCTTTGCACCTATAAAGCTTGTAGCTAGAGTAGCTTTTTAGCATTCATATAAATTGGGGAAGGGAACAATCAGAAAGTTAGAGGAACCACTACTCCTTAAACCAATACAATAAGATTCATGATCTTCATATTTCTAAATATTATTTACCTATGGGTAAAGTCTATATTCAACCTAAGTTTTCTAAGAGTCCTTTGAAAACTGGTTTAACAGAGTTATAATGGAATCATTAACTAGGGAATATATTCTTGTGAATATGAGTTTTCAATATATTTGCTTATTCTCATTAGGCAGAAAACATCAGCAGAAATCTCTCTCTCAGGGCTTATATACTAGATTATATAACATCAAAATACTCAAACCTAAAAAAGAATAAATTCCAAAAGTGCAAAATTCCTTTAAATTCACATTTGCAAAGGATAGGAAAAGTTTACTGTATAATGATAATGTTAGCCAAAACATTTTAAAAGGCAGTATATTTAAAGGAGATATTAACAATTTAGAAAGGGAGACATACTATGGTGAACAAATCTGGGTAGTTTTAGCTACTATCTTTTAAAATATTTGGAATGATAACCAATCAATCAATAAATAGCAGAATCATTAAGTCACTAAGACCAAGATTTTTGTTATTATGTAAGCTTACTCTACCTGCAACACTAAAGTTAAAACTACACAGCCACTTTAATTTTAAATAATAAAATAATCTCCCTACTCAAATTCCTGACTTATGTATTACCGTTCTTCTTGAAAACAACACTTGGTTTTCAATTTTTACAAGGCTCTACCAGAAAATGTGTCCAAAATGATTCCTTATAATTTTTGTCAAGAATCACTTTGAAGTTGAAGGGGTATTTTTCAAATATTCATACTTCATTCTACTGACAGTAACATAAAACCATAGTTCAACTCAATTCACATAAACTCTGGAAATGAACAGCAGGTTAAAACACAAAGAACTTACATTATACATGACAAAGGGCTAATACAGTTTATATATTTAGGGCCCTCAAAAATTGATAACAAAAATCTATGAAAAAACAATTTACAGAAGAAATAAGAGTGACCAACAAATATGAAAAACTTCCATCTTCAATTAAGACACAGAAATATAACTAAGACTATATGCTTTGTCTATCAAACTGAAGACCTATAAAACAATAATACTCTGAGCTGTCTAGAATTTGTGTCAGGTGCCACTTCGCAATTTGCTGATGGTTATCTCTAGGTAGTAGCACTGTCAGTTATTTACTTTCTTCTTTTTGGGGTATTGATATTTTCAAAATTTTCCATAAAAAATACGCACATCTTTTTAAACAAGAAGACATTAACCAAGGATTTGTAGATAAAGCATCAGAAAATGTTATGCTATCAAACAAAATGCTCAGGAAAAGAAGAAGTTAAAACCAGGGTTTAACCTGAAGACTGTAAATGTCAAAGAGTGCCTCACACAATAATAAGCCTGCAACTCAAGTTAATGAGGAGCTGATGGCTTTTACTTTCTCCATCAGACTGTTGTCTGCTTCTCAGAGATACACAAAGGCATGAAGTTTTATTCAGCAAGGACTCTAAATGCCAATTACTCATTTTATTTCAAAATGAAACTGAAAGGGTTAAAAAAGTTAGGACTAGTTGTAGAAAAACATATGAAGGATTAGAAGATTCATTTGAAATTCTTTTTCTTTTCTTCAGAAAGATCTCTTTCTGGATAGTAATTTTAAGAGACTGGTCTGTGCGGAAAGAAACAAATTATAGACATGTATTTATAATTTACAAAAACAAGGCAGGTACATGTTGAATCTTGTTTTTTTAATTTTATTTTTTCTTGTAGAGAATGGGTCTCATATGTTGCCCAGGCTGGTCACGAATATATGCTGAATGTTTTGAAAAAATTTTTTTTCCTGAGACAGGGTCTCACTGTGTCACCCAGGCTAAAGTGCAGTGGTGCGATCACGGCTCACTGCAGCCTCAACTTGCTGGGCTCAAGTGATCCTCCTGCCTCAGCCTCTTGAGTAGCTGTGACTACAGGTGTGCCCCACCACATCCAGCTAATTTTTGTATTTTTTTGTAGTGACAGGGTTTCGCCATGTTGCCTGGGCCGGTCTTGAGCTCCTGGGCTAAAGTGACCCATCCACCTTCAGCCTCCCAAAGTGTGGGATTACAGGTGTGAGCCACTGCACCCAGCTGAAAAGATATTTTGAGGTCTTGGACATCTCATGCAGTCATCATCTGAATACCACTGGGAGGCAGTTTATAGCATCAAAAGAATTATTTGCTACATTTGTAAAAGATGATTTAACATATTTTGACCAATTCTAACAAGTTATAAATAACAAATCAGTTGCTGCAAGGTGAATACCATCAGACTCACAAGACGGTAACACACTGCATTCCACCATAATGAATGACTCTCACCATCCAACAGCTCTACAAGTCACTATCAGCAAGGCCACTTGCCTAGCCCAAAATATTAGCATTTGCAATCTTCCAAACTGTACACGTCAAACCACTCTGACACCTAATGGCCTCTAACTTTCCAATAATAATAATAACAACAACAACAACAAAACATAAAAACCAAACACACAAACCAAACAAACAAAAACTATAATCAAATCCCACTAAAAAGGTCAGCCATGGTATCTGGAAAGCACATTCACCATCCCAAAAAACAAAAAACGCTAATTCTACTTACTCACTGTGTGACTACTCTCATCCTCGGGGTTTGTTTGTTTGCTTGTAAATCAGGAAAATGGAAACAATATCACCTACTTCATAAGACTGTTGTGGTTTAAATAAGGCAAAATTATAGGAAAAGCCCTTTGCAAACTGTAAAGTTTTATGATAGTTTTAATACACTTAATTCTTTTCTCTATACATACTTTTTAATAGAACTTCTCTACATAGTATATATCTAGAAGACTGTAGGCTTTTCTGTTCTCAAATTCTCTATGGATGTTCTTCTAACTATTTCTCTGGGTATACTTCTGCTTGAAGATACGTGACCTGCAGGTCTTTCATTATGATTCTAATAACTTGTAGGATAGCTATAACTCCAATTTTACTGCTAAGAAATATTTTGCTGTTACTGAGTTGACAGAAACCTTTTTCCAATCAAAACTTGACTCATCAGCCAACATTTCTTTTTTTTTTTTTTTTGAGACGGAGTCTCGCTCTGTCGCCCAGGCTGGAGTGCAGTGGCGCGATCTCGGCTCACTGCAAGCTCCGCCTCCTGGGTTCACGCCATTCTCCTGCCTCAGCCTCTCTGAGTAGCTGGGACTACAGGCGCCCGCTACCACACCCGGCTAATTTTTTTTGTATTTTTAGTAGAGACGGGGTTTCACCGTGGTCTCGATCTCCTGACCTCGTGATCCGCCCGCCTCGGCCTCCCAAAGTGCTGGGATTACAAGCGTGAGCCACCGCGCCCGGCCCAGCCAACATTTCTTTAACGATAAGTCCATGACACAGCGTGCCCCCAAACTGTCCCTAAAAAGGACAACTCAATGTTCTCTATACCATGCATTTATTTGGTGTGAAACTCCTCTGCTTTTTATCTATATTCTCAGACACAATGTTTAAAGTAGGTTTAATTCATTTTTTTAAATAGGAAAAAGTAGGTCTTGACAGTCATCTACGTATCTTTACTTCTTGTCCCATGCTTAATATTTGAATATCAGGTTTCAATTTGTACAAAATACTTCCTACTATGTATCTAACATGTAGGGAGATAAAATAGTATCTTTACTAGCGGTAGTGCTAAAATTACCATGAATGCTAAAAATAATAAAATTATTCTAATACTATTTATTAAAAACTTTAACATGTATTAACATGAATCAATACAAATGACAACATTAAAAAACATAATGTAATGTCTATTTTCTTATCATTTAGCAAATTTTCAACACATCTTGATTTATTTTCATCACAGTGTTTCTTTTATGACACTCCACAGGTGAACAGAAAATACTACTGCACAAAGAGCTTGGCAACCCTGATTTTAGAGGCAAAACTCTCTGTATCTGGTAAGGTTACTATGTTCAAATTCTGGTGTGACAGCTGTTGACCTCCTTAGCTAGTTGGATGTTTCTATACTATCAAATTATATTTAATAATGTTGTTTCCTATTAAATCAAAAAATATATATGCATACATATCATTACATTTATGATACCTAAATGTCTGAATGTATGTGAGTATAAAATATCTTTCTAATCTCTATTTGTTTTGGAGGGGGTGGGGGGCGGGTCCTCATTTTTTAAAAAAGGAATCTCTACGCAGGTCATACCTCCACTGCAATGTGCAGGCTATTATGGTGCCTTGGGCCAGGCCGGGGTTCCCCATAGCACCCTCCTTCACAAGTCTGTGTAGTGTCCTGGACCCCTCCCTACCATCATCAGTGCTCAGCCCCATATACAGTTTCTACCTCTGCTTCCTGGGATCCAGGCTGTCTGCATACACACATTCTTCTGTTTCCTAACTTTCTTTACAAAAATCAAGCATGTCTACTAAATTATTCCAACCACATCCAACGAAAGGAAAACTGAGTAAATTTTAAAATAAACAGAAATTGAAAATGGAGGAGGTTGGGGAGCAGGGTATGAGAGCATAGTGACAATGAGGCCAAGGTTTTAGAACTAGTCACATTTACCAGAATGTTATTAATATTTAGTGACTATTTAAAAAAAAACTGTCCAGACAAGCCTGGCCAGAATCTTACAAATATATACCACACAAAGGATAACGCAAGTGGGTGTGGTTGTCTCAGCATAACCAATAAATACTTAATAGAAGTGGAAGTTATGGGAGATAGATTTCAGATCAATATAAGGAAAAGGAAGAACTAAGGATAAGAGTCGTACAAAAAAGGAATGGGTTACCTTATGAGGTAGTGGGCTCCCTGTCATTAGAAGTATTCAAGAATGCTGCATATCATATCCCCCTCTTGGAGATTCACAATGCACATTAGCATATTAAAGGTTCTGAGAAGTCCTGCAGTAAAGAAACCTGTTTAACTTTGTTTAATGCAGCATTTCCCAAATTACTTGACCACAGAACCCTTCTCCCACCCCCACCCCACCTCAATAATACTTATTTTTGTGGAAGTAGAATTCCTCAGAATACATTATAGAAAATGAGCTACATTTTTTTAAAATGTGGTATTCAATATGTACCTGAATAACAGCCTGTCAGGGATCTAGAAGAAACTGCCACACAACATAAAATATTGGAGGAGAAGGCCCTTAACCCATTTATACCTAGTGTTCCATTATTGGAACACTAAGCCTGTGGGAGTTATTTATATCCTACTACTCGAGTTCATTGCCAAGGTCTGATTTTTCACAAAAAAAATTTGCAACCTCTGGTATAAATGGGTTAAGGTCCCTTCTCTAAGATTCTATCCCATGTCAAAGTAAAGAGCTATAGGATCTTGATTATTTATTTTAAAAGGTTTAATGAGAGAAAGGCAAGTGGAATAAAAAGGTAGTAAATGCAAGGATTAACTAGTTCAAGTGCCTCCATGAAACATATTCAAATCCCAGTCCCCAAAAGGAAGAGAGACACCACAAGCACCATAAACTATCAAAAGGAAACCTTGGCCAAATATCTACTAGATCTACTCCACCCACCAAGTTAATTACTATTTGAGAGAGGATTTAAAAATTTTTTTTAAAAGGAGTAGTCTTGCACTAGGCAACTACCCTATTCCAGCTATCTTATTTGAGTGTAATTTTTTTCATAATACACACTCTCCTAATAAAATTAATATTTGTTTGATGGCTAGTCACTAGATTGCCCTGTGCATTCAAAGAAATGTTTAAGAGTGATGAAGAGCCATTAAAAAAATCTATCAAAGTAGATATTAGGAAAAAATGTTTGCCTGTATGCCCCACAATTACATTTCTCTCTCTCTCTTTTTCTCTCTTTTTCCTTTTGAAGAATTATATAAAACAACACACGGTAAAAATTTACTATCAAACATGAGGCTAACTAATCCAATATTAAGTTTAAGAATGTAAATAAACACGAGTCTCAAATTTCAAAGTCAAGTTTCCACAGTTAAATTAACCTAAGCCATTTTGCACATATACTAAGGCCATCAAATATAACAGCATATTAAGTAACACAAAACACTACAGGAATCTTCATCTTCTTTTTTTAAGAGATGAGGGTCTTGTATTGTTGCCTGCTTCAAGCTGGACGACTTGAATTGGCTCAAGCCATCCTCCTGCCTCAGCTTCCTGAGTAACTGCAGCGATAGGCACACACCACTGGGCCTGGCTGGGAATCTGAACTTTTGAATTTCTTGACTTTTGAATTCTCAACCCGAACCATTGCATTGAGGACATTTTTGGAAAACGAGACTTTTACATTTTAACAGGTTATCGAATGGTGGAACATGCAGGCCTAGCTGTATTAGCAGAAACACAAATGCGTTTGAAGTATAGCTACGTGAAATTAGACAATTCATTTCCACTCAGTGCAAACAGTAAAGCCCCATTTCTGAGAGACAGCCTATTTGCAAAAAAAAAAAAATCACAATATTTGAATAATTATCCAGCTAGCATCAGGATCAGGCACACTATGTCTACCTAGTGAAAGTACTTACCAATTCTGGGGAAACTGGCTCTCCTTCAGCTCTCTAGCCCCCTATAACAGAAGAACGGGAAAATGGAATTAGACAACACACACATATTTATGACATGTCATTAAAAGCTGAAAACTCAAAGATTTCTGATTTTAAGAAGAAAAAACAAAACACACAAAAGTTTCCGAAGTTTTAAAACCCAAAAGAAAAAAAGAAGCAATAGGTAATTTTTACAGCAAAGAAAAGAACTCAAGAGCAGTTAAATCACTACTTTTCCACAGTTTTTCAAGACAAGGAAAAGTAAGTAGTCGATAATTTTCCTTTCCTAAGAGACACATAGAAATGAAATGCACCTAATTTAAATAACATACAACTACTCCTTCATCCCCAACAAGTGACCTCTACTGTCAGTTGTTTTACATTAACAAATTAAGCTAACATCACTAGTTCTTAGTTTGGTCCTCATAAAAGGCATTTTTTTCAATTAATCTTGAAATGTATTTGCCTTACATAAGGCTTTAAAATCACAGCATTTTATAATAATGTATAGTCAGAATTTTAATTAAACTTTTTTCACATTCTTAGATGTGTCTCACCTTTTTTTTTTTTTGAGACAGAGTCTCACTCTGTTGTCCAGGCTCAAGTGCAGTAGCACAATCACAGCTCACTGCAGCCTCAACCTCCCAGGCTCAAGCAATCCTCCCACTTCAGCCTCCTGAATAGCTAGGACTTCAAGTATGCCACCATGCCTGGCTATTACTTTATTTTTTTGTAGAGTCAGGCCTCACTGTGTTGCCCAAGCTCGTATCAAACCCCTGGGCTCAAGCAATCCTCCCCGCCTCAACCTCCCGAAGTGCTGGGATTACAGGTGTGAGCCACTGTGCCTGGCCACATCTTACCACTTTAGATTGTAAACCACATACACAAAAGCTATTTGTTTCTATTCCACATATCTAATCAGTGATGAAGCCAGAAAGAAAATTTAGGTTTTGGGATCCCAACCCAATATTAGGAAACAAAAATTAAAACTTCCCTTAATATTTTAGTATTAAATTATTTAAACTCCACTATGCTATGCTCTAAAACTACATGTCTTCCTTTTGCCTTAAATATGGTGTTTGCTGACTGATATTACTCCAATAGTGTCTCATTGCCTCAGGGAATATTTCAAAAGAGCTTCATGTCTCCCAGATTGTAAATCTTTGTTTAATCATGTACAGTTATACCAAACATACGATAAAATTATTTAAAAGGGCCCCAGTTCATGCAGTTAGCACTCATTTCCAAAGAAAGTCAATGTGCTATTCTATTCTGCCTTTTCTTTAGCAGCTGTCCTTTTTAAAGTTCTCAGGCCCATGCAAATAACAATTTTAATCACCAAGGTTAGGATGACTCCCAACCAAAAGAGAAATCATGCAACAATCTGTAGAACAATGCAGTTATTAAAAAGTGGATTCTTAACACTACTGATATCTATAGGACTCTGTGCCACTCAAAAGGTTGCCTCAAACAGTACCAGGCACATAGTAAATGCTCAATAAATGTTTGTTAAGTCAATGAATTGACTAAACAGACACTTAAGCTGTCTGTTGAGGGCTTATCTTCCCTATTAGGGCTTTCATGTTAGCTCTTTTAGGCTGGGGATAATTTCTTACGCATCGATTTCCAGCAGCATTATTTGTTAAATGAATGACTTTCTGGAACTGTTTTCATCCAAGTTGTTGATTAGGAAGTAAAATATTACCATTTTAAAATATAGTAAAAAGGAAAAGACTGATAAATTGGACAAAATTAAAATTAAGAACTTCTGTTCATCAAAAAAACACCATTAAGAAAGTGAAAAGGTAAACCACAGAATTGGAGGTGATAATTATAGTATGTATAATCAACACAGGCTTATACCCAGAATATATAAAATACGTTGAAATTCAAAGTGATGAGGATGGGACTGGGATTTTAACTTATACAGCATTTGAGAAAGTATTAATAAATGCTGCTGAAAAGTCATATTCAACAAAAGGCAGCACAATGTACATATACTTTATCTCCAAGGCATTTTCTCCAAAAATGAGTAGCAGGGCCAATCCTAAACTGATAAAGAATTTTGCCACGATATCCTGAAATCATGATGTCATGAAACTGCTCATAAGACTATTTGTAGGGACTGCAGAAATCGCATAGAAAATCAAAGCCAGAGAAGTTAAGTGATTTCCCCAAAGGTCACTCAGCTAGCTGATAGTGAAGCTGGAGAAGAACTCACGGGCCGGAGATTCCTTGGCTGAGCTCATTTTCCACTAAACCTCACTTTTTCTTAACCCGCTGCAGGAGTTACTCTTCTAAAAAACAAACTACAATAAACACTAGCGAAATATTTTTGGAAAAGTCTGCACATACAGTTTTAAAGAAAAATCACATAAGTAAGCCATCTTAAAACATGAAATCCTGGCCGGGCACAGTGGAACACGCCTGCAATCCCAGCACTTTGGGAGGCCGAAGCAGGTGGATCACGAGGTCAGGAGATCGAGATCATCCTGGCCAACATGGTGAATAGTATTTAGTAGAAGTCTCTACTAAAAATACAAAAAAAAATTAGCTAGGTATGATGGTGTGCACCTGTAATCTCAGCTACTCGGGACGCTGTGGCAGGAGAATCACTTGAACCCGGGAGGCAGAGATTGCAGTGAACTGAGATCGCGCCACTACACTCCAGCCTGGCGACAGAGTGAATCTCCGTCCCCAAAAAAAAACAAATCATGAAATCCTTTAAACCTAAGGGATCCCCATGAATGGGCTTCAGAGGGGTCTGTCAACTCCTTCCTACTATATGCTAAATTCTTACATACCAGCATAGGTACACCTTTCTTGGAAGAGGGTCCCCAGCTTTAATTGGTTTCATAATGAGGTTCACATACCCAAAAAGAGGAAATTATTTTTAGACTAATGATTCTTAAACACTGTGCACATCAGAAATCCCAAAGTGCTTCCTCTGAAGATTGAATATTAATTGACTACCATTTGGAAATTGAAAAAAAAAAGAAAAGCAAATATTTTATTTCTGTAATTTAAGAAAACTGAGCAGCAAAAAGCAAGATCTATACACACATTTGTGCTTTTTACACTATCCATGTGTAAAACATATTTAAGTCTGAAATGCAAGTTTGATTTCTTCATGTTAAGCTGGTTAAAAGCCACTTAGTTTGTTTCTCACATACATTTCACACTTCTAACTAAGGTACTTCAAAATTTTAACCATATTTGCCTAAACTTTTAAAAGATAGATTTGTTCTTGAAAAATATATCCAAAACACCTAAGTTAGAGTAAATGAAATTAGTTTTGCTTTTAGAGGTGTTATACTATCTTGCTAATACAATGTCATACAATTTTTTGCAAACTGAAGATTGTTCACCTCTCCAGAACTTCACAGGTAACTGCTCTAATTAGAGCTGGTAAAGAAACAAATCATCCAGATTTCTGATATGGTTATAATATTTTAAATATTATAAATAAATCTAAAGCGATTAATAATTATTTAAATACCTTTTGTAAAATATCTGAAACCCTTGCAATATGAAGAATCTGTATTAAACAAAACTTGCAGAGAAAAAGTTTAATACTAGATCATGTTTTAAATTAGGCTAAAATTTAATTCACCCTACTACAAATTTCAGATGATTAAGTTTATAGCCTGTGCTCAATCATAAATTTTGATAAGGGACTAGAATAGCACAGATAATTGTCATTCAAAGACACTTTAATATGTCACCTTACCCAGAAGATTCAATCTCTTCTCTTCCCCTACTACACTAAGCTGATAGAGGCCCCAAAACTGAGTTTTATACACCACTGGCTTTACTGCTTTTTATGTACCCTTCCTAACTTCGAACAGAAAGCAAGTAAGTTTGAAATAAATTTAAATGCAGATAAGTGGTTAGAAGAAAAAGCAGAATCCCACTTGATAGGTTTAGTCCTTGGGGCCCCAACGTCTTAATAACCATCCCTCTTGTACCCACCTCTCTTACCCTCTCCTGGACATTCCTCTAGCTCTTTTCCTTTTACTCTCATGGAGCATCAACTTTCCCCTCATCATTATTGGATCATTTTGTTCCTTCTATCTTAAAAAATAATAATTAAAAAAAAAAACCCTCTTGACTCCATATCCTTCTCTAGTTATTGTCCCTGTCTAGGCTCACATTTATAGCAAAACTCCCTGAAAGAGGTAACCATACTCCCTCTCTCTAATTCCTCTCCTCCCATTCTCTGTTAAACACAACCCATTAGGGCCTTTGCCTCCCTCCATTCTTGTGAAGATCACCAATGATTTAACAGTTGTTAAATCCAACAGAAAATAGTCTTCACTTCCTTGACCAGTATCTTTTGACCCACTGCTCATTTCTTCCTCCTCGAAATTTTTTTCTCTTGACTTCCAAGAGACCATCCTCTCTTGATTTTCTTCCTCAACTCTCTGGCTACTCTCCTTGGTTTCTTTTGCTGGTTTCTCCTTGCCTCCAACACCTCAAAATGTGGAACTGTCCCAGGACTCAGTTCTTGGAACTCTTCCCCTTAGGTGATCTCACAGTCTCATGGCTATAGAAGGATCTACACACCGGCAATTCCCAATGTTTATCTCCAGCACATATCCTTTCCCTGAATTCCAAACTCATATACCCAACTGCCCACTCAACACTGGTCAAATAGGTATCTCAAGCTCAACACATCCAAAATTAAACTCCTGACTACCTCTCTCCTAACTTCCTCCTCAGTCATTCCCATCTCAGTAAATGGTAACTCCACCCCCTCAGAAGAAAAAATCCTAAAAGTCATCTTAAGACTCTTCTTTTTCCACACTCCACATCTACCCCAACAGCCAACCATGTGCCTCTACCTTCAAAATATATCCACCATGACCCCTTGTCTCAACTCTCCTACCACCTCTCTGGTCCAAGTCACCTTCACCTTTCACCTAGATAATTGCAACAGCCTCCTAACTGGCCTCCCCAATTCTACCCTAGCCCCGCTAAGGTATATTCTCTCGCAAGCCAGAGTAAGCTTTTCAGAATCCAAGACAGATCTTGTTACTCCTCTGCTCAAAACCCTCCAGTGGCTTCCCATCATACTCCGAGAAAAGATGAAGTTCCTTTCAATGGCCCACAGGCACTAAATGATTTGGGCCTCTGCCACTCAAGCCGTCCCATCTCCCTACTGCTCAATCCGTTCCAGCAACACTGGCCTCTTTTCCGTACTTCAGACCCTCCAGGAAGTTCCCTTCTTGGGGCCCTGGAACACTCTTTTCCTCCAAATATCTTCATGGCTCACTCCCTCAAATTATTGAGGACATCTACAGCAGTTTCAGGAGCAAAAGAATACTAAAATAAAGACTAAAACTATCATCAGAATTGTTCTGCTCCCCAACTTTTACTTATGATCTTCCTTATAACAAGAATAATAATACCTTTTTACCCTCTCTCTAACTATCCAAATCTCACCCACGCACTAGGGTCCAGACAAAGACTCGCTGATTAACAGAGATCTGCTCAAACCATCCTAATTCCCAATTCTTCCTTTGTTTAAACTCCTAAAGTGTTTATCCTCTTTCTCATTCATTTTCAAATTTAACCACACACTGCCTCACATTTTAATCTAACCTATATGACATCTCCCTAACTAGAACACACACATACACAAAAGAATAGAATACCTTGTACAAGTAGTTCTCAATCCTAGATTAGGATAACACATACAACTTCAAAAAATAGAGGTTCACAGGCCCTACCCTTAAAGATATTGAATATATTATGTCTTATTTAGAACCCATAGATCTGTATTTAAGTTCCCCCAAAAGATTCTAATAGGGAGCCAGGATTAGAAACCACTGCCTGCCTTACAGTACTCTGCTTCCTTCAGTACCTAGGAAAGTAGGCCTTCAAACAGCCTAAAACTAGAATGGACACCTCAGAGGGCAGATCATACCTTCATTTCACAGAGGAACAGAGGTCCAAGAAGTCCAGATGACTAGCTAAAATCTACAAAGATAATGATAGGCAAAGCTCAGCCTAAAACCCAGATTCATTGCTCTCAATCTAGGAATCTTTCCATTAGACTGTACATAAATAAATGAAAGTAATAAAAATCCACAATTCACAGATGGGTGTAGTAATCACTGATTATCTATTACTTGACCAGTGGTTGTAGTGTCTAAGTTCTAAAACAGTGCATATTAACTTCTATATGCTTGAAATGTGAGCCACACTAGCTAATAAAAGACTTTGAGGCCAGAGGGTAATTACAGAAAGGCTTTTAAGTAAAATAAAAAACAAAAAAATTTTTCTAAGTCTTCTTACAATATATACAAAAACTGTTAGAACCATTTTTTATGGTTGAGAATAGCAGAAATAAATAGAAAGAAGAAAGCTTGCTTCCTCACTCTATAAAGTACAAAAATTCTTATTCACAAGCTTCCATGGCTCTCACAAAGCTGTTTTCTGACTCTAATTATCACAACGAAAACTTCTTAATTATAGATCAGACTTAGTAAATCGCTCCATATCCCAAGACAACTCAAACTCTATCTTAATAATCAGTTAACCTCAGGACTAAAACTCTTGTCATTAACAACAAAAAACAATTCAGGTATCTATAAGGCATTATAAAAGAGTTTTAGCTTATTTTGGTGTACAGGGATTTAAGGAAGTGCCTCCTATTAACACTAATGGGAGTTCTGGGTGTAAACCGTAAGCACCAACAAGGAGTTTCAACGCCCAGCACTGCATCTGTGAGAACCCTTTCTATTGCACTAACTGTAACTACTGGGAGTTGTTCGCTCAGAAAAGGGATAATAGACCCAAATTCCTATGTCTCTAAAGCACAAAGATAATTCAAATAAAAGTCACTAAGAAAGGTCAATGCTAGATACCAGATTTTAAAAATAAACAAGAAAAAGCTAAACTAAAAGAACAATTAACACACTAAGAAAATTTTATAAAATAGCATCAACACACACAGAAGAAATTAGTGAACTGCTAGAAAAAAATATCTCTCACAAAAATAAACTCAACAAGATTAAAACAACCAAATTTTAAAAAATCAAAGCACAGTAAACCCAACTATAGCCAGAAGCTTACCCAGAGAAACACATACACACAAAACAAAACTCAACTCCTCCCTGATAGAGCCCTCAGTATACTATAGTCCTTGCTTTAAACACAGAAGAAAACTCCTGCTGCATTGATAGCCAAGAATAATCAGAGTACTTCCAGATAAATGGACAGTGATCACAAGCTGCCGAGGACGAGCAAAACTAACTAAATAAAAATTATAGCACCTTATTGTGTTCCATCCTGCCTCACTTCTCAATATAGCACTGCTGTACTCACTAGGCTGGAAAATGAGCAGGTGCCTTTCAGGCTATAGAAAAATTAGAGACACACACACACGCGCACACACACACACACACACCCTAAACACAAACACAAACACAAAGGGAATGATACTCTTTCACTTGAAGGGGCTTTAAAAAAATGCAAGGCTTTGCTGCAGGCCTAGAAAACTCAGAGTAGGCCTTACCGAAGAAGTGAGAAAAAAGCCAAGGTTTATTCCAAATCCACATTTCAAGCACTAAAAGAATTAACATTTATTTCAGTTAAAAGGTTTTGGCAACAATCCATTTTTTAAAAAGGAAAGAGAAATGAAGATTTTCCCTGTTTCCAGCCTGAAAGAAAATTAGAATCTCTTCTCTCTGACTATACGGGTTTAGCTCCACAACACAAATAAAAAAGAACCCTGACTTTAGGCCTAAAAACTAAAAATGGTTCCATACAATTTACATTTTTTAAAAAATCTTCGTAGTCCAACATATTGATCCTTTCTCACCACTGCTATCCTTAATGAACATTTATCTTTTTATCAGTACTTTGAAATGTCAATGAGAAGCGGAAACAGCTACAAAACACTGGGAATTTTAACTTTTGAAACAAAAACCACAAAGAAACACGAGTCTGAAACATGCCTCAATCACGCTGATAAGTAAGTAGTCCTAAAACTTGAAAGTGAAAGCAATACAGACCTCAAAAAGAAGTTGTTTGCTTGATATTAATGCTAGCCTTTAAGACCAAAAATATGTTCTGTTACAGAAGACTGAAATCAGGGCTTCCATTAACCTTGTTAAAAAAAAAAAAAAAATCCCATGAGCATAGATTTTTTTCCTAAGTCTCTTCATCAGAGCAGCATGGGGTCCCATTAGGCACCCTATTTTACTTCCACCTTATAAATAACGTTAGCTATTCGCTATTTCCATGGAAACCAAGTAGAGAGAAACCCACTTAAATGAATACCGGTTAAAAGAATAAGTTTTATTTTAGAAAGGTTTTGCTGCTATAGATGAACTCTTCTGGGGAATACTACAAAGTCTTCTTAAGTATAATTTTTAAAAATATATCTTTGGTGTAGAAGGAACTTATTAAAGGTCCTGTTAAATACGTACACTCCTTGCACTAAATGATAGATGCCAAATAACATCGTAACAGGAAAGACACATTTTCAATGCACAGGGGTTTAGATGCACAACTTCCACTGACTATGCCTCCCCATGCATTGGGGTGGAATAATTACACCTATGGGTCTAATTTAAACTAATGCAACCAAATAAATTCAGAAATAAGGCTACCATTACCTTGTAGTGACTCCTAATGAACATGCCCCACAACTGCAGGCATATGTACAACTTACAGTGCAAAGAAGGGCAAACAAGGGAGCACGCAACAAGCTTCTAACCACTGTTACCACGTCTAAAGATAGCAGGTAGTCAAAAGTCCCTCCTCAACAAACCATTTTATAAGTGAAACAAGCATTCCTTAACCAACACATACATTCGGGTTAAATAGAAATAGAATATGCACAAGAAGGAAGTGTGGAACAAGACTTGTGACCTGCAACTTTAAGCTGACTTATATATTGTCCTGCTTATGCAAAGAAATGGTGGTCCATAGAACCGCCACAGATAGGAAAGTGTACATAAAAGAAAATGCAACTCCTAAGAACACAAGCTCAAAACTAATAATCTCAGAACTTCTAAAAGCAGAAGGAGTAAGAAAAGCTAAAATCTTTCCAGCAGGCATGGTTCTTCATCAAGTTAGTGGTGGCTGAGACATCTTCAGTAAGTTAAAAGACAAATGAAAATATTATCCTAAAAGGGATTACCAGTATTAAACTAACAATGTATGAAAAGAACATTCTCTTACACATTTTTCCTTTGAGTATACCAATGTATCTAACTGTAGTGCATGTTTTGAAAACACAAAGTTACTTTACTGTTATGTTTTACACACTATAAAGATTGGCAAAATGCTGGTAATTGTTAGTTAGGGAATAGGTATGTGGGGTTATATTATTCACTCTGTTTTTATAAATGTTTTTAAATTTCCATAATAAGAAGTTATTTAAAATCCTATAAAGGCTCTCGTCCCAAATGTTTTTCTCTATGTATAATTAAATAATAGATGAAATGCCTGGTATAGATCTTAGAAGCTACTGAACTGATTGACTGATTGAGACAGTGTCTCGCTCTGTTGCCCAGGCTGGAGTGCAGTGGCATGGCACAATCACAGCCTCGCAGCCTCGACCTATCGGGCTCAATCAATCCACCCAGCTCAGCCTCCCTAATAGCTGGGACCACAGGCACATGCCACAATACTCGGCTAATTTTTGTATTTTTTGTAGAGACAGGGTTTCGTCATGTTGCCTGTGCTGGTCTCTCTCTTTTTTTTTTTTTTTTTTTTTTTAATACGGAGTCTCGCTCTGTCGCCAGGCTGGAAGCAGTGGCGCGATCTCGGCTCACTACAACCTCTGACTGCTGTGTTCAAGCGATTCTCCTGCCTCGGTCAGCCTCCTGAGTAGCTGGGATTACAGGCATGTGCCACCACGCCCAGCTAATTTTTGTATTTTTAGTAGAGACAGGGTTTCATCATGTTGGCCAGGATGGTCTCAAACTCCTGACCTTGTTGTGATCCACGGCCTCGGCCTCCCAAAGTGCTGGGATTACAGGCGCGAGCCACCATGCCCATCCCTGTGCTGGTCTCAAACTCCTGAGCTCAAGTGATACACCAGCCTCAGCCTCCGAAAGTGCTGGGATTACAGGCATGAGCCACTACACCCGACCAGAAGCTACTGATTTTAAATCCAGCACAGACATTAACTTAACATGTAACCATATTTCCAAGTTTTATTTTTCCTACCAAACAATTACGTTAACAATTTAAAACCACTAGGAGAAATCTAAAAAGGAAAGGGTCTGCTACTTTGCAACTATCAACCAATGACATGTAAAAGATCAATATATAATAAGGCATCAGTCGCATTCTGTATTTACAAATCAAGGAAAGAAAGCCTAGTCTTCTCAATTAATAAATCAAAATATTTTAGCAATTCACAACACCAAATTTCCATTTTTTTATTCTCCAATTAGGTCCATGAGACTAGAGAGCAATCTAATAAATTAATGCTTATTTTAGTTAAGTAACATGCCTGCCTCTTCCTCAACTTTGCCTCTATCTCACCCCCAACCAGAAAATACAGCAATTTCTGAGGTAAAAAGGTATTTTTCTATTCTCTCCCTTAGTCCAAATATAAAGTATTTTACAAATATTCAGTTACTGTGCAAGTGATTTTAAGCTATCTATTCTCCAAATTCCAGCTGAGGGCCCAAAGTAGGGGGTATCCCCACAAACTGTTAAAGCTTAAGGTTTTGATAATAGCTCAATATCCCCATTTAAAAACTAATAATTACAACGATGTTTTGTTTTTAAGAGAAATAGAAATAAAACAGTGGTGGCTTGAAGGGAAGGATGAACAACAGGCAGGGGACGACGGAAAGAAACCATCGAGAGAGTAAGCAGAGACGCAGGAGAGGAAAGGCAACAGAGGGAGTCTGGGCAATCACCGGCGGCATCTCTACACAGGAGCACCACTGGCTGACAGGGTCCTGCAGAGCTGAAATGGGACTGCACCCCCGTCACATACAGCACCACTTTTTACAAATTAAGCAGGGACAAACTGATTTTCAAAATTGTATAATTCTTTAACTCAACCCCCAAATGCTTGTAGAATCTCTTTCTAACACATATTTATCAAAATGAAATATACTTCTAAACTTTCCACAATTCCATTCAACCAACTGAAACAACTTTTACAGATTCTGCAAAGAGCTAAAGAAAACTTAATACTATACATTTGCTATGCTAATTTTAAAATTATAATGCTTTACTTACTGGTCACTCTATTGCAAAGTAAGATTACAATTATTTAATTGAAAGATAACTATACAACCCACCATAAAATTGCTTAGTTTTAAAAGTATTTGTCGAGCCAAAGTACAACACTTTATTTTTTAAAAAAACTCATTGGAATTTCTCCTCAGAAACCAGATACAATGTTTTAGGAACAGAGACAAAATAAAATATACACCAATTCACCTATAGTAAATACACCTATTCACCTACTAGACCTTCATCAAATGGTACAGCTGGGTTAGTGAGAACAAAAAGTTAATAGGAGCCATTATGCTACTTTAACTTAAATTCTTGCTAAGGGTAACATGTACCATATTCAGAATGTTTTGGTAAGCTATTACAAATACATTTGTTGAATCACAGAAAAAAACATATCAAGGATAAAAGACCAAAAACGTTCAGATCCTGATCAGTAGTGAATGAACAAAGTTAATTATATTTTACACTTAATGACCTTTCCCCTTACCTCATTTACTGGTTTCACTTATAAGATAGAGAGATACGTAAGACAGATACATACATACATTCTAATGGATGCATTAACTCAATTATTTACCCCAAAACCCCTCAAATCTGAGGAGATCATTGTACCTTTTCTCATAATCAACTTGTTCTCAGGCTCAGTTTCTAGGCTCAGTGTAGGTAGCTTATGACAATTAAATATAGAAAGAAAATAACAATTACCATAAGAAAACATCAGGCACCAAATGAGAGGAAATTTCACAAAAGGCAAAATGCCCAAAATCAGAAAGCAAATAAACTGTGCCCATCATTATTAGAAAGCATTTGTATGCCACTTTTATATCTCTGGGGTTCTCCAATTGTTTCCATTAGTTGTTACACCCAAGCATGAGTTCTCAAGGGTTAAATACACCCAATGTGTCAGACCCAATGGACTGACCAGCTGATGAGTATTTAAGACTTGAGAGTTATAATGCCTAGTCTACTACTGACTTGACTCTAAGAGACCTACTATAAACTGCATCAGTATCTTGGTGCTGGTCTCACCAGCGGTTGAGAAAAAAAAAGAAAAGCTTATATCACTATGGGTTTTAATAAACATTAAATCCCCTAAAATATTTAGCAGGCTCTGTTAAAACGGACATATTCTCATGTATTTTCTATTTTTCCCAGAGCTATTCACAAATAAGAACTCATTAGATAACACTTTTATCATCTATACTCTTTCTCACCATGCATGTCAAGGGAGGAAAAACCTCTCCAGCTAAATTGTTCCATATTTACTCTTTTCCCATCAACTTTTAGTGGGACTGTAATAATAACAATAATAATGATAAGAGCAGCTATCACGATTGAGTGTCTCAAGATTTCCTCATTTTATTGTCACATGAACCCTAGGAGGCTGGTATTACCATCTCTGTATCACAGATGAAGAAACTGAAGTCCCAGTGACCAGCACAGTGGTATGCAGCATGTATGTGATATATCTGTATTGGAGTGAGCTTAAATAATTAGTCCAAGGTCACATATTAAACTTTAAGTGGTTATACTGAGATTCAAATACTGGAGTCAGACGCCAAAGCTCAGGCTCTTATCCTAATACTTGTCTCAATCCTTGAGAAGAGAAGAAAGGAGCAGAAAACTAAGCTTAAGTACCATTTATTTAGTACTTACTACGTGTCAGGCACTTCTACTAGTTGATACATTAACTCACTTATTCCTCATAACCACTTCATTTTATTCAGATTTTACAGGTAAAGAAACTGAGGCAGAGGCAGAGCAGGAAGTCATTTGGCCACAGTCAGAGCTAATACATGGCAAAGCTAGGATTTGGGCCCATGCAAAGTGGCTCCTGTACCAACATTCTTAACCTCTGTGTTCTACACAGAGCTATAAACTCCCCTTCACTCGAATTACATGAAAACAAAACTTTTAACTTTTTTACCAAATTACTAAATTGTAAGCTTCAGTGAGAGAAAACTAGTAGTGCTTTCCAAGCATGTGCGCCAGACGTCTTTACAGGCACACAGGATATGCCCCTGATGATTAGATCATCGCACGACTCAGGAAGTAGCACACTGTAAATCTGGTTAAGAGCCCCCAGCCCACCTTTCTCCACACTCAGACCCACACTAACCAGGAACTGCAAGAAATGGGCAATTCAGAGACGTCCCTGTGCAATCTTCTATAAAATGAATGTCACTCTGAAAATATCCCAGTGTGTACAGTACCCTTCCATCACCCCTTCTTCTTCCCAAACACCATGAAAAAAACACAAAAGGAATGAATGAGTCTAAGCTACTTAAAAATCATAACAAATGTCCAATGATAACTACAAATTTAAATGAGAAAAAAGCAAAATTCTCATAATTTTGTAACTTGTCCAAATTTTACATTTAAAAAGCACTAGGCCTCTTTGAAAGACTCAATTCTTAGACTACCTTCTTATCATAAATGGGCCTTGAAGGATGCAGAGAATTTTTGCTTCAGATTCTGAATATCTTGATAGGTATATTTAAAACAAAAAACATGACTGTTGCAGTATAAGTTATTGGGCTTTTTATACTAACATCTAATAGCATGACAATGTATTTAATTACACAAATAAAAGCATTAGGCACGGATTTAATATTTGTATGTTAACATGTAATATACAGAAAATAAATATAAGGAACAGGACTGGACCTAAAGGTACTGAGAACCTGACACAATGAAAACAGGAACTACTGCAGCTTCCTCCATTGACATCGTAAAGTTGCCACATTTTCTGGGCTCTCTTTTGAATTAATGTGGCATCTGTTCCAAGTACAGCATGCTAACATTTTACTAAAAGATATTTTCATTCTACATTTGTATCTGATTTGCTTTTTATTTGAACTCCTGTTTTATTTCAATGGTCATTATTTCTTTATACCAAGTTGTCAGTTTGGCATTCCTAATCTATCTCCCCTGAGCACAGAAGGGTGGGGGGGAACCATCAGCTTAAAACTCTCTAACAGCAATAATTACAATATGTTTTGCATATAGATTAAATAAAGAAAATAAACAGCACAAAGATTTTTGTAGGCTTTTTAGTATCAAGTCCTGATAAGTTAACGGCATCTGTTCCTTTCAGAAAAAGAATTCTGCTCTGAGGTGTTGGGGGTTGGGGGAAGTAAACAAATACTAAATAGAATAATTGAAGTTACAAAGTTTGGTCTTCAAGATATGATGATTTCAATAATTTGCACATATCCAACTACATCCACTGATAATTGCTTTTTAAGACATCTTCAAAAATGCTGCAGCAACAAGCCAAATACAACCACTTGTACTTAACATGCATGCTGCATACTCCACAATGTTACGTCACATCAGGCACAGAGAAGACGCTTACCAAGCTATCCTGCGTTCTATAAACTGCCTAACAACAGAAAAAGGCACTGCCATCTCAATGGGAGTAGAAGCTATCAGGGCAGGCAGCCCTTTCCCTTTTGGTCAACTCTGAGGAAAACAAATAAGGTTTATATTTCTGTCTTTTAAAGCTCACCTCTCTCCAGGCCTATACTTTCCATCTTTCAGCCTTTCACAGAAAGAACGGCTGTTTCTTTAAAATTAAAAAGCTGCAAAAGATCACTCCAACTTAAAAGTCCCACACCTTTTACCAACTGTCCTCCAGCTGTCCCCACGGCTGCCTCTTCTGCAGGAAGAATGGCCTATCTTGAGCACTCGTCTCCAAGTGGGTGTGGGTACCCTGAGGAAGGGAGCCACTGGGAAGAAATTATTACAACTTGTATTTTAAAATCTCATCCTTTTAAAAATTTCAACTTTCCTATACGTTTGATAACATGCATAAAACACTAGTTTAGACTATCATACATTTAACTGGTAACCATAATTTTTAAAAGTGTAGAGAGTACTGGTCAAGATGACTGAGTCCAGAATAAGAAAGGAAAACTAGGCTCTACCACTAACTTAGTCAAATTCTTGTCTCTCAGTTTCACCATCCATAACATTAATTGAGCCCTCTGTACACTATTAGACTAGAATGAACAAGAATAAAATACTCTGTAGGACATGGTCTGAGCCACTCAAAAGGAAAAGCACATTTATGAATGCTACCAATAGAAAAACTAAACTTGGCTTGTAAAAAACGTTGACTACTCTATAGTTTAAATAAACTGCTACATTCTACCAGGTCCGATTCTTAGCATTTTAAGGCAAGGCTTCAGCACTTCGTGGATCTGAAGAAGCATAAAGCACCTTAGATGCAAGGAGTGTATTCTAGGATTAGAAAGGCTTTTTTAAAAACTTCTATAATGAAAACTTTTTATTACCTGTGTAATAAAATTTTTTAATTTAAAAATTACAAAGGTGAATTATGACTAATAATCTTAGCAACAAGTTAAAACTCTCAAAGCTGGAATCAAAAGAGTTCTATTTAATGTAGATTATAAGGCCTTTAGCATGTCTTTCTAAATATAATGCCAGAAAAAATGAACAGCACTCAAATAACTTACTTTTTTTTTTAACTGCGTTAAAAAATACTGAGTTATCAGCATAGCATTTGGTAGTGGCTGAGAAGGGATAGGTGATGGGGATAAGGTCAGCCCACACTACTCACATGAAGTTGTGAGGACCAGGACTAATTCCTATGCAGGCTATCTTTATGCTGATTACGCAGCACTAGTTTGAGTTTCTATTAATTAAAATACTACATGTATTATCTTGGTTTTAAAATCCTACTTTACTTTATTTTTTATTTTTTACAGGTTTGCCCCAATTCTTGCCTACTTTACTTTGTAAATGTGAAATAAATGTGTCCTAACAACCAAGAGGAGAGAGCACCAGTTTTTTTAAATGTTATCTGAAAACACAATTGCTCTCTTTATAAGTAGCTACCAGAATAAACTAGAATCATTTAATTCAGAAATGATGCCTCCTAAATCACTTAGATAGGACAGAAAACAATGTTGTCATTTTAAATTGTTTTTTTTAAGTTTTAAAAATAACAATGACCATTTCCTAAAGCATGAGGTACAATCAATCTAGGGCATTAGGTTTGGAATCTTAATGTATAAATCTTACCCGCCTCTCTTCCTCCAACCTTACTCCCACTTCCCACATGAGCCCTATTTTCAAAAATAAACAAGTTTTTTAAATAGTCACCTGGAAAAAAGTAAACTTTGAGAGTACTATGGTATAATTAAACTTCTTTAAAAGTGTGTGTGTGTGTGTGTGTGTGTGTGTATATATATATATATATAAAATACATATGTAAATGCACAGGAAAAGTTTAAAAGTAGGATGGGAACGGAATGACTAATTTTCTACTTTATACATATCTATATTGCTAGAATGACTTTCTAACTTAGATGCACAGCTTTTGTAATATTTCTTGAAAGGACACTTATCTAAAACTCTAAAACGTTGATAGTTATATAAGGACTGACTGAAATAGTGAATGTAAACCATTTGCACCTACTAAAAAAATGTATTAAACTAACTTACACTGTGCTTCATAAAGTGCCCAACTTCCAAAGCTATTAGACCCCACCCCATGCTATGCACTACGCTTGGCAATGGATATACAAGGATAAACAAAGCAGGCACTGTCCCAAATGTCTTCATTTCCATCCCATTCCAATGTTTACTATTTTCAAACTATTCAACCTAACCAAACCAAAATCAACATGAAACAGCCTCAAAATGATACATTGTAGCTGTGGCCATTTCAGTAAATTGAAAACTTCTTTAGTAATTCATTTCTAGGTTTCTATGGGAATTACATAGTTTAGTATAGCATTTTGGACATTTAAGAGCAAAGGCTCAGGAATCAAACCTGGGCTTGAATCCAGGTTGTATCATTTGTTACCTATGTGATCCGAGGGAAACCTCTACTTCCTCATTTGTAAAATGGAGGTAGGATAATAATAGTAAATCCTCAGAATATTGCTGTGAGGATTAAAACTAAATGAGATCCTATGTGTAAAAAGGCTCAGCACTATACATAATAAACACTCCTTATTATTAATGACAACAGATAAACCTAAGGTACAAAAACCGTTCACAACTTGTCAAACATTTAAAATCTATGTAATTTCTCCAAAATGTGTGTATGTCACCTCTCCAAATATATATATTTATGTAAGTTTGTGTATTAACACATAAAAATAAAATTTGTATAGTTAATAAAATAAAATTTTTAAAACATAAAAGCTCATAATTAAAATTTTTCATTCCCATGACAACACACCAGTACATTTATATTTATAATATACACACAAATGTATCAATGTGTATATTGTTAAGAACTACACCATAAACACACATGTAAACACATGTCAAGAATTTGTCTATTGGGCCAGGCGCGGTGGTTTAGGCCTGTAATCCCAGCATTTTGGGAAGCTGAGGCAGGTGGATCACTTGAGATCAGGAGTTAGAGACCAGTCTAGCCAACATGGTGAAACCTTGTCTCTACTGAAAATACAAAAATTAGCCGGGTGTGGTGGCACACGCCTGTAGTCCCAACTACTTGGGAAGGCTGAGGAAGGAGAATCACTTGAACCTAGGAGGCAATGGTTGCAGTGAGCCGAGATGGCCCCCCTGCACTCCAGCCTGGGCAACAGGGCAAGACTCCGTGTCAAAAAAAAAAAAAAAAAAAAGTACTGGTGTATTGGGAGCAGGGTGGATCACTAATTTTTTGGTTCTAACTCATTATTTAAAATTGTATAATATTAATATTATTAACATGATACAGACAAGTATCTTAAAACCCAGCCCCTTATTGCTGATTAAAAATTCAATTTACATACACAACTTTAGTAATATAAAGTACATTAATGAGTATTATCTAATCCTTTTTTTTTTTTTTTTTTTGAGACGGACTCTCGCTCTGTCGCCCAGGCTGGAGTGCAGTGGCGCAATCTCCGCTCACTGCAAGCTCCACCTCCCAGGCTGACGCCATTCTCCTGCCTCAGCCTCCCGAGTAGCTGGGACTACAGGCGCTCGCCACCATGCCCGGCTAATTTTTTTGTATTTTTAGTAGAGACGGGGTTTCAGCGTGTTAGCCAGGATGGTCTCGATCTCCTGACCTCGTGATCCGCCCGCCTCGGCCTCCCAAAGTGCTGGGATTACAGGCGTGAGCCACCGCACCCAGCTATCTAATCCTTTTAATATCATAGTGAAGCAGGCCCTTATTGTTATCCCCATTTTACCACTGGGTAAACTACAGCCCAGCAAGGATGACCTTCCCAAGAGTGTACAGCTACATGACAGGAGTACACTTAAGACCAAGTCTTCTGACATCATCACAACTGTTTCCTTTATACTGGCCTGGGACATTTCATTAAAAAAGAAAATTGTGTTCAATAATTTAGGTGTGTCAAAGGTCTCTACACTGAATCTACATGGCTGCCCAGTTTTACTCTCCTTATTTCCTCTCCTGATTTCCAACTTTAGTATTTCAGTAATCACATGGGTACATACAATGATAAAAACATGGAATGAGAATTCCTCCAAACCTGGTATTTTCTATATTGGCCCATTAACACCAGGGACTATTTTTCTCCTTATATTTAGCCCTTTGTATTAACTCCTTTGTAACTGCTGAATTTATTTCATTTTAATATTAGGTCTTGAAAAGACAAATTGATATAAATAAAACAGCTTATAAAGTAGAAGCATATCAGACCAGATTCCATACATTTTGGACACATCTAAGGAATCTATTTAATGTCTAATCTACATATTAACAATTTTTTTTTTTTTTGAGACAGAGTCTTGCTCTGTGTCCCAGGCTGGAGTGCAATGGCACAACCTCAGCTCACTGCAACCTCCGCCTTCCAGGTTCAAGCGATTCTCCTGCCTCAGCCTCCCGAGTAGCTGGGATTACAGGCACCTGCTACCACGCCCACCTAATTTTCTGTTTTTAGTAAAGATGAGGTTTTGCCATGTTGGCCAGTCTGGTCTCGAACTCTTGACCTCAGGTAATCCACCCACCTCAGCCTACCAAAGAGCTGGGATTACAGGCGTGAGCCACCACGCCTGGCCATATTAACAAATTTTAAATCACAACGATGTAGGGGGGGAGGCTAGTATTATTACAGCGGATTGGTTTGCTATATAAACAAGTACTTTAAAAAATATTTCTTGGGCTGGGCGTGGTGGCTCACGCCTGTAATCCCAGCACTTTGGGAGGCCGAGGTGGGCAGATCACTTGAGGCCAAGAGTTAGAGACCAGCCTGGCCAACATGGTGAAATCCCATCTCTACTAAAAATACAACAATTAGCCTGGCATGGAGGTGCATGCCTGTAATTCCAGCTGCTCGAGAGGCTGAAGCATGAGAACTGCTAGATCCTGGGAGGCGGAGGTTGCAGTGAGCCGATATCGCACCACTGCATTCCATATCCAGCCTGGGCAACAGAGCAAGACTCCGTCTCAAATAAATAAATAAATAAATAAATAAAACTAAAGGCAGAGTTTTCTTAAATAAACATGGTAGCCCTCAGCAACAATACTGTAAGAACTCCTCACAAGAGAAAAAGCTGGAATAAGATACTGGCTAAGCAAGTAAGAAAGTCACTGCCCTGCTTCTGCATACATTCAAACTAAGACGTACACATTGCAGCTTACGCTTACATTTTCCAATATCCCCAGGCATCCCTTTCCCTTCTCAAACAGCCAAAAGGGACCAGCCATGCAAATAAAAATACAAGTTCAAGAACCTAAAAGAAGTCAGTGTCCTAAAAGAGAAAATTAATGCAAAGACTGAAGAGTTTTTGAAACTACACTTTCTTTCTGGGGCTGCTTACTGGCCTCCAATACATCAATCCTGTAACACTGTGAACTACAGTGATAGATTGGTACATGCTTCTAAATACAACAGAATTTTTCCAAGGTTACATACACTGTAAACTGTAACAAAAGGGACATTTTGCAGCATCTTATTTTCCTTAATCAACTAGTTTGGATATTCTACCAGTGCAAACATTGTAAACAATAAATTTTCATTATCTTTTGAACTTTCTGAAGTCAACCAAAGGCTTTTGATATAGATGCAATGAGTACTAGACAGGCAGAGCTGAATACTAGTCAAAATATTCAGCTACTGCTGTGATAGTCCTTTTGGGGGCATGTATCACTTAGGGAGAAACTGAGGTGCAAGGACATTTCACGCACAGCAAAAACATTCTCAGGAATTTGTCACATCATTACCATAAGCCAAAAATCTCAAGGTCTTAGAACAGCCTGAGCTTCTGATCAAATTATATTGTAAAAAGAGAGGGAAAAAATGTGAAGCGTGCTATTTTTTAAAATAACAGTAACTACTACTACTGCTGCTGCTAATTCTAAACGTTTACTGAGCCCTTATTATGTGCCAAGCACTGTGCTAGGCACTGTCATAGATTTTAACAATCCCTGCAACAACCCTCTGATATTAGTTAATAAAATTAAAGTAGAATCCTCACGAAAAAATTTAAACTTTCCAAATAAAAATATAAATAAATTATTAAAGACGTCTCACCTCTCTCTCTGCCTCAGACTACATTTTCAAGTATTAAATTTACACTAAAACCACATTTATTTTCAGGAATTCCAGTTAAAGCGTACTGATATGCAAGATGTTGACAATTATTACAGAAGAATCACAGAACTCTGAAATTAAATACTGGCACAGAAAACCTTCCATCCAACCTTACAGAATAACTATCCCCATTTAAAAAAAAAAAAAGGAACAGCATATATGTCAGGCTTGATAATAAGAGGCTTCTCATGCCCACACTAGCAATCAATGATGCCATAATTATAAAGAGACCTGTATCACCACATGCATAAAAATAATTTACATCTGCTAAGTCAAGTTTTCAATATATTATTTTGTGTGTAAACCTTATAGTAGTTGATAAAAAATACAATAAATTAATCTAAGGTAAACTAAAACACTAGGTTGTTTCTGAAGACTCACTTTAGAATTTGAGCAGTATAATAATCATAATATTAGTAATCAAACTACTTAGCAGAAAGTTCTTAGAGGCCTGGGAAGCTGTGTATAAAATGGAGTAGACAAGAGGGAAGGGTTTTCCGTACTATTTAAATCAACTACAGGTCCCAGCATGCAGTGCTCTAATCTGAAGTTAAGCAAAAACTGCAATGCATACTGGGACTTGTAGTAAGTAAACCACGTTATCACAGCAAGTTTCAAGAAAGTCTGAAATATCTAGCACAATTTGACTATATCTTATTATCAGAGTCTAATCAAATTTAGATCAAATTTGTATGTTCTCTGCTGTGGCACATAGTTTCTCTAGTACATACAGGAAAAAGTATCAATATTTAGATCAACATTTTCACATTAGAAAAATCTTACATAGGAGAAGCACAGAAAAAAATGCTTAAAAAGCAAAAAGACTTGATGTAATAAAAAATATAATTTTTGAAATAGTTTTTTAAAGTTTGAATGGATCCATTTCAACATTCTCTAATCCTCCCCCACAAAAAAGTTTAATTGTTTTGGCCAGGCACGGTGGCTCACGCCTGTAATCCCAACACTTTAGGAGGCCAAGGCGGGTGGATTACAAGATCAAGGGATCGAGACCATCCTGGCCAACATGGTGAAACTGTCTCTACTAAAAATACAAAAATTAGCTGGGCGTGGTGGCACGCGCCTGTAGTCCCAGCTACTCGGGAGGCTGAGACAGGAGAATTGCTTGAACCTGGGAGGTGGAGGTTGCAGTGAGCTAAGATCGCACCACTGCACTCCAGCCTGGTGACAGTGAAAGATTCGTTCTCAAAAAAAAAAAAAAAAAAAAAGTTTAATTGTTTTAACAGGTTGCTTTTTAACAATTATTCAAGATGTATTTTATAAATAATTTTTCTTGAAGAAAATTCTCAGAAGCAAACATTCCCCATATTCTAATATTGCCCACCAGGAAATAATTTTTATAGTAACACGCACACCCCATCACAAAAACAAACAAAAAATACTGAAGTTCTGCTTTTGTCAAGTCCTTACTCAGGATTTATGCCCTCCATTCCTCACCTCTAATTCCCTACACACACACACACACACACACACACACACATACACACACACTTCTAGAAAGAACACTTAGAAAAATAGTATTCCAACTACAGGCCCACTTCTCCCATCCACTGACCTCTTCTGAAAACACAAAAGATTTTTTAAGCTATCAGTAACATGTCCAAACACAAGCTGATAAGTTTGAGCTAGAATTTATATATATACAGTTGCTACACACCCTCCTGTTTTCTGCAAGTCTGTTGGAAGGAGGCTGGGAAAGAACTAAGTGCAATCTGCATCAGGAGGCCTAACACAGGTGGTGGGTTATTTTCAGGCAACAGCACCTTCACAAACATGTTTTGGAATATAGTCCAAGAAATTCCTAACAAGGAAAGATAAGCTGGCACACAAATTTAACGCAATCCAGCTAAAAATCATCTGCAACACATGCTACTACATTTCACCATAAAAGTGACGGGCTACTATAAAGGATTTGAAGCTTCATCAATACAACATACTGTCCATAAGGCCAGAGATAGCAGTTGCCATGGTTACTATCACCCACTTTTATCAGGAAATTATTGTCATTACCCCAAAGTTTTGGGTACTTATTTAAAATTTAAAAAAACACACACACAATTTAGGGTTCTGACTGTTAACTGAGTGAAAGAATCAACTACTGTTTGATTTGTAAGTATGTCGCTTTGGAGATGCACATGGTTAACAATACTTGGATCTGCAGCAGAAAAAAAATCAATTCCTTTCTGCTGCTCCTTCTCCTCAAGTACTGACAGTTTGTATTCTCAATGCAGCCAAAACAATAAAACAAAACCCATCTTTTTGGCTTCTGTGTTTAAGTTATTTTTTCCCCTAGGCCCACAAACAGAGTCAAAATAAAGCCTAGATCATCAACCTGTTAGGCCTCATCCCCTTCCTATCCCCTCCATACTGCTTCACTTTCTTGACTACTTAGAAAAGCAGAAAACATTTCTGTAACTGATTCCAAAGTATAGAAAAGAATAGTTGCCTTCAACTGAGATATTTTCACCAAAGTCTTTTTTATTCATTTATTTTTAAGGCAGGGAGAGGGGAGAGACTTGCAGGGTACTAAAAGGGAGAAGTGGAGGAGTATTCAAATTGCCACACAAGTCTAGTGTAACAAAGTTGCTTTAGAAGAGTCCAAAGGATGGCTGAACCTCACATATAATTTCTAAAAGGGAAGAGTTCACCATAATTTTAAGACTGAATTGAGGGACAAGTAATAGAAAAGTTATTCATAAAAGTCTACTTCAACATTTTCACAAAAGATAACTATTCAAAAATTTAACACACATATAAGAATTATACGAAAGCCTACAAAATAGTATGGGCACATATACACACAAATATACGAAGTAGAAAACATATGCTGTAAGAAATAATTATCTACAATAAATTCAATGCAATGTTAACATATTATCTCTTTTTTTAAAAAAATCGCAAAGCAGCAAAAATACACACCTGAGAAAATTAATGTGATCGAAACGTTAAAGAATTCTTAGGCCTACAAAAAAAGCCCATGTACAAAAGCTCCTAAGAAGTCAACATAAATCATTAACGTTTCCCAGCACAAAATCATATGAAAATTCAAACATGTTTCAAGAAATCAGTTCTAGATACAGATATAAAAGAATTGCATCAAAGGTCAGAGACCTAAAACTTTAATTCCTTCCCTTCTCTCTTTGAATAGTAATTAAATACAAAAGCCTTCAGCAATAAAATACTAAGGATACAAAATTTAAGAGCACATTAATATAAGCTTAACTTCAGTATGTCTTCACAGAAAGCTTTACTATTCACTGTCTGTAGGATGAAAAAGTTAATAACACCCTGAGAGGTTTCATTTTTATCTAAACAGTTAAGTGTTTTTCTCACCCTTCACAGAAGCAAGTTTCTATATTTACTTTCCAAAGGGGGCAATTTCAAAAGAACAGTCACTTCTAAAATTTAAGATATTATACCTTTTGATAGGCTCATAAACACAGGGTTCCTAATTATCTATATTTTACTTTAAAATGTTTCTATTCCAAATTTGTGAGCAGAGTTTATAAGAAAGCTGAAACTCAAGGCTTTAAACTTTTGGATTATTTTTACACAAAAATATTTCAGTGCACTCCTCTAGATTTGAGTAGTCATTTCCTTGTGCATCCTTCTAAAATAGAAAAACAAAAATGATATATCCACATATACCTAATACTAACACATACAGATATACATCTTTTTCACTGTGAAACAAGCTTGAAAGCTTTAGGCAGTAAGAATTTTTCAGAAAGTTAGCAGAGTCAGTCAAAACATTCAAAACTTTAACCATGACATCTGTTACTCTGTGTTAATAAGAGTCTATAGAAGAATCAGGGAACTTACATACTCACTAAAATCAACTACTATCACATCATATCAATGGAGAAATGAAGAAAAACTGTAATAGGGGACATACAATTCACAGGATCTTCAAAAGGGAAAATGACCTTTTTTTTTTTTTAATTATGAGAAACTGACTAGGCAGCATTTTTTCAAAAGCAGCTTCAAAACTATAACAAAGACATTTTTGGTAACCAAACAGTATTTAAAAAACAAAAATTTAGGCTGGGCGTGGTGGCTCACGCCTCTAATCCCAGCACTTTGGGAGGCCGAGGCAGGTGGATCACCTGAGGTCAGGAGTTCAAGACCAGCCTGACCAACATGGTGATACCCTGTCTCTACTCAAAATACAAAACTTAGCCGGGCGTAGTGGCAGACACCTGTAATCACAGCTACTCAGGAGGCTGAGAGGCAGGAGAATCGCTTGCACCTGGGAGGCAGAGGTGCAGTGAGCCAATATCATGCCATTGCACTCCAGCCTGGGCAACAGAGCGAGACTCCGTCTCAAAAAATAAAAAAATAAAAAAACTATAGTGTCCAGGGTGCACTTTAAATGTATTACTTTCTCAATTGATATGGAAAAAGTTAGCATTTTAAGACAGAAGCTTCTGTCCATGTATTAATCAGTTACCTATCTCAACAACTTAATATCTGCATGCTTTCTTACCATTTATGAAGAACTTTTATATGTATTATCTCATTTGGTCTTACTGAGAAAGCAGTATTTTGCCTACAAAATAGACAAAATTCAAAGCAGATTTATCAAACTTTCTAGCATCCCCAAATGTTTAAAACTTTGACACAAAACTTTACAAGCAACCACAGTGGCATGATATTTCCAGTGATAATCAATTCACCTAACACTAACAGAGTTTCAAAGGACCATGTGCTGTAAATGCTATGAAACTGTTAAAGTAGCTATATTCATCTTTATGCAGTTACTATTATATCAGCAATGACCTACCACTGATAGAACCTGACTTACAGTTCAAGAATCTCAATCTTTGCAGGCTAACTTAAGTACATCAACCATATGTATTTATAAAGCTGAGTGCCTAAAAATTTATCTATATTAGAATCATAGTCTGTAAATCTGAGGGGAAAAAACTACAAGAAGTCTAAAATTTTTTCCACACACTATCCCCCTTTCCAAAATCTCAACTACTCTATATCCTATTTGTATTAATATTATAGGGATGATAACAAGGCTTAAAGCCCTAAATCATACCAACTACTTTTGTTTATAACAATTACAAATAATTTTTTAAAATACGTGCTCAACACCCCACTCATCAACACAAGACTAATTCCCCTTCCAAATAAAATAATTCTAAACAGTGCTCTGTACCAAGGCCCAGAATCCTTAAGCCATCCGCAATCACACATCTACTTTGTATAGTCAAAGACTTCAGTTTCAAGTAGCAAACAAAATTTATGAATGGAATTTTTAAATGGACTTACTCAAAATCTTTCTGGAACTTTAAGGTGTTAATCCTGTTGCTTAGCTGAAGCTAAGTAGAGCTGTAATAAGTAGCAAGACCCTCAAAATTCAAAAATTTCCTTTTTCTGGCTGTAGCACCTCCTGCTGGATAGCATTTAGAGATCTTCATGTAAGCAGAAGAAAAGTATTTCAGAGGCAGCTCCTTCCAGACAACTGAATAGGAAAAAGGATGGACCCTTCAAAGCTAAAAGAAATGGGCCCCATCCATCACTTACACCTTCTAAAAATACAATTTAGCCCAGGTAGGTATCTTTTTCATCTATTACTACTCCAGTTCCACAAAGACTTGCCTCAGTCCAAAATACAACATGCTTAAATAAAGCCTGCAAAATTGTCTAAAAACTAAGTTAAAAAGCCTTCAATAGCACCCAAGCAAAAAACTTTATTATGGGCAGCCAAGCAATGTCAGTCAAACTGCAAATACTATTATGTTACCAAAAGCAAAAGTCTGATGTAAAAAAAAAAAAAAAAAAAAGCCCCTGGAATATTCGTAACATGTTAGCCAGATGTTTGTGTTTTGAGAACTTTGTGCACTATTACTATGCTCTTCACTTAAGGATAGTTGTACATCTACAAACGTTTTAAGTACAGAAATTTTTTTATAAACATTAGCATAACTGCACACAAAATTTCCTCTTTGCCATGAAAAGATAGGTCCTGGGATTTGAAAATGTATTTTTCAGACATTTTTAATGACCCCCTAAAATAAACTAGTTTTAAGCCCACAACACCGATTCCATAAACAAGTGAAGACAGAAGAAGAGAATAAGAAGGAACTTACCAAAATTAAAATGAATAATAGTATTTCCAGTAAAAATGTAGTAACAGTTTCCAACAATGCTGTAAACCAAATAAATTGTGAAACTTAAAAAAGGAAGGAGGGGGCCAGTCTTCAAAGACCAAAAGCAAAGCTGACCTATTTATTTCTATTGCTTAAATTAGAGTGAACACCAGATGTAAACAAATACCATAAACACTAAAAAGTATGCTTACATGGTTTAGCCTCAATTTCAGTATCCTTACCAGGCCCTCAATAAAGCTACAGATGTTGGTGAGAACTCACCAAAAAGGAGATAATTCCAACCCCTCGCCTTAAAGAATCCCTATCAAGTGAACCTGTGAAAAGACTTCCTTCCCAGAGTGCACAACTGCTTAAAAAAAAAAAAAAAAACTTTCATCAGCCCAAATTAATCTAATTCTAATATTCAACTATCCATTATTTATATATAAATGTTCTTCCCTCTCTAACTTCCCCAGCTCGAGCATCTACATTCCTGACACCGACTATCAGCAAAAATGCACAACTCCTTCCCCAGCTATGGGGCAAATCTTTGAAATCCGAAACACAGCCACAAAGTTCACTGTCAAGGCCAGGCGATGAGGCCCACACACGCCCGGACCTTCACTCAGATTTGAAATTCTAGAAATCCATACTCCCAGAGACATCATTTTAAAAACAACACAATGTGGACGTGCAGAGTGAGATCCTCTACTTCCAGACCTAAACAAAGAATATTTCAACATATGACCGGAATATGATGACACCAGATTCACCAATGAAAACAAAACCTGCCGACCATTAGCAGTCGTACCCTCATCACAACAACTCAACTACTTAGAAATCACTCTCGGCACATCTGCACCCCACAACCGGCCTGTGGCCTTCTCCGGGGGGTGCAAGCCACAGACAAAGTTGAAAGAAGGCGTTCTCCCCCGGTGCCCAATCTCGATACCAACCCCTCCCCTACAAGGGCCACCTTGCTGCTACCCACCATCGCGAACGTGGTCAGGGGAAAAAAAAAAAAAAAAGAAATCCTAACAGCACCGCTCAGCAGAATAAAGAGACCAAAGAGAGGATGACGAGAAGTGTTGGGAACTGCGTGCACGACGGGGCTGGACCAAACGGAAAGAGTCCCACTCCGCGCGCCCCTCCCCCCGGCGGGGGCGCGGGCGGGGGAGGGGCGGCCGCGGCCCCTCTCGGAGCGGCCTGTCCGCCCCGGCCCGCTCGGGGTCCCGGGGGCGCCCCGCGGCCGGCGGTCGCGGGGGCGAATGCGGGAGGGCCGGCCCCGGGGTGAGGGGTGCAGGCAGACTCTTCGGAATAACAAGTTGCAGAAGAAGAAGAATAAGCGGAATTTCCCCAACGCTGCTCCGGCCACCCAAGACAAATGCACCAACACACTCACACTCACACACACACATACACAAACACACACACTCGCGCCCGGCAGCGTCAGCAGCCGCAGCTTTTTTTTTTTTTTTTTAACCAGATCCCTCAGTCACCAAATAAGATGGTTTTCCAAAAAAAAAATTTTTTTTAATTAAATAAATAATCATAATAAAAACTTCCCCCCGACAGCATCCCGGGGTGGGGTGGTGGGATGGAGGAGCCCCAGCTACCCTCCCCGGGCCTAGGGACAGCCGAAGGGGGCGGGCGAGGCTCCGTGCCCCCCGCCCCCGCCCGCAGCCCCCGGCCGGCCCCCCGCCGGGACAATGTGACGCCCCCTCCCCGCCGCCCCCGGCACGCCGCCTCTGTCACCCGCTCCGGCCCTGCACTCTGCGCCCAGGCTCCCGAGGCTGCTCATAAACTTACTTCCAATTTATCCTGGGGAGGGGTGGAGGGCAGAGGGGAGGAGGGGGGGAGCCAAGGTTTTCCCATTGTCTTTTTTTTCGGGGGGGGAGGTATGGGAAGGGCACGCAGGGGGGCGCCCCGAAGGGGAAGTTATTGCTCAAATCTCAAGTTGACTGAGGGGTCCTGACGAGAACACCCCCCTTTCCCTCCTCCCTCCCACACACCCCTCCCCTCCCCCTACCTCCCCCCACAACAAACTCCAAGCAGGCAGCCCCTGATCCTCCCAGAGACAAACACCAGCGACAAGACAGAGGGAGAGAGGAGACAGGCAGAGGGGGAAGGGGGAGGGAGGGGAAATAGAGCTACTCCAGAAAAAAAGAGAGAGGAGAGTGAGGAGAAGAGAGAATGGAAAAGCTGGGATACTGCACCCTCCTGCTGCTGGCTGGCTGTCCCCCCTGGCAGCTGGAGGCAGGAACTCTGAGCAGGAGAAGCAGGAGGAGGAGGAGGAGGGAACTCTTCTTCATGGGGAGGGAGGGAAGAAGCTGGAGCTGCTGCTGCTGCTTCTGCTGCTGCTCTGGGCCTCTCGCACTTTTTAGATATTAGTGTGTTAAGATGGTAGGTTGTTCCCTTCTCCCTCCTCCTCCTCCTCCTCTCCTCTCCTCTCTCACTCACTCTCTCTCTCTCTCTCTCTGGGCTGTTTCTTTCCTCCTCTTCCCCAGGCAAGGGGGGGTGGGGAGGAGGGGGTGGGGGGAGGAACTGGATCCTCCTCCTCCTCCAGGAGGGACACACACAGGCCCCGGGCCGGAATCGGGAGGGGGGAATCAGAGCAGCAGGAGAGAAACTGTGGGAGACAAACAAGCCCAACTCTTCATCCTCCTCCTCCTCCTCCTCTCAGCAGCAGCAGCGAGCACCACCAGCCCATTCACCACCCGGCCCCGGGCCGCAGCACCTCCGCCGCCTCAGCCCGGGGATCCCTCCGCCCAGGCCCAGACACACTCGCCCGCGCGGGAGCCCGCCGCGCGGCCCCGCCGGCCCGCCGCCGCCGCCGCCGTGCGCGCCCCCGCCGCTCCCGAGAGCCGGGCGAGAGGGACTGGGGCTGGGAAAGCGGGGACGAGGGCGAGGGGAGAGGAGGCGCCGGGGGAGAGCGGGCCGCGGCTTGGAGGGAGGGGGCCGCCGGGCGGAGTGGTACGGCGGCCGGCCCGGGCCCCCGCGCCTCGGCCCGCGGCTCCCGGGACGCTCGGGTCCCCCCACCGGGGGCGGTGGGGCGGCGGCGGGGGGGGGGCGATGGGGGCCCGCGGCGGCGCTCGGGCGGGCGGACTACTTGACGTGTCGGTGCGGCGAATTTATTTCACTTTGCCTAAGGAACGGGGTGTGCTGCGGCGCCCATTGCCTAGGGAAAAAACCCGGATGTAAAGTGAGTGAAACTAAACTAGAGTGAAGTAGGGCAGCGGCAGCCAAACTCCAGTGCAGCGGCGGCGGCGGCGGCGGCGGCGGTGATGATGGGGCCGAGCACCGAGCGGCGGCGAAGGCGGCCAAACTCCAGGGCCGCCGCAATCCCGGGCCCGTGCAGCACCGCAGCTCGGCTCCCGTGCAGCCGCAGCCGAGGCGAGGCCGGAGCCCGCGGCGGCCCCCCCAACTCCGCGGCCCGAGCCCAACTCCCCCCACCCGCCGGCGGGAGCTGCAAAGGGGCTCCAGAGCGGCCCCAACTCCCTCCAGTGCAACAGCAGTTTGAAGGGGCGGGGGGGAAAGCCGTGAGGGGCAGGAGCGAGAAGAAGTGATGGGGAAGCACTGCAATGGGGGAGCGTGGTCCAGGCAACAGGAGAAAGATGCAACCTCAAGTCGAATGCAACATGCAATCCCCGGCCGCCGCTCGCCCGCTCCCTCCCCTCGCCACCCCGCCCCCTTTCCAAATAACTACCCTTGAACCACTTTATTAGCGGTACTTAGTCCAGCACTCGCTCCCGGGAGGGGCGGGGGACGGGGGCCTTCGCTCACCTTTATTTATTGCTGCTTTCTCCCCCCTCTCCATGTTTTTTATTCCTAAGTTCTTTTGTTCTAAGGGGGATGATGGCATTTACTTTTCTGCTTTGTGTAGCAGGGCAATCACTGGGAATCGGCCACGTATAATCCGGCGGTTTGTCATATTTTATTAGTGAAAGTATTTTATGCCTATTCTACCTCCAAGGACTGTAACATGGAGAACTGCAGGGAGGAGAAAAACATCAGAAGAATTCTTGTTTTGAGAGATTTCTTGGCGGGGCGGGGGAGGGCCTTTTTTTTTTTTTTTTTTTTTGGAGGGGGTTTAGATTTTCGAATCGATAGTTTTCAACTTGAAGCTTAACGTTTTTGTATGGATGTATTACCGGATTCTAAACCCCCAACCACAATAAATTTTTTAAAAGTAAAAAATCCTAGATTAAAAAAAAATCCCTACTGGACAGTGATATTATCTGTTCTGTGCAGCACTCTGGACGTAACATAGTGTTGGCCTTCGAATGTTAAATAACAATAAACCCCAACCTCAACTGAATACAAATGGGGGGGTGGGGGTGGTTTTGTTTTTAAGGCTCAGCACTTTTGTAGCATCTGCCACTACGCATTTTCCAGGCATTGATTAACCATGCAACTCCCATAGGCATGAAGTCCAGTTTTTGCAGATAAAGAGCAACAGTGGTGAGATGATTTGCCCAAAGTCAAAGTGAGTCATTCGCAGAACCAGAAATAGCCTTGGACTTTACTAGTCACATCTTTTCCATTAAATAATATTTCCTCCAAGAAATAGTATTTAAAAATAGACGTTCTTTACCTTGTTATGTATTTTCACAAGAGGTGCTTTGAGATCATTGGATATGAAGGTATGTTTTTACTTTCGTGACCTGCAAAATTAAGTTTAGTTTCTCAAGAAAAAGAAATTTTTTTAAATTCTGATTTCTTAAAAAATAAAATATGGACTTTATGGTACATGTGTAGGCCATTTAGTAGTCTGAGCTTTATGTTAAAAAAAAAATCACAGCAGAGAAAGTGTAAGAGTTTGAGAGTGAAAATGAAAATTCCTATAAATGATTCAAGAAGCCTGGATGAACTCATAATGTTGTGAAACTAAACCCATAACGCAGTCAAGATGAATAACGGGAGGACAGGTTGGGTAGTAAGACCCAGCTTTACCATCTAGAGCTAACTGTAATGTATTTAAAATGAGGGAGGGGGTCTTTCAAGCTGGACCCACTAGCCAGTCACTGGAACTATAACCTAATGGTGTGATTTCAAATCATCCCAGGCTATCAACATTTTTTCATAGGAAGACTGCTTTGGTGTTCTTTCTGGAAAAAGAAGGTAAAATTTTTTTTGGAATTACATAGAAAAAAATCCAGAACCTCAAATTGTATCATGCTATATAGAACTGGGGTTAGCAAACTTTTTCTGTAAAAGCCCAGATAGTAAATATCGTAGATTTTGCACCCCATACAGTCCCTGTCACAACTTCTCCACTCTATGCTGTTATAACCCAAAAGCATCTGTACGACAACATGTAAATGAATGAGTCTGGCTGTGTTCTAATAAAATTCGTATTTATAGGCCTTGACATTTGGATTTAATGTACTTTTCACATGTCTTGAAATATTCTTTTGATTTTTTTCAGTCATTTAAAAAAACTAAAAAAAAAACACCACATTCCCAGTTTGGGGACTTCACAAAACCAGGCAGTGACCTGGATGGGGCCCACGGGCTATCATTTGCCAATCCCTGCTATAAAAAAAGACTTAAGGTGGACTAGCCACTGAACTTGTACCAAAGGGTGCTTGGTTATTAAGATGTGTGGTAGCAACCAAAAATCAATGTTATGCAAAGTCGCTGTCTAGATATTTAATTAAAATATTTTTAGCTGAATATAGGAGTGTCTAACACTCCTGTAACTACCAAACTTAATGGAAAAAAATACTCTGGAAGTATTGCTCCTTCAACTAAGGCACTTTGGGGCAGGTTACTTAATCTCCTTTAACAGCCTCAGTTTTCCTATCTTGTAAATTGCAGCTTAGAATACCTACTTCCGGCCCCGGGCAAGGTGTTGCATGCCTGTAATCCCAGCACTTTGGGAGACCGAGGCTGGCGGATCCCTTGAGCTCAGGTGTTCAAGACCAGCGTGGTCAACATGGTGAAACCCTATCTCTACAAAATGTGCAAAAATTAGCCGGGCATGGTGCCACGCGCCTGTAGTCCCTACTACTCTGGAGACTGATGTGGGAGGGTCACTTGAGCCCAAGGGGTTGAGGCTGTAGTAAGCTGAGATTGCTCCACTGCACTCCTGCCTGGGTGACAGAGTGGGACCCTGTCTCAAAAACAACAACAAAAACCCTAAGTAGGGCTCTCAAGAAGACTGAATAAAATAATTCATGTAACGTGCTTAGCACAGTCCTGGCACATAGAACTGTATAATGCATTTTCACTGTGCCCTTAAATTCATTTTCTTAGTTAACATAACTCAAGAAGGTGAACAGGTGGCATTCCAGTATTTTGATGGTGCAGATGTGCATGTGGGATTCAGGGACTCTCATGTTGATTGAAGATTGTGAGGTTGGCATTATAAGCTTTGGTGGGTCTTTCTCAAGCTCTCAGCATCTCTGTGTGCTTGACACAGGCACTCTGTGGGCACACACTAGCTCTGTGGCCTTAGACAAAATACCTAGGCTTTCTGAACCCTGGTGTTTCTTAAACATAAAGATAATACCTTGTGAGATTGTTGTAAGGGCTAAATGGCGTAAGTGTTAAAGGAAAAAAAGATAACAATTAGTATGTTAGCGGAAATTCCAGAAATAAGCTACAAATTGAAAATTTACTATCAAAAGCTGCTTTGAGGTAAATCATTCAACTTTTAGACATGAATGACATAATCATAGCAGGTGCACAATAACTTAAAATTTGCTCTTCTGCCACCTAGTTACCCTTCCAAACCATTTAATTGCCATCAAAACCCTGTTGAGCAGTCCAGGCACAGTGGCTCAGACCTATAATCCTAGTACTTTGGGAGACAGAGGCAGGAAGATCACCTGAGGTCAGGAATTCAAGACCAGTCTGGGCAACATAGCAAGACCCCATCCAAGCTACTAGTGGGGAGCTGAGGTGGGAGGATCACTTGAACCAAAGTGCTAAAGGCTACTGTAGTGAGCCACAATTGGACCACTGCGCTCCAGCCTGGACAACAGAACAAGACCCTGTCTCAAAACGAAAAAGCAAAAAACAAAAACTGTTGAACAAAGGTTAAAACTCAAATCTTGAATGTTATTAAATATCAAATGTGCAGTTTTAAATTTTTGTAAAAGTACTCAAATCTGTATTTTCTTACATATTCCTGCCTCCTGTTCTATGCTTCAAGAAGTTATCCAAACTCCAAGATTAGAAAACTACTTACAATTTTCTTCTTGTATTTTTATGGTTTCTATTTTTTCCATTTACTTTGCTACATTTGTCTTTAAAATTTTTTTTGGTGCGAGATATGAGGTAGGAATCTAAATAACTTTTGTTCAATAAAAAGTATTTAATTAGGCCAGGCGCCGTGGCTCACGCCTGTAATCCTAGCACTTGGAGGCTGAGGCGGGCAAATTGCCTGAGCTCAGGAGTTCAAGACCAGCCTGGGCAACATGGTGAAACCCCATCTCTACTAAAATACAAAAAAGTGGTTGGGTGTGGCAGCAGGCACCCAGCTACTCGGGAGGCTGAGGCAAGAGAATCACTTGAACCCAGGAGGCGGAAGTTGCAGTGAGCCGAGATCACGCCACTGTACTACAGCCTGGGCAACAGAGCGAGACTCTGTCTCCAAAAAAAAAAAAAAAAGGATTTAATTAATATTAATATTGGGGTTCTATGGGACAATGTAAAATGCCACTCAAAATAATAAAATAGCTTCCTTCCTATTTGCACTATTAGTCTAATGCAGAGACACTGTAAATATAGAAAAAAGATAATAGGCATTACATATTATATTATTATAAAGAGTCCTTATATACTATAATAGAGAATGAATTTTTCTTATTTTACAGTTTTATGCTAGCACAGCACATAACCACACCCATGGATATTAAGATATTTTTGTACATGTATATGATTGTCTCTGATGTTCTGGAACTTGACAGTATTTCAAATAAAGTAATGAAACACCCCCTGGATAGGACTAATTGATGGCTTTCTCATCCAACCCGGCCCCCCTTCCCACTTCACTCAACCACTATCCTGTTTTCTGCTCCAGGCTGAAAAGTAACCTCATTATCTCTTAAAAGGTCAGCCCAAGGAAGATTTGAACTCTGTCTGAAAACCTAAGAGTTCTATTTCTTCACTGAGGCAGGAAGGTAAATATTAGAATTCATCAAGTCTTCTTTTTCTAATTCTTATTGGGCTGGAATAAATGAAAACCTGGCTTGTACCAACAAAGTGCTTAAATAAGTAGAGAAGACATATCAATGTGATTTTTAAAGAATTATGACAGAAAATCCCCAGTGACTAGCAGAAGTTGAATGTACTTTCTCCCCACTGTCTCAATGGTTTCTGATCTTTTTGAAAAATCTTCACTGTAACTGTCTTGGTGTGCATTTGTGGTAGGCCAAAATCATAATTGGAAATGGGTCAGATATAACTTGTAAATGTATATTGGTAGATAAACAGTCCACTCTAGAGAATACCTTCAGTTTCATTACTTTGCCATAATCACCAAGGTCAATTCAATCCTAAGTAATTTCAGTTGTGTGTGTTTAACAGCATTCAGTAGACCAGGGCTCCTCAACCTCAGCACTATTGACATTTTGGGCCACATAATTTTTTTGTTGTAGGGGCATCGTAGGACTTTTAGCAGCGTCCTTGGCCTCTAGAGGCCAGTAGCAGCTCCCCAACAGTTGTGACAACCAAAAGTATCTCCAGGCATTGCCAAATATCCGGTGTGTATAGGGTGAGGGTGGAGTCCAGTGGGAGGAGTGTAAAACTGCACTGGGGTTGGGTTTATTGGGAGGGGATGGTTGAGAACCACAGAACTAGACTAAACGCCATGGAGAGATTCATGTGTGCATTTGTATGTGTGTGACTCTACCCTCCAAGAAGCAGATCCTGATTCCTTTTCCAGAAGTAACTGATGCAGATCAGGGGGCCTGGGCTGGAACTAAAATGGCTGCAATTAGAGCTGTAGAAATGGCTGCCTTAAAGCTGCTGAACTGCTAAACATATCACAGGGATATTTTTCCAAGACTAGGGATTTGAAAGAATTTTATCATCTTGTTATTTCCACCTTCAATGTCTAGTCTTTGATATCTATTATCAACGTAAATAAATTACATTGTGGGCCTGAGCAATGGTGTTATCTAGTGTAAGGTGTTACCAGATTTGGAGGCTGAGAAACTGCGAGTGAGTCTGGGTTCTGCAAATATCCAACTAAACACTTTATCTTTCTGGACCTATTTCCTCCCCCAAAATGGGGGAAATAATAATACTTAATCGACTGGATTGTTTTGTTTTTGTTTTTTTGACACGGAGTTTCGCTCTTGTTGCCCAGGTTGGAGTACGATGGCGCAATCTCGGCTCACTGCAACCTCTTCCTCCCAGGCTCAAGCCATTCCCCTGCCTCAGACTCCCTAGTAGCTGAGATTACAGCCGCCCGCCACCACGCCTGGATAATTTTTTGTGTTTTTAGTAGAGACAGAGTTTCACAATGTTGGCCAGGCTGGTCTGGAACTCCTGACCTTAGGCGATCCACCCACCTCGGCCTCCCAAACTGCTGGGATTACAGACGTGAGCCACTGCACTCGGCCTCACTGGATTGCTTTGAGGGTCCAAGCAGTTAATGGGAAGTTAGCAGGGCTTATTCTTGAGGAATTAGTAAAACTGGAATCAAACAGTCCCGGGTTGACCTTGGACAAATGATGCGCTATTGTAAGCTGCAGTTTCCTTATGTGCAAAACGCAGAAATAATCATATTACTTTATAGAGTTGTTATGGAGGTTAAATGAGATAATGTGTGTCATACGTGCTTGATAAATATTACTTTGGTTCCTTGGTAATTTGTATTACATTGCACAATTACGTATTTTATTTTTATATTTCTTTTCTGTGAGCATTGAAACCTGGAAACCTGAAAAACTAATTCGTATAGCCATATGAGTGAAACCCTGTTTGAAATATATTACATCCCAAATTCCAACCAAGTGAAAGCAGCTTTAAACTGTAGTATAAAACCTTCTGTCTTCCAAGTGAAATCAGTTAGAGTGCATGTTTCTTAACAATAACATAAGGTTCTCCCCTCATTGAAATAATGTTCTAATAAGTTTTTTACAACCTCTGTATTAAATAAAGCACATGGGGTCAGACACAGCATGCCCAGCTAGCAGTTTGTCCAGTCATAAACATTTATATATGAATAGGTGTTATCCCAAAATTCACCTTTCCCCAGAGCACTGGCAAACTGCATGGCAGTCCTAAAACTGAGTGCAGGTGGTGAGATACTCAGGGATCTGACAGTATCTTTTACATAAACGCTTTAATTGAAGTACAACATTCGTAAAGAGAAGTGAACAAATCACAAGTTGTACATTTTCGTAAATTTTCACGAAGTTAACACACCTATACAGAGGTGTTTTCGAAGGTTAGAGAATTCTGTAATAAACGTGTTTTATCATTGGGGCAGGGGGATAGAAAGGGGTATCACGAATCTGAAAGAAGACAGTGGAGATTTCCCAGACAAGGTAGTAATTGCCTTTGATATGCAAATGTGATTTTGAATTATCAAATGGAGATATTGCAGAATGATAAATTGGAATCAGATTGCCAATGCAAAAGTTATATCACCATTTGCCACTCAATGTATGATCTTGGACAATTCAAGTGCCTCCGTCTTCTCATTTGTTAAATGGGGAGAATGATAGGACTGTTGTTTGGATTAAGCAAAATAACACGTGTAAAGGTTTGGGTGAGTCTGGCCCGTAAGCTCTCAATAGAAGTAAATCATTTTCCATATAGTATGATGCCCCAAGGGATGAGAGAAAAGAAGTTATGGACATCTCAAGAATTCTTTTAGGAAAAAAAAAAAGGAAATTTTGCACAGCAAGTGAGCTGGATCAGAATAGGTAAGGGATGCTGCCACAGAGCCTCAGGACTCACACCAGCAAGGAGGGTAGGTCTGTGGGAAAGCCTACAGAATGAGAGAAAGCAGGGTATCTGGGGGCAGCAGGCAGGGTGATGAACCAAAAAGCTGTGAAGATAGCTCGGTTCTGAACAGAAAGCCACAGGGGTATGCCTAGCATCCAAACAGGACATGACCTGATTTTTTTTTTTAGAGACCAGAGTAAGGTCTAAGAGTGATTGCTTGTTTGATGTGGGTCTAGAGAGAGGAACGAGAGAAACTGCAGCCACAGGAATCATAATCCCAGAGGTCAGAGTCTTGAAAGGCCTGTACACTAAAGGAGGAGGACTCGTTTAGGGCTTTATCCAAGGCCAAGTGACTGGAGCACCTTATAGCTCAAATGTGTATCTTTAGGCCCGGCATTCCCTCACACTGCAATAAGATGTAAGTGCACATTTGAGTCAACCTGAATACTGAATGAGAGAAAGAGATACTACAGTACCGAAGGGGACAAGAATGGGACAGACTGGGTCTCGGAACCAAGACCTGACAGAGGAGTCTCCCCCTTTGGATGATGGCAACAGGGAGTTCCCCCAAATCCAGCCAGTAACCTGATTTGTTACAGCTGGACCTTTGGGTCTCTCTTATTTCTTTTTGATTGTCTCAATCCTGTAAATGGCTTCTCATCTTTGAAAGGAGGCAATTTGGTTTCTCATTCCTTGATTGGTTGCAGGAGATCTATCAGCATACACAATCCAGAAGGACAATTATGGTGAAAAAGTGTGACCCAGTGTTCTTACTTTCATGAAACATCTCTTGCTGATGGGTAAAGGATAGGAACTAAGCAAACCAGGGATGGCAAATCTGTGGGTTTCCCAGGGCCTAAACTTGACCTCAGAATCCTTCTCAACACAATGCATCAGGCAGCCATTAGCAACTGTTTGGAGCTTGCCCAAGATACAAATCTATTTTGGCATACCTGGACTCAGCCCTGATGTCTTGCTATAATTAATGCACCTTTCCTATCCACTTCTCCTAAGCCCAATGTAAAGGGTGTCAGATAGGAAATTATGCCCAGCTTCAGCCCTGCATATTTAAATTAAGCCCTGGATAGGTAACAATTGCCTATTTAGGGAACTGTTCTCATATTTCTGAGTTTATAACTGATTTATGACCTATAAATAGTCACATCAACCTCATTGCTGAATAATTTACATACTGAGGTCGTGCTCTTTGAATGAACCTGACACCCATTAGTGTTAAACCAACCAGCTGTGTGCATTCAAGCTCGAACACATGGAGAACCGCACCCCAAAGCAGTGGGAATGGAGAAGCAGAGGGCCTAGATTTTATTCTGTCATTTTAAGTCCAGCCAATTACTTTCTTTTTAGCCCCGTTTTCTTTCTCTCTAAAGTAGGATTTTATTTCCTCATAAGTGGCAATGTTAGGAGAACAATTTAAATAATAAATGGGCCAGGCGCGGTGGGTCATGGCTGTAATCCCAACACTTTGAGAGGCCGAGGTGGACAGATCAATTGAGACTAGGAGTTCGAGACCAACCTGGCCAACACGGCGAAACCCCATCTCTACTAAAAATACAAAATATTAGCTGGGCATGGTGGCATGTGCCTGTAATCCCAGCTACTCAGGAGGCTGAGGCAGGAGAATCTCTTGAACCCAGGAGTCGGACATTGCAGTGAGCTGAGATTGCACCACTGTATTCCAGCCTGGGCGGCAGAGAGCGACTCTGTCTCAAAAAATTAAAAAAATAAAAAAAATTTTTTAATGTCTTCAAGGTTCTCAGAACTCAAAACCTTAAGGCAAAAAGCATCATTTCTGTAGCTGTATCCTTCTTTGATGAAAGCCTTATTGTCCTAGCGCTGAACAGAGGTTGATAATTTGTGTTTTATACTTCATTATGCAAAAAAAACCCAAATTTCTTCAGCACTATAATGTTGTTGAGATGGGAGGGGTACAGTCCACATTGTTCCTGCCTGTAAAATGGACATGCCGTACCATTCATTTCCCTCTCCTTGCTTACAGAGAACTGATGAGATAGAAGTTGCAGATGACCGAGTTTACTGAAAACGGGTGCTGTGAGTGAAAGAAAGAGGAATGGATTAAATTTAAAATGACACTACTTCAGCCATCTCAGCATCTGGGTTGGTGGACAAAACTAGAGGTAATAGTAGGTTGGGGGCTTGGGGCTAAGAATTGCATTGGTGGATATGGAGATGACACAGAGAAGAAGCGACCTGAAACATTATGTTCTAAGCTAGTGAGAGTCAGAATTTAAAAACAAGAAGCATATTCCAATAGCCACTTGGGGAGTTTTGACTCCCTGAAGGTACAGGTATTATGAGTTTCAGAGCCACAAACACTTTATTTTAATACTAGTTCCTCAATTAGCATAAGTATAAACTTATTATTTTTCCAAGTACATCGAGTTGTCGCTGTTCATCTAATAGAAAAGAAAAACTCATTCCAATTCCAAGCTGGATGAATGTTATATTTCCTTTGATAAACGTCAGTGGGTTGATGGGAACGGATTCATTTCAAGTGGCAATGCTCAGACCTGAGCTTTGTGACTAACCGTGCCTAAAGACAGCTCATTTCCTACCGGAGTGTCCTCGCCTCAGCAGCTTAGGCAAAACCAAAAAGATCACGGAGCAAAACCAACGGAGAGTATGACAACATTAACACAGAAATTTTACGTTCACATGTTATTGGAACCTAATTCAATTTACGAAAATGTTGTTTTAAAGAAACATGTTTTGTCCTGAGTAATTGTGAATAACCAGAAAAATCAAACAAACAAATAAAATATGACACTAGCCAATACAAGTAGGCCCTGTTTCCAGTTTTTGAAAATGAACTCTTGAAATGAAGGTGAGCTGGACGCAGTGGCTCATGCCTGTAATCCCAGCACTTTGGGAGGCTGAGGCAGGCGGATCACCTGCGATCGGGAGTTCGAGACCAGCCTGACCAACATGAGAAACCCCGTCTCTACTAAAAAATACAAAATTAGCCAGGCGTAGTGGCGCATGTCTGTAGTCCCAGCTACTCGGGAAGCTGAGGCAGGAGAATCGCTTGAATCTGGGAGGCAGAGGTTGCGGTGAGCCGAGATTGCGCCATTGCACTCCAGCCTGGGCAATAAGAGCGAAACTCTGTCTCAAAAAAAAAAAAAAAAAAGAAAAAGAAATGAAGGTGTGTTCAGATCTAATAATTTCTATTAAAGTTTTTATTTTTTATTTTACCAAACGTATAATTTTAGGGAAATTGGATCTTCATTGCTGATTGGATTTCATGGAAATAGCTCCCAAAGCTGTAGATTTAAGTTTCTCTGTTTTCTCAGGTGCATTTAGCTTTTTGACACATCAGGGTGTCTTAAATTTCTGTGCTCTGGGAATCCAGGTCCCAGTTCTGCTATTAGCTAGTTGTGCACTTGAAAAAGTCACTGACTTAACAGGCTTCCGTTTTTTCATCTTAAAATATCTGTATCTTATCACACCAGGATAGTTGATTTAAAGTAGGAATCCCTAACATTTTCCTAATAAGTATTTTTTTTCTCATGACGACTTATTGTTAATTATTAACGGTAAAAATAACAACTGACATTTACTAAGCATTCTGGGCCAGATGTTTTGTACATATTTAAAATTTTATAGATAAGAAAACTGAGGCACCCAGGGGTTAAGTAAATTGCCTAAGGTCACATAAATAGTACATGGCAAAACTGGGATGCCTGCCCACAGCTACTTAGATTCAGCTTCTGCTTTCTAATGGGAATTCCCATGAGCCACAAGGAGGGAAGTGTGGGGCAGCACGAGGTTGAGACGAACCAGGCAAGGCCTTGAGGAGAATGGATGGATCCTGAGACAAAGGTCTCCAAAGAAGAGCAACTCATTTTCTCTTTGGCAGAAAAAGAAGTCAGTCTTCATCCTATATAACAAGATGCGTGGTATGATGGAAAATGTGAGTTTTGGAGTTGGAAAGGCCTGGGTTAGAATCTTCACTAAGTTTGATCAGGCTCAGTGGCTCATGTCTATAATCCCAGCACTTTGGGAGGCCAAGGCGGGCAGATCACTTCAGGTCAGGAGTTTGAGACCAGCCTGGCCAACATGGTGAAACCCCACTCTACTAAAAATACAAAAAAAAGTAGCTGGGCGTGGTGGTGGACACCTGTAATCCCAGCTACTTGGGAGGCTGAGGCGGGAGAATTGCTTGAACATGGGATGTGGAGCTTGCAGTGAGCCAAGATCATGCCAGTGCACTCCAGCCTGGGCAACAGAGCGAGACTCCACCTCAAAAAAAAAAAAAAAGAATCTTCACTAAGTTACTACTTAGTTGAGGGGCCTTGGACAGGTGACTTATCCACTCTTAGCCTCATATGTCTTATCTAGGAAATAGGATGGGATAGCATGTGAAATGAGAATAGGATAATAATATTGGCAGAGCTATTTTGGTGGGTAGAAATAATTCGTGCACAGTGTCTTGAAGGCACATGAAGGCATACAGTACATGGCAGGCAAAATATCGAATCCTTCTGTAAGTGCTTTCCTAAAGTATGTTGTTAATAGGCATTAGGTAATAAAAAGAGAAAGGATGAAAGAAGTTTTAAGGGTGGGGATAGTTTGGCAGTCAAGTAAATCTGGGAGATGCTATTAAGCAAAGTTAAACTCCTTTACTGCAGGGCTTCTCAGAGGCTTTAAATTGCAAAAATGCAATAGGAATCTCCAAGAGGAAGCTTTTTCTCAATTTATTTTGAGTCTCAATTTATTTTGGCCCATTTTAATGGTGTCTCTTACAGGACTGGTGTCAGGAAGCACTGATCTGGTGACTTTTGGAGGAAAAAGCGGGCTTACCCGGGTCCAGTCATCATGGTCCATTTACTGTTTTGTAGTACCTCCAGAACTGTCTCTCTTTTCTATCTATTTCTCCCAAAAATAGGATTTCTCCTCTTTACAAACGTCACAGAAGGAAGCTCTAAAGAGTGATTTCCAGCATCCATACGAGTGATTTCCAGCATCCATACAAGTGAAAAGTTCAGCTCCCAACAGGAGCAGACAACGTCTGCAAATCAAACCAAGCAAGACCCATGGGGTCAAGGCATTAAGTGGTTTCTCAGGGTGGTGGAACGTGGCTGCTTCCCTGCTTCTCCCAGAGAAGCTTTAAATGTGCAGGTAACTCCCCAGACCACAAGAAGGCACCAACATGGGAAAACAGACCCAGTCACTGGCCCAGGGAGTCAGAAATCAGCCCATCCAGGTGACCCCGCTTAGGCTCCTGTTCATGCACTTGTCAAAGGCCAGCCCAGCCCAAGGAGGGGGAAAGAATTAGACAGAGGATCCGCTTTTTATTTTCATGTACAAAGCACTTGCCCTCGGGTTATAAATGTTATTGCATTTGTGTAGCACTTTACTGCTGCCCTCAGCTTGCAAGCATCACAGGATCCCAGTGGCAGTACTTTCCTAACCCTTGATCAATAGCTTATTTCTATCGCCTTCAGTCCCAGCTGCCAATCCGTTCTGTATAATGTGGGAGGCAGACTTCGCTGCTCTCCAGCTGTACATGTTATGAATGTAAACGGTGCAAGTAACGTATGTATTGTGTGTGTGTGTGTGTGTGTGTGTGCACCGAGTGGGGGACATGAGATTTGTGAACAAGGAATAACAAAAATGGGACCCTTGTTCTGGGAGACTCTCCTAAAGCTGGGAGTTTTCTTTCTAGTTTCTCTCTCCTTTTCTCTTTCTCTCTCTGAAACGAGTGCTTGGTATTCTGTCATGTGGCAGGAGAAATTCTCTCTTAAGTTTCTGTGTTTTTATTTGATATATATTTGGGGGAAGGGGCGAAAAGTGGATAGGAAGATCTAAGTTCCAAGAAAGAAAGGGTCATGTCCATCTTATTTATCACCCCTGTAGTCCCAGCACCTACACTGAGCCTAGCACAAAATAGGTGCTCAGGAAGTATTTGTTGACTGAATGAATGAATTCAGGAATGGGAGGATAAGAGGGCCCCAGAGCAATCTTCTGGAGCTGCCTGAGCAAAGAGGCAAAGGCCTTGTATTGCCAGCAGCAAGGGGGACCACAAAAGGTTTAATGGGCATCTACTTTATTTATTTTATTTTTATTTTTTGAGATGGAGTCTTGCTCTGTCTCCAGGCTGGAGTGCAGTGGTGTGATTTCGGCTCACTGCAACCTCCACCTCCTGGTTTCAAGCGATTCTCCTGCCTCAGCCTCCTGAGTAGCTGAGATTACAGGCACCCACCACCACGCCCAGCTAATTTTTGTATTTTTAGTAGAGACGGGGTTTCACCACATTGGCCAGGCTGGTCTCGATCTCCCGACCTCGTGATCCAACCACCTCGGCCTCCCAAAGTGCTGGGATTACAGGAGTGAGCCACTGCTCCTGGCCGGCATTCTACTTTATTTAAGGCTCACTCTAGGCACCTTGGGAACCACAGAGAAATGAGATCATAAGCATAACCAGCTACTACTGTTCCAGTTTTCCAGGAGCAGAGTCAGCCAAGAAACCACTTAGCGGACAAATTCCTCACCTCACCTTCCTTCCCTCACCTCTGAAGCTGGTTTTAAGACAAACCCACCCTAGGAGACACTTTGAAGGATGAAAGAGGACCCCAAAGCTCCGTGACATTCTCCAGCTCCAGGAGGTAAGGCAGCCGGGACTGCCCTTGTCTGAACCTATGTCCTTGAGGCTCAGCCAAACCTCTCCTTCCGTGGCAGAGATGTTTAGGTGACATTCTTCTCCCTGCCACTCAGCATCTTTTAAACAATCCTCCACCACCTTGGGAGAATATGTATGAACTCACTGCAGTCTGGGACCACAGAAGCTGAAAATTGTCTTTCTCCCTGGGAAGGGAATTGGTCACAAGGGGGAAAACCGACCTCCCCTAAAAAATAAGAATCTGGGGCCAGGCGCAGTGGTTCACGCCTGTAATCCCAGCACTTTGGGAGGCCGAGGCGGGCGGATCACCTGAGGTCAGTTCAGGACTAGCCTAGCCAACATGGTGAAACCCCGTCTCTACTAAAAATACAAAACTTAGCCAGGCGTGGTGGCACATGCCTGTAATGCCAGCTACTCAGGAGGCTGAGGCAGGAGAATCGCTTGAACTCAGGAGGCAGAGGTTTCAGTCAGTCGAAATCGCACCACTGCATTCCAGCCTGGGCAGCAGAGCAAGACTTCATCTCCAAAAAAAAAGAATCTGGGATGACTGCAGGTTCTTTCAGGCAAAGTTCTTTTGCTTGCCGTGGTAGAAATCCACATCATGGAATTAGTGAAGGAGGGACCTCGTTGGAAGGATATCAGGTATGTCGCAGGGCAGGAGCAGTCGGCTCAGAAGGACCCGGGTACCAAACCCTGGAAGATGGACTCCCCGGGAATCCTCAGAAGCAGCAACACCCCACGTTTGGCTGCTGCCAGCTGCACTTAAGTTTCCTCGGCCTGCTTGCCCCAGCCTTGGGGGCCTGTGGCGGGAGGGGAGGAGGTTGGCACAGCCCTTTGGCTCTGCAGCACACCTCCTGTAGTGCACCATGAATTAGTATTTTTAATAAATCCTGTAATTATCTTGTGAACAGAACATTTTTGTGGCACTGTGTTTTTCGGTGTTAAAAGCATTAATTTGTTCAATATAAACATTAAAAATATACCATCGTTTTTGTAACCTTGTTTCTTTATTTCTTCATGGAAAGTGGGCTCTAAGGCCCCAACTAAGAGGTGCACTTGGCTTTGTGTAGCCACCCCAAGTGGCCAGCCAGACTGCGGCCAGCTCTCAGACCTGGGTTGGAATGTCTAGGGGTGACACTCTGACCTGCTCAGCTTAGGAGAGAGGTTCAACCAGCACAGCTAACTGTTAGACCGAAAGCTCCCTTTTCCACACAAGGGAAAAAGAGTCATTATGGGCTGGACAGACACCCACAACGTGTCTACAAGATTAGCCTCTTCCTGGGCTCACCCTGTGCAGAATCTCAGATACTGCAGGTCTCCAACCAGCTGGGCAGAGGACCTCAGAACTGTGGAATCTCAGGGGAGCTCACCTTGCAGCTGAACTTTCCTAAGTGTCTACGACCCTGCTTCCTCCCAATTCCTGTCTCTCTAGTACATCGCTATTTTCTCTTGATCCTGAAATTTTTTTATTTGTAATGTTCTGTTTTATCATATGTTTTGCGTTCCCTCAAGTCAGTCCTTTGTGGCAGGACAAAAGACCGAAAAGTTGAATAAATATCAGGTTTGTACTTACTGTCATCAAATCAACACACATCTTGTAGGCGTCTCAGGAGCCTAGCCAACCTCCAAGAGGGCTTGGTCCAAGTTAGACTTGATTTGTCCTTCCTCTTTCCCTCCCTCCCTTCCTTCTTCTCTCTCTCTCCCTCCCTCCCTCCTTTCTTCCCTCCTCCTCTCCCTCACTATCTTTCTCTTTGCTTCCTTTTTTTTTGTTTTCTATGAGTAACTTTTTTTTGTAGAAGCAATACAAATATCTTTAAAAACCTTTTTTAAACACTGAAGTATGACCAATAAAATAAAAACGATTCAAATTCCCACCACATTTCCCCTAAGAGGTAATTACTATTAATATTTTGGTCTACAACTTTCTAGATAATTTTCAATAAAATTAGCCTCACGGTGAAAATAATCCTACTGTATCACTAACTTATATCCTATTTTTTAACTTGGCAGTATGTTATGTTTCTTTGCACATCATTGCATTTTCTTCTGGAAACATTTTATTTTCTAAACTGGAATCAAATTTGTTTTTCTGATATATAAAATATTTAACCAATACCGAGAAATAAAGAGTCCCTCATAATCCCACTTCCTAAAAATAGTCACTATTAATTTTTAAAATCCTTCAAGTTTTTATGTATGTTTAAACACACATTTATATAGACAGACTCCTAACACATTGTTGGATAGGGTTTGGTAAACTGCTTTTTCCTTCTTAACACTCAATCATGAGTATCTTCCCACATCAATACATAGAACGCATCATCGGGCCGAGCGTGGTGGCTCATGCCTGTAATTCCAGCACTTTGAGAGGCCGAGGTGGGCGGATCACCTGAGGTCAGGAGTTTGAGACCAACCTGACCAACATGGAGAAACCCTGTCTCTACTAAAAATACAAAAATTAGCCGGGCATGGTGGCATGTGCCTGTAATCCTAGCTACCCAGGAGGCCGAGGCAGGAGAATCACTGGAACCCAGGAGGCAGAGGCTGCAGTGAGCCGAAAAGAATGCATCATCGTTCTTGATGGCTACATTGAATTCTATTACATTGAATAAATGGACCATAATTTCTTTAACCAATCACTTCTTGTTGGAAACATATTCTAATTTTTCCATTTTTCACTATTATAGGGAATTACTATTTTTTCAATTGTTCGCTATTATAAGGAATTACTCTTTTTTCAATTTTTCACTATTATAGGGAATTACAGTTTTTTCAATTTTTCGCTATTATAAGGAATTACTATTTTTTCAATTTTTCGCTATTATAGGGAATTACTATTTTTTCAATTTTTCACTATTATAAGGAGTTACTAATTTTTCCGTTTTTCACTATTAGAAGGAGTACTGTACTAAGCATCATCGTGTACGCTTCTTTGTCATATATCTGATTACTCCTTTAGAAAAAAATTCCTAGAAGGAAGATCGCTGAGAAAAAAAGGATACATCTTTTAAAATTTGATCATATCAATAAATAGTCCTCTAGAAAATTGCACCAATTCACATTTCGCCAATATGTATGAGATAAACTGATTTTCCACACTATCTCCAACATTGGCCACTATCACTCTTTTTTATCTTTGCCAATAAGATGGCTGAAAATGAGATTTCATTTTGGTTTCAATCTGTAAGTCTTTGATTATCAGTGAGGTTGAAGCATGCTTTTATATCTTTATTTGTCCAATTTAGTTTATGAATTACTTATTTATGTGTTTTGCCTATTTTATTTTATAAAAGGATTCTTCTTTCCTTATTGATTGGTAAAAGTCCTTTATATATCAAGGCTATTGACCTTGACATCTATGTTGAAATTGTTTTTTTTCACTTAGTTCATTGTATCTTTTGCCATAGAAAGTTTTTATTTTTATATACTTGGTGGGTTTTCTTTTGAGATGGGGTCTCATTCTGTCACCCAGGCTGGAGTGCAGTGGCATGATCTCAGCTCACTGGAACCTCTGGCTCCTGGGTTCAAGCTATTCTCCTGCCTCAGCCTCCCGAGTAGTTGGGACTACAGGTGTATGCCACTATGCCCAGCTAATTTTTGTATTTTTAGTAGAGACCGGGTTCCCTCATGTTGACCAGACTGGTCTCAAACTCCTGACTTCAAGTGATCCACCCACCTCAGCCTCCCAAAGTGTATTTTTATGTATTTGTACCAGCCTGAGCAAACAAAAAGCCAAGTGATGGCCTTAAACCATACAATATTAGCTGTTTAGTTAACCTGAAATTCAGAAGTAGGTGGTCACAGGATTGGTCTGGTGGTTCAAAGATGTCATCAGTCTCTGTATGTCCTTCAGATTTGCCATTTAGTGTGTGTTGACAGTACCTTCCCTCAGTGAGACAAAATGCCTGCCACACCTTTGAATATGACATCCTCGTACTCTGATTAGGAAGGATGAGGACAAAAAAAAAAAGAAGAGAATAAGGACAAAGAATTTTTTTGCCATCCCCCAGATCTACTATTTTCATCAGTGAGGAAATTCTTTCCCAGAAGGTCCCAGTAGATTTTTACTTACATCTCACTGGTAACTGGTAGTGTGTGCTGAAATAATCAAACCTGCCAATCACTTCCTCTATGACTTGTGGCTTAACACCACATTACCAAAAGACCTCCCTATCCCCAAATTCTTTTTTCTTTTCTTTTTTTTTTTTTTTTTTTTTTTTTTTTTTTTTTGAGACTGAGTCTCACTGTGTCACCAGGCTGGAGTGCAGTGGTGCAATCTCGGCTCACTGCAACCTCCGCCTCCTGGGTTCACACCATTCTCCTGAGTAGCTGGGACTATAGGCAAGTGCCACCACGCCCAGCTAGTTTTTGTATTTTTAGTAGAGATGAGGTTTCACCATGTTGGCCAGGATGGTCTCGATCTCTTGACCTCGTGATCCACCTGCCTTGGCCTCCCAAAGTGCTGGGATTACAGGCGTCAGCCACTGCACCTGGCCCCCAAAATTCTTTTAAAATGTAATCCACTACTATCTCCTAGGACTTTTGAGTTTTTGTTTCTTTGTTTTATTTCCAAATCCTTAAACTATCTGGAATTTATTTAGGAGTATAGTAGGAGACAACTTTACTTTTTTTTCCAAAGGATATCCGATGTATGGATAACTTTTATTAAATAATCAATATTTTCCCCATCAAGTTGAAATATCATCTTCATTATTTACCAAAATCTCCTAAATTCATGGGTCTAGCTCCATGGATCTGTCTTTTCTTGCTCCAGTACCACAATGTTTTTCATCACTACAGTTTCATATCAGGTAGCACAAGTTATTCTTTCTTCATTATTTTCTTGGCTATTCTTTATTTGTTTATTCTTCTAGATAAACATTAGGATTAGTTTAACTAGTCCCACCCACCCACCAACGAATGTTTTCTTTAGCATTTTGATTTGACTTACTTTAAACTTATAGATGAACTTTAGAAGGCTTCACATCTTTACCAATAATTAGTCTTTCCTCCCAGGATCTTGGACGGTGCCTCTCCACTTTTCATCTTCTTTTATGCCCTTTAGCAAAGTTTTATCATTTCTTCATAAATATCTTGCACATTTTTGTTAAGCGTATTTATTTGTATTTTATTTTTTATGCTGATTGTAAATGGGACATCTTATACCAATAGGAAAACTCAAGAAGGATCATTTGTTCATTTCTTAAATATATTCTATTTGTCTGGGCGAGGTGGCTGACGCCTGTAATCCCGGCACTTTGGGAGGCAGGGGCAGGAGGATCACCTGAGGTCAGGAGTTCGAAACCAGCCTGGCCAACATGGCAAAACTGGGTCTGTACTAAAAATACAAAAATTAGCCAGGCATGGTGGCAGGCACCTATAATCCCAGCTACTTGGGAGGCTGAGGCATGAGAATCGCTTGAACCCAGGAGGCGGAGCTTGCAGTGAGCCAAGATCACGCCACTGCGCTCTAGCCTGGGTGACAGAGCAAGACTCCATCTCAAAAAATAAATAAATAAATAAATAAAATAAAATAAAATATATATATATTATATTTGGCTATGATTATTTGAAAATATTCCTTGATTTAATTTGCTAATATTTATTTGTCATTTATTTGCAAGAAAGGTAAGGATGAAATATTTTTATCCTTTGAAGGACTTTTATAATAACTTTTGCAAAGTTTGTAAATGAATCAGGGAAATTTCAGTCTTAATATTACTCTAGAAATGTATCATTCAACAAATACAGTAGCCACCAACCATGTGTGGCAAATGAGCACTTGAAATGTGGCTACAGTGGCCCACTCCTGTAATCCTAGCACTTTGGGAGGCCGAGGCGAGTGGATCCCTTGAGTCTGGGAGTTTGAAGCCAGCCTGGGCAACATGGCAAAACCCTGTCTGTACTAAAAATACAAAAAATTAGCTGAGCATGGTGATGCGTGCCTCTAGTCACAGCTACCCATGAGGCTGAGGTGCCAGAATCACCTGAGCCTAGAAGATCCAGGCCACAGTGAGCTGTGATTACGCCACTGCACTCCAACCTGGGCGACAGAGTGAGACCCTGTATAAAAACGAAGAAGAAGGAGAAGGAGAAATGTGGCTACTGCCAGTGAAGAACTAAATTTATTTTTATTATTATTTTGAGACAGGGTCTCACTCTGTTACCCAGGCTGGAGTGCAGTGGTGCATTTATTGCTAACTGCAGCCTCCAACTCCTGGGCTTGAGTGATCCTCCCAACTCAGCCTCCCAAAGTTGCTGGGATTATAAAGCACACTCGACCATGCCTGGCTAATTTTTCTTTTTTTCTTTTTGTAGGGATGGAGTCTTGCTGTGTTGCTCAGGCTGGTCTTGAACTCCTGGCCTCAAGTGATCCTCCCACCTTGGCCTCTCAAAGTGTTAAGATTACAAGCATGAGCCACTCTCCCTGGACAATGTTATTTATCTTTAACTAACATTTAAACTTAAAAACTGATGTTTGACTTAGTTACTGGAAAACGTTTAAGTATTTTGGAACAATGTAGGTATGTGAATCTGCTTTTCAACTGTAAATTTACTTTATAAAATCTAAGTCTTCAGAGATAAGTATTTCTGATGAAAATTTAGTGTCTGAATTGAGATATGCTGTAAATATAAAATACACAGGGGTCGGAGCCACGGGGGCGCGGGCAGCCCGGGATGTCCACCCCCTCCTTCTGTCCTGGATGGTTAGGACGTGCTTCCCCAACTGGACCTCCTCCCACCTGCTTCACCGTCCCCTCCGGCGCTCCTGCCTTCTGAAGAGGAGGCTCCTGCTCCAATGGGGGCCTCACTTATTGCGGACTTAGAGCAGCTGCACCTGCCCCCATCCCCACCCCCACCACAGGCCCCTGCGGAGGGACCTTCAGTCCAGCCTGGGCCGGATCCCCTCAGGCCCGTGGAAAAAGCTGCCGCCTCCCCCAGCAGAGCCTGTTGAGAGAGAGGCGTCCACAGACATCCGTGCCTTCTGCCATAAGACTGTCTCCCCCCAGGAGCTGGCTGTGGAGGCCATGAAGAGGCAGTACCATGCCCAGTTCTTCACGTGCCGTACCTGCCACCGCCAGCTGGCTGGGCAGAGCTTCTACCAGAAGGATGCGCGACCCCTTTGCGAACCCTGCTGCCAGGACACGCTGCAGAAGTGCAGCAAGTGTGGCGAGGTGGTCCGGGAGCACATCATCGGGCCCCGGGCCAGGCCTTCCACCCCTCCTGCTTCACGTGTGTGACCTGCGCCCGGTGCGTCGGGGATGAGAGCTTTGCCCTGGGCAGCCAGAACGAGGTGTACTGCCTGGACGACTTCTACAGGAAATTTGCCCCCGTCTGCAGCATCTGTGAGAATCCCGTCATTCCTCGGGATGGGAAAGATCTGCCTTCAAAATCGAGTGCACTGGAAGAAACTTCCATGAAAATTGCTACAGGTATGAGGACTGCAGGATCCTCCTGTCTATTGAGCCCACGGACCAAGGCTGCTACCCCCTCAACAACCGTCTCTTCTGCAAGGCGTGCCACCTGAAGCAGAGTGCTGCGGGGTGCTGCTGAGAGTGCCCGCCGGGTGTCAGGCAGTGAGCAGACCACTAGCCCCGGCTGGGGCCCTTCCCTGACTTGGTTTCCCTTCCTGACCTGCTCTTGCACACTTTCCTTCTGAGCCTCCATGGGGACCAGCCTGCAAGTCGGCCCATCCTTTACAGGACACAGCGGGGCTGAGCGCCGTCAGACCTTCCACTCCTCCTTTACCCTCTGGGCACCAGAAGGTTCCTGGACCATGCGCGTCGCCCCCAGAATTCCTTGCTGGCCCCACCCCACTTCCAGGGGAAAGCTGGGGGGAGTCTGCCAGGGAAACTTGGACCCCAAGTACTGACTGTAGCTGTCTAGTCGGGGTGCTGAGACCAGCATGGCTTTGCATGGTTGAGCTGTTTGAGGAAAAACTCCAAAGTCCCTGACAAAGTGCTTTTTAGGCTGAACGCAGTGGCTCAAGCCTGTAATCCCAGCACTTTGGGAGGCCAAGATGGGCGGATCACTTGAGGTCAGGAGTTCAAGACCCGCCTGACCAACACGGTGAAACCCCGTTTGTACTAAAAATACAAAAATTAGCCAGACGTGGTGGCACATGCTTGTAGTCCCAGCTACTTGGGAGGCTGAGGCAGGAGAATTGCTTGAACGTGGGAGGCAGAGGTTGCAGAGCTGAGCTTGCACAACTGCATTCCAGCCTGGGCGACAGAGTGAGACTCCATCTCAAAAAAACAAAAAATGCTTTTGAAAATGTTGAGGTTGGCTGGGCGCAGTGGCTAATGCCTATAATCCCAGCACTTTGGGAGGGCAAGGCGGGTGGATCATCTGAGGTCAGGAGTTCGAGACCAGCCTGGCCAACATGGTGAAACTCTGTCTCTACTAAAAATACAAAAAATTAGCCGGTCATGGTGGCTGCTGCCTGTAATCCCAGCTACTAGGGAGGCTGAGGCAGGAGAATGGCTTAAACCCAGGAAGCAGAGGTTGCAGTGAGCCGAAATCGTGCCACTGCACTCCAGCTTGGGCAATAAGAGTGAAACTCCATCTCAAAATAAAAAAAAAAAGAAAAAAGGAAAGAAAAGAAAATGCTGAGGTTGAAATGATGGGAATCAACACTCTTTGGATTTAGAGGAAAGAATGTAACAGCAAACACCTCCCCTTGCTTTGCACACGTACAAGAATGGGACCCATTGGGGGCACAGCCTGGACTTCCTCATTCTGGAATGTGTGGTGCTAAAGTGGGGCTGAGGCCCAGGCCTAGGAGGAGAGGGTGGTCCACAGATACCCGGGATGTTAGCAGCCCCCAATCTGCCTTCTGGCACCTCCTCCCGGGTGCTGTAGTGAGTCAGCAGGCATGGGGTGAGAGCCTGTTGCATGCTGGGCACAGGGCCGAGTGTGCCTCCTGCAGCCTTGACAGGGGCCATGCACCACCCCACCCCCAAACACACACAAGCACTTCTCCAGGACGGTTCCAGGACAGATGTCCCTTCAGTCCCCTAGTTATGACCCCAAGACCCACTCGGGCCCTGTAGCCCAGCCCGTCTTGTAACCACTGACTCCTCAATGCCACGTCTAGAAGATTCTTCTTCCCTTTGAAAGAGAATCATCATCGTTGCTTCATCACTTCTAAGACATTTTGTAGGGCATGGACAAGTTAAACAGAATGTGCTTTCCTCCCTGGGGTCTTGCTGTACCACAGGCTCCTGGGAGAACGTCACAGGGGCCGTGCACTGGGCAAGCTTCTCTGTAGAACCCCAGGGGCTTCAGCCCAGAGCACAGCATCTCACCCTAAGCCTGGAGAAGTGAGCCCCGAACTTCTGCATTCACAGACCACCTCCACAATTTTTATCATAACCAAAGGCCTCCTGCTCTGTTATTTCACTTAAATCAACGTGCTATTTTGTTTTCACTCACTTCTGACTTTAGCCTTGTGCTGAGCTGTGTATCTACAGTCATGTTCACGTGGCAGTTATGGTTGTCTTCTTACACATGAAAATAAATGCATAACTGTTTAAAATATATATATACGTGTATATATACACACACAAGCTGGGCGCTGTGGCTCACGCCTGTAACCCGAGCACTCTGGGAGGCTGAGGGGGGCAGATCACCTGAGGTCAGGAGTTTGAGACCAGCCTGGCCAACATAGTGAAACCCTGTCTCTACTAAAATTAGCTGGGCCTGGTGGTGGGTGCCTGTAATCCCAGCTATTCAGGAGGCTGAGGCGAGATAATCTCTTAAACCCGGGAGGCGGAGGTTGCAGTGAGCTGGGATCGCACCATTGCACTCCAGCCTGGGCAACAAGAGTGAAACTCCATCTCAAAAAAAAACAACAAAACACCAAACCCTGCCCCCCCCACGAAAAAATACTCAAGTTTGAAGACTTAGTGTGAAAGAAGAATGTAAAACACCCCAATAAGAATTTTTATATTGATTACACGTTGAAATGTTAAATTTTTGAAATATTGGATTAAATAAAATACATTATGAAAATTAATTTAACTTTTTTTTTACTTTTTAAAACATGACTACTAAAGAATTTTAAATTATATATGAGGCTCATGTTGTGTTTCTATTGGACACCACTGCTCTAGATTTTTAAATAATAGCATTTATCTGATTCTTAACATTTCCCAGAACTACACTTGTTTTTTATAACTGCTTACTGTTTCATCAAATGGATATAGTAAGTGTGTCTGACTGATCTGTATTTTTTACTTAATTAACTTTTTTTTTTTTTTAAGAGACTGAATCTCACTCTGTTGCCCAGGCTGGAACACAGTGGCATGATCCTAGCTCACTGCAGCCTTGAACTCCTGGACTCAAGTGATCTGCCCACCTTGGCCTCCCAAAGTGCTGAGATTATAAGCATGAGCCACCACACCTGGCCCAATCTGATATTTGTGAATATTTAAGTTTTTTCATCCTTTCTTTCTTTTGGTAAATAATTTTGTGTTTAACAAGTTTGTGGCTGTATCTTCATACAGGGGAGTGACATAATCAGATTTGCTTTCTGAAAATCATTTTGGCTATATTGTAGAAAACATGCTGGCTAAGGGCAAGCATGGATTCAGGGAAACCAGTTAAGATGCGCTTGCAGAAGTTCTGGGGAGATGGGACCAGTGGAGATGGAAAGAAGGGGATACTTTCCTGAGACACTTTGGACATAGAGCCCACAGGACTTGGAATGGATTGGATACTGGAGTCATGGGGAGGGAGTCCAGGATGACTCCCAAGATTCTCGTTGAGTAACCAGAGGTTGGCAAGACAATCACTGAATTGGGAACCCTAAAAAAGGAGTACTTTGGGGGAATTGTTCAGTTTTGGAATGCTCTTGAGATATCCAAGTAGAGATGTGGAATAGCCAGGTGTACAGCAAGAGGAGAGGCAAGGATAGAGATTAAATTTGGGAGTCATTGGTGTACAGACAATATTTAAAGCCTCAATGGGCCAGGCGAGGTGGCTCATGCCTGTAATCCCAGCACTTTGGGAGGCCGAGGTGGAAGAATCACCTGAGGTTGGGAGCTCGAGACCAGCCTGACCAACATGGAGAAACCCCATCTCTACTAAAAATATAAAATTAGCTGGGCGCATGCCTGTAATCCCAGCTACTCTGGAAGCTGAGCCAGGAGAATCACTTGAACCTGGGAGGCAGAGGTTGCAGTGAGCTGAGATCGTGCGATTGCACTCCAGCTTGGGCAACAAGAGCAAAACTCCGTCTCAAAAATAAAAAATAAATAAAAGTCTCAGAGGGTCTGAATGAGGTTGTCAGAGGAGAGACTGTAGATGGAGAGACCTGGGTGTTTTGTGGAGAGGGAGGAAGTAGCTAAGACCAAGCGTTGAGCAGCATCAATATTTAAAGCCAGGGAAGGAGGAGTCAGGACTGGAGGCTGCTTGAGAGAGGCCAGAGGTATAGATAGAAACAAAGCCAAGAGTGGTGTGGGGCTCGCAAAAGCCAAGAAAAGGTGGGGATTTTAGGGAGGGTGTCAATAAAATTGCTGAGAGGTTAAGTGAGATGAGAAACTTAAACAATGCCTATTGTTCCATCTCACTAATAATCAGTGACATGCAAATTAAAACAATAAGATATCAGTGTTCACCTATTCAATGGTAAAGATTTTCAAGATTAATAATATCCAGTGTGGGCAAAGATGGGGGAAGAGGTACTCTTAGACCCTGTTGGTAGAAATGTAATGGTACCAGCTTTGGGGGTGGTCTTGGCAGCATCTATCAAAATGTAAACTACATATACTCTTTTTTTCTCTTTTTTAATTTCCCAGCTACTACAACTGATACATATACACTTTAACCCAGCAATTTCTCTTCTAGTTTATTTATCCTAGAGAAATACTGGCTCATGCGCAAGAGATTGCAATTACAATACTGTTCACTTCAGCATTGTTTGTAAAACTGAAATACTGCTAATAACATAAATGTCCTTTGATAGAAAGAAGGCTATGTACATACAATTGACGACTGGGGAAGTAGTTTAAAAGAATGATGCAAATTTATATACACTTAAATGTAAAGGTCCCCAAGACAGCGTGAAGTGAAAAAGTGGCAGACCAATGTGTATAGGAAAGTCCTGTTGGTATACATTTTAACACCTGCATATTTGAATATATATAATATATATTATATATTAAATATAGTATATTAATATATATTTAATATTCAATATATAATATATAATATATGATATATAATATATAATATAAATATTTTATATTAAATAAATATATTAAATATTATGTATTAAATATATTTAATATTTTATATTAAATAAATATATTAAATATGTTATAGTAAATAAATGTTAATTATATATTAAATAAATATATAATTAATATTTTATATATAATAAATATAGATATAAATATAAATATGTATATACACATATTTTTTAGGCAGAGTCTCACTCTGTCACCCAGGCTGCAGTGCAGTGAAGCAATCTCAGTTCACTGCAACCTCCGTCTGCCAGGTTCAAGCAATTCTCCTGCCTCAGCCTCCCAAGTAGGGGGGAACTAAAGGCACACACCACCACGCCCAGCTAATTTTTCTATTTTTAGTAGAGATGAGGTTTCACTATGTTGGCCAGGCTGGTCTCGAACTCCTGACCTCAGGTTGTCCAACCACCTCAGGCTCCCAAAGTGCTGGGATTACAGGTGTGAGCCACCGCAGCGGCCCAAATATTTACATTCATATGCATATAAATGCATAGAAAACTGTCTGGAAGGATGCCTAGCAAACTGTTAATAATGATTAGCCTAGAAAGTGGTTTGGAGTGCTAAGGATGGGTGAAGGACGACTTACCTTTACTCCGTGTACTTTGGAATGGTTTACATTTTTAAAACAAAAAGTTATCTATGAATTTTTTAAATTTTTGTTTTTTGGTGAGCGTGGGATTCTGGAACATAGGAATTACTGGCAGTGAGTTAGTTAGCCAGGTTGTCTCAGTGATGGGTGATGGGGTGGGAACCATACTGGGAAGGTTTACCTATTTACATATGTGCTATTCTTCCACTATTACCTGCATTAGATCTGCAACACTGTGCCTGGGTCAGGATCTGGCGGGGAGGGGCGGGGCGGTGGTCAGGAAAGAATACGAGTTTGGTGTTAAAAGACTCCGATGGAGATCCTGGTACCACCATGAGCTAGCTGAGTCTTTTCTTATTTGTCTGTTTCATGAAAGTATTGATAGTAAGAGGGTGGCTGAAGGGTGGAAAGAAACTGAGATAAAGGGCCAATTTCCTGGGAGAGGTGGTGGAGGGACCCCTCCTGCCTCCACTTCAGACATAGCCCAGGGATTGGTGATGTATTCATGGGTGGGGAGCGGCAGGTGTGAGAATTAAATGAGATGATGTTGTGTTATAAACCATATTTAGGTGGTTGCTAACATTATCATAACACTGGATCTTGCACCACAAAATCTGAATTATTGCCCTGCATCTTGAAATGACTGTTTCAAGTGCCCATTCTAGGTAGACAAGCCTTGCCCAGGACCTGGTCTGCAAGACAGGGCAGCTTCATCCCCACAGCCTGCCCCAGCTGACTGCTAGTGGCACCCTGGGGAGCTGTGTTGAGAAGGATGCTCGAGGCCGGTGGGCAAGCACATCGCAATCCCTGGGCGATGTCTGAAGTGGAGGCAGGAGGGGCGCCTGGCCACGCACATGCCTCCTATTTACACAAGACAGTGAGAGAGGCAGAGGCTGTCCCTCACCACCTCTCCCAGGAAATTGGCTTTATCTCGCTTTCTTTCCACCCTTCAGCCATACTCTTACTATCAACGGGTTGTATCTAATCCTCTCTGAGGTGTCAAATTCCCTATTATGTCTCCTAGGGATGTTTGCATTTATTAAGGGCTTCTTAAAAACAGAAAAGCCTTCAAAATCCCCCCCAGATGACTCTTTAATGGTGGAATTAGAGCACAGTGAAAGGTAGTCATTCAAATATTTTTGGATCGAGAGCTTTATCCTTAATTCTTCAATCACACTTCAGAGAGCCCTTCTTTTTCTGCTCCTTTTAAAGTCAAAATGATACTCTGAGGTTTCAAAGGCGCAGTTTGATGACTCCTAGAAGGGCACCCCTCCCAGTCTAGGGTAACCACACTGCCTGCCTAGGTGACAGTTCAGGGAGGTTGGGGGATGGGTGTGGGAAGCCCAGACAGAGGTCAGCCAGCCCCAGCAAGAGTCTGGCGTGGGCTCCTTCTGGGGACAACCGGCTTCTCACTTCATTCCTCTTACAAACTCCATCTCTTCCCTCCAGGCCTTAACAAACAAGAAGGCGTTTGGGACATTAAAAAGGGCTTGTGCAAATGTTACATAATGATGACCGCAGCACAGTGATGGCAGCTTTTATGGGGGCCACCTAGGACTCAGGGCCCAGCCCCTGTGCAGGATCTCAAGCCATTTCCTTTCCCTCTTTCACATACATAAAATAGTTCACCCTCTCAATGATTTCCTAATCTTGAAACTGACTTTCCTAGAAGGGTGTTCTTTCATTCTGTCTGTATTGTTAGAGTTTTAAAATAATGATCATGTATTATTTTTTAAAAAGAGTTTTCCATTTTGGAGGGGAAAAAGAACAGGCTTTCTAATAGCTTTCTCTGTCTTCTTCCTTTACAGCTGAGTTATTTCATATTTTTTTTTTTTTTTTTTGAGACAGAGTCTCATTCTGTCTCCCAGGCTGGAGTGCAGTGACGCAATCTCGGCTCACTGCAACCTCCACTTCCCGCGTTCAAGCTATTCTCCTGCCTCAGCCTCCCAAGTAGCTGGGATTACAGGTGCCTGCCACCACACCTGGCTAATTTTTGTATTTTTAGTAGAGATGGTGTTTTGCCATGTTGGCCAGGCTGGTCACAAACTCGTGACCTCAGGTGATTCACCCGCCTCAGCCTCCCAAAGGGCTGGAATTACAGGCATGAGCCACCGCGCCTAGCCGCATTTGGTTTGATTAATCCATTGGCATAGAATAAAACAACTTTACCTGGGTAGTTTGAAAAACTTTGGAGCCTGGAGCCGTGAATACTTTGAATGACAGAGGTCCACCTAACGGGCCCACGGTGCTGGATAAGAAAAGCATTTTTATGTGTTTGAAAATGAAATGATCTCATTCTATTTGTCCTAAGTTGACTTTCCCATCCTTTATTATTATTTTTCATTATCTGTACTAGTTTTCTACTGCTGCATGACACATTATCACAAACGTTGTGGCCCAAACAACATCTATTTATTATCTTGCTGATTCCTTGGGGCAGACGTCTGGGCATGACTTAGGTGGGTCCTCAGTGAGTTTCACAAACCTGCAATGCAGATACTGGCTAGGGCTGTGGTCTCAGGCAGTTGTTGGCAGAATTCATCTTTTTGTAGCTGTAGACTCATGGCAGCGTGTTTCTTCAAGACCCGCAGCATCTTCTCCAATCTCAGGCAAGGGACTTGAATTACATCTGCAAAAATCCTCTCACATTTGTCATATAATGTCACCCATCAAAGGAGTGACCGTCCTCGTATGCACATGTCCCCCACACACTCAAGGGAAGGCGATTGATTAGGCAAGGCTCATTGGAGGTCACCTGAAAATGCTGCCTACCACATCATGCATGATACACTGAGCCATCATTTATTTCATTTACTTTTTATTTGTTTATATTTATTTATTTTATAATTTCAACTTTTATTTTAGATTTAGAGGGTACATGCACAGGTTTGTTATATGAGTATATTGCATGATGCTGAGGTTTGGGGTACGACTGATCACATCACCCAGGTAGTGAGCGTAGTACCCAACAGTTTTTCAATTCTTGTCCCCCTCCCTCCCTCCCTAGGAGTCCCCAGTGTCTATCATTGCCATCTTTATATCCATGAGTACCCAATGTTTAGCTCCCACTTATAAATAAGAATGTGCAGTATTTGGTTTTCTGTTCCTCCATTAATTCATTTAGGATAATGGCCTGTAGCTGTATCCATGTTGTTGCCAAGGACATAATTTCATTCTTTTTATGGCTGTGTAGTATTCCATGGTATATATACCACATTTTCTTTATCCAGTCCACTGTTGATGGGCACGTAGGTTGATTCCATGTTTTTGCTGTTGTGAATAGTGCTGCTATAGACATACAAGCACGTGTATCTTTTTGGTAAAATGATTTATTTTCTTTTGGATATATACCCAGTGATGGGATTGCTAGATTGAATGGTAGTTCTGTTTTAAGTGCTTTGAGAAATCTCCAAACTGCTTTCCACAGGGGCTGCACTAATTTACATTCCCACCAACCATGTATAAGCATTCCCTTTACTCCACAGCCTCACCAGCTTCTGCTGTTTTTTGACTTTTTTTTTTTTGAGATGGAATCTCGCTCTGTCACCCAGGCTGGAGTGCAGTGGCGCCATCTCGGCTCACTGCAAGCTCCGCCTCCCGGGTTCACGCCATTCTCCTGCCTCAGCCTCCCGAGTAGCTGGGACTACAGGCGCCTGCCAGCACGCCCGACTAATTTTTTGTATTTTTAGTAGAGACGGGGTTTCGCCATGTTAGCCAGGATGGTCTTATCTCCTGACCTCGTGATCCACCCGCCTCAGCCCCCCAAAGTGCTGGGATTACAGGCGTGAGCCACCGCACCTGGCCTTGACTTTTTAATAATAGCGATTTGACTGGTGTGAGATGGTATCTCACCGTGGTTTTGATTTGCATTTCTCTGATGATTGGTGATGCTGGGCATTTTTTTCATGTTTGTTGGCCACTTGTATGTCTTCTTTTGAGAAGGGTCTGTTTATGTACTTTGTCCACTTTTTTAATGGGTTTATTTGGGTTTTGCTTGTGAACTGTTCTAAGTTCCTTACAGATTCTGAATATTAGACCTTTGCCAGATGCATAGTTTGTGAATACTTTCTCCCATCCTGTAGATTGTCTTTTCACTCTGTTGATAGTTTCTTTTGCCATGCAGAAGATCTTTGGTTTACTTAGGCCCCAATTATCAATTTTTGGTTTTGTTGCAATTGCTTTTGAAGACTTAGAAATTCTTTCCCAAGGCCAACGTCCTCAATGGTGTTTCCTAGGATTTCTTCTAGTATTCTTATAGATTGAGGACTTTCATTTAAATCCTTAACCCATCTTGAGTTAATTTGTATATGTGATGAAAGGTAGGGGTCCAGTTTCATTCTTCCGCATATGGCTAACCAGCTATTCCAGCACCATTTATTGAATAGGGAGTCCTTTCCTCATTGCTTATTTTTGTCAACTTTGTCAAAGATCAGATGACTAAGGTGTGCAGCCTTATTTCTGGGTTTTCTATTCTGTTCCATTGGTCTATGTGTCTGTTTTTGTACCAGTACCATGCTGTTTTTGTCACTGTAGCCCTGTAGTATAGTTTGAAGTCAGGAAATGTGATACCTTTGGCTTTGTTCTTCTTGCTTATAATTGCTTTGGCTATTCAGGCTCTTTTTTGGTTCCATATGAATTTTAGAATAGTTTGTTCTAATTCTGTGAAAAATGACATTGGTAGTTTGGTAGGAATAGTGCTGAATCTGTAGATTGCTTTGGGCAGTCTGGCCATTTTAACAATATTGATTCTTTCAATCTATGAGCATGAATGTTTATCCATTTGTGTCATTTATGATTTCTTTCAGCAGTACTTTGTAGTTCTCCTTGTAGAGCTCTTTCGCCTCCTTTGTTAGATGTATTTGTAGGTTTGTGTGTGTGTGTGTGTGTGTGTGTGTGTGTGTTGAAAATGGGATTGTATTCTTGTTTTGGCTCTCAGCTTGAACATTATTGGTGCATAGAAATGCTACTGATTTTTGTACATTGATTTGTATCCTGAAACTTTACTGAAGTCATTTATCAGTTCCAGGAGCCTTTTGGCAGAGTCTTTAGGGTTCTCTAGGTATAGAATCATATCATCAGTGAAGAGAGATAGTTTGACTTTTTCTTTTCCAATTTGGATACTCTTTATGTCTTTCTCTTGCCTGATTGCTCTGGCTAGGACTTTCAGTATTATGTTGAATAGGAGTGGTATGAATGGGCATCCTTGTCTTGTTCTAGTTCTCAAAGGGAATGCTTTCAGCTTTTGCCCATTCAGTATGATGTTGGCTGAGGCTTTGTCATAGAGGTGAACCATCATTTAAAAATGATAAAATAGGCTGGGCACGGTAGCTCATGCCTATAATCCCAGCACTTTTGGAGGCCAAGGCAGGTGGATTGATTGCTTGAGCCCCAGAGTTTGAGACCAGTCTGGGCAACATGATGAGACCCCATCTGTAAAAAAAGATACGAAAATAGCTGGGTGTGTTGGCACATGCCTGTAGTCCTAGCTACTCAGGAGGCTGAAGTGGGAGGATCACTTGAGCCCAGGAGGTTGAGGCTGCAGTGAGCTGTGATCACGCCACTGCACTCCATCCAGCCTGGGCAATAGAATGAGCCCTGTCTTAAAAAAAGAGAGAGAGAGAGAGAGAGAAAGAGAGAGAATAGAGGTAAGTAAAAAGAAAAATAAATTAAACAATTGGAAATTATCTCACCTATAGACAATTTCTCTTAGCATGTTGATTTGGCCTTCTATACTTTTCCCATATGAACAGGTATTTTTAAAATCAGATTGTGGCATATGTATTATTCTGTTACTGACTTTTTTCACTTTAACAATGTTTTAAGAATTTTTTTTTTTTTGAGACTGAGTTTAACTCTTGTCACCTAGGCTGGAGTGCAATGGCACAATCTCAGCTCACTGCAACCTCTGCCTCCTGCATTCAAATGATTCTCCTGTTTCAGCCTCCCGAGTAGCTGGGATTACAGGTGCCCGCCACCATGCCCAGCTCATTATTATATTTTTAGTAGAGACAGGGTTTCACCATGTTGGCCAGGCTGGTCTCAAACTCCTGACCTCAAGTGATCCACCCACGTCAGCCTCCCAAAGTGCTGGGATTACAGGCGTGGGCCACCAAGGCCAGCCAAGAATATTTTCTGATGCACATATAAATATCTATTGCATCCACTTTAAAGGCTGTAGTATACTCCATTTAATGAAGCTACTGTAATTTATTTAGGAAGTCCACTATTGGGAGAGGGGGTAAATAAACTTTTTATTTATTAACAGTTTTAGATTTACAGAAAAATATGAATATACTACAGAGAGTTCCTATAGACCTCATACCCAGTTTCCTCTATTACTAACATCCTACATTAGTGTGGTACATTTATTACAATCAATGAACCTATATTGATACATTGTTATTAACTAAAGCCCATAATTATTCAAATTTCTAAGTTTTACTACTGTCCTTTTTCTGTTCCAAGATCCCTTCCAGAACATTTTACATTTAGTTTTCGTGTCTCCTTACGCCCCCCTTGGCTGGGACAGTTTCTCAGACTTTCCTTGTTTTTGATAACCTTGACAGTTTTGAGGAGTACTTATTATGTATTTTGTAGAATGTTTCTCATCTGAGATTTGTCTGATGTTTTTCTCATGATTAGATTGGAGATGTATGTTTTAGGAAGAAGACCTACAGAGGTGAACTGCCATTTTCATTACATCATATCAAAGGGCCCACAGTATCAACATGACTTATCACGATTGATGTTAACCTTGATCACCTACCTGGCTAGGGTAGTGTTTGCACATTTCTCCACTGTAAAGTGACTCTTCTTTTTTTTTTTTTTTTTTTTTTGAGACCGAGTCTCACTCTGTCACCCAGGCTGGAGTGCAGTGGCGCGATCTCGGCTCACTGTAACCTCCGCCTCCTGGATTCAAGCGATTCTTCTAAGTGACTCTTCTTATTTCCTTTCCACACTGACTGCTTTGGAAGAAAAGTCACTATGTGTGGCCCACACATAAAGGGTGGGGAGTTTTGCTTCCCTTCTTGAGGACAGGGTATCTACAAACATTATTTTAACTTCTACGGCATGAGAGATTTGTCTTTTCTTCCCAAATTATTTATCTATTCAGTCATTAATATCGGTACTATCTAATACTACTTTATTTGGTTATTCAAACTGGTTTAGTTTTAGCCACTGGGAGCTCTTCAATTTGGCTCCTGCATTCCTTTGACATACTCCTATCACTGTGAATTAGATGTTTGTTTGCGCCTTCCTTACCTTCTGGCACTACAGGATGCTACAGGTTTATCTTGTATATTACCTACTCTAGTCCTAGAATCAGCAGTCTATTAGTTTTTGACACTTGGATCATTTCTAGGTTTTTTTCACTGTTTCTAGACAAGGCTTCAATGAACATCCTTGAGAACATATAAATGGATGTATCTATCTGATGATTTCATTTGAGCTATAAATGGGCAGAAACTGGAACTTAGACAAGGCTGATGATAGGATTTAGACCAAACCTCCCCCTGTCTAGCAGGTCCATTTGCATTTAAGACTGGGATTCGTGGGCAGGGCATGGTGGCTCACGTCTGTAATCCTAGCACTCTGGGAAACCGAGGCGGGAGGATCACTTGAGGTCAGGAGTTCGAGATCAGCCTGGCCAACATGATGAAACCCCGTCTCTACTAAAAATTCAAAAATTAGCTGAGGTGCACATGCCTGTAGTCCTAGCTACTCCGGAGGCTGAGGCACAAGAATCACTTGAACCTGGGAGGTGGAGATTGCAGTGAGCCAAGATCGCACCACTGCACTCCAGCTTGGGTAACAGAGCAAGACTCTGTTCCAATTTTTTTAAAAAAGAAAAAGACTGGGATTCATGGGGTGAGTGAAATGGGGTGATATCGCCCTCTTTATAAATCTATTTGCATCTAAGATGAGACTTTGAAGGTCTGAATATAAAAACAGGTTTTAGCTGACCATACCAAATACTGGTGAGGATGTAGAGCAAACAAATGCTCGTACATTGCTGGCAGGAATGCAAAATGGGAAAGCCACTTTGGAAAATAGTTTGTCGGTTACTATAAAGTTAAATATATACACTTTCCATATAATTGGCAATTCAAGCCTCAGATATTTATTCAAAGCAAAAAAAAAAAAAACATGTCCACCAAAACATGAGTACACAAATATTCATAGCAGCTTTATTTATGACAGCCCCAAAACTGGAACCACTCAAGCGTCCATCAACAGGAGAATGGGTGAACAAATTTCAATATATTCAGGCAATAGAATACTACTCAGCAATGAAAAGGAATGAACTATCAATACGTGCAACAACATGGAAGAATCTCAAAAAATATGCTAAGTGAAAAACAGCCAGACACGAAAGAGAACAATCAATATGATGTCATTTACAGAAAATTCTAGAACTGGTAAAACTAATCTATTGAGACAGAAAACAAATCAATGCCTGGGATGGGGTGAGGTTGGTGGGGGAGATTGAGCACAAAGGTGCTTAAGGGAAATTTTGGGGAAGATGGGAATGTTCTGTATCTTGAATGTAGTAGTGGTTAAATGGGTTTATACATTTGTTAAAACTCTTTGAACTGTACGGTTAAAATGGGTGAATTTTATTGTGTGTAAATTACAGCTCAATAAAGTTGATTAAAAGAAAGCAGCAACAACAACAAAACTGAGTCCAGATTGCAAAAGAAGAACCCTCAGGACAGAGGAGTAAGCCAGGAGGAATGCACTCACCCTGGGCAGCTGTTTTCAAGGAAGTGGGGGTGGGGTTCTTTCGTCTCTCTTCCCCACCCTTCCCCACCCGGAAAGTCTGATTCTGATATATGCCACTCTCCACTTCTCAACTCACTGCTAAAGAAGAGACAAGCTCCCTCAGTCTGAATCAGACCCAGGTGCAGGGCTTGAGGCTGGGAGATAAGGCAGATTCCAGACACACCTGGTGTACCCCCCTCTACCCAGCAGCCCTGGGTCTGGAGGTGCCTTGTGGACATGTCTGCCTGTTGGGGTACGTGGAAAAGGCTGTAGCATGTTGAGATCCAGGCAACTTTGTTACAGAACTCTCCCTGGCAGAACTTGACAAAAGTAGGTGGGTGGGGGGGGTCCTCACTGCCTGTACAAACGGGCAGAGGTTGAAACCAAGGCCACTTGTGGACTGAAACTGCCTCTGCAAGGGGTGAGCTAAGCTCCTGGCATGACCAGCAACAACATGATAGCTCAAAGAGGCAGCAGCACTTGTGGCTGTGGAGGGCAGCAGGTGCAGGTGGCATGGCAGGAACGGCTCCTTGGAGGCTGCCAGGGAGACCAGGGGATGTGGAATCTGGTCTCAAGGGACATGACTGAATGTCTCTCTCCACCTGCTGGCAGCAGTGCAGAGCAATGACTGGGACAAACTTACGGAAACTTCTAGAGGAACCTTGGCAGTGTGAAAGCGTGGGAAATTTGTAAAAGACTAGACCTGCTGCCAGCCAAGCCGATGAGGGTTCAGAGTCTTGGGAGTTGAGGTATTTATGTAACATAAGCTCATTCGTTCTTTGATGAATCTTTGTTGCCGGCTTACAATGTGCCGGGTGCTATTTTAGTCACTGGACATAAAGCACGGGCAAAACAGAAAAATCCCTGCTATCAGGGGACTCACCTTCCATGACAGTTACAGCCTATCATTTCACCTGGAGGCAAGTACTTTGAAGAAAGACAAAAAAAGGGAGGGGAGAAGCACTGTAGCTGGGGTGGTCAGGGCTCCTCTGCGGAGGTAACACTTGAGCCCTTTGTACCCGTGGGTTGGGGAGACCTGAAACATATGAGCTATGGGATAAATTCCTAGCAGTGCAATTTCTGGGTCAAAGAGCATAAATATTTTAAGGCTTTTGATAAATATTGCTAAATTTTTCTCCAGAAAGTTTCCTAGGTTGTCTATTTAAAGAACAGGGAGAAATGCCATGTTTTAGGGGTGCTCCAGAGAGTTAAAAAAGTAAATAGCAGTAAATGGGGAGAGGAGCGCCTCCTTTTCCAAGGGCTGTGTCGGAAGGGATAGTTGAAGTCTACTTCCCACTCATGTCAGGCCTAAGATTTTAGCTAGACATCCTAGTAGCTGAAACATGAGCCAGAAGCTCATCAGCTCATCAGCTCTATGCCGTTTTGGACAACCTGGCCTAAGGCTCTGTAAGCCTCGGTTTTCTCATCTGTAAAAATGGGCCTTCTAATAATGCTCAGCTCAGAGGGCTGTATGAAGGTTAAACAAGATGATATGCGTGAGGCGCTTCGCAGAGCACTTGGCATACAGTAAGTGCCGTGATTTTTCTTCTGCAAAGTCAGCAGTACCTGGGACTCAGAAACAGTTCCAGCACAGGAGCAGTGTGCTCCCACGTGGACACAGAGAGGGAGAGGCTTGCTCCATGCCTGCTTCTAGACTTCAATCCCTGCAGCTCAATAGTTGCTGCTAAGATCTTCTACCTGGCCGAGGTTCCCTACCCAAGTATGAGTCAACCAGATGTTAAAAGACCCCAACATTAAAGGATTCCAAATGTGTATATGTGTGTGTGTATAATAAACATATTTAGGCTGGGTGCAGTGGCTCAGGCCTGTAATCCCCGCACTTTGGGAGGCTGAGACGGGCAGGTCACTTGAGACCAGGAGTTTGAGACCAGCCTGGGCAACATGGTGAAAACTCATCTCTACTAAAAATACAAAACTTAGCTGGGCGTGGTGTTCCCAGCTTCTCAAGAGGCTGAGGCTTGAGAATTGCTTGAACCCAGAAGGCAGAGGTTCCAGTGAGCCAAGATTGTATCAGCCTATACATATATAATATATGTGGGCTGGGTGCAGTAGCTCACACCTGTAGTCCCAGCTATTTGGGAGGCTGAGGTGGGAGGATTGCTTGAGCCCAGGAGGTTGAGGCTACAGTGAGCTATGACTGCACCACTGTACTCCAGCCTGGGTGACAGAGTGAGCGCCTCTCTCTAAAGATAAATAAACAAACAAAAATAAGGACGAGGACAAGAGGGGCAGATCACTTGAGGTCAGGAGTTCAAGACCAGCCTGGCCAACATGATGAAACGCAGTCTCTGCTAGAAATACAAAAATTAGCCCAGCATGGTGGCAGGCCCCTGTCATCCCAGCTACTCAAGAGGCTGAGGCAGGAGAATCGCTTGAACCTGGGAGATGGAGGTTGCAGTGAGCTGTGATTGCATCACTGCACTTCAGTCTAGGCAACAGAGCAAGACTCTGTCTAAAAAAAAAAAAGTACATGTATAGACCTATAAATACATATGTATGTAAATTTATTTTCTCCTAGGAAGGAACAAGGATTTTTCTGCCCTTCCCTAAGTGAAACCAGCTGAGCAGAGTTGGCTCAAACTTCTCAAAAAACAATTCACCTCTATACTTAGACCAGATCTGGAATACCGTAGCCCCAAACTATACCTGTGTGTGTGTGTGTCTGAAAAGTCACAGGGAATTCAAAACACGGTCAGAGTGAAACCAACATGAGCCTAAACACATTTCAGCTACAGATGTGGCAAGTTTTGCATTGGTTTCTGGTTCTGGGGTTTGTTTGGGAGTTTTTGGAGATAGGATTTCACTCTATTGCCCATACTTGGGTACAGTGATGTGATCATGGCTCACTGCAGCCTCCATCTCCTGGGCTCAACCCAGCCTCCCACTGCAGCTTCTCATGTAGCTGGATCTACAGGCATGAGCCATCCTACTGGGCTAATTTTTTGTAGAGACCGCGTCTCACTTGGTTTTCCAGGCTGGTCTCGAACTCCTGTGATGTGTGGCAAGTTTTGATTGTTCACTTGCATCCTTTTAAAAACTAAAATGCATAGAGCTTTTCATTTACCTGACACTCGGACATGAAATATTCTGCTGCTGCTTTCTACACTTACTCTACGTTGTACACATCAACTTCTCACATCTACTCATTTCTAGCAGTCCCAAGACCCCCGGACCTGGCAGATCTTTAAACTTTAAACTTAACACTGAAAAATGTGCCGCCCCCTCATGTTCCTACCTACCCCTCCCACCTCAGGGCCAGGTGTCTAGAGTGAGGACACGCTCATCTGGAAAGCCTGTTTGAGTTGTCAGTGAGAGCAACGATCCCCAAATGCTGATCTGTGAACCAAGTTTCCATCCATCCCTGGTGAGATAAGCCAAGTCAGAACAATATAGTTTTCTGTAAAGCTAAATAAATGCGTTTCATTTTTAACTCAAATTATGTCCTCTTTATTTTTTGTTTCTTTTGTGGGAAATGTAGTGAAAATAGACTGAGATTAGTTGTGTTATTATTTTTTTTTTTTACTGTTCTTACTTGGCAAAATAAAAAGTTGGCAAACTTGGACTCCTCGAAACGTATTTTGAGATTTTCGTAGTCTACAAATTCCAAAAGTCTGAGAACCACCCAACAAAGCAGCCGAGTACATGAACTGAAGGAAACCCACACGCATTGAACCCTGCCGTGTGCCTGTCACTACGCCGCGCTCATGCAAGCTGTCTCATTTCAGCCTTACAGCAACTCTCTATTCCAGCAAGCAGATTTCCATTTGATGGGTACGGAAAGTGAGGTTTCTGGAGGTTAAGAGACTTGCCCAAGGTCACTCAGCTAGGAAGGGGCAGTGAAGAGGCTGGGATTTGAACCCAGGCTGCCTGAAACTAGACACATTACCCCTCCTCCACCCTCACAATGCCTCTTCCTAAATTACCCCACACAATGGGAGATCCAGGAAAATATCTACATTGAAGTGTGTGCAGTGCTTTATTCAGAAGTCACCAGGAATAAATACATTCATAGATCAAGAACAATCCTTCCACCACAAACACTAGAGACGGAGACAGAGAGCAAGGGAGAGACAGACAGACAGAGAGACAGAGGGATGAACCACGGTATTTTGTGGTCCACGCACTTTCAATAGACACAGTGGCTGAAATGATGAAGGTGTTAAGTGCTGAAAAACTCAGGGACAAGCTGACTCATGATGTGGAGGGGCAGGTCCTGGGCACATTAACTGCCCTCATCAGACACTGAGTCCCCGGAACAGGAACTGGACACGGCACTAGCTGCCTCGTTACCACACAAATGTACAGAAAGTGGCAGCAGAGGGAAAAACAAGAGTGATTAAGGGATGGAAGGATCCATGAGTGAAGATGAAGAAATAATTACGCACAGCTTGGCTAACTCATAAATCAAGGATGATCATTCCATCTACAAACACCACCAAGGTGAAAAGAATCAAAGAGAAAGATGGGCTATTTAATGTGCATTTAGAAGTAAAACAATGGCTGGAATTAAGAGAGTGCTAAAAGCGGGGAGTCAGGACAAGCGGATTCACTGTGAAAAATCACCTCCCTAGGGGAAGGGGCTAGAACTCTGGGAGGCTTGAGACACCAATGAGATTGGACAAAACATCAGAAAAGGCGCAGTGGGGAGGAGGCTGGCTCTGGTCCCCGTGGGAGGATGAGATGTGACCTGGGTTCCTCTTACTGCTTCCTCACCTCACTCTCCCTCCTCCCCTTCACCTCACGAAGACAGGATGGCAATTTGAGCAGGAAAACAGTGTCAACAAATATTGCAGGGTGTCGTAACATAAGCCCGCTGGGTTTGATTTGGGGCTGTAGCAGAGGAGTGCTAATCATCCCCAAGAAACCAGTCCCATGACAGAACCATCCTGGGAACAGAGCAACCCCTCACTGCTTCTCTCCAACAGCCCTGTGAGGGATCAGGTGGCCCAAGTTTATTTATCCATAACCAGCGATCAGAAGATTAACTGCTGGGATGAGCATGGCCCCCCTTCACTGCAGGCAAGATGGCAGGCAGAGTTTTGGCCTCTTCAGCCACTGGAATCATCTTCTGCCTGTGCTCCCACAGTGCCTTTTTGGGAACCCCTGAAGATGCCCTCTGGGCTCTGTTGCCCAGGAGAGGATAGAAGACCAGGGTTTCTGTCGACTTTCCACTGGGATCAAAACACTTTGCCCAATCTGTGAAGAATGGATTCTTGTCCTGAAACACCTCACAGAGGGAAGACAAGAGGCCAAAGTGTCAAATGTAGGTTTAGGAAGATCATAGTGCTTAGAAGGGGATTTGAATGGAGCAGGCGAACGGTAGCTACTTCTTGTGAAGGCACTGAACCCCGCGGAAAAAAACGAAAAGCAGCAGATAGGGGGAAAAACACAAGCTGGTATTAGAGTCAATCTTGTATTATAAGCCCACCGGGACCTAATTCCAAGTTTCTCACATTTTCATGCACATTATTGGCACTCCACAAAGGTTCACCATCAATCATGCAATGAAATAAACAAGAATAATGTGGGAAATAGAAAGGCTCGATAAAGAATAGGAGACAACGTGAAAGCAAAGAGCTAAATCAAGCACACGGCATGAATTATAAGCTTATTGAGGGCAGGAAACCTGTCTGCAAATTCTGCAGAATTTTCTCCCCTCGGAGCTCCAAGCATTTAAGGGATAAGTGAAACCAGCTAAAAAGTCAAGCATTTTAAAATAGTGACAACCCCCATGAGGTGTGTTTCAGCCCTTTTTCAATTTCTCTCCTTGGTCTCTTAGTGATATTTTTTCCCCTCATAAAACAGGCAGTCCAAGTTTCTAGTCTGACATGCTTCTCAGAACTGCCTGTTGGCTTTAAATGAGCTAAAGGGAAGTAATATAATACTGCCAGTTTGGAACAGTATGTCCAGCCATTGACGATGCAGTCAAGTGACCTGATTGGAGAGTGCTTGAACCCTGGGCTCATCATCTCGGGGCCACCTTCTCACACTTGCATTCATTCGCTGGACCAGTAGACATCAAGCACAGAGTGTGAGCAAGTCACAGTGCTGACTTTTGGAGGAGGCCACAGCACACTAGAAACAGAGGCCCTTGAGGACAGCAGGACTGCAGTGTTCATTTGGGCCTACCCTTCAGTATCTACTCGGGAGGAGAAGGATTGCAAGCCACCATTTAAACTAAGTCATCTTACTTAGTCTGAAGGCTCAGAAATGAAGTGAGTGTCAGGGTTCAGAGAGAGGGAGAAAGACGGACGGCACCGGTCCACAGAATGAGGGAGCGCACCCCAGGGCAGGAAGGGAAAGGCCGTACAGGAAGGACTAAGGAAGCCAAAACAAGCCACATGATTTCATTGATTAATCACCCCCACACACACATGCACACGCACGCAGAAGACACAAGGATAAAAGATATAATCCCAGACTCCTAGGGTTATTATGTGCACACAAGAGCACAGAAAAATGTGAATACATATCTATAAAGTAATGTGGTTGTTATAATAATGGTAATGAGAGGGATCACGGATGATTTTGAGAATGAGCTGTGGATTAGATAATGGTACTTGTGTCCATGTTAATTTCCTGATTTTGACAACTGTAGTGTACTTCTTTTTTGTTGTTGTTTTTTGAGATGGAATCTGGCTGTGTTGCCCAGGCTAGAGTGCAGTGGTGTGATGTTGGCTCACCACAACCTCCGCCTCCCGGATTCAAGCGATTCTCCTGCCTCAGCCTCCCAAGTAGCTGGGATTACGGGTGCCTACCACCACGCTGGCTAACTTTTGTATTTTTCATAGAGACGGGGTTTCACCATGTTGGCCAGGCTAGTCTCGAACTCCTGACCTCAAGTGATCCATTTGCCACGGCCTCCCAAAGTGCTGGGATTACAGGCATGAGCCACCACATCCAGCCTGTAGCATACTTCTGTTAAGACAATTTTCTGATTTTAGGAAATATACACTGAACTAATTCAGAGATTTTAAGAATTTTTTTAAAGGCATGTACGTAATATCTGTATAGCATAGAGGATGAAAGACTGATTCCAAGGGAGTGAAGGAGGAAAGGAGAGGAAGAGAGGACAATCTCACCAAGGATTTTGTTTCAGTAAAACGTAAAAGACAGAGGAGTTCATGAGAAGAAGAGGGGTTGAAGACAGAAAAGGTCACAACGTGAGCAAAGGTACGGCCCGAAGGTAAAAGCAGGAAGGGGCAGGGCTGGCCCGGGAAACATTAGAGTCAGGCCCAGCTAGAATTTTCAATGTGTGAGGAAGAGTGTGAATAAAAACACCAATGGGACAAGACTTTGAAGGGACTTAGGCTTGTATGAGGCAGGCCTTGGCATTGGAAAGATTAAAAGAAATTCCTTAATACACACAATTCTTATCTGCAAAACCACCACTGTCTATCTTTTGCATATGCATGACACGCATGTAAAAAAAAAGGCTTAAGAACATTTTGAAAAAAAAAATTTAATCAGTGTCAACTAAGCCAAGAAGAGCTCAGAATTGGGTTGGGTAAACTCAACTCCACAGATGTTTATGAGTGGCTGCCCTGTGCAAACATTGTGCTAGGCCCTAGGGATAGAGGGACAAAAAGATGTGGCTCCTGCCCTCAAGGTAGATCATAGGCTGGCAATCAGGAAGAGCTTCTCAGACAAAATAAGTTTTGAGCAGGAGAAGAGGGATATGATTGACAATCAGCCAGGCCTCCAGGGGCTTGGCCTCTTCAAGCCTACCATTGAACTGTCGGGGCTGTGTGTGGCCTCCACTGTAGTTGGTGCTCAGACATCAGAGCGCTGATGTTAGAAGGAAAAGGCCAGAATGGAAAGGCTACTGGGTGACCAGCAGAGGGAAAAAAGGGCCTTCTAAGTTATAGATAATTAACCTGTGCTTAGCGACAGTGACAAATCCATTAGAGGCATGTCAAGAAATAAAATTGGTCAAGAAAATGAGAGGTTAATCTCATCCATTCCACATTAGTGCAGAAATCCTAGAAATTGGGCTGGGCGCAATGGCTCATGCCTGTCATCCCAGCACTTTGGGAGGCAGAAGAGGGCAGATCACTTGAGGTCAGGAGTTCAAGACCAGCCTGGCCAACATGGTGAAACCCTGACTCTACTAAAAATACAAAAATTAGCTGGGTGTGGTGGTGCATGCCTGTAGTCCCAGCTACCCAGGAGGCTGAGTGGGAGGATCACTTGAGCTCAGGAGGCAGAGGTTGGAGTGAGCCGTAATTGTGCCACTGCACTCCAGCCTGTACCCTGTCACAAAAAGAAAGAAGAAAGAAAGAGAGAAAGAAAGAAAGAAAGAGAGAGAGAGAGAGAGAGAGAGAGAGGAGAGGAGAGGAGAGGAGAGGAGAGGAGAGGAGAGGAGAGGAGAGGAGAGGGAACGGAAGGGAAGGGAAGGAAAGAAATGATGTCAATTCTCTTCAAATTGATCTACAGAGTCAACTGAACTCTAGTTAATATCTCAAGAGGGTTTTCAAGGAACTTGGCAAGCAGCTAATTCTAAAATGTATACGGAAGGATGGAGTCCTAAGAGTAACCAAGTCTTCATGTATAAAAACATAATATTAAGTCATAGTAAGTAATAGAGTGTGGTATAGCAATAGGGACAAACACATTGACAAATGGAATTGAACAGAATCCCCCAAAGCAGATCTGCACATATATAAAAACCTGATTTATGACAGAGATGGCATCACAGACCACAGGAAAAGGATAGATTATCTAATAAATGGTACCCACAATTTGTTATTCACATGGGGGGAAAGATAGATCCCTATATCATACCATCTCCAAAAGTAAATTCTGTATAAATTAAAAGCAAAATTTACAAGGCAAAACTTTAAAACTTTCAGAGAAAATATGGAATTCCTTTATGATGTTGGACAGGGAAAGATTTTCTATACAAGGTACAAAATGTACTAGCCATAAAATAAAAGACTGATACAGTATATTAAAAATAAGAACTTCTTTCAAAATACATCTTCAAGAAAGTGAGAAGGCAAGCCACAAAGTAGGAGAAGGTATCTGTAATGCATGTAACTGACAAATGAATATATAATCAACTTTTCCTACAGCCATCTACCTGCATATGTCCTCATCTCTTTCAGGATCTTTGCTCAAATGTCGTATTTTTCAAAAAACCTTTCCTGACCACTGTTCAAAAATTGCAAAGCTCACCACCACTCCCTGCCTATTGCCTTTCCTGGGTTTTTTTGTTTTTTTTTTTTAAGACAGAGTCTTGCTCTGTTGCCCAGGCTGGAGTGCAGTAGCACAGTCTTGGCTCACTGCAATCTCTGTTTCCTGGGTTCAAGCAATCCACCTGCCTCAGCCTCCCGAGTGGCTAGGACTACAGGCGTGTGCCACTATGCCTGGCTAACTCTTGTATTTATAGTAGAGATGGGGTTTCACCATATTGGTGGTGGTGAACTCTTGACCTGGTCTTGAACTCTTGACCTCAAGTGATCCGCCCTCCTCAGCCTCCCAAAGTGTTGGGATCACAGGCAGGAGCCACCATGCCCGGCTCCTGCCTTATTTTTAACCTCCGCATTTATCATTGCCGTACATACTACCTATTTAACTAAATGATTTGATTGCCTGCCTCCTGCTGTCCCCAATAGACTATAAACTTTGAAGTGAGACCAGGAATTTTGGTGTATTTTGCTCACTGCATACATAATACACAAGAGTGCCTGGCACATAGCAGGTGCTCAGTAAATATTTGCTGATTAAACAAACTCTTACAAATCAATAATAAAATACCAACAGCCCAGTAGAAAAATGAGCAAAAGATTTAAACAGGCATTTCACAAAATAAAAAACACAACTAGTCAATAAACATATAAAAAGATGCTCAAGTTTATTAATAATCAGGGAAATGCAAATAAGACCAAAACTAGATACTATTTTACACCCACCAGATTGGCAAACATTAAGAATTCTGACAGTTCTAAGTATTGGCAAGGATGAGGAGCAAGGAAAATTCTTAATACACCTGCTATTGGGAGTATAGAATTGAAGAGCCTCTTTGCAAAACAATTTGAGATTATCTTGTAAAGGTAAACATGTGCCTAGCATATACACCAGTTGATCTGTTCTTAGATGTACGACCTGAAGCAATGCTACTCAAAGTATGGTCCTGGTGCTGATATGTGAATAATCTGTTAGAAATACAGAAAGAGTAAGCATGTAAAAAAGTTCATAGCAACTTGATACTGACACACTATATTTATTTGTTTAGACATTTAAAAAATCATAGTGAAATATCCATAACATAAAATTGACCATTTTAACCATTTTAAGCATACAATTTGGTGACATTAAATACATTCACATTGTCACGCAACCATCGCCACCATGCATCTCTAGAACTTTATCTTCCCAAACTGAAATTACATACTGATATGGTTTGGCTGTGTCCCCACCCAAATCTCATCTTGAACTGTAGCTCCCATAATCCCCACATGTTGTGGGAGGGACCCAGTGGGAGGTAATTGAATCATAGGGGGCAGTTACTTCCATGCTGTTCTCGTGATAGTGAGTTCTCACGAGATCTGCTGGTTTTATAAAGGGCTTTCCCCTCCCGCCACTGCTTGGCTCAGAACTTCTCCTTGCTGCTGCCATGTGAAGAAGGATGTGTTTGCTTCTCCTTCTGCCATGATTGTAAGTTTCCTAAGGCCTCCCCAGCCATGCTCAACTGTGAGTCAATTAATCTTCTTTCCTTTATAAATTACGCAGTCTCAGGTATGTCTTTATTAGTAGTGTGAGAACAGACTGATACACGTACCAACAACTTCCCCTTCTCCCAGCCCCTATCAGCCACCATTCTACTTTCTGTCTCTATGATCTTGACTACTCCAAGTACTCATATAAGTGGAATCATATAGCTTTGTCCCTTTGTGACTGATTTCATTTGGCCTCATGTCCTCAAGGTTCATCCATGTTGTGGCATGTGTCAGAATTTACTTCCTTTCAAAGGGTGAGTAATATTCTATTGTATGTTTCTACCACATTTTGTTTATCCATTCATCCATCAACGGACCCTCGGGTTGCTTCCATATTTTGTCTTTTGTGAAAAACTGCCACACTATATTCATTGGATTATAATTTATGTCTGTTGAATATAATAATTAAAAATTCGGGTTTATATTTTGTATGTCTTCGAATTCTTAAGATTTCATTTTCCAAGTAGTTAATTTTTGTTGTATTTTACAAAAGTATCAGTCCGTGACAGATTGGAAAAAATTTTAAAACTCACATAGATAGTTTAAGAAGCACCACCTTAGAGCAAGGGCTTTCAAACTTTTCTATGAACTATAGTAAGAAAATCTCATTAGCTAGGCGTGGTGGCATGCACCTGTAATCCCAGCTACTAGGGAGGCTGAGGCAGGAGAATTGCTTTCACCTGGGAGGCAGAGGTTGCAGTGAGCCGAGATCGTGCCATTGCACTCCAGCTCTGGGCAACACAGCAAGACTCCGTCTCAGGAAAAAAAAAAAAAAAAAAAAAAAAAAAAAACAGAAAAAAGAAAATCCCTTCACATCATAACCCAGGATACACAAAAGTAACTGAAACAAAAGTTTCATGGAGATACTTAGAAAGGAACTCAGTTTACACACGAAAGGAACTCAGTTTCTGCTCTGTTTCTTTCTTTTTTTTAAGCATTGATTGAATCTATCAAATTGATTTTATGACCCACTAAAGGCCATGAATCCCAGTTGGAAAACCTGTGCTCTTGAGAAAATCTTGCACATATGTTTCAGGAGCCATGCACAAGAATGTTCCCAGTAGCATTACTGACAAAGGCAAACACACACACACACACACACACACACACACACCACAAACATTCATTGATAGGAGACTATATAAATAAATTGTGATATATTTACTTAATAGAATATTACAGGGACCCAATCAATGTTTATTGAATGAATTAATCAACAGCTGTGAAAATGAAGTACAGCTACACTGGGCAATTTGGAAGAATCTTAGAGATACAATGTGAAATGCAAAAAGCAAGTCACAGCTGACTCTATACTGAAGGAAACCATTTTTACAAATCTAAAAAAGTAAGCCAAACTAAACACTCTATTGTTTAGGGTCACATATGTGTGACGAAACTATCCTAAAAAGCAAGGAAATGATAAACACAAAATCCAGGACAGCAGTTACTTCTGGGAGGTAGGCAGGGGGCGGGATTAGGGAGGAGTTCACAGGTAGCCAACAGAATTGGAGCAGTTTATAAATGTTCATTTTATGATGTATGCTTTGTACTTAGATATAAGTTGTGTATACTCTTTTCTCTATCGAGCACGTTTTAAGGATAGAAATGTACTTGATGAAATTGGAGGACAGAGAATTCTATGCACATTGAGCAAACCACCTAACTCTTCCATGGATCTATCAAAATGTCAATGAAATAGGGACCCCCCAGGGCTTCTTCCAAGACTGAGAAAATAGCTGATAAGCATTTGAGGGTCCGGTTGAGAAGTGTATCAAGACAAGGTTTCACATTTCCCCTTACGGCATAACTGCCCCAGTCTCCTCCTTATACCAGTACCATCAACTCCACCCCACCCCCGGCTGCTTCCAACAGCCATAGAATGTTCCCCTGCCTCCCTATTGAAAATTGCTTTTAGAATTCTGGGTGGGGGACCTGGGGTGACCAGAGTCCCTCAGACTACAAACCCCTCAAGCACAGGGGCCAAGCCTTATTCTTCTCTGTATTTATTTTTTTCTTTTCTTTTTCTTTTTTTTTTTTTTTGAGACAGAGTTTCGCTCTTGTTGCCCGGGCTGGCGTGCAATGGTGTGATCTTGGCTCACTGCAACCTCTGCCTCCCGGGTTCAAGCGATTCTCCTGCCTCAGCCTCCCAATTAGCTGGGATTACAGGCGCCCTCCACCATGCCCAGCTAATTTTTTGTATTTTTAGTAAAGATGGGGTTTCACCATGTTGGCCAGGCTGGTCTTGAACTCCTGACCTCAGGTGATCCACCTGCCTCGGCCTCCCAAAGTGTTGGGATTACAGGCGTGAGCCATGCACCCAGCCTCTTCTCTGTATTTCTAATCTTCAGCCCAGTGACCACACAGGGCAGGTGTTCTATAGTTTTTTTCCATATGAACAAAGGAAGCACTTAAGGAAAGAGTAAGTGACTAACCCCCTAATACTAAGATGTTCCACCGTTTGTCATTGTGGATGTATGGGATTATTTCAGGCTGTTCTGATCATGATGACCTGAGACAGAGCGATGGGCGTGGCTTCCCAAAAGGTGTTTATGAATCCAAAATGTGAGAGAGAAGATAAGATGAAGTCACAGGTAAAAGTGTGGAAACAATAGGCTCAAAAATAAAAATTAGAAACCTTGGCAATTTTTAAAGTTCAACTGGACTTACCAGTAAGTTGGCGACTATTATCTTTTTATCCTCACTTTTTTTTTTCTTTTTTTTTTTGAGACAGGGTCTCACTCTGTCACCCAAGTTGGAGTGCAGTGGCGCGATCTTGGCTCACTGTAGCCTCCACCTCCCAGAGTCAAATGATCCTCCCACCTTGGCCTTCCAAGTAGCTGGGACCACAGGCACAAGCCCCCATGCCAAGCTCATTTTTTTTATTTTTAAATTTTTGTAGAGATGGGATCTCACTATGTGGCCTAGGTTGGTCTCGAACTTCTGGGCCCAAGTGACTCTCCCACCTGGCCCTCCCAAATTGCTGAGATTACAGTCGTGAGCCACTGTGCTTGGCTCCCACTTTCATTTTTATCATAGTGCATCACAGGGCGTCCTAGCAGAGCATGGTGCTTAGTGGTGTGAAATATGGAGACAGCGTCTGGGTTTGAATCCTGGTTCTTCCACTTACTAGATGTTATGGAATGAATGTGTGCGTCTCCCCAAAATTCCTATGCTGAAATCCTAACCCTCAATATGATGGTGTTAAGAGGTGGAGACTGTGGGCGATAATTAGGTCAGGAGGGTGGAACCCTCGTGACTGGATTTGTGACCTTAACCCAGAGAGCTCCCTTGCTGGTTTTCCACCACGCAGGGACACAAGAAGAAGTGGGCAGTCTGCAGCCCAAAAGAGGCCCCCACCAGCCCCCTGCCGATGCCGGCAGCCTCATCTCAGACTTCCAGCCCCCGGAACTGGGAGAAATTGATGTCTGTTTATACGCCATCCACCTTATGGTATTTTGTTATAACAGTTTAAGCTGACCAAAATACTGGGTAACCTAGGGCAAATTACTTAAACTCTCTGAACCTCAGTTTTCCCATAACACCTACGTAACAGAATTGCAGCAACAATAAATGATTGAGTTGATCTTCACATAGAGAACAGTGCCTGGCACACAGCATTACCATATCAGTGTTTTTAAATAAAATCCTTACCTACATTGACAAACAGTCACTCGTGTACCCACGTGCCCTCCTGTACTCATGTATTAGTTGTCACGTAGGTGCTTATACTTCCACTGAGGGAAAGCAATTTCTGCTGCCTTTTCCATAGTAAGCCCTTGAATGCTTTCATCTCAATGAAGCTTTGCTGTAGGGTCCTTTGTGGGGCACACTTGAGGTCCTTTTGTCCATGTTGGTATCTCCTAAGATGATCGCCTTTAACGTGCTTGGATTGCTGACATCGTTGCCTAAGCATGCCTAGCCTAGCATTCTCTTTGCTATTCTCACTGTCTCTGCTTCCTCCCGGCTCTCAGACTCTTGCTGCAGCCTCCTAACAGACTTCCCTGCCTCCAGTCTCTGCCACCAGTTCATCCACAGCCCCGGGACACATTAAAATCTTTCTCCAGCAATGCTATGAACATCATTCTCACCCACCCAGTTCTACTCAGAACCCTCCACTCCCCTCATCACTGTGCACAAAGTAGTGTTCAAATTCCTTAGCTTGACTATTCAGACCCCCATAGTTGACCTTAGCCTCACGATCTCACTTTACCTCCCTCGACTTGTCTTTCAAAACTTTTTTTTTTTTTTGCAGTCTAGTCATTGCCTCAACACCAGTCATGCCTACTCCCACCCAGACAATATCATCTCCGCTCCCAAGCCCAAAACGCTCCCCGCCATGCCTTCGAGGCTGAGGTCTGGGAAGAAGACTCTAAGAAGAGAGAAAAGGGCACCAGTATGGAGACCCTAGAATATAAAAAGCAGACTTAGCCTGTCTAACCTGTTCCTTGACTTGGCCATGATCCCAGGAATGGAGGAAGGATCTTCCTTTTCCTCCTTCTCCTGGAGAGGCATCAGAGCATGGGCCCTGGCTCTGTTACTCCCTGGCTAGGGAAGTTACTTACCTACTCCGTGTCTCAGTTTTACTTTTCTCTAAAAGGGGTAGAGTAACAGCACTCACTGGAGTGGAGTGTGGTTATGCCTCCCAGCCTCTCCTTCAGAACCAGGTTACTTATTCCCTCAGCTGCAAGGAGTGTTAGCTGCAGACTGCTCACAGCGGAGTCTCTTCCAGGAGCTGCCCTCAACCAAAGGAAGCTGCGTTGCCCAAAATGAGATCCCCTTGCTAGGGCATCCCGCATCCAATGACAAGCCAGTGGGGCATACGAAGGCCTGGCTTCCTCATCTTTATTGGACACCTCCAAAGGGCCATCCCAGTTTCTGATCTCCCCGTAGAATCTCCTGAAGCCTCTGATGTCACTGCATCAGAGCCTGACTTCTCTCTCTACCCAATCCAGTCTCCTTTCCTTCTCACAGGTGTTGTTCCCAAAACTCAATAAACTGCCTACATGCAAATCTCTGCTTCCGAGTCTGTTTCCCAGGAAACCTGACCTACAACAGCAGTTGGTTGACCTAAGACAGTAGTCTCAAAAATGGGATTTGGGAGCTGTGCCGCTCACTGGCTGACTGGTTCTGAGGACCCCATTACGAACAGTAGGTGGAACAGTGGGAGCCCCCGGCATGTGGTTAGGGTGCAATTGCTAACACTTTCGCTGGTCATGAGCTGGCATGGGATACAGGTAGATATTAATGTACTAGGGGCTGCAGCACGTCAAGCACTTGAAAGGTTCTGGATAAATAGCATTTGTAAAGACTGTAGAATGAGATGGCTGTTGCTAGGGGTGGTGGGTGCATAGTTTCATTGGAGAAAGATAATGAAAGGCCCAGAATGATTAATTACCAATATAAGGCAAAGTGTAAGCACTTGAGGATATCTTTGGTAGTGTATAAAGAGACTGATATCCTGTACTGGAGGGCAGAGAAAACTAAGGATCAGGCCCAGAACTTAAATTATAAAAGCGATGAGACTCCAAAGAAGATTGAATTCTCAAGTGCAGCAGATCTGCTATACCAAGGTCAGGGACCTGATCGGGAAGAATGGGACCCTGAGACCCTCATGAGGCTGTCGTCGAGGTATTGGTTGAAAGCATCTGCTTTTTAAGCTCATGCTCATGGCTATTGCAGGCCTTAAATCTGCTTCCAAGCTCATTCCTGCAGTTGCTGATAGACCTTGGTAAATCACCATGTGTTCTGAGTGTCCTTGCAACATAGCAGGGAGTGATGAGAGACGGACAGACAGAGAGATCCAAGATGAGAGCCAGTCTTTTTGTACCCTAATCTTGGAAGCGCCATTCCATCACATCTGCCATTTTCTATTCATTAAAAAGGAGCCACCAAGTCTAGTCCACCCTCAAAGGGAGAATACCCAGGGAGTGAATGTCAGGAAGCAGGCATCATTGGGGATTGTCTTAGAGGCTGCCTACCACAACCTCATAGACCTTTCCAGGTTCTGGAAAGAGCATGTGGCACACTTGAGAATATTATTCCAACCCATTTACTTAGTGACAAGGAAAGTTGTCACTAAGAGGCCCAGGACAAGAAAGGGCTCCGCAGCAGGTGTAAGCTGTGGTGCAAGTGGCTCTGTGGCGTCTATAGTGGGAAAAGACTTGGGTCATCTACTTTGTGGGCGAAGAAAAGTGGCCTGAGGTAAGAATATATACAGAATCATGGGCAGGAGTTATTGGCTTGATTTGTTGGTCCAGGGTCTGGAAAGAGAAAGATTGGAAAATTAGGGACAAGTTGATGTGGGAAAGACATCAGTGGATGAATCTGTGGGACTGTGCACAGGTGTGAAGATCTTTACACATGAGATCTCTGCTGTAACTGCGGAACAGTTCAGCTCCCTCTGCCTAATCTGGTGTCCTTTGCCCTCCACAGGTTTTGTTCCTGAGAGCATCCCCACTTCCTGCATGCAAATCTCTTCCTAAATATCTGTTTTCCATAGAACCTAACACTTCCCACACAGAGTCATTATAAGCATTAAATGAATGAGTATCTGGAAAACGTTTGGAAGATTGCCCGGCACACAGTAAGCACTGTGTATTTACTGTTATTACCCTTTCCAATACTCTGTAGTGCCCTGCTCTCATTCCTCACACCTAGATTTCTCTTACAGCCAAACGTCAGTATTCCACTATGTAGTCCACGCCACGCTGGTGATAACTGAAGAGATCTTAGGTATTTTAAGAAGTATGCTGACGTGTTTTCGCCAGGCGCAGTGGCTCACGCCTGTAATCCCAGCACTTTAGGAGGCCTAGGCGGGTGGATTCACCTGAGATCGGGAGTTCAAGACCAGCCTGACCAACAGGGAGAAACCCCGTCTCTACTAAAAATACAAAATTAGCCAGGCGCGGTGGCGGGTGCCTGTAATCCCAGCTACTTGGGAGGCTGAGGCAGGAGAATTGCTTGAACCCGGGAGGCGGAGGTTGTGGTGAGCTGAGGTTGTGCCATTGCACTTCAGCCTGGGCAACAAGAGTGAAACTCCGTCTCAAAAAAAAAAAAAAAAAAAAACAGTATACTAACATTTTTTAATTGTTTTAATTTCTTTAAGTAAAAAAATAATTTTAGATTCGGGAGGGTTGCAAGGAAATATGCAAGGAAGTCCTGTGCACCCTACTCCCGATCTCCTCCAATGTTAACATCTTACAACAGTTGTACTCTATCGAAACCAAGAAGTTGGTACTGGCACAATCCATAGAACTTATTGGGATTTGGCCAGGTGTGGTGGCTCATGCCTGTAATCCCAGCACTTTGGGAGGCCTAGGTGGGCAGATCATCTGAGGTCAGAAGTTCAAGACCAGCCTGGTCAACATGGTGAAACCCCATCTCTACTAAAAATACAAAAATTAGCTGGGCATGGTGGCACGTGCCTTTAGTCCCAGCTACTCAAGAGGCTGAGGCAGGAGAATCACTTGAACCTGGGAGGCAGAGGTTGTAGTGAGCTGAGATTGCACCACTGCACTCCAGTCTAGGGAACAGAGTGAGACTCTGTCTCAAAAAAAAAAAAAAAAAACCTCACTTGGGTTTCATCAGTTTTACATGCACTCATTTGTGTGTGTATGTGTAGTTGTAGGTGATTTTTATCAATATGTGCAGCCTTTCACAATTACCACCCAAATTGAGATACTCAGCTATGCCATCACCTCAACACTCCCTTGTGTTACCCTTTTATAATCACACCCTTCCTCTCTCCCTCATCCCTAAACTCTGCTCTCCTTTTCCAAAGTTTTATCCTTTTAAAAATATATCAATGGAATCGTAAAGTCTGTAACCTTTGAGACTGGCTTTTCTTCACTGAGCATAATTTCCTTCAGGTTCTTCTACTTTGTTGCATGTATTAATAGTTCATTCCTTTTTATCGCTGAGTAGTATTCCAATGTATGGATGTACCACAGTTAGCCATTCACATATTGAAGGACATTTGGGTTAATTTCCAGTTTTCTGGTTATTCCGAATGCTGCTATGCATATTCATGTACAAGTTCCTACAAGAAAATGGCTTCTTTTTTCTGGAATAAATGTCCAAAAGTGTAATTGCTGTGTTGTATGGTAAGTCCATTTTTAGTTTTGAAAAGAAACTGCCAAACTATTTTCCCAAATGGTGCTATCATTTTACATTCCCACCAGCAACGTATGAGAGATCCAGTTTCTCTGCATCCTTACCAGGATTTAACATTATCACTATTTTCCATTTTAGCTGAACTTACTCATATGGCTAGCTTATATTTATGGCAAATAATACTGGTTTTGCTTTTATAGCAGTGATATAAAACTTTATTTTAAAATAAAATTATTTAAGTGTTAAAAAATAAGTTGAATCAAAGGAGAATATTAAGTAAGTAAAAGTTCCAGTGTACATGTTGATGGCAAAAATCATGAACTCAGTGCATTAATGTGTGATGTTTGGGAAACCCTACCACACTGTATCTATATTATGAGTTAAATTTGTGACCCAGCCACAATGTATTTGTGGCCCAACAATTTTGTTTATGTAAAAATATTCCAAACAATTGATCCACAATGAAATTTGGGGAAATATAACTGTATTTTGAAAGCTTCTCCCACTAACTTGTGTTGCTTTATTCTTTTGGAGTATGTTCTATATTATCTACTGAACTGGAAACACCACAAAAACAGACATCCTGTCTTATAACTCTTATAACTCAGCACCTAGCACATCAATAAGTGCTTCGTGACTACTTCCATGTGTGGTAGGAATCCCTGAGAATATTCGAAATTGCTTATGATGATAGATTGCTACATTGGCAGCCCGAGTGAACCATGACTCCTGGTAGTCAGGCCCTTGTGGAATACCTTCCAGTCCTGACTCTGCAGTTATCCAGAGTCTTGGACAGTACCAAGTGTGATACAGACCAAGGCTTATTGTTTGCACATCCTCTTGCATGCAAGCTATCCTAATGCAGAGCGAGAGAGGCCACACGGAGATGCACTAGAGACACCACAAGCGAGAGAGGCCACGCAGTGGAGAACCAAGGTCTCCAGTCAAGTTCTCAACTCAATGTAGGCTCATGGGAGACCCCAGCCAACAGCATGTGGAGAAAAGCTCCCCAGTCAGCCATGAGAAATCAATCATTTTTGTTTTAAGCTATTAAGTTCTGGCATGGTTGGTTACATAGCAATAGATAACAGATATGCTGCCTAGGCTAGGAGAAGGAGATCCTTTAGTAATTCGATTAATTAGTCCATGATAATGGACTTTGGATAGGTGTGAAAAACTGAGGACCTAACCAGAGGAAAAACAAAAAGAGGACAGAAAAGAATACAGTCAGGATGGGCTTATTTATTTTGAAAGGTCAGGATGTTTAAATCAAAGAATCGTGACATTTAACAGCCTAAAATACTTCATGATCACAGGATGGCTAACATATGACCTAAATGCAGCCTATGCTCTCTTCTGGGCTCATGCAGGCATCACTAAGTGATCACAGAGTTCTTTCCTACTGAACCTAGCATAGCTTTTGAATCCTTGTCCGCACAGCCCTCCTGACAGGCACTAATCAATTGGCTAGGTTGGCAAAGAATGTGGTACCAATCTCCACTCCAATCTATGCCATTATATTTATCAATAAAAGAATCCAGGACTTAAGAGGTTTATTTGCAGAGATAGTCACAGAGCTAGTAAGCAACAGAGTTAGGATTAAATCACAGGACTCCTGAAAAGCTTTGGAATTGGTCAAGTTCAGGTTCAAGACCTGGCTCTGCCACTTGTCAGCTATGTGATCTAGCTTAGATAAATTATTTAACCTCTCTGTTGCTCGATTTCCTCATCTGCAAACAAGGATACTACTTCTAGCTCACAAAGTTGCTGTGCAAATTAAATGGGCTCATACACTCAATGGGAAAGGGCCTGCCGCCACACCTAACACAGAGTGGGCTCTCAGAGCACACTAATTTCCTGACAAATATCAACGAGTGCCTGGAGGGGAGAGTTCAGTGCTGTAAACCGGGCCTATGAGAGCGAGCAAAGGGAAACTCAACAAACTTTGTCTATGGCAGAGAAGGTGTGTGGTTGGCACTGAAACCAGCAGGCAAGACCAGAGAATAAAGAAGCAAAAGTGGGCAAGAGGCACCCATGAGAAAGTCTCTGTTCTCTGTATGTTGGGGGTTGGGGCAGCAACGACTTGCCCTTTCATCTACCCATGCCATTCCCTATTTCATCATAATTGTCAAATGACTTTATTATTTATCTAACATATAAGAATTTCATCATAACTGTCAAGTGGCTTTACTATTTATCTAAAATATGAGAATTAGGAGGCCTGAAACAACATGGAAGTCTTGACCACCACCAAACTTTCTGAGCAAAGCAAAAAGCTGTTTTCCAAATTTGGGTCTCATTCTTCCCACCTGGACACCCCTACAGCTCCATTAAGACGCCTGAGCCTCCTTGTTCTCCCCTCCTCTAGTCCTTGAGGAGCACTTCAAAAGACCCATTCTACTCACATCTTCCTCAACCTGAATCTTCCTCTGATTTGCTGAAGGGCCTTGCCAGGTCCCACATCCGTGACAGGCCATGAGGTCCCAGGCAAGAAGCCAGCAAGCTGACATTGACCCACTGACCACGGAGAGCACCACAGCGCACTCACGAGCCCCAGCCTGTCTTCACAGAAGAGGGTCCAGTCTTGCTGAAGAAGGCCAGGCCTCCCATAATTCTTCCCTACTCCAGGCAGGACTCTTTGGTTGCAAGCAACAGAAACAAATCTTCACTAACTTAAACAAGAGGATGTATTGGGAGAATGGGCCAACTCACAGAATCCAGAGACGGCTGAGAATGGGGCTGGAAGAGCTGGGAACTATTGGCTCCTATTCCAGAGATGTCCTGGAATAGGAGCTAATCAGCCATCTTGTAGGAAACTGCTTCTTACACAACCTTCTTGTATCCCTCTGCCATTTAAGTTCAGATCCCAACTCCTTGAATCTGATTGTTTTGGCTTGAGTAAAATGCCCTCTTCTTCACCATGTTGACTGACAGCCCAACTAAGACTGCAACCAATACGACAGAAGTAATTGTCCAAAACTGAAATCGGGGTTGTTACCAAAAGAAGGTAGCATGGATGCTGGGCAGCCAAAAACTACACATGTCCAAAACACACCTAGTCTCTCCCCACTTAAACAATTCATTTTAACCATCAAGATTCCAGGTGCTGTGTATGAATAAAAGTTATCAGAACTGTAAACTAAAGCTGGTGATAAACAGTACAGAAATCAACTGGAGGGCTCTCAGCTTGAAGAGGAATTGGGCTTCTTGGGTCAAAAGATCTGAGGTCTTGTAGTTCTAGCACTGCCACTAACTGTGACCTCCCTTTCTTCATCCAAGCAACGAGCTAAGCAGTGACCTGTCCAGCAGGTCATTATAAGCATCAAAATAGATTATGCACTTAAAGGCACTTTGAAGGCTATAAAACATGGAAAGTTGAGGAATCTTATCCGTCTGTTTGGGTTTTTATAATTTTTTTTAAGATCACATGATATTGACTACTTAACCTGAGATTATGTTTGGCCAGAAGCAGTGCAGTTCTGACCTTAGCTGGCAGACAGGCTGCAGTGAAGCAAGGTGGAGGAGAGAGTCCTGCAGGTAATGCAGTGAGTGGTCTTATTTCAGCCTATTTTGCAATGCAATTATCTTGAGGAAATATTAGGATGCAGCTCATAGAGAGTTCTTCCTAACTCAGAAAAATCAACTCCAGTGAGAGCCAAGAAATAGAAAACTGTCAGAGTGTAGGTAATAGCCATTTGGAAGAATGCATCAGATATTCAATATTCAACACGGACTTGAGTGGCAATGTAGTATAGTCATTCGGAACACGGGCGCTGAGTCAGGAAAACCTGAGTTTGAACCGTGGCCACAATCATTCCTTGACTCATCTAGGTAAGTACAATAATAATCCATAAAGTAAATAGTTATTGAGGACTTATCATATGCACTGAGGTTACAAAAGGGAACAATACAGATTAAAAACCCTGGTCCTCATGAGCCTTACATTCTGGTGAGGGAAAAACGTAAGTTCTTTTTAAAGTAAAATATATGGTGAATCAGAGAGTGATAAATACTATGGAGAAAATAAAGCAGGGGAAGAAGCCTGGGGTGACTGGGAAGGAGTTTCTAGAATCTGTAGGGGGATTAGGGAAAACCTCACTGTGATGGTGACAATTGAATCAAGAGCCAAGAGAAGGGAAGAACTGGACTATGCAGGAGCCTAGGGGAAGATCATTCCAGGCAGAGGGAGAAGTTCAAGTGCACAGGCCTGGCGATGAGAGCATATCTGGTTCAAGGATTGGCAAGGCAGACAGTATGGCCAGAGGAGATCTTGTCACTGGAGAGGAGGAGCTCCAGGCAGAGTGTCGGAGATGGCGCAGGTATGTCGGGGCTGGTAGGCCCAGTACTTTGGCTTTTGCTTTGAGTGACCCGGGGAGCCACTGGACAGTTTTGAGTGGGAAAGTAACATAATCTAATTTATATTTTAAAGACATATTTGAGCTGCTATGCTGTGGAGGAGGCTATCGCAAAAATACAGATGAGACTTCTGGTTTCTGACCCATCACGTAAGGAATTTGGAAGTCACCACTGTGTCCTAACAAGTAAAAAGCTGAACAAACTGAAAAATCCACATCGCTTCTTAGATCTATTAGAAAAGTAAAGTCATGGAGAAAGCTCCTAGTCCTAAAATTTGAAGAGACAAACAGGCAAATATAGAGAATCACAACTTACTAGAGCTGAAACCTCAGCAGGAACCAGTGCCAGGAATGGAAAACCTAAAGTGTAATTGATGAATTACTAGAGGCTCAATGTGGACAAGTCTGAGAGTTAAACACTCCAGGGAACCCAGTCACAGAAGGGTACCTACACTTTTCTGAGCTTTACTTCCCGGAGTTCTACCAGCTTCCCATAACGAGTACTGGAGAAAAATCCCCTCATGCATTTGGAAAAGGTGAGGGGGGAAGTAACCATTTTGAAATCCTCCAAGGCGCCCTGTTCTTCTAACAAAGCCTGCCCTCAAGAGGAACTATGTTACCAGAGCTTAAACTATTAGAGATTTTTCAGAGCCTAACTGACCCAGAGGAAGAAAAATAAATACCCAGCTCCAGCCCACTGTAGCCATCCTCTTCCACCTAATGCTGGCAGGTGGGGCTAGGGGTGGAGACTGAGAAGCACTTATGAAGTTCAGTCTAGAGGCACAGAACAGAAAAGAGTGAGACCTAATCATAGGGCTATAGAATGTTTCCCCTCCCCCAACACCTGACCATTACATTAGTAAAGACCTATTTACCACTGTTCCTTTTACCCGGTACATCATGTCTGACTATGAAGTAAAAGTTACAAGGCATATTAAAAGGCAAAAAACACCGTTTGAAGAGAAAGAGCAAGCATCAAAACTAAACTCGAATACGGCAGGGATGTTGGCTTATCAGACTGAGAATTGAAAACAACTGTGATAAAGATGCTAAGGACTCTGATGGATAAAGTAGACAACATTCAAGAACAGATGGCAATGTATGCAGAGAGATGGACATTCTAAGAAAGAGTCAAAGAAATACTAGAGGTCAAAAACACTGTAACAGAAATGAAGAACGCCTCTGATGGGTTCATTAGCAGACTGGACATGACTGAGGAAAGAATCACTGAATTTGGCATTTGATTCGAGGATATCAAAATAAAACTTTCCAAAATTGAAAAGCAAAGAGAGAAAAGACTAAAAAAGGCAGAACAGAATATCCAAGAACTGTGGGACAACTACACAAGCTGCAACATATGCATAATGGGAATACTAGAAGGAGAAGGACAGAATAGAACAGAAGAAATATTTGAACCAATAACGATCAAGGATTTCCCCCAAATTAGTGACATACACTAAATCACCGATCTAGGAAGCTCATAGAACACTAAGCAGGATAAATGCAAAAAAAAAAAAAAAAAAAAACTAAAGCCACAAACAAACAAACAAAGGCACCTAGGCACATTATACTCAAACTGCAGAAAATCAAAGATAAAGAAAAAAACCTGGCTGGGCACGGTGGCTCAGGCCTGTAATCCCAGCACTTTGGGAGGCCGAGGCGGGTGGATCACGAGGTCAGGAGATTGAAACCATCCTGGCTAACACAGTGAAACCCCGTCTTTACTAAAAATACAAAAAAATTAGCCAGGTGTGGTGGCGGGTGCCTGTAGTCCCAGCTACTGAGGAGGCTGAGGCAGGAGAATGGTATGAACCCGGGAGGTGGAGCTTGCAGAGGGCGGAGATCGTGCCACTGCACTCCAGCCTGGGAGACAGAGTGAGACTCTGTCTCAAAAAATTAAGAAAAAAACCTGAAAGACACCAGAGGAGAAAAAAAAGCTCTTACCTGTAGTGGATTAAAGATAAGAATTACATCTAACTTCTCCTCAGAAACCACATAAGCAAGAAGAGAGTGGAGTGAAATATTTAGTGTTAAGAGAAAAAAAACTACCAAGAATTCTGTACCCTATGAAATTATCCTTCGAATGTGAAGGAAAAATGCTTCCTCAGACAAACTAAAATCACCAGTAGACCTTGCAAGAAATGTTAAAAGAAGTTCTTTAGAGAACAGAAAATCATATAAGCCAGAAACTTGGATCTTCATAAAGAAAGAAGAACATCAGAGAAGGAATAAGTGAAGGTAAAAATAAAAATTTATTTTTCTTATTGTTAATTCATCTAACAGATGATAGTTGGTTCAAAATAATTATAGCAGCAATGTATTTGATATATATTTATGAATGCTTATGTATAAGTGAAAGATACGATAGTGATGTGGTTAGGCTTTGTGTCCCCACCCAAATCTCATCTTGAATTCTAATTCCTATAATCCCAATAATCTCCACATGTCAAGAGAGAGACAAGGTGGAGATAATTGAATCATGGGGGTGGTTTCCCCCATGCTGTTCTCGTGATAGTGAGTGAGTTCTCATGAGATCTGATGGTTTTATAAGGGGCTCTTTCCCCTTTGCTTGACACTTCTCCTTCCTGCCACAGAAGGAAGGTGAAGGTGCCTGGGTTCCCCTTCACCTTCTGCCATGATCGTAAATTTCCTAAGGCCTCTGCAGTCATGCTCCACTGTGAGTCAATTAAACCTCTTTCCTTTATAAATTACCCAGTCTCAGGCAGTTCTTTATAGCAGTATGAAAATGGACTAATACAGATAGCAATGATGCAAGGGATGGGAGGGAGGAATTAGGACTATTTTAAGATATTTGCACTAACTGTTAAGTGGTATAGTGTTATACGAAAGTGGACTTGGATTAGTGATAAATGTACATTGCAATCTCAAGTACAGCCACTAAAAATGAAAAAAATAAGTATATAGAAAACAAGAGGCACTGAAAAAGAAGTATAACTGATATGCTAATAAAGGAGAGAAAACGAAACTATATAAAATGCTCAATTAAAACCACAAAAGGCAGAAAAACAATGGAAGACAACATAGTAACAACAAACAAAGGCAATGAATAGAAAACAGTAACATATGGTAGATATTAACCAATGATATCAATAATCACTTTAAGCATCAATAGTCTAAATATACCAATTGAAAGACAGAAATTTTTAGAATGGATCAAAAAATGAGACCCATATATGTAAAGACACATATACACTAAAAGTAAATCGATGGAAAAACATACACCATGCTAACTCTAATCAAAAGAAAGCAGGAGTAGCTATATAATTCCAAACAGATACTTCAGAGCAAAGATAAATAAATAAATAAAAGTTATCAGGGGTAACAAGGGGCATTAAATAATGATAAAGAGATTGATTTTCCAAGACAACACAAAAATCCTTAATGTTTACACACCTAACAACTGAGTGTCTAAATGCATGAGGCAAAAACTGATAAAACTGCAAGGAGAAGTAGATGAACCTACTATTATAATTGGAGACTTCAACACCCCTCTATCAGAAATGGACAGATCCAGCAGGCAGAAAATCAGAAAGGACATAGTTGAACTCAACAGTACCATCAACCTCCTGTATATAGTCATGTGCCACTTAACAACAGGGACATGTTCTGAGAAATGTGTTGTTAAGTAAACCTAGATGGTATACCCCACTATACATGTAGGCTATATGGTACAGCCTATTGCTCCTAGGTTACAAACCTGTATAGCAAGTTACTATAGGCAATTATAACACAATGGTAAATATTTGTGTATCTAAACATATGTACATATGAAAAAGGTACAGCAAAAATATGGTATTATAGTCCTATGGGACCATCGTTGTATATGTGGTCTGTTGTTATACAATGTATGATTTTTGTAATTGATATATGTTGACTCCTTCATCAACAACAGCAGCATATGCATGCTTCTCAAGCTTACATGGAACATTCACCAAGATAGTCCACATTCTGGGCCATAAAACACACCTCAAAAAATTTAAATTTATGTATACTTTCATATATATATAAAATGTTACAACATCTGCTCTCAGACCTCAATGGGATTAAACTTGAAACCAGTAACGGAAAGGTAGCTGGACAAAATCCCAAAATACTTAGATATCAAACAATGTACTTCTAAACACATGGGTCAAAGAAGAAAATCTCAAGAGAAATTTTAAAAATCTTTTGAACTAAATGAAAGTGAAAATACAATTTATCAAAATCTGTGGGATGCAGCAAAAGCAGTACTTACAGGGAAATTTATAACATTAAAAGTGTATAGTAGAAAAGAAGAAAGATCTAAAATCAATCATCTGATCTTCCAACTTGGGAAACAAGAAAAAGAACAATTTAAATCCAAAGTAAGCAGAAGAAATAAAAAATAAAAATTAAAGCAGAAGTCAATGAAATTGAAAACAGGAAATCAATAGAGAAAATTAATGACAACAAAAGCTGGTTCTTTGAAAAGATCAATAAAATTGATAAGAATCTAGCTAAGAAAAAAGAGATGACACAAATTACTAATATCAGAAATGAAATAGAGTACTACCCTATAGATCTCACAGTCATTAAAAGGATAATGACATACTATGAACAACTCTATTTGATAACCTAAGATGAAATGGAACTATTCATTGAAAGACACAATCAGCCAAAATATCACACAAGAAGAAATAGATTATCTGATTAGGCCTGTATCAAATTAAATTAATAATGACCTTTCAAAATGGAAAACAGTAGTCCCAGATCAGTTCACTGGTGAATACTACCAAACATTTAAGGAAAAAATTATACTAATTTTCTACAATCTCTTTCAAAGCTAGAAGCAGAGGGAGCACTTCCTAACTCATTCTAATGAGGCCAGCATTACTCCAATCCCAAAATCTGACAAAAACATTATAAGAAAACTACAAACCATGGTCGGGTGTGGTGACTCACATCTGTAATCCCAGCACTTTGGGAGGCAGAGGCAGGTGGATCACCTGAGGTCAGGAGTTCAAGACCAGCCTAGCCAACAGGGTGAAACCCCGTCTCTACTAAAAATACAAAATTACCCAGGCATGGTGGCACACGCCTGTAATCCCAACTCTTGAGAGGCTGAGGCAGGAGAATAGCTTGAACCTGGAAGGCAGTGGTTGCAGTGAGCTGAGATCATACCACTGCACTCCAGCCTGGGTGACAAGAGTGAAACTTTGTCTCAAAACAAAACTAAAAACCAATATGTCTTATAAGCATAGATGCAAAAATCCTAAACGAAATATTATCAAAGTGAATCCAACAATGTATAAAAAGAACAATACACCATAACCAAGTGGAATTTATCCCAGGTATGCAAGGCCTTGATTTGAAAAGCACATGATCACATAGATACAGAAAAAGCATTTGGCAAAACCCAACACTCGTTCATAATTAAGAAAGAGAAATTCTCAACAAACTGGAAACAGAGGGAAACTTTATCAACTTGATAAAGAACATCTGCAAAAAACCTACAGCTAACATTATACTTAATGGTGAGAAACTAGAAGCTCTCCTGCTAAGTCAGGAACAAGGCAAGAATGTCCCCTCTCACTACTTCTTTTCAATATCATACTTAAGTCCTAGCTAATGCAATAAGACAAGAAAAAGAAAATTAAAATATATATTAGGAAGGAAGGGCTAAAACTATCTTCGTTCACAGAAAGCATGATTGTCTATGCAGAGAATCCAAAAGAATCAAAAACAACTCCTGAAACTAATAAGCAATTATAACAAAGTTTCAGGGCATAAGGTTAATATACAAAAGTCAATCACTTTTCTATATACCAGCAATGAATAAATGGGATTTAAAACACAATACCATTTACATTAGCACCCCCCAAAATGAAATACTTAGATATAAATCTAACAAAATATGTGCAAAATCAATATGAGGAAAACTAGAAAACTAATGAAAGAAATCAAAGAGGAACTAAATAAATGGATATTCCATGTTCATGAATAGGAAGACTCAAGTCTTCCCAACTTGATTTATAGATTCAATAGAATCCCTATTAAAACCCAAGTAAGTTATTTTGTAGATAACAAAAAATTCATTCTGAGGCAAAAGACCCATAAGAGCCAAAACAATATTGAAGAACAAAGTTGGAGGCTGACACTACCAGACTTCAGCACTTAACATTCTGCAGTAAACAAGATGATGAAGTACTGATGAAAGAATAGACAACTAGATAAATCAAACAGAATAGAGAGCCCAGAAATAGACCCCCATAAATACAGTCAACTGATCTTTGACAATGCTGCAAAGGCAATTCAATGGAGAAATGACAGTCTTTTCAACAAACAGTGATGTAACAACTGGACATCCACATGCAAAACAATTAACTTAGACACAGACCTTTACCTGTGACATATATTAACTCAAAATGGATTATAGACCTAAATGTAAAATGAAAAACTATAAAACTCCTAGAAGATAATGTAGGAGAAAACTTAGATGATCTTGGGTTTGGCAATGACTTTTGACGTATAACACCAAAGACATGATCTATGAAAGAAATAATTGATAAGCTGAACTTTATGAAAATTAAAAACTTCTGCTAAAGTCTTGTCGAGAGAATGAGAAGACAACCACAGACTGGGAGAAATTATTTGCAAAAGATAGCTGATAAAAGGGCTGTTTTCTAAAATATACAAAGAATACACAAAATGTACAAAAAATGCAGCAATAAGAAAACAAACAGCCCTATTAAGAATGGGCTAAAGACCTTAATAAATGTCATAACAAAGAAAACATACAGCTGGCAAACCTTATATGAAAAAATACTCCCCATCATATGTCATTAGGGAAATGAAAATTAAAACAGTGAGATACCACAACTCACTTATTAGAATGGCCAAAATTCAGATCATTGACAACATCAAGTGCTGACAAAGGTGTAGAGAAACAGAAACTCTCATTCATTCCAAGTGGAAATGCAAAATGGTATGGCCACTTTGAAAGACCAGTTGGCAGTTTCTTATAAAACTAAACATACTCTTACCATACTATACAGCAATTGCACTCCTTAATATTTACCCAAAAGAGCTGAAAACTTATATGCACACAAAAACTTGCACAGATGTTTATAGCAGCTTTATAATTGCTAAATCTTGGAAGCAACCAAGATGTCCTTCAGCATATGAATGAATAAATAAACTGTGGTATATCCAGGCAATGGAATGTTGTTTAGTGCTAAAAAGAAACGAACTGGCAGGGCACGGTGGCTTACATCTATAATCCTGGCATTTTGTGAGACTGAGGCAGGGGGATCTTACCCTAAAAAAGTAAAAATATTACCCCCGAGTGGTGGCACATGTCTGTAGTTCCAGCTACTTGGGAAGCTGAAGTGGGAGGATCACTTGAGCCCAGGAGTTTGAGGCTGCAGTAAGCTATGATCATACCACTGCACTCCATCCTAGGCAACAGAGTGAGACACTGTCTCTAAAAAAAAAATAAAAAAAAAAATAAAAAAAAAATTAAAAAAAAGGCCAGGCGCAGTGGCTCAAGCCTGTAATCCCAGCACTTTAGGAGGCCGAGGCAGGCGGATCACGAGGTCAGGAAATCGAGACCATCGTGGCTAACACGGTGAAACCCCGTCTCTACTAAAAATACAAAAAATTAGCAGGGTGTGGTGGCGGGCGCCTGTAGTTCCAGATACTGGGGAGGCTGAGACAGGAGAATGGTGTGAACCCGGGAGGCGGAGCTTGCAGTGAGCCGAGATCGCGCCACTGCACTCCAGCCTGGGCGACAGAACGAGACTTCGTCTAAAAAAGAAAGAAAAAAAAAGAAAAAGAAAGAAAGCAATGAACTATCAAACCATGAAAAGACATGGAGGAATCTTAAATGCTTATTACTAAGAGAATGAAGCCAACCTGAAAAGGCTACGTATTGTGTGATTCCAACTATATGACATTCTGGAAAAGGCAAAACTATAGAGATGGTAGAAAGGTCAGTTGTTGCCAGGAGCTCGGGGGAGGGAGTGGTGAATTGGCAGAAGAAGATTAAACTATTTTATGAATAGTTTAGTGAAATAGACAGTGAAAATATTTTATATGATACTATAATGGTGGATTCATGTTATTACACATTTGTCACGACCCATAGAATGTACAATACCAAGAATGACCTTAGTGTAAACTACAGGCTTTGGGTGATAATGATGTGTCAATGTAGGCTCATTGATTGTGACAAATGTACCACTCTGGTGTGGGATGTTAATAATGAGAGAGGCTGTGCACGTGTTGGGGGAAGGGGTTTATGGGAAATCTCTGTATCTTTTACTCAATTTTGCTGTGAACCTCGAATTGCTCTTAAAAATAATCTGTTTTTGGCTGGGGGTGGTGGCTCATGCCTGTAATCCCAGCACTTTGGGAGGCCGAGGCAGGTGGATCAATTGAGGTAAGGAGTTTGAGACCAGCCGGCCAACATGGTGAAACCCCATCTCTACTAAAAATATAAAAATTAGCCGGGCGTGATGGTGCACACCTGTAATCTCAGCCACTTGGGAGGCTGAGGCACGAGAATCACTTGAACCCAGGAGGCAGAGGTTGCAGTGAGCCAAGATTGCGCCACTGCACTCCACCCTGGGTGACAGAGTGAGACTCTATCTTGAAAAAATATATATATGTTTTCAAAAAATCTAGATGAGAGATGATAATGGCTTAGGCAAGGGTGTGGAAGTGGTGAGAAGTGGTTGGATTCAGGATACGTTTTGAAATAAGAGCCAACAGCAATTGCCAGTGGGTTGGATATGCAGGATGAGGACAATGGAAGATTCAGCCTATAGCCTAGATCAGACAACATGTGAAAACGACTTCACATGGGGCCAGGCACATCCTAGATACCCAGCAAACACCAAAACTTCCTGAACTTTCAGAAGAGATGATGGTTCTTGTCAAGGTAATATGCTAATCAGATAGTTCATGGGGGCTGGAGGTGAGTCGCACAGGGAGAGGATGGCCAATGTGCTATATTTTTTTGTTGTCAGCTGCCCAGTTCTGGAAAGAGGAGAAAAGTTGAAGTTGACACAGAAAAAAATAAGAATGATTCATCCCAAGAATGGTACATAATAATAAAGCCATAGGTAACACTTAGTAATTACGGTGGCAAAATTGGCTAGACGTGGAATGTGGCATTTTTCAAAGCAGTGCTTTTAGCTTGAGGTAAATGAGATTTGTGTAACAGTGTGAAAAAAAAGTAAAAGGGTTAGTTTTCTAAGCATTTATTGTCAATTCCCAAAGGAAATAATTCTACTCTACTTGGGCCATTTCTGTCATTTTTTGAGCCCCTGCTATGCACAAGGCACTTTTTTTTTCTTTTTTTCTGAGAGTCTCGCTGTGTCACCCAGGCTGGAGTGCAATGGAGCAATCTTGGCTCACTGCAACCTCCACCTCCCAGGTTCAAGGGATTCTTCTGCTTCAGCCTCCCAAGTAGCTGGGATTACAGGCTCCCGCCACCATGCCCAGCTAATTTCTCTGAATTTTTAGTACAGATGGGGTTTCACCATATTGGCCAGGCTGGTCTCGAACTGCTGACCTTGTGATCCACCGTCCTCGGCCTCCCAAAGTGCTGGGATTACAGATGTGAGCCACCACACCCGGCCCTATTTTCTCTAGTGCTAACCCAGCAAGTTAGAGATTATGGTGTCCATTTTACAGATGAGAAAAGTAAGGCTTATACTAAGGGATGGAGGGGCACGGTGGCTCATGCCTGTAATCCCAGCACTTTGAGAGGCCGAGGCGGGTGGATCGTTTGAGGTCAGGAGTTCAAGATCAGCCTGGACAATATGGTGAAAACCCATCTCCACTAAAAATAAAAAAATTAGCCAGGCATGATGGTGCACACCTGTAATCCCAGCTACTGGCGAGGCTGAGACACAAGAATCACTTGAACCCAGACAGAGGAGGTTGTAGTGAGCTGAGATCACACCACTGTACTTCCAACCTAGGCGACAGAGTAAGATTCTGTCTCAAAAAATAAAACAAAACAAAAACAAAGCGATCACTAGCTAAGGAGTCACAAACCAGGGATGAAAACCAAACACAATGAACCTCCATAGCCCATGCATCTTCTACTAGGCCACATTGCCTCACCTTATTGCTAACAATAGCCAGCCTTCACTGAGTACTTACCTCGTGTCAGGACCTGGTATTTTATAGCTGTTAATACAAACTATTATTCTTCCCATTTTAAAGATGGGGAAATTAAGGCCTGGAGAAGTTAAGAAACACAGAGTAGATTCCTTTGCTGGTAAGTTAGGACCCATGCAATGTAGTTCCAGGTTCCAGGGTCCATGATCTTATGCTTTTTCAAAAAGTATTTCTTGGCCAGGCACGGTGGCTCACACCTGTAATCCCAGCATTTTGGGAGGCCGAGGTGGGTGGATCATGAGGTCAGGAGTTCGAGACCAGCCTGGCCAACATGGTGAAACCCCATCTCTACTAAAAATACAAAAATTAGCCGGGCGTGGTGGCACGCACCTATAATCCCAGCTACTCAGGAGGCTGAGGCAGGAGAATCGCTTGAACCTGGGAGGCAAAAGTTGCAGTGAGCTGAGATGGCGCCATTGCACTCCAGCCTGGCAGCCTAAGCAATAGAGTGAGACTCCGTCTCAATAAAAAGAAAAAAAAACCATTTCTTTAACATAATAGTAATATATACTTATGGTAATAATATCAGAAAATACAACAAAGAAAAAGAAAAAATCATCTATAATCCTCATTCTGAGATAAACATGATTATCATTTTGGTGGGTAACCTTTTAATCTTTTTCCTACACACATACATACATGCACATTTTGTATAAAAATGAGATTGTATTATTCTTGCCTTTAACCTACCCTTCCGTCTCTCTCACTTAATAATATGTTGTCCACATCTTTCTGCTTTAAATATTTTCTACGGTGATGATTTTTTACCCTCTTGGGTCGGGTACCTATTTGAGAATCCGTAAGAATCCTCTCTCCAAGAAGTGCGTACACACACACACAAACCTGCATCTAATTTCGGAGATTTCCTGAACCATGAACTCTAACTGAGAACCTCATTCCTGCATCATCCTTTCTAATGCCTGAATAATATTCCATCATGGACAGATGCCCTGTAAATTATTGAACCAATCTAAACCAGTAGATTTGCTGTCTCTTGTGGTTGGATGTTAAGATTATTTCCAGTTTCCCACTATGATAAACAATATTGCAATGACTGTTCCCATGGATAAATCTTTGGGTATAGCCTATTTATTTCCTTGGGATTCATTCCAAGAATATGAACATTTTAAAGACTTTTGATAGTATTTCCAAATTGCCCTCAGAAAGGGTGTTTCCAATTACACTCCCTCCAGCAGCACCTAAGAGGCCCCCTTTCTCCACTTCGTTTCGTACATTGGGTCTTATAAAATACTCGAATTTGGGCTGGGTGCGGTGGTTCACGCCTGTAATCCCAGCACTTTGGGAGGCTGAGGAAGGCAGATCACCTGAGGTCAAGAGTTCGAGGCCAGCCTGGCCAACATGGTGAAACCTTGTCTCTACTAAAAATAGAAAAAAATTAGCCGGGCGTGGTGGTGTGCACCTGTAGTCCCAGCTACTTGGGAGGCTGAGGCAGGAGAATCGCTTGAACCCAGGAGGTGGAGGTTGCAGTGAGCCGAGATCATACCATTGCACTCCAGCCTGGGCACAGAGCGAGACTTTGTCTCAAAAAAGGTAAATAAATAAAAGAAAAGAAAATATTTGATTTTGTACCTTTTTAATCCTGGCTCAGAACTTTTCTTTCTCTTTTTGCTGTCTTGAAGGCAGTGATTTCTGGCTCAAGGAACTAGAAACAGCAGTCTTTGGGGAAGACTCCAGATTGGGAGTTGCTGTCTTTCCCTACTTCACTGAAGCCCCGAAGACTGGTTTCCTAGACTTAGCATAAGATTTTTCTGTACAGATCTCTTTGTCCTTGTAGGAAAAGTATCACTGGGTGAGAAGAAACAAACAGGCTGATCTTTTCTTTTTAATCTTTGTTAATTTTAAAATTTATATTATGAAATGTTTGTCCCCATAAGAACCGGAAGGATTCTCTTTACTAGATCTTAAAATTCACAGATAAGTAATCCTGTAATGTGACTGTTCCTTCTCTCCTACTTTAGACAGCCAAATCTGGCTCTTGATATATAAAATTTACAGGAGAAAAACTTAAGTTTGGCTTGAGAAGTCTACAAGAATGGTTAGAAAGAGAAATCTCCTGCATATAGTAGGCACTCAATAAATGCTGAATTGCACTGGAAGCCTTGGACATGCACCCTGGAGTAACAGAGGATGCCGTGTACGTGTTTAACTACTGAAGCTTTCATTAACTGTGGCAGTGTTAAATACAGTCGACACTAATGAGGGGGAGTGGTGACCTGGATACACCAAAACAGAGGGAAATCCCAGATCAACTCTATTTAGTCTTGAAATACAGTCCATGATTTTTTTTTCTGTAACAAACATACCTTTCCAATTCTGCTTGGCTTGGATGAATAGTGCAATGAGCTTATCCTCCATGAGCCCACAGAGAAAATCCGCTGCATGAGGCACTCGACCAACCAGATTTAAAAGTCACCAAGGAAATCTGAATTTCAACATACTGGCTGGTATTAAGAAATTATTATTAGTTGCATTAAGTGTGAGATGGATGTATGTAGGGAATATGTTCCTTTCCTCTTTTAAAGATACATACTGGAATTAACAAATAAAAGTTACCATGGACCATCTTCAAAAGGGACACTAAAGATTTGACTGTATTATAGCATTAAGTACCATTCACTGAAATTTTTTGGTGCAAACCAGTTTAGATACTTAATTTGAATCCTAAACAAACCTCTCCGAGGCAGCTGTCATTATCCCCATTTTACAGGTGAATGAACTGAGCCTCAGAGGCAGTAGTGACTATCCAATCTTTCTATCCCAATTCTGCTTCAGGGAACCCCTCTCCCTCCCACTGGACACTATCACAACGAAACAGTCATGATACAGTCTCATCAACAATAGTTGAAGTACCAACAGTCAAAGTACCCTGCCCTGCTGCCCAGAGTGTGGTGTGGGACCCAGGCCTTTCGTGTAATCCACAATCTACATGACTAATATTCAGAGCAGAGATGGCGGAAACTCTGAGGACCTCATCCATCAGCCCTTTCTGAGGTCCAGAGCTTGAGCCTCCCCTGCTCGAGGCAGCCACATTAGTTTCTGTTACATGCAGCCAAAGCACACTGACCAAGAGAGAAACGTTACCTGACTGCCGCCAGACAGCCCAGCTAGTAAGTGGCAGAGTGAGGATTTGAACCCAGGGCTGTCTGATGTCAAAGCCCCATGCTCCCTCTCAAGCAATATCCCTAAGGAGTCAAGTTCATGTGACTTGCAAGTCCTGACTTTCACTTTTCATGCCTTCTGCATCTTCCTTATAAAATTCTTACACACTTACCTCCATGTCTCTCTGCGCACAGGTGTGTAATAATGCATCTCTGCACTATTAGAACTTTGGGTACCCGGCGTTTAATTCACTGATTGCGTTAATCCATATTCCCCCAGAATAACAAGCTATGGAGGATACAATTTACTGCTACTTTCACCATCTCTCTGTAAACAGAACAACATTGACAGAGAGGCATGAATAGGTCATCTGGTCCAACTTCCTGCCTCAAATAAATGCTGCCCTAAAATCAATAGAATTCAGTCATGTGACTGGAGTCACTTTTGCTATCATCATGATTACAAGTCTACTAACTAATGTCAGCCTTACAGAGCCCCATGTGCTATTCTAATATAGAATGTGCTAAGTCCTAAAAAAAGACCGCAAGAGAGATCCTCAGCAGCCTGGGATGGTAGTGGGAAGACCACAGGCTCTGCAGCCAAAAAGACACATCTCATCCCAGCTGTGTGACTTTGGACAATTACCTACCTTCTCTGAGCCTCCATCTCCTCATCTGTAAAATGGGGATAATAATAGTGCCAACCTCACAGTGTTCTTGAGATGATTGTATCAGATGATAACTATCAGATGACAGTTAAACAGCTTGATACACTGTAGGAGCCAATCACGCCAGTACTTCCTTTCCTAAACAATTTAGGACAGTTGATCGCTTATGCCTATTTTTAAAGATCTCCAAGGAAGGAGAAACCATAGCATCCCTTGGTAGCTACTGCCTGTGTTTAACAACCCACTTAGATGATGTGTGAATATAGCACAGAGGCCCACATCCAAGGAGCCTGACGCAGGCCGGGAGGCATGCCAAGCAGCTTGCTGGACTGCCACCCATCCTATACCTTCCCCCGCCACTGCCTCCTAAATATATACATCAGCTTAGCCATCCTTCCCGGGCCAACCTCTTCTTGGAAACCCTCTCTGATAATCCCCTGGTTTGGTATGTTTTTGATTCTCAACCACTGTAACACCTGTTGGCTGTAACATGCTTCGGGCATTTCCCAAAAACAGGCTGGTACTGGAACTATTTATTGAATGAATTCATTAGTTCAATAACTAACTATTGAATGCCTTGTACACTGCCAGGCAGCGTCCTAGGTACTGGCCATACGGCAGTGAACAAAACAGACGCGATCCCGCCCTCATGAAGTTCTAGTGGGAGAGAGGAAACAGAAAATAAATATATACTAGGTCAGTTGATCAAAAGTGCGAGGGAGGAAACTGGAGCAGATTTGGAGGGTAGGGAGTGGCTGTTCTATAAGGGGATGGTTTGTGTGTGCTTGGATCCTCGGGGAAACTGTAAGCTCCCGGAGAGTAAGAGGAGGCAATGAAGAGGAGTGGTTAGTGATGAAAGCTCTGGAGTCTGGATGACCTGGTTTAAATCTCCTCCCCTCCACATCCTAGCTGTGTGACAAGTTCCTAACTTCCTGAGTCTCAGTCTCTTCTGGAAAGTGGAGAAAAAACAGCATTGATCTCATGGTCACATTGTGAAGATTCAATGAAATCATGAATGCACAGTGTTCAGCACCAAAGTGGATTCACCCTGAAGCTAATGAAGCTTCAGGGACGTCCCCACTCACCCGCACACACACACTTGTGTGAGCCCCTTCCAAGGCCCTTGGAGGGGTCCTAGCGACGAATTGACCTATCTTGCAAAATACGTCAACAACGATCAGTTAAGACTACGGTCTCATCCTGCTTTGACTTTCCTTTGCATGCCAGATGGCACGGAGAGGACACAAGCCTTTCTTTTCAAGATGTTGTAATCTTCTTAAAGAGGTTCCTCCCAAATGGCAGAAGCCTCGGGCTTCACAAAACTCGAATCCACTCCTTCCTGGAATGGGGTGGCAGCTACTGTGGACATAACTGGATGTCTTTGTCTCTCTCAAAGTCTCCAGCCGAGTGACCAGCACAGAGCTGGTGTTCAGGAATTACATGATGAATGAAGGAATGATGGATATCTAGAGCTTCAAATAGCAAGGGGCCTTAAAATGCCAACTGCTAGCAGGGCGCAGTGGCTCGTGCCTGTAATCCTAGCACTTTGGGAGGCCGAGGCAGGTGGATCACCTGAGGTCAGGAGTTCAAGACCAGCCTGGCAAACATAGTGAAACCCTGTCTCTACTAAAAATACAAAAATTAGCTGGGCTTGGTGGTGGGCACCTATAATCCCAGCTACTCAGGAGGCTGAGGCAGGAGAATCGCTTGAACCTGGGAGGCGGAGGTTGCAGTGAGCCAAGATCACACCATTGCACGCCAGCCTGGGCAACAAGAGCAAAACTCCATCTCAAAAAAAAAATGCCAGCTGCCTCCCTTTCCTCCCTCTCCCACCCCCCAAAATTGTTGGAGGACTATAAGGACAACCGAGAGATTTCTAGAAAAAGAGCAGAATGAGCAGTTGCCATAAAAGCAAATTCACCATCCTCTTGGGGGTGCAGGGTTTGCGGGTCACCATCTGAGGATCTCTCCAGCATGCTCAGGAGTGGGGGCAGGTGCCAGGGTAGCCCCACTGCTGCCCTAAGACCTGGAGGAGAGGGCTTTGTGGAGCAGGACCACACGCTTCCAATGGGATTCCCACCTCCAAAGCCTTATACTCTGGGACCTTCCTAGGTCATCATCAAGAGCCAGCCCCAGGGTCAGACCATTCTTATAATGAAGCTGAAAAGCTCTTGAAATCTCTACCCAGCATAGGAATGAGCTGTTCTCTCCTGCAAGGGTTGAAAACAGCTCATGACCATCTTCCAAAGGAAAACCCTCCCTACTTGAAAGCAGTTATAAAGTCATGCCTCAGCCTTTTGTTTCCCAGCCAAATGATGCCAATTACTAATACCAAAGGGAGAGAACGTGACTCACTAACGTTCCCCGTCCTGACTGCCACCAATTCCCTGGTCCCTAGAGTTCTCTCCACTGTCTCTTTTCTGACCGTTCTCCACAGTCGTCACCAGAAAGTCACCCTCTCTTCTTGCTTTTCTCCAGGAGAGTTCCAGGACTTCCCAAGGCCCGTAGGTCCATTGGCAAGGTCAAACCACGTTCCTTTGCCCACATTCCGATTGGACTCAGAGCAGGACTTGATGGGAACGTCCTCGCGTGTGTTTGTGTGTGCGCAGGCACGTTTCCTCCTATCATCCATTAAACAGAGAACCTTCATCTGCCCTTGTCTGTCCCCAGTCTCTTGCCTTCCCCAGGTTGTATTTCCCGGTCATATACTCGGCGGGTTTCCCTGCTCTTTCCTCATCATTCAGAGGACACAACAGCGAGAGGCAGCCCAGCATGGCCTGTCTTACTAAAGAACATTCTACTCAGAAAGAACTGGCCCTGAGCCCTTGGTTCCCAGAAGACCGAGGCCTCAGCCTTCATTCTGCCTTCCTGCCCACCCTCCAAAATGAGAACAAGGCCAGGCACAGTGGCTCAAGCCTGTAATCCCAGCACTTTGGGAGGCCAAGGCGGGCAGATCACTTGAGGTCAGGAGTTCGAGACCAGCCTGGCAAACATGGTGAAACCTCATCTCTACTAAAAATACAAAAGTTAGTCAGGTGTGGTGGCGCACACCTGTAATCCCAGCTACTCAGGAGGCTGAGGCACGAGAATTGCTTGGACCTGGGAGGCGGAGGTTGCAGTGAGCTGAGATCACACCACTGCACTCCAGCCTGGGTGACAGTGAGACTCCGTTTCAAAACAAAACAAAATGAGAACAAGACCCAAGACTCACAGGAGCACTTGCTCTTTTATTGGGGGAGGAAGGGAGAGTAACTTTGATTGACTTTATTTTATTTTATTTTTTCTTTGAGACAGGGTCTTGCTCTGTCACACAGGCTGGGGTGCAGCCGTGCTATCTTGGCTCACTGCAGCCTCGACCTCCCGGACTCAAGCAATCCTCCCACCTCAGCCTCCCAAGTAGCTGGGACTACAGGCACACACCACTATGCCTGGCTAATTTTGGTTTTTTTTTGTAGAGATGGGGTTTTGCTACGTTTCCCAGGCTGGTCTCAAACTCCTGGGCTCAAGTGATCCTCCCGCCTCAGCTTCCCAAAGCACTGGGATTACAGGTATGAATCATCGTGCCTGGAAGGATCTTTTCAAATGTAAATTTAATCACACAGAGCCTTGTGTCCAAGGCCTCCCACTGCTCTTAGGACAGAGGCAAGAGCCTTGCCCGGCCCTCCGAGCCCTGCATGGCTTGGTTTCTCCCCGACCCCCCAGCTGCCAAGCAGCAGCTCACTCTCATTCCCTCTCCTCCATGCTGGCCGCCTCTCAGCTGGTCAAATCGAAAACACTTCTTCCGGCCTCAGGACTTTGCACACGCCTTTGGTCTGGAACACTTGTCCCTCTCTGCCTCACCTGGCAGACCCCCTCTTTTTTCAGGGGGGGAGGAAGGGAGTCAGTGCGATCACACTTCCTCAGGGAAGCTTCCTCTGTGTTTCTCTCCCTTACACATCCTCAGAGAATCAGGACCCGGGCCCTTAGTTTTTTCCTTACCATGCCCCCAGTGTCATAATCGCTCTGTCATTGCTCTGTAATACCCTTATAATACCCTTGCCCTGCTGCATTCATAGAATCATGAAAAGCCATCCATTCATTAATTCAGTCTTACCAAGTGCCTAGTATATGTTAAACAGGATTCTGTCGCCAGAGAATACGATGGTGCACAAAAGAAAGCCCTGCCCCTAGGGAACTTCCATTTGAACAGAAGAAGAGGTGATGAGCAAATAGACACATACACGTATGATAGGCTGTTAGGCAGTGTTAAGTCCTGCAGAGACAAATAAAGGTGGATAAGGACAAGTGTAGTGGCAGGGGGAGGCGCAGCAGAAAAGGCCTTTCTGAGCAGGTGACATTTAAACAGAAACCCCAGTGAAATGAGGGAGCAAATCATGCAAAGATGCATGGAAAGACTGTTTCAGACAAAAGGAACAGCAAGGGCAAAGAAATGAACTTGGTAAGTACAGAGGCCCTGGGGCAGGAATGAACTTGGTAAGTCCAAAGAATGAACTGATGTGGCTGGCGTTGAGGCAGCAAATTGGGAAATGACCAAATGGGGCTGGAGGACACGTAGACAACTCTTTTGATAAATTTTGCTACAATAAGAAACACAGAGCTAGTGCAAGAGCCAGGGAGCAATGAGTTCTATGGAAGATGTTTCTGTTTGGGTTCGTGTTTTGTTTGAAGATGGGAAGTATTACAGCATACCTGTGTGCTGAAAGGTAAAGCGCTATAGAGAGGGAGATGTCAGTGATTCATGAGAGAGATCATTTCATCAAAGTCCTTGAGTAGGCGAGGGATTCAGGACCCCAGGCGAGGGGTGGGCATTATACACGCATAAGGATGGTTTGCAATTTGCAATATGAGGGAGGGCAGGGCCTGCACATACAGCGGTTGGAAGTGGGTAAGTTTAGCAGTGGGTAGTGAGCATTCTGAGGGCCTCTATTTTCTCAGTGAATAGGAAGATGAGATCATCAGCTGAGAACCAGGCAAGAGAAGGATATCAGAGTTAAAGAAAGAGAAGGTACAAAATGGCTTGAAGGGAGGTAGAATGCCTGAGATACTGAAGTAGGATTGTTGGGCAATGCAAAAACAGCCGCTTATTGGCAGACCAGTACAAAATGAGGCCTGTCTGGGCAGCTGTGGCTATTTTCTTCAAGCCATGTTCCAGTGCCCAGATGGAGGCACGAAAAGTTAAGTGCTCCCTTGAGTTGAAGCAGGGTTGGGGTGTGGCAGATGAGTGCAGCAGGGCAAGAGTATTATAACGGTATTACGGAGCAATTACAGAGCGATGAGGACACTGGGGCATAATGAGGAAATGAAAGGCCCGGGTCATGGGTGGTGAAGGACAGTGAAAAAGCGGTGGGGGGGTCAGTGGACTGAAGACCCCAATGGGGGTAGGAAATTGCTGAAATGGGAGTTCTAAGACAACTGAGTGAGGAATACCTGTGGCCACAGTCTAACAGGATGATTGAAAGGGAAACGAGAGGCGCTGTGGTTATGATGAGGTTTGTGTGGGGCTCTATGGCTAAGGTGGAGTGGAGGAGGCATCATGGCATGGAGGCGTCAAGAATGGAGGCAAGGTGACTAGGCACGGTGGCTCATATCCGGAATCCCAGCACTTTCAGAGGCTGAGGTGGGTGGATCATCAGGTCATGAGATCAAGACCAGCCTGGCCAACACGGTGAAAACCTGTCTCTACTAAAAATACAAAAATTAGCTGGGTGTGGTGGCGCACACCTATAATCCCAGCTACACAGGAGGCTGAAGCAGGAGAATCACTTGAACCCAGGAGGCAGAGGTTGCAGTGAGCCAAGATCGTGCCATTGCACTCCAGCCTGGACAACATAGTGAGACTCTGTCCCAAAAAGGAAAAAAAAAGAATGGAGGCAAGGTGATGCGTGGCCATCTATGTGGATCTTAAAGTCACCATGGACAATGGCAGCAGGAGAGAAAGTCAGTGAGCCAGGTGGCCAAATCATCAATAAACATGTGAGCAGGCAGGTAAGACCACACAATAGACAATTTGACGACAGGTGCTCCCATTTTTCATGTTTATATGATTATTTGGTTAATGTTGATTTCACCCACTACACACATCACCCACTCTACACATCAGTAAGGAAGGGGCATGGCTGTTTGTGCACACCACGTGATCCCTAGCATCTAGCTTAGCACATAATAGATACTTATTTAAAACTTCTTGAACAAATGCATGAATACTGTTCTCTGGACTTGGAGAAAGAGAGAGGAGGGGAAGCAGGGATCCAATAATTGGCCCTTTTCTCTTGCCATTGAAGTCCTCAGCAGAGTCCCAATTTGCAGATACTTCTGTCAATGGTCATTCAACTACCGTTCACAAAATACCTCTTAAGTGCCAGGTCCTGTGCTATGCGCTTCAAAGAGAAGTAAGACTTGGTTGCCTTTGGAGATCTCTGAGTGTACCCAGGCAGACTAATGAATAAATAACTTCAATACAATGTGAATAGAACAATGATAGAGGTATGAGCAAAATGCTCCCAGACCGCAGAATCTGACTGCCTAGGGGACAAAGGAAAACTGTGGAGACAGGTAATGTCTGGAGAATGAGGAGGGTCAGCTACCAAGACAGGTGGATGTCAGGCAAAGAACCAGTCTCTACAAAACCATCAAGGATGGGGAAAGCTTGGCAAATAAAGAGGTCTGATGAGGCTAGAAATTAAGCCAAAAATGTCATCTGGCCTTTATATTTATGGTCAATTGGTTTGCAACAGGGATGTCTAGATAATTCAATGGAAAAAGAATGGTCTTTTTTTTAAATAGTGCTTGGGCAACTGGATATCCACATGGAAAAGGATGAAGTTGGACCCCTACCTCAAACCGTCTACAAAAATTAATTCAAAATGGATCAAAGACATAAATGTAAAAGCTAAAACTACAAAACTCTTAGAAGAAAACATAAGTGTAAATCTTCATGAGCTTGAATTAGGCAATGGTTTATTACATATGACACCAAAAGCACAAACTAAAATGAAAAAATAGATAAATTGAACTTCATCAAATGTGAACGTTGTGCTTCAAAGGAGACCATCAAAAAAGTGAGAAGAGGCCAGGAGTGGTGGCTCACGCCTGTAATCCCAGCACTTTGGCAGGCCAAGGCGGGCGGATCACGAGGTCAGGAGATCGAGACCATCCTGGCTAACATGATGAAATCCTGTCTCTACTAAAAATACAAAAAAAAAAAAAAAAATTAGCTGGGCGTGGTGGCGGGCACCTGTAGTTCCAGCCTCTCCTGCGGGAGGCTGCGGCAGGAGAATGGCGTGAACCCGGGAGGCGGAGCTTGCAGTGAGCTGAGATAGCACCACTGCACTCCAGCCTGGGCAACAGAGCAAGACTCCATCTCAAAAAATAAATAAGTAAAGTGAGAAGAAAACCCACAGAATGGGAGAAAATATTTGCAAATCATATATCTGATAAAGGACTAGTGTCCAGAATTTATAAAGAACATTTACAACTCAACGAGAAAAAGATAAACTTTTTTTTTTTTTTTTTAGATGGAGTCTCACCCTGTTGCCCAGCTTGGAGTGCAGTGGCACAATCTCGGCTCACTGCAACCTCTGCCTCCTGGGTTCAAATGATTCTCCTGCCTCAGCCTCCCGAGTAGCTGGGATTACAGGCACCCGCCACCACTCCCAGCTAATTTTTGTATTTTTAGTGGAGATGGGGTTTCAACATGTTGGCCAGGCTGGTCTCCAGCTCCTGACCTTGTGATCCGCCCGCCTCGGCCTCCCAAAGTGCTGGGATTACAGGTGTCAGCCACCACGCCTGGCCCAGATAAACTATTTTTTAAATAGGTGAAGGATTTAAATAATTTTTTCTCCAAAGAAGATATACCAATGACCCGTAAACAAATGAAAAGATGCCCAAGATCCTTAGTCAGCAGGGAAATGAAAATCATAACTACAATGAGATGCCACTTCATACCCACTAAGATGGCTAGAATTTTTTTTAAAAATAGACATTGGCCAGGCGTGGTGGCTCACGCCTGTAATCCCAACACTTTGGGAGGCCGAGGCAGGTGGATCACGAGGTCAGGAGATCAAGACCATCCTGGCTAACACGGTGAAACTAAAAATACAAAAAATTAGCCAGGCATGGTGGTGGTGGGCACCTGTAATCCCAGCTGCTCAGGAGGCCGAGGCAGGAGAATAGCTTGAACCCAGGGGGTAGGGGCTGCAGTAAGCTGAGATCGCGTCACTGCACTCCAGCCTCTGTGACAGAGCGAGACTCTGTCTCAAAAATAAATAAATACAGGAGGCTGAGGCAGGAGAGTCACTTGAACCTGGGAGGCGGAGATTGCAGTGAGCCGAGATCACGCCACTGCACTCCAGCCTGGGCGACAGTGCGAGACTCAGTCTCAAAAATAAATAAATAAAATTTTAAAAAATAAAATAAAAATAAACTTCTCATCTAATTATAATAATAATTGATGGTAGAAATTTTGGAAAATATAGAAAATTGCAAAGAAGAAAATTAAAATCATCCATAATCCTTCTAGTTAAAATGTCTACTGACATTTTAGTATATTTTTTCTATGAGCAAACATCATTTTTAATGCCTTGTAAGAGGCTATCCAATATCACAAATCAAGGATCCCCAACTGGTCTGTGACCTGTTAGGAACTGGGTTGCACAGCAGGAGGCAAGCAGTGGGCAGGCAAGTGAGGGAAGCTTTATCTGTATTTACAGCCACTCCTCCTAGCTCGCATCACCGCCTGAGCTCTGCCTCCTGTCAGATCAGCAGCAGCACTGGATTCTCATAGGAGCACGAACCCTACCGTGAACTGCACATTCGAGGGATGTAGGTTGCATGCTCCTTATAAGAATCTAATGCTTGATGATCTGAGCTGGAGTTGAAGCAGTGATGCTAGCACTGGGAGCATCTGTAAATACAGATGAACATTAGCAGAGAGGTTTGACCACACAGAGACCATAGTAAATCAGTGGCTTGCAGACTCATATCAAAACCCTATCAGTGGCCGGGAATGGTGGTTCACACCTGTAATCCCAGCACTTTGGGAGGCTGAGGCGGGTGGATCACCTGAGGTCAGGAGTTCGAGACCAGCCTGGCCAACATGGTGAAACCCCGCCTCTACTAAAAATACAAAAATTAGCCAGGCATGGTGGCACATGCCTGTAATCCCAGCTACTCAGGAGGCTGAGATGAGAGAATCGCTTGAACCCAGGAGATGGAGGTTGCAGTGAGCCAAGATTATGCTACTGCACTCCTGCCTGGGCGACAGAGTGAGACTGTCTCCAAAAAACAAAAACAAAAAAACCCTATCAGTGAGTGGCAACTGACAATTAAGCTGCAACTGGTGTCAGGTTTTATAATGGCAAGTGAGTTGAAAAAAAAGTGCACAATAAATGTAAGGCACTGGAATCATCCCAAAACCATCCCCTGCCCCCACCTCACCATCCATGAGAAAATTGTCTTCCACGAAACCAGTCCTTGGTGCCAAAAAGCCTGGGAACCACTGTCATAGATTACTTCCATTTTAATATAGTAAGGTTATTTCCAACTTTTCCCTGTATAAATAATGGCATAATAAATAAGCTTTTATGAAAGCAAGAAGCTTTTCCACAGATGGGGTTATTTCCTTTGCTGCTTCTTTTTTTGTTGCTGTTGTTTTGGGGGGTTTTTTGTGTTTTTTTTTTTTTTTTTTTTTGAGTTAGGGTCTCCCTCTGTTGCCCAGACTGGTCTCAAACTTCTGGTCTGAGGCGATCCAACCACTTCAGCCTCCCAAAATGCTGGGATTACAGAGGTGAGCCACTATGCCTGGTCTCCTTTGCTTTTTTTTTTTTTTGAGATGGAGTTTCGTTCTTGTTGCCCAGGCTGGAGCACAATGGTGCGGTCTCTGCTCACTGCAACCTCCGCCTCCGGGGTTCCAGCAATTCTCCTGCCTCAGCCTCCCAAGTAGCCTGCCACCATGCCTAGCTTTTTTTTTTTTTTTTTTTTTTTTTTTGTATTTTTAGTAGAGACAGGGTTTCACCATGTTGGCCAGGCTGATATCAAATCCCTGACTTCAGGTAATCTGCCTGCCTCGGCCTCCCAAAATGCTGGGATTACAGGTGTGAGCCACCGCAACTGGCCTCGTTTGCTTCTTAGAAATGAAATCACTGGATCAAAGACTGAATATATTTAAGTTCTTATGTATTTTTGAATTGTATTCTAAAAGGGTTGGACAGCTTGCATTTCTATTAGTAATCAATGAGATTGACTGTTTCACAGCATCCGCATCAGCATAGAATATTATACTTTTTAAAATTCTCCCTGTTTTATTGTCACTCTGATGGAGGTTTCATAAGCAAGGGAGGGGCTGATTGGGTTTGTTTTTTAGTTGATAAGAGAGGCTGGGCTGCAGAGAGGTGAGAGAGTGCTGGTATGGAGACCAATTAGGAGAATGTTATACTAGCACAGGAAAGAGATGACACAGGCAGTGCCAAAGAAGGTGGGTTTAAGACATTTAAGATTTAAAAGATATTTCTAAGAAAGATCGGGTTGGATTTGTGACTGATTCAGAACTGCCAGGGAGGGAGTGAGGGGTGTCAAGGTTCACTCCGAAGTATCTGGCTTTGGAGGTAGATTGGGGGGTGACTGCATTCACCAAGACAGGGAAACCCGAAGGAGAACAGGTTTGGAAGGAAAATAAAGCTTCCTATTTGCAACATGTTATTGCGGGTGCCTTCCAGAGTTCCAGGTGAAGATGTCAAAATATCCATTAGCAACCTGAGTCTGAAGCTTGGCAGAGAAGATGGCACTGGAGATAAAAGTTTGGGAATGGCTGGGCATGGTGGCTCACACCTGTAATCCCAGCCTAGGGAGACCCAGGCAGCCAGATCACTAGAGGTCAGGAATTCGAGACCAACCTGGCCAACATGGTGAAACCCTGTCTCTACTAAAATAATAAAAATTAGCTGGGCATGGTGGTACACCCCTGTAATCCCAGCTACTCAGGAAGCTGAGGCAGGAGAATTGCTTGAGCCCAGGAGGCGGAGTTTGCACTGAGCCGAGATTGCACCATTGCACTCCAGCCTGAGTGACAGAGCCAGACTCTGTCTCAAAAAAAAAAAAAGGTTGGGAATGGTCTCTGTAAAGGATGATGAATGAGAGGGGATGAGGAATTAACTCAGGGGAAAGCAGCATTTGGAAGGCAGAAAGAAGAGTGAGTGAAGAAGAAAGAATTGTTCAGTAAGCAGGGGGGAACCCATAGATACTGGTACCAAAATGCCAGGGGGATAAGGAGATTCAGGGAGGGAGAAGCGTCAACAACATGAAAATCTTCCCCTGCTCCAGAAGTCAAGGAGGGTGAAGACCGAGAAAGATCCCACAGAGTCCCTAGGAGAGGAAACCAGGGAGAGGCTGAAAAGGAGCAGAGGGAGGAAGCTAAATCCCAGGGTTTATTTTAGAGTGACCTTGCAGGCAAATGGGGGGTGTTGGGAAGGTGCAAAAGAGGACACTGGCCTCAATGGTGAGTCATTCTCTTTCCGTTTTTCTCTTGCCTTACATGGCGCCAAGAGCTAGTCAGTGACTATTCCTCACCACTCACCCAACTTGCACAAGTGGTGAAACAAGGTTGGGGAAGAGGCTGGAAGCTCAGCCTTGGCCCTAGGGCTGGAGACCTGTTTCTTAGGCATGGTTCTGCTGTAATCACAGATACCTAATGAAGGCTGGACCTCCGATCTCTTTACTTATAAGATGGAGGGGTCGGTGCGGAAAGTGTTGCCTGAAGCTAGCTGTGGTTTGGTGTTTGTCTACACCCATGGTGTCACATGGCTGCAGTAAAGTGAGAAAAATAAGGCCAAGGTAATGTGTGTTTCACGAATGAAGTTAAATGTATGCAATTTAAGAGACCGTCCTTTATTCTGAGATTATGTTTTTCTTGGTTTTATTCTCTCTCTCTCTCTCTCTGGCATCTGTTTTTTCTTTTTTTCTTCCAACTTTTATTTCAGGTTCAGAGGGTACATGTGCAGGTTTGTTACATGGTAAACTGCATGTTACGGGGGTTTGCTGCACAAATGATTTTGTCACCCAGGTAGTGAGCACAGTACCCAAGAGGTAGTTTTTCTATCCTCACCCACCTCTCTCCCTCCTCCCCCAGTAGTCCCCACTGTCTATTGTCCCCTTCTTTGTGACCATGTGTTCCTCAATATTTAGCTCTCACTTGTAAATGAGAACGTGTGATATTTGGTTTTCTGTTCCTGCAGTAATTCACTTAGGATAATCGCCTCCAGCTGCATCTATGTTGCTGCAAAGGACATGGCTTCATCTTTTTTATGGCTGCATAGTATTTCATGGTGCTTATGTTTCCTGTTTCATAGATGGGAAGTGGCCCTTTCTTTTGTGAAATGAAGGTAGATGGTAGCTGAGTATTACCCCATGTTTTCTCTCCGTATCTTTAAGTAGTGAGTAAGAAGCTGGTAACTCGGTTGGCTCCCCCGTCAGTTTGGGAAAGTTACTGATTTATTAACTGCAAAAATGTGGGAATGAGTGGCCTAGATGTTTTTTCAGGACCCTCTCCTCTAAAATCCTAAACTCCCAGACCATTGAAGATAGTTCTCGGAAGGAAAATATAGTGACACAGCTCAGCCAGTGTGGGGTGAATCAGGCGCTGTGGATCCACCACACCCTGCACCCCCACCACACACAATGCCTTTGAGTTCGGGCCTCTGCTGCAGGGTGGTGAGCTCCTGGCCTCCCCTTTGTCCCTCAGGCCTCCATGTGCTTTGCAGGTCTGGCCACCTAGATCCCAAGCTTCTGTCACTGCTGCTCCTGCCCAGGGGCCAAATGCTCCTGGCTTTCTGTCCCAGCTCAATACAAGATTCCTGCACACAGTAGGTGCTCAGTATCTACTGAATAAGTGAATCAATGAATTCCCATTTTACCTATGAGGAAACTGACTCACCCCCTCCTTAAACTCCTTGAAGACAGGGATATGTCCTCCCAGGGTCGACCACGAGTCCTGGTGAGTGCTCAGGGGATAGTTAAAATCTGTTATTTTGCTAACATCACTTGGCAAATACGTGGCAGAAATTAAATTTGAATCTAAATCCTCTGACTCCAGTTCCACTGTTGTCTCTCCCCACTGTCACCACACAATGGTGGGACATCCATCATCAGGAGAGGTGAGATTTGGGAGCTGGACAACCTTTCTAGTCCCCTTTAAATCAAACTCAGCAGCACAAGCGTGAGCCAGGTCTTCCCTCCAGCAGCGATTTTATTCTTGTTCACACTGGCAGATAGAGGGGTAAACGTGAGCTGTCTACATGAGATGCAGTTTTTACACTTCATCTTTATTTTTCTCAAAGTAATTATTGCACTGAGTTTAAGAAGTCAAGGCCAGATGCGGTGGCTCACGCCTGTAATCCCAACACTTTGGGAGGCTGAGGTGGGAGGATGGCTTGAGGTCAGAAGTTTGAGACCAGACTGGGCAACATAGTGAGATCCCATCTCTACAAAAAATTTAAATATTAGCTGGGAGTGGTGGCATGCGCCTGTGGTCCCAGCTACTCAGGAGACTGAAGTGGGAAGATTGCTTGAGCCCAGGAGTTTGAGGCTGGAGTGAGCCATGATTGCACCACTGCACTCCAACCTGGGCCACAGAGCGAGACAATGTCTCAAAACAAACAAAAAAAAAAAAAAAAAAAAAAAAAAAAAAAAACAGAAGAAATCAAAGAGCAGGGTGCCATGGCTCATGCCTGTAAGCCCAACACCTTGGAGGCTGCGACAAGAGATTGCTTGAGGCCAAGAGTTCGAGAGCAGCTTGGGCAACATAATGAGACCCTGTCTCTAAAACTAAAAAAATTCTTGGCACACAAAAAGTCCCGTGGGAGAAGGCAAAGCATCAGGAAGAATAGCTAACAGATGCTGGGCTTAATGCCTAGGCGATGGGATGATCTGTGCAGCAAACGACCATGGCACACGTTTACCTATGTATCAAACCTGTGCATCCTGCGCATGGACCCCTGAACTTGAAACACAAGTTGGAAAAAAAGAAAAGTCAAAAGGTAGTAAAAACACCTTTAACAAAAAATAGTAATACCTTCCTTCCCTTTGCCCCAGAGATGACCACAATCACTCTGTCGTACGTATTTTATGGTATTTATCTTCAGATGTCTAAAGAACAGGTTTAGTCACCGTCTCCATTTATTGGTTTGACCCATCATCTCTGGACCAGCCTGACGAATGAGTAGTTAGCTTTTTAAAGTACTTCCTGTTCCCCTCTTCTACTCAATGTAGTATACCTCTTGCTTAACATTAAATGTTTAACATATTATGATTATGTGATTTTTATTCAATTGAACCCATTGAAACCAAGATATGTTTCTCTTCTTGTACAATTTTTTGTTTTCCCTAAAGTCAGTAATCAGGTCTCTTTCTTTTTTAAAATTTGCTTACTAGTCTAGATACCTAACAATAACTTTTCTTAGATCTTCTAAGAGGCTTTTAATATTCCCACACAACAAGAAATTCAGATAATCTACCCATTCCATTTTTTTCTCACTGATCATCCTCCTGGAACCCTCTGTTCTTCTCCTTTTTTATTTTTTTATTTTTTTATTTTTTTTCTTGAGACGGAGTCTCTCTCCATTGCCCAGGCTGGAGTGCTGTGGTGCGATCTCGGCTTACTGCAACCTCCGCCTCCCAGATTCAAGCGATTCTCCTGCCTCAGCCTCCCGAGTAGCTGGGATTACAGGCACATACCACCACGCCCGGCTAATTTTTGTATTTTTGGTAGAGACAGGGTTTCACTATCTTGGCTAGGCTAGTCTCGAACTCCTGATCAAGTGATCTGCCCACCTTGGCCTCCCAAAGTGCTGGGATTACAGGTGTGAGCCACTGTGCCAGGCCCTTCTCCTTCCATCTGGGCTGGTTTGCTTCCATTTTCCATCATCCTGGGAGTTTCCTCTGCCACTCTCCTGTGTTGGGATCCCCTGGTTCCCCAGGCCCCCTCTTTCTTGGTTTTTTCCAAGAAAGTGGGATGCAAATCTTTTGAGAAACTGCATGTCATCGCCTCTTGGCCTTTTGGCTAAGATCAAGTGGAGAAACTGCATGTCTAAAAATGTCTTTATTTCCCTTCAATACTTAATTGATAATTGAGCAGAATATGAAATTATAGGTGGGAATCATTTCCCTCAGGATTTTGATGCCTCACTCTATTTTCTTCTAGCTTCTGATGTTTTTATTGAGCAGTCTGAGGCAATTCTGATTGCTGATCCTTTGTAAAAATCTTCTTTTTTATCTCTCGGGAAGCTTTTAGGATCTTTTCTTTATCCCTGGAGTTCTGAAATTTCACAATGATACGTAGGCCTGAGTGGGACCTTTTTTCCTTCATTGTTCTTGGCGCTCAATGGACCCTTTTATACTGGAAATTCAGATTCTGCACTTCTGGGGAAAGTTTTCTTATTACTTATTTTAATAGTTTTCTCCCCTCCATTTCCCTGTCCTCTCTTTCTGAAGTAAGGCAGAGTAAGGGGGAAGGGAGTAAGAGAAGATACTATTTTAGACAGAGTAGCCAGAAGTCTCTCTGATGAGGTGATATCTGAGCACAAACCCAAATCAGTATCCTCTCATCTCTGAGAAAAATTGTTAGACTCTTTCTCTCGTTCCTTGCTCTGATTCTCTTTCTTTTCCATTTCCTTTGTCCATCTTTTGTGGTCTCCCTCCTGTCGAGAGGCTTCCCTCGCGTGTCTAGTGATCCTTGGCTGAGTGTGCACATTCAGTGGGAGGCAAAACCTCACACTGTACCCCAAACATATACACAGTTATTATTTGTCAATTTAAACATTTTTTTAACTTGAGCAACAACAAAAAAGAGAGAGACACTGAAAGCTGATGGGAAGCCCAGAGTGGGTACAGTTTGTCACCTGGAGATTTTTTTTTTTTTTTTAAGAGACGGGGTCTTGAGGTGGGAGGCAGGACTCGGCTCTGGAGGTGGGGCTCACATACCGGACCAAATTGAGGACTAACTAAAACAGGTCCAGGGCAGAAGCAGCTTTCCATAAGACACGCCCACAAGGGTGCTATGTCAGTTTACTGTTCCCATGGCAACACCCAGATGTTACCACCCCTTTCCAGGGCAATAACCCTGACACTGCAATGACCACTCTCATCCTAGAATCTCTGCATAAACCACCACTTAATTTGTATATAATTAAAAGTAGGTATAAACATGAGTGCAGTACTGCCTCTGAGCTGCTACTCTGGACACACTGCTCTGCCAGCAGCAGTACCTCTGCTGCTGCTGTGCACGGCCACTTCAATAAAAGTTGCTGTCTAGGCTGGGCATGGTGGCTCATGTCTGTAATTCCAGCACCTTGGGAGGCCAAGGCAGGCAGATCACCTGAGGTCAGGAGTTCAAGACCAGCCTGGCCAACATGGCAAAACCCCATCTCTACTAAAAATACAAAAATTAGCCAAGCGTGGCAGCAAGTGCCTGTAATCCCAGCTACTCAGGAGGCTGAGGCAGGAGAATCACTTAAACCCGGGAGGCAGAGGTTGCACTGAGGCGAGATCGCACCATCATTGCACTCCAGCCTAAGTGACAAGAAACTTTTTCTCAAAAAAAAAAAAAAAAAAAAAAAAGTTGCTGTCTAACACCACTGGCTTGCCCTTGAATTCTTTCCTGTGTGAAACTGAGAACCCTCCCAGGCTAAGGCCCAATCTGGGGGCTTGCCTGTCCTGCATTAGTCTCACTCCCACCCAGGCGGGAGTGCAGAGGTGCTAACATGGCTCACTGCAGCCTTGAACTGCTGGGCTCAAGCGATCCTCCTGCCTCAGCCTCCCCAGTAGCTGAGACCACCAGCATGCACCACCATGCATGTTGTCTTTTTCATTGGGGAACCCCTTCCTGTGGGATTGCTTCCTTTCTCCAGAGAGGAATCTCCCAATCTTCCACCTGGGGGTGGTGAGGGGGAATGCAACTCTGGAGAGAGTGAGAACATCATCACTCATTCATCTGGACTTGCACTTACCTCTCCTCACTCTGCCTTCACTGATGTCCCGAAGTTCCCGGGCCTTTCTGGGATTCCACAGGGCAAGCTTGTTGGCTTCCGGTGAGCAGTTCCTTCTGCAGTTTCTGTCCTTACCATCCCATCTCTGGTCCATCGATGACCCCTTGCCCATTCTCTCTGTCATCATGATTTCAGTGGGATTTAAAGACAGCACGCAGGTTAAAATGTATCCAACCCACTATGTTTAACCAGCACATGAAATACTCTAAAACAAATTCTAGCAAACAGATGAGGCTAAGAAATTTTTTTTTTTTTTAAGAAAAATAAAACCCGGCCGGGCGCAGTGGCTCACGCTTGTAATCCCAGCACTTTGGGAGGCCGAGGCGGGCGAATCACGAGGTCAGGAGATCGAGACCACGGTGAAACCCCGTCTCTACTAAAAATACAAAAAATTAGCCGGGCGTGGTGGCGGGCGCCTGTAGTCCCAGCTACTCGGAGAGGCTGAGGCAGGAGAATGGCGTGAACCCGGGAGGCGGAGCTTGCAGTGAGCCGAGATCGCGCCACTGCACTCCAGCCTGGGCGACAGAGCGAGACTCTGTCTCAAAAAAAAAAAAAAAAAAGAAAAAGAAAACCCTTGCAATCCATCCCTCCTGTCATGAAACCCCTGTACTTGACAATCATGGAATTTTATGGGTGAAGTGAATTCAGACATCATCAATGCCCACTAGCTCATTTTACAGATAGAGAAACTTAAACCCAGACTGCAGAAGTAACTTGCCCAGAGTCACAAAGCCAGTGAGTGGCAGACTAACGAGTCCGCAGTTCCCTCTTGGAATCCTGTACCTCTCCACTCAGCCTTCCCAGAAGAGCCCCTCTGGCATGAGAAAGATTTTCCTCTTGATGGGGCTTTCGAAGCAAATACTTTTTTGCCCTCTGGGCCAGTCTGACCCCGATCAGTCCTATCTGGAGAAGAACCATGCCAATGAACTAGACATTGTTTCTCGGCAAGACCAGGAGTGTTCATGGCATATTAAACAAAGATCGTTTCTTAAAGGACAGAGTCAAGATAACAAATCTAACTTAAAATAAACCTGCAGTCAGATTACCAATTAACACCTAAGTGTATTTAAGCAGAAATAAATTTAATTGTCTAATTAATTTTTCACCAATTAAGTCCATTTTTACATGTTGCGTTTTACACTGCCTTGGCAATGAAAGTAATTGGATCCCTTTATAACCATTTTCCACTTCCTGGTTTGCTAAGTAGTTCAATGCTGTTGTCTATAGAAGATATAAATTGCCCCAAACTGGCCACATTGCAACTTTATGAAGTTCATAAAATACTTCTATTTGGAGGATGGGAGATGAGAAGAAGCTGCAAAGATGAAAATGACAGTTTGTGGAATGGCAGAGTAGAAAGGGTGCCTGCGGTAGGCAGCCTCTAAGATGGTCCCCAATAATCCCTGCCCCCTGACATTCACACCCTGGTGAAGTTCCCTCCCCTTAAGTGGGGCCTGGGCCTAATGACTTCCTTCTAAGATGTAAAATACACGCTGGGGCTGGATGTGGTGGCACACACCTGTATCCAAGCACTTTGGGAGACTGAGGCGGGAGGATTGCTTGAACCCAGGAGTTCTATACCAGCCTGGGCAACATGGAAAGACCCCATCTCTACAAAAAAAATAAAATACAGGATAGGGCACAGTAGCTCACACTTGTAATCCCAGCACTTTGGGAGGCCAAGTCTGGCAGATCGCTTGAGAGCTCAGGAGGTTGAGACCAGCCTGAACAACATAGTGAAACCCCATCTCTACAAAAAAATACAAAAAATTGGCCAGGCGAGGTGATGAACACCTATAGGTCCAGCTACTTGGGAGGCTGAGGTGGGAGGATCACCTGAGCCTGGGGACATCGAGGCTGCAATGAGCCATGATCGTGCCACTGCACTCCAGTGGGTTACAGAGCAAGACTATGTCTCCAAAAATAATAAAATAAAATAATAATAAAAAAAAATTTTTTTAATGTAATGAGTAAAATACAGCAAAATTGATGGGATATTACTTCCAAGATGGGTCATAAAAAGATTTCTAGCCTAACTGCTCTTGCTCAACTCTCTCATTTTCTCCCCCTCTCTCCCCACTTACTCTCTCTTTCACTGTCTTTTTCTCTCTCTGATCATTCAGTCTGGGTAAAACTATGTCTTGAGCAGCCCTAGAGAGAAGCCCACGTGCAAAGGAACTGAAGTTTCCTGCCCAAAGCCATGTGAGTGTGCCTGGAAAAGGAACCTCCCGCCCTAGTCAAGCCTCCGGAGACTGCAGTCCCAGCTAAGCCACTCCGAACTGCTGATCTTCATCAGCTCTATGATGTAATGATAAATACCTACTGCTTTAAGCTTCTACGTTTGGGGATGATTTAGTATACAGCAATTGTGGGGAGACCTGGGTATGAGTCCTGACTTTTCCACTTCCTTGCAAAATCACTTTGTATGAGTCCCTTAACCTCTCGTTATTTATTTATTTATGACAGAGTCTCGCTCTGTCGCCCAGGCTGGAGTGCAATGGTGCAACCTCCAGCTCCTGGGTTCAAGTGATTCTCCTGCCTCAGCCTCCCAAGTAGCTGGGATTACAGGCACTCGCCATCATACCCAGCTAATTTTTGTATTTTTAGTACAGACTGGGTTTCGCCTTGTTGGTCAGGCTGGTCTCGAACTCCTGACCTCAGGTAATCCGCCCGCCTCAGTCTCCCAAAGTGCTGGGATTACAGGTGTGAGCCACTGTACCCAGCCCCTTAAACTCTCTTAATTACTCCTGTTTCCTCATCTGTAAAATGGGGGTAATAACCATACCTAACCGCACAGAGTTCCATGGGGTTCAAGAAGGAAACTAGCTTTAAATGATCGTCAGGCATTAGATATTTTTATCTACACTATCTCATTTTTTTCATATTTCAAAGGAAAAAATACATGGCAAGTGTCTAGTAAATTGGAGCACCATGCTAGTATTCTTAGAGCCAATTCATTCTATGATTTATTAAAACATTGTTTAACCAAATATCAATCTTGGATCAACTTTAAATAAACCATATGTCTTTAAGAACCGAGGGGTTTTAATTAGTTTCTTAATTAGCATGTGAGAAGTTTGCAAACCTGTTGGGTTTGCTATCAAAATCAGAAGAATAACCTTTATACGGTTCTCACATGAGGAGCCAGGGCCGAGGCCCACAGGACCCTCAAGTTAATATGACCCAAGCTCAGCTCTCTCTGATAAGCCCCTAATCAGGAAGGCTGAGCCTTATTAACAACACCACTCTCCTCCTGCTCCACCAACCTGGGAAACTCCAAGTCATCCCCCAGAATTCTCTCCTTCCACTCTTTACCCCCACTCTTGTCATCAAATCCTGCAATTCTAATTCAGGGACATTTTTTCCCCGCCACCACCCTACCACTGTTTTAGTTCAGACTAATTGCCTTCACATTCAATCATTAATCAAATATCTATTGACAGTGCGTGGTGCTTCAGAAGTTGGGCTCTGCAGGCCGGGTGCGGTGGCTAACACCTGTAATCCCAGCACTTTGGGAGGCCGAGGCAGGCGGATCACGAGGTCAGGAGATCAAGACCATCCTAGCTAACACAGTGAAACCCCGTCTCTACTAAAAATACAAAAAAAATTAGCTGGGTGTGGTGGCAGGTGCCTGTAGTCCCAGCTACTCGGGAGGCTGAAGCAGGAGAACGGCGTGAACCCAGGAGGCAGAGTTTGCAGTGAGCCGAGATTGCACCACTGCACTCCAGCCTGGGTGACAGAGCGAGACTCCATCTCAAAACAAAACAAAAGGTGAGTTCTGCATGGGAATACGGTAGTTAATCAGGCCTCCTGTCTTCAAGGAACTAACACGTTTCCTCATTCGGTTTTGCAAAATTCAGCTGAACTAGATTGATAGTTATGAGTAGGCTGCCTTGGGCTAAGTCTTGGCCTTTCCACTTACTGTGTGTCCTTGGACAAGTTACCTAAAGTCTCTGTACTTCTGTTTTGTCACTTGCAAAACAGGGATAATAATAGTACCTATGTCACAAGGATTAAGAGAGTTAAAACATGTTTAAATGCTTAGAATAGTGTCTGGCAATCAAAAAATGTTAGCCATTGCTATTTTTGGACCATAACCTGTTTTCTCTCTGTAGGCCAAACCATCCCTTCCAGAGGGGCCTGACTCTTCTTCCTAAAGAACCATTTAGCCATGTCGTTTCCCTAACAAATGTCACTAATGTATGTCTTAGCATGGCCCATCTGTCTCTGACCCACCTCTCTGGCCCTCGGCCTGCACCCTAACCCCATCCTTTCCCCAACACTCCACTGAATGTGTCTCACCCTTGCCAAAACATGCCACTCTGAGCCTAATCATGTGTCTTCGTGCCAAGACAAACGAGGCATTAAAGGGAAGACAGACTTGTGGCCGGGCGCAGTGGCTCACGCCTGTAATCCCAACACCTTGGGGGGCCGAGGCGGGCGGATCACGAGGTCAGGAGATGAAAACCATCCTGGTTAACACAGTGAAACCCCGTCTCTACTAAAAATACAAAAAACTAGCCAGGCACAGTGGCGGGCGCCTGTAGTCCCAGCTACTCGGGAGGCTGAGGCAGGAGAGTGGCGTGAACCCGGGAGGCGGAGCTTGCAGTGAGCCGAGATCGCGCCATTGCAGTCCCGCCTGGGCGAAATAGCGAGACTCCGTCTCAAAAGAAAAAAAAAAAAGAGAGAGAAGACAGACTTGTTCAAGGGATGACAAGACAGAGCCCAAGATGCGGGTGGATGCTCTCCGTCTCTTTCAGGCTCTGTAAGGAGTGGCTACTGCAAGAGACAAAACAGGCTGGGACTTCACTACTCTATGGCAGTGGGTAGCACAGGTCTTCAAATGGCGGAAATGTTTGCTACCAGGAAATATCAGATGGGAAGAAAAAGAATTAGACCTTGTTCTTATCTTGCTTGGGAGCATAGAAGTGCCCCTGCTGTCATCAGGGAAAGAGAAGAAAGGAAGAAATAAAGAGCTTGAGCTTCGGAGTAAGTGAGACCGGTGTCCAAATCCTGGCTCTACCGCTAGCTAAACAAGCACTGTAACCTCAGTTTCTTTGGCTAGAAAATGGGACTAAGAACGGTTACTTTGTGGAGTTGATGTGAGAATTGGATGAGAAAACTTGTGTGAAACGTCCGCAGCACACCACAGGCTCCAGATAAGGTATTACCTTCCCATTTTCTCATGCCCTGCTTGAAAGGGGCCGGGCGGAGACCAAACTACGCCGGTCGCGGTCGAGAGATCTTTATTGGAGGTATCGAGCGGCACCACGCAAGGAGAAGGAAGAGAAGAGAGAAAGGGCTGCTGGTGTGCTGGGTTTTATATCCCTTGGGCCTACGTGGATTGGGCTAGGGGCGGGCCCAAGGGAAGGCGGGAGATGCTTCTTTCTGATTGGCCCTCCTTTGGCGGGTTCAGACAGTGCCCGGTCAAGGAGGGGAGAAGAACCCGGAACCGGCCCCATCTTAAGGTACGGCGCCATTTTAAGGTACCCCATGTTACCTAACACTGCTGTCCGTGCTGGTGAAGTCTCCCAGCTCACCTCACCCTGTCTGCCTGGTGAACTCCTACTTGATCTTCAAGTCCTAGTTCAATGTCACTTGCCAGAGGAGCCTTTCCTGGCTTTCTCATAGTTTGTCACTCCTGCTGAGAGGCGACAGCGTGGTGGCCGTCCTCACAGCCGTCGCTCGCTCTCAGCGCCTCCTCTGCCTGGGCTCCCACTTTGGCGGCACTTGAGGAGCCCTTCAGCCCACGGCTGCACTGTGGGAGCCCCTTTCTGGGCTGGCTAAGGCGGGAGCCGGCTCCCTCAGCTTGCAGGGAGGTGTGGAGGGAGACGCGCGAGCGGGAACCGGGGCTGCGTGCGGCGCTTGCGGGCCGGGTGGAGTTCCGGGTGGGCGTGGGCTTGGCGGGCCCGCACTCGGAGCAGCCGGCCGCGGGCCCCGGGCAATGAGGGGCTTAGCACCCGGGCCAGCGGCTGCAGAGGGTGTACTGGGTCCCCCAGCAGTGCCAGCCCACCGGCGCTGCACTCGATTTCTCGCCAGGCCCTAGCTGCCTTCCCGCGGGGCAGGGCTCGGGACCTGCAGCCGGCCATGCCTGAGCCTCCCACCCCCTCCATGGGGCTCCTGTGCGGCCCGAGCCTCCCAGACGAGCGCCACCCCCTGCTCCACGGCGCCCAGTCCCATCAACCACCCAAGGGCTGAGGAGTGCGAGCGCAACTGGCAGGCAGCTCCACCTGCAGCCCCGGTGCAGGATCCACTGGGTGAAGCCAGCTGGGCTCCTGAGTCTGGTGGAGATGTGGAGAACCTTTATGTCTAGCTCAGGGATTGTAAATACACCAATCAGCACCCTGTGTCTAGCTCAGGGTCTGTGAATGCACCAATCGACACTCTGTATCTAGCTGCTCTGGTGAGGCCTTGGAGAACCTTTGTGTGGATACTCTGTATCTAACTGATGGGGACTTGGAGAACCTTTATGTCTAGCTCAGGGATTGTAAACGCACCAATCAGCACCCTGTCAAAACAGACCCCCTCGGCTCTACCAATCAGCAGGATGTGGGTGGGGCCAGATAAGAGAATAAAAGCAGGTTGCCCGAGCCAGCAGTGGCAACCTGCTCGGGTCCCCTTCCACGCTGTGGAAGATTTGTTCTTTTGCTCTTTGCAATAAGTCTTGCTACTGCTCACTCTTTGGGTCCATACTGCTTTTATGAGCTGTAACACTCACCGTGAAGGTCTGTAGCTTCACTCCTGAAGCCAGCGGGACCACGAGCCCACCAGGAGGAACGAACAACTCCAGATGCGCCGCCTTAAGAGCTGTAGCACTCATCGTGAAGGTCTGCAGCTTCACTCCTGAGCCAGCCAGCCAGGAGAACAACCAGACCGCCAGCTGTAGCCCACGGAAGGTCGCAGCTCACCCGAGCCAGCGAGACCACGAACCCACCAGAAGGAAGAAACTCCGAACGCATCCGAACATCAGAAGGAACAAACTCCAGACAGGTGGCCTTTAGAACTGTAACACTCACCGCGAGGGTCCGCGGCTTCCTTCTTGAAGTCAGTGAGACCAAGAACCCACCAATTCCAGACACAGTGCCACTATCTCCTCCTGGACTGGGAACTGCTGCAGAGCAGGAACAACAACTGAAACAACCTTTGCATCCTCAGAGCCTAGCATCATTCAAAAATAAATATGGGCTGGGTGCAATGGCTCACGCCTGTAATCCCAGCACTTTGGGAGGCTGAGGCAGGAGGATCACTTGAGCCCAGAAGTTCAAGACCAGCCTGGGCAACATAGTGAGACCTTGTCTCTAAAATAAATAAATGGGCCGGGTGTGGTGGCTCACGCTTGTAATCCCAGCACTTTTGGAGGCCAAGATGGATGGATCACTTGAGGTCAGGAATTCAAGACTAGCCTGGCCAACATGGCAAAACCCTGTCTCTACTAACCAAAAAGTAGCTGGTTGTGGTGATGTGTGCCTGTAATCCCAGCTGCTCAGGAGGCTAAGCCAAGAGAATTGCTTAAACCCAGGAGATGGAGGTTGCAGTGAGCTGAGATCACGCCACTGCACTCCAGCCTGGGCAACAGAGGGAGACTCCATCTCCAAAAAAAAAATAATAAAAATAATTAAAAGTAAATAATATAAAATAAATAAAAATTAAAAAAAGAAAAAATAAATATCTGTTGGGTAGTGTTCTATGATTTCCATGTGAAAATAAAGGATTCTTAAGTGCTTTAAAATATTTCTTATTACAGCATCATTTGTAATAGAGAAACTTTGGAAGCAACATAAATGTCTAATAATTAGGGGTTAAGTAAATTATGGTTTATCCTCATAATGTAATGTATGCTGCCATGAAAATCACGTTATAGAAATGTGCTGTTGGCATTTCTCAATATACATTATGGGGAAAGAAGTACGTTTCAACGCAGTACTATGTACAGAATGATCCTGTTTTGTGATAAAAATATAAATGTTTATGTATGCATAAAAAGGTCTGGAAGGACCCAGTGGTTGTCTCTGGGTGGGTGGAATTTGCGTGTTTCTTTTCCTTCCTTATGCTTATATGTATTTTGTGATTTTTCTATAATGAGCATAAATTACTTTTGTAGTAAGAAAAAAATTTTTAAACTACCAAAAATTGTTTTTCTGATTGTAATGCATTTTCATTGTAGAAAATTTGAAAACTATGAAAACTATAAAAAATAAAAGATAATTATGCATGTTATTCTACCTAGAGAGCCTGTTAACATTTTAGTGTAATTCTTTCTAGTCTTTTTTTTAAAAAATGCATGTATGAATTTTTTTAACTATTTGAGATCAAACTGATCTATAGCTTAAGATCCTGCAATTTTTTATTACATTGTGAATATTTTCCAAAGCTATTACAAATTCTAAATATTAGATGTCTCACAAAGGACTGGAAAAATCAGCTATACTGGGGAGAAAAAAATAGAAGAATCAAAAAGAGGGTTCATGGCCTCCCAAATACAGCACAAGGCATTTTAATGTCTTCCCTAGCCCTAGAGAGGGCTTATATTGTATAAAACACTTTAAAATATTCCATATTAGCAATTTTAATGGTAAATTTTTTGAAAGGGCTTTTTATAATTTTGCTATTGAATTTGGCTAAACATACTCATTTGATTTACAACTGGCAAACAACTCACTGAATTTACAATTGGCTATAATTTCTCAGTAATTATTGTGCCTATTTGGGAACTCGGGGAAAATTGAGAAAAATCCAACCTATGAATTGTTTTCAAATATAAAGAAACACAACATTTAACAATTAATGAAATTAACACAATGTTACATTGTATAGATTTTTAATTAAACTTTTTTTATTTTTACAGTTTTCATAGTTTGGAACCAATAACTCTTTTCAGATCTAGGACTTGGGTTGTGTCTCCCCTGACTCGTGGAGAGAACATCCTGCTTTCACTGCAGGGCAGCCATGGCAGAAAACACCAGAAACCTCCAGCAGGGGTGGGAGCCACTTCAAAGGCTAGCAATAAGGAAAGCCAATTTATTCAGCAGAGTTGGTTTTTCTGTGCCAACCTCCAAATAGAAAGTGGGAGGGTTTGGACAGGGAATTCCTGCTCCAGAAAGTTTTCGCTTCTCAAGTACAGTAAGTAAAACTGGGGAGAAGGAGAAGGAGAAGGAGGGAGAGGCAGAAAAGGAGAAACAGGAAGGAGAAAGGAGAGAAAAGGCTAGAGAAGGAAGGAAGGAAAGGAAGCAGGGAAGCTACCATTCATTCATTGCTTATTATGTACCGGGCACTAAGCTAAGAACTATACATATTGTATCTCTTTCAGCACTCACTAGAACCCTATGAGAGGAGACTGTTGTCACTCCTATTTTACAGATAAGGCTCCAGAGGATCAGAAAGGTTAAGTCATTGGCCTAGGGTCACACAGCTTAAAAGTGACAGAGCTGGCCCAAGGCTGTCCAACCCCAGGACCACTACATTAACCCTTATACCATACGGCCTCCCCAAATATGCTTGCCCTGTCTGTCCCGCCTCCTAGTCCCAGAATAACAGAATTTAAAGCTGGAGGAGACCTTTGACATCAGCTTTCAGTCTCTACCTTAACTGAAGCAGGCTCACAGGAAGAACTTTGTCCCCTGTCTGCATCCTGCTGAACAAGGCACTTCCACCCTGTCTCATGTCCTTACATCCCCAGGGCCACTGTGCCTGGCCCAGAAAATATGCTTAGTAGGTGTTTGCTGAATTAATGAATTAAATAAATCTCTCGTTCTGCTGAGAAGGAAGGCCAGAGAAGGAAATTTGGGGACCACACACCGGGGGTAACTTGCTTAAGGTCATCAACAAAGTAGCAATGACAGACTTTAGATTAGAATCTGGGCCAATGCTTGTTTCACCTGAATTCGCACAGGGCTTTTCACCTTACATTATCTCATTTCATCCTCATAACCACCATGTGATTATTACCATATGTCATCCAACCTAAGGCCATCGATGGGACATACCACTTTTTTCTTCAACAATAGGAAAGAGACAGGATATCTGTCTGCCAGATATCCTTGGGAGACACCATCAATTGTAAGAGGCATCCCTACCAAGTGGGAAAAAAAAAGTATGGTGTTATCCACATTTTGCAGATGTGGGAACAAAGGCTCGCAGAAATGAAGAGGCGTGTCCCAGACATAAAGCAATTAAGAGTCAGACGTGTGTGATTCAAGCTAGTCCTGGTCTCTCTCAAAAACAGTACCTTAAGCCGGGCGCAGTGGCTCATGCCTGTAATCCCAGCACTTTGGGAGGCTGAGGCGGGTGGATCACCTAAGGTCGGGAGTTCAAGACCAGCCTGACCAACATGGAGAAACCCTGTCTTTACTAAAAATACAAAATTAGCCGGGGTGGTGGTGCATGCCTGTAATCCCAGCTACTCGGGAGGCTGAGGCAGCAGAATCACTTGAACCCGGGAGGCGGAGGTTGCAGTGAGCCGAGATCGCGCCATTGCACTTCATCCTGGGCAAAAAGAGCGAAACTCTGTCTCAAAAAAAAAAAAAACTGTACCTTAAGGCACTGCGATCTGATGGCTTTTTGTTGTTGTTTGAGACAGGATCTTACTCTGTCACCCAGGCTGGAATGCAGTGGTGCTATCTCGGCCCACTGCAGCCTCGACCTCCCAGGCTCAGGTGATCCTCTTACCTCAGCCTCCTGAGTAGCTGTGACTATAGGCATGCGCCACCACGCCCGGCTAATTTTTGTATTTTTGGTAGAGATGGAGTCACGCCGTCTTGTCCAGGCTGGTCTCGAACTCCTGAGCTCAAGCAATCTGCCCACCTCGGCCTCCCAAAGTGCTGGAATTATAGGCATGGGCCAGCATGCCTGGCTTGATGGTTTGTTTTTTTAAAAAAAATTATTGGCCGGACGTGGTGCAGTGAGGGAAGATTGCACCATTGCCCTCCAGCCTGGGTGACAGAGTGAGACCCTGCCTCAAAGACAAAAAAAAAAAAAAAATTATTGTTCTGCTTCTTAAATGATCTTCCTACAGGATGATAAACACCATGTCTGAGAGCGAGGTCCGTGGTCTCCACTTCACAGCCGTTTTCCGAGTACCTTGCACAATGTCAGGAACAGAGCAAGCCTCAAAACAATATCTAAGAAATGTACAGGAAAGAGTGGGGAGGTGACACTATGAGGCAGCTCATAGATCCAAAAAACATGGGCCTGAGTTAGAAGTCACCGACTGTGGGCCCAGCATGGTGGCTCACGCCTGTAATCCCAGCATTCTGGGAGGCCAAGGCAGGCAGATCACCTGAGGTCAGGAGTTTGAGAACAGCCTGGCCAATATGGCAAAACCCCGTCTCTACTAAAACTACAAAAAAATTAGCTGGGCATGGTGGCGCGCGTCTGTAGTCCCAGCTACTTGGGAGGCTGAGGCAGGAGAATTGCTTGAACCTGGGAGGTGGAGGTTGCAGTGAGCCAATATCACACCATTGCACTCCAGCCTGGGCAACAGAGCGAGACTCCATCTCAATTAAAAAAAAAAAAGTCATCAACTGTGGATGTTTCCATGTTGCTGACACCAGGAGAGATAAAGGTAAGTGCAGAATGGGCTGTGTATTTAATCCCACCCTGGCCAGCTACTAGCTATGTGACTTCAGAGGAATATTGTAACTCTTTGAGTCTCTGTTTCCTGCCGGTAAACTGTGGATAATGCAGTACTCCCTATCTCACGGGACTGTGAGAATTAAACGAGAATGCAAAAGCTAAGAGCTTGGCACATGGCAAACACTCAATCACAGCTAAAGCCAGGTAGAGGAGAAATGTTTGCCTTCCATCATCGCAAACGAAACCAAACTGGCTGGGCATTGGGGGATTTTGTGACCCAGAGCCCTCAGTCTCAGATTGGTCATAGAAACAGGCTGTCCTGCAGCAGAAGACTCCATTCCCACCCCTATCACTAGCAGCTTTCTAAAGATCAAATACACGAGAAATGACAGTTGGGAAATAACCATACACACCAAGCTAATTAATAGAATCATAAACATTTACCTCGATCCACCTAGGCAAAAATGTTTAAAACTCTGGATAGAATAGATGATTTTCTAGGGAAATAGAAAATATTACAACTAATTCCAGAAGAGTTTTTTAAAACACACGCACCAAAAAAGAAACCTACCAAATACTGTAGAATAGATTGAGAATATTTTCAAAGAGCGATACCCAAAAAAAGTGTCAGGCCCAGATGGTTTCATGGGTGAATTCTACCTGCTATTTAAATTTTTCCAGAGCAAAGAGAAAGCAGGAAAATTTCCAAATTCTTTTTATGAAGCCAGCACAACTCTGTATAAAACCTGACAAAGAGAGCACCATAGAAAAAAAGGCTCAGCAAATCTGTAAATGCTGGAAGCACTTCCCAGAGTCAAGAGCAAAATGAGAATTTCTACTCACACCACTAACAATGTTAAACATAACGTTATTCTGGAAGTGCTGGCCTCTACTATACAGTTAGACAACCAAAAGAAGCAAGATACACGAAAACAGGAAAGGAGAAAGACAAATTATCATCTTTAGATGATATGACTATAAACCTCTAACTCAAGGTAATTCAGGAATTCACAATAAAATAATTAGATGTCAATTATCAATAAAATAAGATGACTGTTTATGTGACTGGTATACAAAAGTTAGTAGCTTTCTTATATGCAATCAACCAGTTAGGAAATATTTTAAAAGTTTCCATTCATATGAGTGATGACACAAAACACAACCAATACAAATGTGCTAAGTGGGCCGGGCACAATGGCTCACGCCTGTAATCCCAGCACTTTGGGAGGCCGAGGCACGTAGATCACCTGAGGTCAGGAGTTCGAGACCAGCCTGACCAACATGGTGAAACCCCGTTCCTACTAAAAACAGGAAAATTAGCTGGGCATGGTGGTGGGTGCCTGTAATCCCAGCTACTGGGGAGGCTGAGGCAGGAGAATCAATCACTTTAACCCAGGAGGTGGAGGTTGCACTGAGCAAAGATCATGCCACTGCACTCCAGCCTGGGCCACAGAGCGAAACTCCATCTCAAAAAAAAAAAAAAAAAAAAAATGTGCTAAATTTATAAGAGGAGTGTCTTAGCAGGAGGATGGCTTGAGCCCAGGAGTTAGAGGCTGCAGTGAGCTATGATCGCGACACTGCCCTTCAGCCTGGATGACAGAGCAAGACCCTGTCTCTAAAAAAAAAAAAAAAAAAAAAAAAAAAGAGGAAGAAGAATGCCTTTGAATGCTGCTGAAGGACTTGATAGTCTGAATAAATGGAAAGACATATCGTGCTTTTGAGTAGGAAGATGTACGATTGTAAAGATGTCGGTTTCACAAATCACGGTATTTACAGTGATTCCAATTTTTAAAATGTACTAAAAGAATTGCTTTTGGAACCAGATAGGCTGATTCTAAAGTTCACATGGAAAAATAAGCATGCAAGAATAGCCAGGAAAAAAATACGGGGGTGGGGATGGAAAGACAGTGAGGATAGACTACCTACTGAACATTGAAACATACTGTAGTTTCTTCGATATGACACCAAAACCATAAACAACAAAAGAAAAAAATAGATAAATTGAATTTCATCAAAGTTAAAAACTCTTGTGCATCAAAGGATGCCATCAAGAAAGTGAAACCACACACTCATAAAATGGGAGAAAATATTTGCAAGTCCTATATCTGATAAGGAGCTACTATTCAGAATATAAAAAGAACTTTTATAATTTAGCCATAAAAAGACAAATAACCCACTTTTAAAATGGGCAAAGAGTGTGAATAGATTTTTGTCCAGGTAAGATATACAAATGGCCAATAAGCACAGGAAAAAAGTGCTCCACATCATTAGTCATTAGAAAATACCAATCAAAACTACAGTGAGATACCACTTCACACCTACTAGGATGGCTAGAATCAAAGGGACAAACATTCCCAAGTGTTGGGGAAGATATGGAGAAACTAAAACCCTCATGCATTGCTGTTAAGAATGTAAAACAGCCAGGGGCACGGTGGCTCACACCGGTAATCCCAGTGCTTTGGGACGCTGAAGTGGGTGGATCACCTGAGGTCAGGAGTTCAAGACCATCATGGCAACATGGTGAAACCCTATCTCTATTAAAAATACAAAAATTAGCTGGGCAGGCCGGGCGTGGTGGCTCACGCTTGTAATCCCAGCTACTCAAAAGGCCAAGGCACGAGAATTGCTTGAACCTGGGAGGTGGAGGTTGCAGTGAGCTATGATCATGCCACTGCACTCCAGCCTGGGCAACAGAGCGAGACTCTGTCTCAAAAAAAAGGAAAAAAGAAAAACAGCCAGGGGCGTGGTGGCTCACGCCTGTAATCCCAACACTTTGGGAAGATGAAGTAGGCAGATTGCTTGAACCCAGGAGTTTGAAACCACCTTGGGCAACATAATGAAACCCATCTCTACAAAAAAATTTTTTTTAATTAGCCTGGCGTGGTGGCAGGTGCCTATAGTCCCAGCTACCCAGGAGGCTGAGGTGGGAGGCTCAAAGCAGTGAGTCATGATCACACCACTCCAGCCTGGGTGACGGAGCAAGATCTTGTCTCAAAAACAAAAAAGAAAAAGAGAATGTAAAACAGTTTATGCATTACTTTGGAAAACAGTCTGGCAGTCGTTGGTTCTTCAAAATGTTAAACATAGGGGATAGGTGTGGTAGCTCACACCTGTAATCTCAGTGCTTTAGGAGGCCAAGGCGGGCGGATCACTCGAGGTCAGGAATTCGAGACCAGCCTGGTCAACATGATGAAACCCCATCTCTACTAAAAATACAAAAATTACCTAGGTATGGTGGCATACAGCTATAATCCCAGCTACTCAGCAGGCTGAGGCATGAAAATCGCTTGAACCCAGGAGGCAGAAGTTGCAGTGAACCAAGATTGCACCACTGCACTCCAGCCTGGGTGACAGAGGTAGAATCTGTCTCAAAAAAAACAAAAACAAACAAAAAAAAGAGTTATTATATGACCCAGCAATTTTATATGTATATATGTATACATATAAATATGCATGTGTGTGTAGATAGACAGATATTCTCCAAGAGATTTGAAAACATATGGTCCACACAAAAAATGTATATTAATGTTCAACAGCAGCATGAGTCACAATAGCGAAAAAGTGGAAACAACCCCAATGTCCATCAGTTGATGAATGGAGAGGCAAAATGTGGTATAACATGGTAGGATCTATACAATGGAATATCACATAGCAATAAGAAGGAATGAAGTACTGACTCATGGTACCACATGGATGAGCCCTGAAAATATTACACTAAGTGAAAGAAGCCAGTCACAAAAAGCCATGTGTGGTATGATTCTCGTTTTACCAAATGCCCAGAAAAGGCAAATCTGTAGAAACCAAAAGTAGAATCGTGGGTGCCAGGGGCTGTGGAGGGAATGGGAAGTGACTGCTAATGGGTACCGCGTTTTTATATGAGATGATGAAAATGTTGTGAAATTAGATCGTGGTAATAGTTATGCAACTTTGTGAATATACTAAAAAACACTGAATCGTATACTTAAAGGGGTGAATTTTATATTTTATAATATGTGAATTGTATCCCAATACATCTGTTTTTTTTTTTTTTTTTTTTTTTTTGAGACGGAGTCTCGCTCTGTCGCCAGGCTGGAGTACAGTGGTGCGATCTCAGCTCACTGCAATCTCTGACTCCCGGGTTCAAGAGATTCTCTGGCCTCAGCCTCCTGAGTAGCTGTGATTACAGGCACATGCCACCACGCCCAGCTAATTTTTGTATTTTTAGTAGAGACGGGGTTTCACCATGTTGGCCAGGATGGTCTCGATCTCTTGACCTCGTGATCTGCCCGTCTTGGCCTCCCAAAGTGCTAGGATTATAGGTGTGAGCCACCGCCCCCGGCCAATAAAGCTGTTATTTTTTAAGACATAATATAAAACTTTGGTAAGCAAAACAGCACAAAAGACCAGAATAGATGCAACTACTGACCAGAATTTTGTACATTATAAAGGTGGCATTTCAAGTAAGAGGAAAGATGTATTATTCTGAAAATTATATAGAAACATTCCTTGATAAGTTATCCCTGGGGGAAGGTGGTATTTGGAACCTTAATCTGCTCCTTTGAGATGAATGAAGGACTTAAATGTAAAAAGTAAAACTTTAAAAATGCTAGGATAAAACAGGTGAGTTTTATAAAATCTCAGAGTGGGAAAGACAAAACACAAAGAACCCTAAAGAAAAAAAAATGCATAAATTTGACTTATAAATGTTTCAAATTTCTACATGGAAAAAAACAAAAGACAAATAGCAAACTGAAAAAAATTATAAAAATGTGACCTCATTTTTACAAACTTTCAGTTTCCTTATTATATAAAAATGCTGCATGTATCCCTAAGAAAAAACAAACCAATAGAAAAATAAACCTAAACAGACCATTTCTAGAGATAAAAATAAAAATATGAAAAGATGTCCAACTTCATTCATAATTAATGCTTATTAAAACAACAACTAGATACCATTTTTCATCTATCAGATTGGCCAAAATAAAACAAGTTTGCTAAAAAACTACATGTTCAAAAATGTGAAAAAAAGGGCTGGGTGTGGTGGCTCACGCCTGTAATCCCAGCACTTTGGGAGGCCAAGGCAGGCGGATCACTTGAGGTCAGGAGTTCAAGACCATCCTGGCCAACATGGCGAAACCCCATCTCTACTAAAAATACAAAAATTAGCTGGGCATGGAGGTGCACACCTGTAATCCCAGCTACTTGGGAGGCTGAGGCAGAAGAATCGCTGGAACCTGGGAGGCAGAGGTTGCAGTGACCTGAGATTGTGCCACAGCACTCCAGCCTGGGCGACAAAGCAAGACTCCTTCTCAAAAAAAAGAAACGAAAAGAAAAATGAAGAGAAAAAAACTGGACCCACGGGTGAAAATTTAGGTACACACAAAAATCTGCATGGGGATGTTCACAGCAGCTTATTCATCATTGGTAAATCTTAGAAACAACCAAGATGTCTTTCAGTAGGTTACTGGATTAAAAAACTATGGTCATCAGACAATGGAATATTATTCAGTGCTAAAAAGAAATGAGTTAGCAAGCCACAAAAAGACAGAGTAACCTTAAATGCACATTAATAAGTGAAAGAAGCCTATCTCAAGAGCATATTCTTTTTTTTTTTTTTTTTTTTTGAAACGGAGTCTCACTCTGTCACCCAGGCTGGAGTGCAGTGGCATGATCTCGGCTCACTGCAAGCTCCGCCTCCCAGGTTCATGCCATTCTCCTGCCTCAGCCTCCAGAGTAGCTGGGACTACAGGCTCCCGCCACCGCGCCCGGCTAATTTTTTGTATTTTTTAGTAGAGATGGGGTTTCACCGTGTTAGCCAGGATGGTCTCGATCTCCTGACCTTGTGATCCGCCTGCCTCGGCCTCCCAAAGTGCTGGGATTACAGGCGTGAGCCACCACGCCCGGCTAAAAAAAAAAAAAAAAGCTATATTCTGTATAATTCCAACTATATGACATTGTGGAAAAGGCAAAAGTATGAAGACAGTAGAAAATATCTGTTATTGGCCGGGAGTGGAAGCACACGCCTGTAATCCCAGCACTTTAGAAGATCAAGGCGGGCAGATCACGAGGTCAAGAGATCGAGACCATCCTGGCCAACATGGTGAAACCCTGTCTCTACTAAAAATACAAAAATCAGCTGAGCATGGTGGGGCATGCCTGTAGTCCTAGCTACTCGGGAGGCTGAGGCAGGAGAATCACTTGAACCCGGGAGGCAGAGGTTGCAGTGAGCCGAGATTGTGCCACTGTACTCCAGCCTGGTGACAGAGCAAGACTCCATCTCAAAAAAAAAAAAAAAAAAAAAATTCTGTTACTGTCAGGGGTTGCAGTGGGGAGAGAGGGAGGAATAAATAGTTGGAACAGGAGATTTTTAGGAAAGTGAAACTATTCTGTATGGTACCGTAATGGTAGATACACGTCTTTTATGCATTTGTCAAAACCCACAGAATGTACACCACTGAGAAGGAGCCTTAATGTAAGCTATGGACTTCTGTTAATCACAATGTATCAGCATCGGTTCATCAATTATAGCAAATGTACCACACTAATAAAAGATCTAATAATTGAGGAAACTATAGTGGGGAGGGGGAGGTGTACGGGAACTCTCTGTACTTTCTGATCAATTTTCTGTTAACATAAAACTGCTAAAAAAAAAAAATAAAGGTGGGGGGTGGGGGGTGGGGGGCAAGGGGAGGAGGAGCATTAGGACAAATATCTAATGCACACGGGGCTTAAAACCTAGATGATGGGTTAGTAGTGGCAGCAAACCACCATGGCACATGTATACCTATGTAACGAACCTGTGCCTTCTGCACATGTATCCTGGAACTTAAAGAAAATTAAAAACAAAATATAATAAATAAAATAAATAAAATTCCAATAAAGCACATTTTAAAAACAAAACAAAAAATAAAAATAAAAATAAAGACTACTGATTAAAACAAAAAAAAAAGGTAGTATATATTGGTGGTAGTTGTGTAAATTGCTACAACCCCATTTCCCTGGTGCAAAATTTGACAATACCTACCTACCAAAAAAAATTTTTTACATTGTCACTCTCAGTATACCAAACATTTTAATAAAACACATTTTTTTTTAACCCAGATAAGTCCACTTCTAAGAATGTATCTTTCATACAGACTCACAGGTAGAAACAACATTTATATAATGATATTCATCAGTTCTGTTGTAATAGCAAAAGATAAGAAATAATCTTGTGGTAGACACAGTAGTAGCCCCCCAAAAATGTCCATATCCTAATCCCCAGAACCTGTGAATATGCTATGTTACATGGGAAAGGGATTTAAAGTTGCAGATGGAATTATGGTTGCTAAACAAATGACTTTAAAATAGGGAGATTATCCTGGGTTATCAGGGTGAGCCCAATGCAATCACAAGGATTCTTAAAAGTGGAAGAGGGAGAGGCTGGGCGAGGTGGCTCACACCTATAATCCCAGCACTTTGGGAGGCCGAGGTGGGCAGATCATCTGAGGTCAGGAGTTCAAGACCAGCCTGGCCAACACAGTGAAACCCCATCTCTACAAAAATACAAAAATTAGCTGGGCGTGGTGGCGGGCACCTGTAATCACAGCCACTTGGGAGGCTGAGGCAGAATTGCTTGAACCTGGGAGATGGAGGTGCAGTGAGCCAAGATCACGCCACTGTACTCCAGCCTGGGCAACAGAGTAAGATTCCATCTCAAAAAAAAAAAAAAAAAGTGGGAGAGGGAGGCAGAAAAGGACAGTTGGAGTGATGTGATTGGAGGAAAAACTCAACCTATTGTTGCTGGTTTTGAAGACAGAGGAAGGGGCCACAAGCCAAGAAATGCAGGTGTCCCAGAAGCTGCAAAGCACAGGAAAACAGATTCTCACCTAGAGTCTCCAGGAGGGCACACAGTCCTGCAGATAACTTGATTTTAGTCCAGCAAGTCTCATTTCAGACTTTTGAACTACAGAACTGTGAGGTCATAGATTTGTATTGTTTTAAGGCACTGAGTTCATGGCAATTTGTTACAGCTGACACAGAAAACTAATAAAAACCTAAATGTCCACCGGCAGAGGACTAGTAAATAAATGCAGTGTAACACCATGCGGCCTCAAAAAGAATGAGGTAGCTTTATATAAATTTACATGGAATTAGTTCCAAGCTACATTAAGTGGGGGGAAAAATGCAAACCATAAGAAGAATGTACATAGCATGTTAGCTATATAAAAAGAGACACAGTTTAAAACCCACATAGATCCTTTATGTGTATCCATAGAATATCTTCAGAAAGATTCACCAGAACCTGGTAACATTTATTGCCACCAGGGGAAGAGAAATGGGTGACAAGGGTTTCCCATGGGAGAGATGTTTGTTTTTCACTGTGTCCCACTTCGTGCTGTTGTGGCTTTTGTTTCTGTTTTTGTTTTATCATGTTCAAGCATTGCTTTAAGAATAAAAAAAAAGACAAAAAAAATGTTTAAGGGAGGGAGCTGTGCTCAGTCTTAAATGAGTTTTTAGTGTTTGAATCGGTTTAATAAGTAATGACGGAGCCTATTCCCTGTGTGGCACTATCGCCTACCTTTCCTCATTTAATCTTCCATAACAACCTTGATGGGTTGGGGTTCTTATGATACCCACAGTTGAGGCACTGAGTCTCAGAGGGTTAGTGACTAAATTGCACAGCTAGTAAGTTTCACAGTTGGATTTCAAAGCCTGGTCTTCTAGCTCCAGGGTTGTTGCTGGTTCCCACGGCAGTAGGGGTCAGCTTAACCCTAGGACGCTACGACATGGAGTTGTCAAACAGCCATCTCTACTGCTTTTCCTGGCCCTTTTGTAGGTCTCTGAGTTGAGGAGAAGGTCAGCCTCCAGAGGGGCTTTCTGGATTCAGCCCACCTTCTCCTGTTACATCTCTCAGCAAAGCTCCTTTCAGCCCTTCTGGGGAGAGGCGGCTGCCAGCGGTCACTGCGTTAATTGTTCTTTCTGGTGGGCTCACGTTGCAACAGACCCAGTGCAGCCACCTGCTTTCCTCCCGCGGAGCTGAAACCCTAGAGATGACAGGCCTCTGCCTAGTATTACATCTTGATCAAATAAGGCTGCCCTGAGATTTATCATTCCTGCAAAAATCAGGCCGCGGGTGAAGGGGGTTCATGCACAGAACGAGGACTTCCCTCTTGGGTTTTTCCCCTGCTTGTCGGTAACTTACAACTCTGGGCGAACAAAATCCACCTTCCTGGGCCTCCCTGTCTGGCAGGATAGAGATCATGTTCCTGCATGGTAGGGACAGATGTTGCTGGCCCATCTACCTTGGAGGAGCTGTGTTTAAATATACTCAAACTGCCTTTCACGTTGAGGGTCTCAAAGCATTTTCAAATGAGTCATTAGTGAATTTCAACATCTAGAAAAAGCAAGAATTATTATTTTCATTTTATAAATAGGTCAAAAGTCACACAATCAATGACAGATGTCGGAAACAGAGGTAAGAATTTTGCTTTTGTCCTCGGCTGCAGCCACTAAATCCCACCTCTGGTATCCCTGACAGACCTCCTTTCTGCTCTCCGACTTCTGGCCAAAGACTTGGAATTGGCCTTTATGTGTTTCTACTTAAAGGTTTGAATTCTATGTATGGTTCATATGCCTTTGATATTTCTGGAATTTATAAAAGAAAAGGAGAAGAATGATATTTGATGCTTTTCAGAGATCACGTTGGGACTGAGCCTTATATTGTGGGTCAAATGCCAATAACGGGGAAAAAAATGGTCACCAGATCTTTAGAAGGTTCACTTTTATTCTCTCTCTGAAAGAACTTTGTCTGTTAAAATTAAGCAGAGTGTATCTTTAGTCACCAAAATGATTGTTGTAGGAATACTGAAAGTCACCGCTTATTGAGCACCAACTATGTGCCAAGCACTGCTCTACTTAACGCATCCACTGTATCAGGTGATTCTCACCAACACCCTAGGAGGTCTTTATCATTCATTGTATAGGTAATATAACTGGGTTCAGAGATAGAAGATGGGATGAGGAGAAAGGTGAGGGAAAAAAGAGAAAGTTCAAAGGAAATTAATTAAAAAGTATTGGGTATATACAATGTGCCAGATGTGTTGTGTTATGATAGGTGTTGGAGATACAAAGATGAGTAAAATATCACTCTCAAGGAGTTGATAGCCTTGTGGGACATTGAGGGTGACAGCTGAAGAGGCAAACATATAATAATAATAATAATGTCAATACATTCAGTCCAGAAGTATTTATTGAGTTCCTGGTATGTGTTAGAAACTGCACTAGTTGCAGTGGATAGTTCCTCTTCTCTTGGTGCTTACCATCTAATAAGAAAGTCAGACATTAATCAAATAATTATACATGCTTAAAATTGCAATTGAGTGCAATAAAAGACACCAGATGGGCCACAGCCTGACAGAGGGTTAGTACTCAGAATATATAAAGAACTCCTACTCATAGTAAGAGATAATCTAACAGAAGCACTGTCAAATAAACCAATGAGCAACTTAAAAATGAGGAAATGGCCAACAAACAAATGAAAGTGTGCCCAGTCTCACTTGTTAACAGGGAATTGCAAATTAAAACACTGAAAGGCCATTTCACACCCATCAGCTTGGCAAAAATTTTGAAGTCTGACAATACCAAACGTTGTTGAGGATGCCAAGCATGGGAACTCCCATATATTGCTATCAGACTGTGAATGGTACAACCACTTTGAAAAAACTTTTAGTAATGCTGAGTAAAGCTGCCAGTTCCCTTGCCTTGAATCCAGCAATTCTGCACCCAAGTGGCTACTGGAAGACTTACTTTCACACAAGGGGGATGGGTACAAAAAATACTAATCACAATATTGTTTCTAACAGAAAAAAAAAATTAAAAATAAGTTGAATGTCCTTCAGAAGGACATTGGTAAATAAAGTATGGTGAACTCACATAATGGGACCCGAATAGGAAGTGAAAATTGCATAATCTAGAACTACGTGTATCCATGTGAACACATTTCAAGATTATACTGCTGGGTGAAAAAAGCAAGTTGCACAATTATATACTCAGTATAATGCTATTTCTTCAGAGTTTAAAAACATACCAAACAATTCTGTAAAGTGCTTACAGGCACAAATATATGTAGCAAAAATACAAAAGCATGCATAGGAATGATAAAACCCAAAGGCAGAAAGTGATTACCATAGGGGAGGGACAGAAATGAGTTCAGAAGACTAGATCTGTGAGGTTTTATGTCCTTTAAAAAAGATCTGAAGACAATAGAGCAAATGTTAAGCTTTGACAGAGACGTGGCTGGGGGAGGGGAAGGCACACAGAATAGTGATTAATTATATTATTCGCTGTAGTTTTTTGGTATGCTTTAAATTTTTTTGAATTGCACTTTGACCTATTAACGGCGAATTCCACTGAGTTGGGGGTGGGTGGGTCAGGTAAGGCTTCTCAGACGAATTGAGTCTTACTTAAGATGACAGCTGAAAATTGAGTAGCAGAGGAAGAAGGGAGCTGAAGTTGAGGGGAGGGGAGGCGAAGGGGGTGTGCACAGACCATGCAGGACCCCACAGGCCATCCTGAAGGGCCAAGCCTCTCCCCTAAATATGACAAAATCAGCAGGCGGCCCGGGGACACTTCACTCGGCCAGACAGCAGAACAGGGAGGGCGTTCTTGAAAAGGTGACTCACATGTTGAGTTCTGGAGGATGAGTAAGAGGAAGCCGGTAGGGGGAGGGGGAGAAGGGAGGGAGGGTAAAATTCCCTGGATAGGGCCTAACCGCAGCAAAGACCTGAGGACCTTCAAGAGTGTGGCCCCAGCGGGCTCCAGCCTCCGAGCCTAGCTCGGGAGACATGGGGTAGAAAATGGCAGACGAGGGCGTCCATGAAGACGGGGCGGCCCCAAGCCGAGAGGCATGGCCAAACAGGGGTTGCAGGTGGCTGTTCTGGCAGAGCGTGGAGGATGGATTTGAAGAAGACAGGCGTGCAAGGGAGACGTCTCCTTTCAGGGGAATGTGTCAACAGCCAAGGGGGGCGGGGCCCCGGGGAGGTCTGGATGAAGCGCGAATGAGGATGGAGTGCAGAGTGCCTGGAGAAGTAAGTGTTCAGGAGGGAAGGCGAGGCGTCGAGACGAGGGGCTGGGCGGTCGCGCCATCTCTGCGATGGACAATAAGCGGGTCAACACGCGGCGAGTGGCGGTGCGCTCGGGGCTAACCGCGTGGAGCTGTCGGGAGGGCGATAGGATGGGCGCGCCCGGGCTGCAGGCGGGGAGCCGGAGGTGGGAGGTGCCTCTTGAGAGTGGCTCTCCACAGCTGACAGCAAACGAGCTGGTCCGGACGGAGGACAGAGCGGGAAGAAACGGACGGAGTCGCTGGGGGGCGACGAGGAGTGGGATCGGGGCGGGTGGAGGGTCTAGAAGGACTGGGCGCAAAGGACCGCGCCGACGCCGCGTGGCTGCCGGGAAGTCAGCTCCCCCGGCCAGGCTGAGCGGGCCCCGGGGCCCGGAGCGGGCGTCGGCATCTCCGGCCTCCCCGCGGGGCTGCAGGCAGGCGGCGCCCCGAGCGCACCCCGCGCGAGCAGGCGCGGAACAGCGGACCCAGGCCGGGCCTTCCGGCACCTTTTCTGGCTGCCTCGGAGGGCAAGGTCCCAGCGCGGCCCGAGGCGCCTCCTGCCAGCGGCCCGACCCCCTGCCCTCCCGGCCCCCTTCAGGCTCCCCGCACGTGCAGGCCCGGCGACGTCACTGCGGCTCTGACGCGCTCTTGGAGGCCCGGGCGGAGGCGGCGCGGCGCGGGCTTCCGCCGGGAGGTCCCGGTCCCGGCAGCCCGCGGCCGCGTCCTTGGCCCTCCTCCGGGGGGAACCTCGATCTTTCCAAACTCGGGAAGGCCGGCTGTCCTTCGGCTACTGATAAGGACGCGAGCTCTTGGTAAAAGATTTGAACAATGCCCGGAAAGAAATAGCTGGACCTAAGAAAGAGACTAATAATAGCCGCCAGCTAGAGCTCCACTCGTGTGCTGAGCGCCTTTAGGAACAATAATAACGACCACAACCATAGTAGCCACCATTTATTGAGCGCTTACTCTGTGCCAGGTACTGTGTTAAGCGCTTTCCAGGCAACAACCCTCGGAGGTAAGTACCATTATTATCCCTATTTTGCAGGAAACCCGGGCACAGAGAGGTTAAGTAACTTGCCCCAGGGCACACAGCTAGCTGATGTCGGTGCCAGAATTCCAACCCCGGCTGTCGGACCCCATGCCATCCTCATGTCAACCCACTAAGGACGGGATCCTTCTCTCCATCTTAAAGATGAGGAAACTAAGGCACATGGCAATTTAAGTATAATACCTTGCCCAAGGTCACCTAGCTGGAAAATGGACGAGACAGAAAGCGAACCCAGGGCTCCTTTCTGTACGCAGAACCCGCGGTCTTGGCCATAGGCGATGCCACTTCCGACAGCCCAGCAGGGTCTGGCCCTGGGTCCCAGAGGCGCAGCCCCTTCGGGGTTTGGATAGGTTCCTGCGGCCTCCGATCCCCTGGTGAATTGGGTGCTTCTGAGCATCGTCCCTGCTCAGCCCGCAGGCGTAGGATAGGGAGGCGTCTCCGGGAATCTAGTCGGGGAAGGGTCCACGGTCCTCAGTCGGGATGGAGCGGGGGCGGAGGAAGCCGGAGGGATCTGGAGTCCAGATTGCAGAACTGCGGGGCTGGGCTCTGGGCTGGTCGCCTGCCCCGCGCGGCCGGCAGAGGGCGCTGCCGCACACGCCTTGGATCTCACTGTCACCGGGACCTCGGGGCAGGCTGACGTCGGCCTGCAGACGCCCGGACTCAGAACCCCGAAGCAAGAAGCTTCCCTTCCTGGTGGCTGCCATCCCTCCGGCCCACCATTTCGGCCCTGGACCTGCTTTCCCTGACCACTTTTCCCCATCTTCTGTGCTCCTGCCATCCCACCACCGGCCTTCAAGGCTTCCCCAGTCCCTGGACAGCGGGTTTTGTCATGTGCTGAGTGGCGCGGACACTGATTCCCATCCCATTAAAAGGCCTAGGTGTCTGCAAGTCAAATTCAGCCTTGCCTCCCCCTCTCGCCCTCTGGTGATTTAAAATAGGGATAAATCATCTACTTGGAATAAATGACTAATTTTTCTCTTCTCCAAAATACGGTGGGTATGGGGAGGGTTGGTTAAGTAGGCGCGCATAGATGAAAGGATCTATTTTCATAATAGCTATGGAGTACAGAGTGCTTCTTTTGCGCTGAGCCCTTTATGTGCTTTGACTCATTAATCCTCACTACAGCCCTAAGAGGTGTGGATGATGATTGCTGTTTGATGGATGAGGTCACAAGGCTGGTAAGTGGCAAAGCTGGGATTCTTCCCAGGAGTGTCTGACTTTAAAGCTATGTTCTCATCACCCAGAATGTACACACTGAAACAATTGAACAGAAGAGGTAAGATGCAAATCATGAAAAACAAATCAAAATCTACACTGAGAGTGCATAGAAATACCACATGTCATGGGAGGCTTGACCAGCTTGAGTCCCCAATGTGGGACTCAGATGTTGAACAGAAAAACAAAACCTAAAGGTGCAAGGAGAGAATAGGAATGAGGCTTTTGGCTTTAACTTGGAAGAGCATCCGGAGAGGCCCACTCACTTTCTATGTCTGGGCTCTGAGAAAATAAAGGTGGTTCTAGGAAAATCTGAAAAGTATGGGAGAAAGAAAAAAAAAATCCCTTTTGTGGTTTTTCCTTTAACCAAGCCTCATTTTGCTATTTGTGTTTTATTTTAAAATTAATGTGGCTCTCCCCACCCTTTAAATTGGCACATAAATAGCAAAAACAGAAGGAAAGCCAGCTACAAACTTAAAATGTGGTGGGTTTCTCAGGAAGGAGGTACATGACTTGAAATGGAAATGAGGATTAAATGAGATGCCTTAAACATTTCAAAAACAGACTTTCCACAAGGAATTTAGATCATAAGCCCTTAGGGTAGAAGCTTTGTCTGGGTCTGGGCTTGGTATAGTGTCTAGAATCTGTGACTGCCCAATGAATGTGTAAAACAAATCACCCTTTTAGTACATGCTTGTATCATCTGACCATCTGGGCTACCATGTTGCTTATGGTTTTATTTATTATTATTATTATTTATTTTTTGAGACGGAGTCTCACTCTTGTAGCCCAGGCTGGAGTGTAATGGCACAATCTTAACTCACTGCAACCTCTGCATCCTGGGTTCAGGCGATTCTCCTGCCTCAGCCTCTCGAGTAGGTGGGATTACAGGCGTGTGCCACCACGCCCGGCTAATTTTTGTATTTCTACTAAAGATGGGGTTTCACCATGTTGGCCAGTCTGGTCTCGAACTCCTGACCTCAGGTGATCAGCCCACGTCAGCCTCCCAAAGTGCTGGGATTACAGGCATCAGCCACCACACCCGGCCTGCTTATGGTTTTGAAGTGTGGCTTCTGGGGGGATTTTCCTGTCCTCTAGATCTCAGTCACTCCTCAGACCCCTCCCTTTGCCAGAAATTTGCTCTGGAAATTCAGTCAAGGTGAGGCAATAGGTGATGATGTCACTAGGCTTGGTGAAGTAGAGTGACTGCTCAGCTCTGGAACCACCAACTGGAGGTTTTTCCAAACAAGGAAAACCAAGTCATGGGACTTGTCACTTAATAGTTCTGACTGTATTGCCCTATGCCTTTAAACTGGAACAATATCCCTCTTCACCCAATACCATCCCAGGTGGCCTCCTGCAAAATTATTGGACTTCTTTGCGCTTTCCTCAGTCTGCTTCTTCTTCCCTCCTTCTTTCAGTACCTTCACTTCACAAACATGTATTGAGAGCCCATTACGTGTAGGTGCTGGGAGGACAGCAGAGAACTTAGCATGAGCTCATAGGCTCACCCTCTCCTGTTCCCACCTCCACCTGGCTCCTTTCTTCATGGCTCCAACTTTCAGGCTTGGCGCCACCATAGTAACTGACTTGCTTCTCCATGTGGGAACGACTACTCAGACACTTTTTTTTTTTTTTTTTTAGAAACTGAATTTCACTCTTGTTGCCCAAGCTGGAGGGCAATGGTGCCATCTCAGCTCACCACAACCTTGGCCTCCTGGGTTCATGGGATTCTCCTGCCTCAGCCTCCCGAGTAGCTGGGATTACAGGCATGCACCACCAAGCCCAGCTAATTTTGCATTTTTAGTAGAGACAGGGTTTCTTCATTTTGGTCAGGCTGGTCTCGAACTCCCGACCTTAGGTGATCCACCCGCCTCCCAAGTGCTGGGATTACAGGCATGAGCCACCACGCCTGACCAGACACATCTCACATTCTATCAGCTCTGGGCAGCTTCCTGAGACCATACCCGCTGACTTTAGAACCCCACCTTGGGGGTACCCATTTCAGGTTTGGATCCTGATAGACCTTCAGGAGCAGAACTTGGGAATGTTCTAGCTCCAGGACCTTCCAGTGCCTTCCCATCCTTTCCTAGTTGGCTTTCCTTCAGTTCATAAAAACACTGTGACAACTGAAATAATTCAGGTCATATTTATGAAACATCTATTACAATGAAAATCCCATAGTGACATAATACTCCACTGTTGACAGGAAAATGCTGGCTAAAACAAACAACAGTGACTGTCTGGCAAGGGACGCATCGAATAATGCTGATGAGTCTTCTGGGTCTTTTTTTTTTTTTTTAATCTTGGGATCGAGTGATTCATAATAATGAAGGGGAAGGAAGACACTAGGTCTGTTTTAGTTCTCAAAATTATTCACAGGGAATAGACTTTCATCATCAACACCCTAAAGAAGTAGAATGCTCAAGGTGAATTGCCAGTTTTTGTCTTTCTGGAAAATCCATTAATACTGAATGATCTTGGTCTTGACCCATTCCAAAAAAAAAAAGAGGATTGAGCCATGGGATTCAGATTATGTCCTTGAAAATCCCTTTAAAAACTAGATTCCAAATCAGTGCTCTTATTCTTCTTGAATATCCCACCCACCTGCCTTAGCTTGTCCTATCCCTTCTAGATACAGCACTATTTTCTCTCTTTGAGGAAGAAAGGCCCAGAGGCCAGAAGAGTGAGGGAACGTAAGGACGACTTTTCCACCGGACCTGAGTTGCTAAAGCCATTTGGACCCAGAGAACTCATTGTATATGTGTGCCACTCAATATATATGTGTGCATGAATTTGTGGTTGTGCATTTTCTGGCTAATATCCAAAGTCTTCATAACAAGAGGCCTGAGATACGACAAAAGGAAGACCTATGTGTCAAGGACGTGGGTCCACCCACCAAGAAGTTCTGGATGCCCAAAGGGGCTCCTAGCTCAGGGTCTGTGTGTCCAGCTGCTGGGGTAAAGAGATTTGGAAACCACTGAACATTTCTGCTGGGATCCTTCCAAACCCTTTTGGGAACCGGCAATAGCACTTGTCAGGGGAAATTAGTTCTGCACTTTCACAGAGTGAGAAATTCCTCAGGGGGCATTCTTGTACTTGGGAAGAGAAATCGAACCCAGCTCATTCCTTCAGGGCCCTTGCCATTAATAAAGCAGACCAAGTCCAGTTCAGTTAGTCCCGCCTGGGTCAGGGCGTGGAGTGAGGACAGGAGCAAAGGCGTTCAGGGAATTTCACCTGTGGCTATGGCCCTCCTCTGACGGGTGCAAGCTTGATATTTTAGGGGATCGTGTTACCGGCATGTAAACACCGTGAGTGACAGCCAAAGCTCCAGGCGACCACAGAGGATCTCAAACCCTTCCTATCTTCCTAGAAACCCTGGCGGCCCGATCGGCTGCTTGCTGTCTGATGCAACAGTTTGCAACGCTGTTCTGGGAGTTGAGTCCTGCTGCGGGGCGCCGGGAACCGAGCCGGCGCGCATGCGCGGGCTGCGGCCCCGCCCCAAAGGGCGGAGGGGGAGCTTTTCACCAGATGTGTGGGGGGCGGGGCCGGTCGGCCAGAGAGACCTCTGGCAGCTCGCGCCCGCGATCTGAGCTTAATTAAACTTCTCCCGAGGCATTGGCTGACTGATTGACCCAGTGATCCAAAAAAATCAGAGAGGCCCAAATCTCCCCAAACGCGCCGGCAGAGCGAAGTTGGGAAGTTGGCTTTCGGTTTCCAGACTTGGGCCTTTGGATTCAGCGTCCCTCCCCTGCGTCCCCCGATCCGCAGCACTGTCCAGGATCCACAGCTCGGAAGCACAGTCAAGCCTCGCGGGCCTGGGCCCTCACACCACACACTTTCTTAAGAAGGGAGGCATAGTGGCTACGGGGCGGGAAGGAGGCAAGGTTTTGATGCCGCCTTGGTCAGTATCTCCCCTGCCTCGCTCATCTGTTTTAGGTTTTATGAGCAGGAGACGTCACCGATTATTTTCCAAAATTTTCAGCCGTTCGGGTATCGCCTTCACGGTTTGCTTCCATATCCACATTCCACCTTTATTATATATTTTAATGGACTTTTATTTTATTAACTTTTTCTTTAACTTTAAACCGTTTCCCTTTTTTAGGCAGCTTTGCCCTAAGCAATAACATTAGCAAAGCTACAGGCTGAAAATAAATTCAAAACTATTAAAATAAAAAATATATGTATATGGGCTGGTCTGAGTGCAGTGGTGTTTGCAACTAATTGATCACATCCAGTTACAGATTTCTTTCTTTCTTTTCTTTTTTCTTTCCTTCTCCACTCACACTGCTTCACTTGACCAGCATTTAAAAATATATATATATATATATATGTTTGTGTGTGTTAGCTAAATTGTCTCGTCTACCACATTTGGTGAAAAACTCTGGTAATTGCTGGGCACAATAGCTCATGTTTGTAATCCCAGCACTTTGGGAGGTCAGCCAGCCTGGGCAACATGGTAAAACCCATCCCTACTAAAAACACAAAAATTAGCTGGGCATAGTGGTACGCGCCTGTAGTCCCAACTACCGGGGAGGCGATATGGGAGGATTGCTTAAGCCCGGGAGCTTGTGGCTGCAGTGAGCTATGATGGTGCCACTGCACTCCAGCCTAGGTGACAGTGAGATCTTGTCTCAAAAACAAGCAAACAAAAACTCTGGAGGTAATACTACCTAACATATTGAGTGATTGTCAGTGTCTCAGGCATTGTTCTAAGCACTTTACACATTCTTACTCCTTATGACACCCTAGAAGGTGGATGTTGTTTCCATTTTAAAGGAGAAAAACGAGGCACAGAGAGGTTAAGTAACTTGCCTAAGATCACAGAGCCAGGATGCAAACTCCACTAGCCTGTCTCCAGAGCCTACATGGCTGCCCTATCCAAGGAGGACCCACAGTTTCTCCAAATCTTACCCCTCTTTCAAGGCCAAGATCAAATATCAGGGCCTGGATGAAGGCTACCTGGGAGCTGGGCACACAGGGTACTGGCATAGGGGGGCATGAGAATCCAGTCAGCCAGGGTTCAGGTACTGGTTTTGCCGTTACTAATTTTATGATCTGAAGCTTTTAGTTTCTTCATCTGTAAAATGAGCAGAAACATTATTTATTTATTTATTTATTTATTTATTTATTTATTTTTGAGACGGAGTCTCACTCTGTCACCCAGGCTGGAATGCAGTGACACGATCTCGGCTCACTGCGAGCTCTGCCTCCCGGGTTCATGCCATTCTTCTGCCTCAGCCTCCCAAGTAGCTGGGCCTACAGGCACCCACCACCACGCCCGGCTAATTTTTTGTATTTTTAGTAGAGATGGGGTTTCACTGTGTTAGCCAGGATGGTCTCGATCTCCTGACCACGTGATCCACCCGCCTCGGCCTCCCAAAATGCTGGGATTACAGGCGTGAGCCACCACGCCCGGCCCAGAATCATAATTTCTTCACACACCCTTGATCCAACCAACTCAGGACATCTGTCCCAGTTTAGAGTTCTCTTCTTCCTTCTAAGGCTCGGTTTGGGCCCCTCCCATTTGCTCTCCTGACACTTGATACTTACTGGGACGGTAGCACTGAATAGCACCGTACTGTAAATACCTGCTTCCCTCACTAGACTGGAAGCTCCTTGAGCACAGAGTCTTGCCTTGGTCACTGCTGTATCTCCAGTACCCAGCCCAGTGCCTGGCACATGGTGGCCACCCGTTAAAATAGTATTGAATGATGAGCAAAGTGGGCCCTGAATAGAGGAAGGCCTTTTCTTTCCCCTCCAGATTGATGGAGCCATCCACATGGAAGGCTGAAGGACCCTCTAGCCTTCTAAGGACTCCTCCCAAGGGCACATTCTGTAACAGTGGGCAGCACTGGCATCACTACCCAAAGAGGTCAATGGGCTGACCCTGAGAGGTCCCCACAGGGCAAGTTGAGTTAGTGACACAGAACAGGCAGAAATGCCAACAAGCATTAAGGAACTGCATTCAAGAATCTTTCTCAGCACTCATGAACTATTGGTTACTTAGTGCTAAGTGCAAGGGCCTACGTTTTGCAAACTTCAGTTCATTCTCACGACAGTCATAGGAGGTAGGTCAATCAGCCTTTAAGTTTTTTTAAAAAATTTTTTTAAAACACCCTTTAAAGCACCTTTTTTTAAAAAGCACCTTTTTTTAAAAAGCACCTTTGGAATCCAAAGGGTGCTTCTGGGCATTTCTTTCCACACTCCCTAGATCCACCTCCTCCCCTTTACCTGGATGGGACAAAGTTTCTCATTCCCCATGTTTCGTTTTCTTCTTTTTTTATTTTTATTATTGTCTTACTTCTGTAGGTTATTGGGGAATAGGTGGTGTTTGGTTACATCAGTAAGTTCTTTAGTGGTGATCTGTGAGATTCTGTTGCACCCATCAGCCGAGCAGTACACACTGCACTCAATTTGTAGTCTTTTATCCCTCACCCCCTTCCCACCCTTTCCCCGAGTCCCCAAAGTCCATTGTGTCATTCTTATGCCTTTGCATCCTCATAGCTTAACTCCCACTTATGAGTGAGAACATACAATGTTTGGTTTTCCATTCCTGAGTTACTTCATTTAGAATAATATCATTTTCTTCTCTAAAGTAACCCATAAATCTCTGATGTCCGTGACAATCCCTACTTTGAATCCTATCTACTGTCCTCCATTGACCATGGAAACACTTAGAAATTCCCCTTATCCACATTAAAACTACATTTCCCAGACTGCCATTCTCATCTGGAAAGAGAACGAAAAGCCTATGTCAGACCATGTGTCTTCTATTTTGGGGTTGGAAAATCTGGTCACTAACTTGGATAAAGATTGGTATGCCCATAGACCAATTCTTCTGGCCCCAGGCAGACATGAATTTCCCAGGCCTCAAAGATTGGGGGTGGGGATGGGTTATTACAGCAAACAAAACCTTCAATTAGAGGCAGAAATGAAGACTTGGTGTAAGACTTTTAGAAAATTGATGACCCCTGCCCATCTATTTTCTTTCTGCAACAGCGCTTACCACCACCACCTCTTTCCTCTCTCCATTTCCTTTCCTTTCCCCTTCTTCCAGATTCTTCTCTTAATTGTACCATCGTGCCACTCCCTTGTCCCCACCCCCACCCCCTTGCCCACACCCATTCTTTAACTGTTTAGTATAAAATCCAGCCCACCAGACTGAGGTTTTCTTCGACCCAAATGTTATTTTCAGAAGGAGCCATTGAGGTTGGGGAGTAATTGCAGTGTTGGACCTCTGCAAGCCAAGCTGAAAATAATCAGCGAGGCAGATGGGGCGGGAAAAGAGTGTGGTGCCCTTCCACCAAAGAGCGAGAGAAACCCAACAGAATGAGTCAGAGAGACGAGTGCCAAGCTGGGCCGGCTGGGCTTACGGCTGGGAGTTCAGTTAAGGGGAAACTGCCCAAGGTGTTGGGGCCTCTGACTGAGGCCTGATCCAAGATAGTTCCTGGCTGCACATCACAAGTCCATATTTCTTGTGACAGCCGCTAAGCTTCTCTTGCTCTTACTCAGTTGGGCCATAGGAGCCAGTAGGCCAAATGGGAACTCAGCCATGCCAGTTGGTTCGCCCATCTCTGCAGTGTTTCTCCACTTTGGCACTATTGACAGTCTAAGCTGGATGATTCTTTGTTGTGGGGAACTGTCCTGGGTATTGTAGGATGTTTATCAATATCCCTGGCCTCTACCCTCTCGATGCTAATAGCATACACATTTACATTCACAATCAGAAATGTCCCTGGGAAGGCAAAAATCGGCCCTTGTTGAAAACCACTAATCTAGAGTGATCCAGGCCTACACAAGAGTCACATCACCTGTCCCCATGGTGGCGCCATTACCTTGCATTCTATCCAAATGGGCCTAGATCCAAATGATTGGCCAACTCGTATTTCCAATGGCCACTGTTAGATTCCTCAAACTCAGCATGAGTGCCTACCATGTGCCAGGCACTATATTTCATTGTTGACAATGAAGCAGTGGAAAATACAGACATGGTTCCTGCCTCATGGAAATTACAGGTGTATTGGAGAAAGACGGGCATTCAATAACCACCAGTGAGAGGTGGGGAAAGAAAAAAAATGGGATGCCACGAGACCACAGGAGAGGGTTTCCGACCTTGGTGAGGGGATCAAGAAAGGCTCTTAGAGGAAATAAGGAATTAGCCAGTTGGAGATTTGGGGGTGAGGGTGTATTCTGTAGAGGAGGGACTGAGTGTCCAGATGCCTTGAGTTAAGAGAGATGGTGTTTTTTTTTTTTTTTTGGTTGTTTTGTTTTTGTTTTGTTTTGACGGAGTTTTGCTCTTGTTGCCCAGACTGAAGTGCAGTGGTGTGATCTCGGCTCACCGCAACCTCCGCTCCCAGATTCAAGCAATTCTCCCGCCTCAGCCTCCCAAGCAGCTGGGATTACAGGCACGCACCCCCACACGGGGCTAATTTTGTATTTTTAGTAGAGACAGGTTTCTCCATGTTGGCCAGGCTGGTCTCAAACTCCCGACCTCAGGTGATCTGGCCGCCTCGGCCTCCCAAAGTGCTGGAATTACAGGCGTGAGCCACTGCGCCCGACCAAGAGACTGTTAAACATTTCAGAAACCCAAAGAAGTCTGTCTTGGACCAGGCTCAGGACAGTGGGAAGGCGTTTTCTCCTCTCACCCCCCAAAACTTGCATTTCCTGTACTCCTTCTCTAGGTTTGTAGCGCAGGCATGTACACTCGGGATCATATTTAACCATATTTAAACCACCACCCCCTCCATTCTCACTCAACCCCCCTTAGTCACCCAGTTACCAAGTTCTGTTATTCTCCCACCAAAATCTCTCTGCAAACTGTCTCCTTGTCTCCTTTCCCACCACCAAAGCCCTGATCTGATGCGGGCTCTTTATTACTCAGCCGAATTTGTGAAATAGCTTCCTGACGAGTCATCCTCCAGTCCCTCCCTCAGAGAAAGACACAGATCTGGTCATGTCTTCCCAGGCCTAAAACCCCTCCATGGCTTCCAGAGGCCTGTGGGACAGGCTGCTTCCTTCTCGTGGCCTTCGGATGCCCTTCTTTACCTGATCCCAACGTACCCCCAGTTCTCCACTCTGAGATCATGAGCCACACCCCATAGGCCTCCATACTTTTGCCATTCTCTTTGTCTGAAATGCCCTTCCTCAACCAAACCATTGGCAAATTCCCATACCTGTTTTAAAACCCAGCCAAAATGAACTCATGATTCTCTTCCATTCCTTCTAAGAAGCCTCCTCTTAATTCTTCCCTCTGTTTTCACTGGGCTTTATATATTGTTGTGAGTTTACCAGTTGTCATGTTGACCATAGTTATCTATTTAAACCCATCTCTTCCCCCAGCATCTCAGGACCTCAAGGGCAGATAATGTAGTGGACACTGCTGGCTGGCTACCCAACATCCATTCTTCCTCTTCCAGCTTCCTAAGAGAAGCTAAGGTGACACAAGGCACAGTGCAGTATTTAGAGTATGAGCTAAGCTGCTGTGACAGACCCAGAATATAGAGACTGAAGAAGCAAGCCCATGGGGCTCCGTGGAAGCTGACCCTTCCCAATAATTGATTCAGGAACCTGGCCCTAACTAATCGGAGTGCAGCAGAGACCTTTCTGGTTTACTCATATGCACAAACCCCTTTTTAAATAACAGAACTCCTGATTTTTGGTGAGCAGATGGCTGCCTCGTTAAAGACTACATTTCCCAACCTCCCTTGCTGCTCAATGTGGCCAGGAGTCTACGTGCTCCCCCAGCGAACAGTGAGCAGACATAATCGGACCACTTTTAAGCTGGGCTCTCAAAAGCACTGTGCATGTGCTTTTCTGACCCTTCTGCCCTTCTCCCTCCCTGGGAGATGATAGAAATTTGAAGCTGTCCCTTTGGACCTAGAGAGGGAAACCACATTTGAATGATGGCCAAGCCCTCCTATCAGTCTTCGACTGCTTTTTTTTTTTTTTTTTTCTGAACTCCTATATGAAAGAGACATACATTCTATTTTGCTTACACTTGTATGTGGGGTCTCTGTGTTACAGCTTTTCCTATGCTGTACAAAATACACGTGCCTGGCTTTCCCAAATCTTGGGAATTGGTTCCAAAATGGGTATGTGTCCTAGTTAGGGCCAATAGATGCCAGGAAGGTTTGATTTGGGTTTCTAGGAAAGAGCACACTTGTTTTTATCAGGCAGCTTCATGGACAATCTTCTCTCTTTCTCTTCCCCTAGACATTGCAGAGCCTGGAACTAGGGCAGTCCTCTTGCTACCAGCCTAAGGATGGCACCACACACAGAGGAGGGCAGAGTCAAGAGCACTGCAGGGAAATGGAATCCGTTTCTAGACTCATCAACTCGGAAGCCTACAGTGTTAGTCAGCTTGGGCTGCCATGACAAAATACCATAAACTGAGTGGATTCAACAACAGAGATTTATTTTCTCACAGTTCTGGAAGCTAAAAGTCCAAGATCAAGGCGCCATCAAAGTTGGTTTCCGGTGAGGCCTCTCTTCCTGGCTTGCAGATGGCTGCCTTCTCATTGGGACCTTATGTGGCCTCTTCTCTGTGTATGAGAAAGAGAGAGCTCTCTGGCATCTCTTCCAGATAGGACTGCTATATTTTTAAGAAGAGGGAGAGATACCAGAGAGCTCTCTGTCTTCTTATAAGAACACCAGTCCTGTTGGATTAGGACCTTACCCTTATGACTCATCTAGTGTTAACGACTGCCATAAAGGGCCTGTTTGCAAATGTAGTCACAGAAAGACATTTGTTGGCTTCAACATACAAGTGTGGAGGGGACATAATTCAGTTCATAACATCACCCTACCTCTGGACCCCCAACCTCCAACTAAGTGAGCCAACAAATGTCCTTCCAATGAGGCCAGCTCGAGTTGGTTTCCTCATGTCTTACCTTACAATATTTCACTCCTCTTCCTATCCCTGCTGTTCCTAGACAGACCCCAATGCACAGAAAGTGTCAATCAATATTTGTGGAATGAATGCTCAATTGCTATTTTTCTTCTTGTACCTGCAACGACTACCTTACAGATAAGCTGTAAGCCTTGCTCTTTCCTCTGCCCTGCAAGTATGTATTATTGCTATTCCTCCTGCTATTCCCCTTTTTTTAGATGAGCAAATTCAGGCTTAGAGAGGTAAAATCACTTGTTCAAGGTTGGTAGGTGATAGAGCTGGCTTTGACCTCAGATCTGAGAGTCCCCCCAGCCTGGGCTCTTAACTAGAGTGCTTGGTGGGAGACCTTTGGAATTTGGCGTCATCATCTGTGGTCTTATAACTGAAGCAGGCATACGGGAAGGGCATGGTGAGGCCCCAGCCCCGTAAGGTCAGTACTGATGAAGAGGAGGTTAGGACAAGAGAGAAACACAGTCACTGAAGAGAAGTACAGGGCAGTGAAGACCACCAGGCAATCCGGGTCAAGTATGTGAAGGGAGAGGCCAGCTCTGTCGTTTAGGGTCTCCTGACATCAACAAGTGGGGGTTTAGGAGAAGAGACACAGCCCCAGGTGGACTCCAGGAGGGAATGTGATCACCAGCATCGAGAGTCCACTGTCCCCTACTCAGCAGGAGCCCTGAAGCGGGTGAGACATGGCCACAGGAGCAGGAGGCAGCCCTGGAGAGGTCTGTCTCCTGGTCATTTGTTTGGTTTGTTGTCATATCTGTTCCTTGCCTGTGTTCTGCTCAGTATCTTGGAGGGCAAATCACATGCTCCAGACCCTCTTGCCAACTGGCTTCTGATTAGTTTTACCCAGTGAAAGGTTCTGGGGGAAGATGGAGGGCAGGGGAAGAAGAGAAGTCTGGTTATTCCTCCTGATTCCCAGATCTGGGTGGCAGCTCTGGCTGTGAGTCCATCTCCTTCATGGCTCCAGCTCCCTTGGGCAGTCCAGGCCGTGGGCTCCTGAACCTCCGCCCCCTCCCTTTGTTGCTCCAGCCCTGGGAGCAACCCCACTGGTAGGGGGGGGTGGGGGGGTGACAGTTTCCTGCTGCTGCTCCTCTCTGGTTTGCCTCCCCACCCCCAGGTGCCTTTTCAACATTTCCAACCATTTCCCCTGCTGAACCTGGGTCCTGCTCTCCTGTCTGGGCCCTGCCTGGTACCCCAGGCGGAAGGAGACAATCACGGTCGTCATCTCCTACCACAGCTGTGGATCGAGGCGGTCTCACTGGGCAGAGTGGCAGGAAGCGCCTGGGCTTGAGTGTAGGCAGAAGCCCAGTCCTGCGGCCAGGCCACCAGGGTGCCCTTTCGGCGACCATGAACAGAATTCAGCAGCCTCCCAGCAGAACCTCATTGGATCCCAGACCAGGAACCCTGGCAACTGGGGCAGCTGAGTCTGTAGAATGTCTTCATTCTGTCACTCATGTTCTCCCAGCCTCGAAAGATTCCCAGCTGGGCCACTCCCTACCTGCGTGACACCAGCAAGTCACTAAACCACGCTGTACCTCAGTGTCCTTACCTGGATTACACAGAAACTAATAGTACCTCCTCTATTGCCATGACGATGAAAGAAGAGAAAACTTGGCACAATGCCTGGCGCAGAGTCAGCGGTCAATAAATGGGGGCAGCGGTCATTGTTATTGTTAACGATAGTAATAGCCTGGACAGTCCCAGAGGACCTTTGGAGAGCAGGGGCACCCAAGAAGGGGAGGGAGGTTTTCCGTCTCTCCTGCCACATCAGAGTGAAGACTGGATCCTGAGCTGGGGCTGGGGCAGGAGAGGTCACCGGGGCTGCACAAACACCAGGCGCAGCTCCTCAGTGTTTGTTCTATGCCTGGCTGTGTGCAAAACATGGAATCGTGTCCTGCACACTACTGCGTTTATCCTCCAACCACTGGAAGAGGTGTGTGTCTGTTATCATCAATGACGACATCCCCATTTTTTTTTTTTTTTTTTTTTTTTGAAATGGAGTCTCGTTCTGTCACCAGGCTGGAGGGCAGTGGTGCAAAATCGGCATCTCGGCTCACTGCAACCTCTGCTCCCCCCGGGTTCAAGCAATTCTCCTGCCTCAGCCTCCCAAGTAGCTGGGATTATAGGTGCCCACAACCATACCTGGCTAATTTTTGTATTTTTAGTAAAGACGGGGTTTCGCCATGTTGGCCAGGCTGGTCTCAAACTCCTGACCTTAGGTGATCCACCCGCTTTGGCCTCTCAAAGTGCTAGGATTATAGGCATGAGCCACTGCGCCCGGCTGACATCCCCATTTTATAAAGCAATTCTCAGAGAGGCTCAGGAATCTGCCTAAGGTCACATAGAATGGAACAGAGCCAGAATTCTAGCCAACCGTATCTTACAAAAAACTCCAGCCTCCCCAGGAGGAGTTCCTGGGTCTTTCTCCGCCCACGGCGGAGCAGGCACTGGTCCTGGTGTTTGAGTCTAGAAGGTGGGGATCCCATAGATAAAGAGATCACTCTCAGAACCAGTGTGTGGCCCAGCCCAGGCCTCCAGGCCTGTTCCTCCTTTGGGATGTCTGCCAGGTGCTGGAAGCAAGGGGCAGTCTTGGAAAGGGTGGACCCACCAGGAGGTTGCCCCCTGCCAAGGGGAGCACACACACGTGTGTGTGTGTGTGTGTGTGTGTGTGAGTGCACACAGGCACGTGTGGACCTGACCCCCGACCTCTGCCTTGGCCTAGGAGAGGACAACGCAGAGCTGTGCATTTCGCAGGTCAGGTCCAAAGGGGTGGGTGGTGGCCACTCTCATCCCCCTCTCAGCTCCCAGGAGATGCTTGGCAATTTTCCTGGAGAGCTGGCTATGGGCCTGAGACCCTTGCTGCCCACAAAGGCAAGAAAAGAGGATACCAGAGAACGCTTCCAAAATCAGTTCAGACTTTACCAGCCTCTCTGAGCCTCCTTGCCAAGAAGGTGATTGACAGCCTTGCGACTCACGCCCAGTGAAGATGGGCTGCCTCAGAACATCTCGTTCCCAGATCCCACCACCTCCTGGAAATCAACCTCCAAATGATCCCAGGCCTTGCTGTAGGCTCTGAGCAATGCAGAATGGCCCACTCATCACAGCCCCACAGGACGCAGCCTGGTGTGGCGTGAGGAGCATGAGGCATGAAGTCAGCGTGGATCTCAACCTGGACCCACAGGAGCTGTGAGGCCTCAGGAGGGTGATGTCATTAGGCCTTTGAGCCTTGGTTTCCTCATCTGTGAAATGGCCATAATACCTTCCCATCAGTAGGTGCCTCGTAAATGTGAGTATTCTGCCTCTTCCCTTTCCTCCTTCTTTTTTCTGGATCCCCAGAACCTCCACTGACTACTTTACCACCTAGCTGCAAGGGTCCCCACTTCCCAGAATCCTCGCAGGCTGCGGCCCGGCCTCTGAGCCTTGCAGGAGACAGCGGTTTCACCGTCCTTTGCTTGTGGCCTGCCGTGGGCCAGCACCCCCGAGAGCAAAGGCCACAGAGCTAGGAGGCTCAGGCCCCACCCACTTCGTAAACACTAGTTGGGCACCAACTGACCTCAGGAGGGAAGTGCTCCACTGAGACCCTCGCCTTCCAGCCCTGCCTGCCACTGTATGTTCCAGGGGAAGTGCCAGACAAATCTGGCATCCTTGCACCCAGGCCTCCCCCGTCCTGGAAATAGCCACTTAGAGCCAAACCTCTGGCTGAAGGTGGAAGGGAATTAAAAATCCCTGAGCAGGTCTCCCCTGCCCTCACAAAATATCACCCTGGGCCATCCTAGACAGGGCAAGGTCTAATTTAATTTAATTTTTAAATTATTATTTGTAGAGATGCAGTCTCACTACATTGCCCAGGCTGGTCTCAAACTCCTGGGCTCAAGCAATCCTCCCGCCTCAGCCTCTCAAAATGCTGGGATTACAGGCATGAGCCACTGTGCCCGGCCTAATTTAAATATTTTTAATGATCATGATGACATACATAAATGGGACTTTACTGTTACTGCTTATTTCTTTAAAATAAAGACAGGAATTAAATATAACAAAAATTAATCGTTTTAATTTTGAGCAGTGGGGATGTGTGTGTTTTTATTATTCTTTATAACATGCTTTTCTGTATTGTTAAAATTTATCTAAATAGAAACATTTTGAAATAAATAAGATTAGCACAGGTTTATTAGAGAAAAATTTAGAAAATACCAAAAATATAAAGGGGAAAATAAGAATCACTAAAATCTCTCCTCTGGAACCAGACCACCAATATATCAGCTTATTTCCTTCTAGTTCTTTTTCTAGCATATATTTATGTTGTTTAATTCTTTTTATCAAAAACAATGGCAGCATATTGTTGAGTAACCCTTTTTCCCTTTAACAATATATTTTAAACAATTTCTCATGCCATTATTTACTTCAGAAGATTCATTTTCAGTCTTTTTCCCCATGGAATCATGAATAAGGTATTTGTTTTCTATTTCCTTTTTAAAATATTTTTGCTTGTTTGTTTGTTTCTTATTTCAGACCTTCATTCTGAGAATAAGGTTTTTTTTGTTTTGTTTCCTTTGTTTTGTTTTTGAGACACAGTCTTGCTCTGTTGCCCAGGCTGGAGTGCAGTGGTGGATTCTTGGCTCACTGTAACTGCCACCTCCTGGTTTCAAGCGATTCTCCTGCCTCGGCATCCCAAGTATCTGGGATCACATACCACCACTCCTGGCTAATTTTTGTATTTTTAGTAGAAACGAGGTTTCACCATGTTGTCCAGGCTGGTCTCGAACTCCTGACCTCAAATGATCCACCCGCCTTGGCCTCAGGTATTTTTTATTACTGCAATACATATGGATCCCATTAAGTCATATATTTTATACCTTTTATTATTTTTTCTTATTTAAAAAGTAATACACTTTTGTTGAAGAAAAATTAGAGGCTGGGCATGGTGGTCCATGCCTGTAATCCTAGCGCTTTGGGAGGCTGAGGCAGTGGATCGCTTGAGCGCAGGAGTTCGAGATCAGCCTGGACAACATGATGAAACCCTGTCTCTACAAGAAATACAAAAATTATCCAGGCATGGTGGCAGGTGCCAAGTCCTAGCTACTCAGGAGGCTGAGGTGGGAGGATCACCTGAGCCCAGGAAGTCAAGGCTGTGGTGAGCCATGATTGTGCCACTGTACTCCAGCCTGGGTGACAGAGTGAGATCCTGTCTCAAAAAATAAAAATTAAAAAATAGAAAAATTAGCAAATACAGATAAACAAACAAAAGGTAAATACATAAGCACATAAAATCCTTATAACCTACCATTCTGAAATAATCTCTATTAATACTTTAGCTTTTAACATTCCTGTCTTTTTTCTATGTACATATGGATGTATATAAACACACATTTTAAAATAAAATCATCTGGGTTAAGAGTTAAAGACTTAAATCACATAAAAGAAGATAAATAAAATTGGAATCATACAATTCGTACTCTTTTTCATTTGCATTTTTGTTTACTTAATATATCTCATATTGATTAGGATTATTTCAGCTACAAATCACAGAAAACCCAAAGTAACAGTAGCTGAAGCATGTTAATTTCACTCTCTAGTAAGTGACATCCAGCAGGAAGTAGCCCAGGCTGGTTCTGCAGCTCCGTGACCTTCAGGGACTAGACTCCTTCTAACCGATGCCCTCCATCTTCCACACATTGGCTTCCACCTCAGGACCCGAGATGGCTGTTCATATCCACGCTCTGGAAACTGAAGAAGGAAGAAACAGATCAGCTTTTCTCTCCAAGGACACTGCTATCATCTGAACATATCCCCCTCAAATTCATATGTTGAAACTTAATCACCAATGTGACAGTATTAGTAGGTGGTGCTTTTAGGAAGTGATTAAGTCATGAGGGCAGAGCCCTCATGAATGAGATTAGTACCCTTATCAAAAAGGCACAAGGGAGCTGTTTTCCCTTTCACCACGTGAGGACGCAGCAAGAAGGTGCCATCTTGGAAGCAGAGAGCAGGCCCTCACCAGATACTGAATCTGCTGGTACCTTGATTTTGGACTTCCCAGTCTGCAGAACTGTGAGCAATACATTTCCATTGTAAATTACTCAGTCTAAGGTAATTTTGTTATAGCAGCAGGAACAGTCTAAGAGAGATACTTCCTGGAATTCACATGCATCTCTTCTGCTTATATCCTGCTAGCCAGAATGTAGTCTCATGGCCACTGGGAAATAGGCTATTTATCTAAGTAGGGGTTCTGTTACTATGGCAAAAGGGGAGAACAGATATTGGGGAGCAACTGGTATCTCTACCACACATCACAAACATCTTTCCAGTGTATATAGTTTTGTATCCTGCTTTCTTATATTTTGTTGAACATTTCTCCATATCATTAAATATTCTTTGAAATTCTTTTTTTTTCTTTTGTTTTTATCTTTTGTTTTTAATGAGACAGGGTTTTGCTCTGTCACCCAGGCTGGAGTGCAGTGGCATGATCATGGCTCACTGCAGCTTTGACCTCCCAGGCCCAAGCAATTCTCCCTCCTCAGCCTCCAGGGTACTTGGGACTACAGGCACACACCACCACACCCCATTAATTTTTGTATTTTTTGTAGAGACAGGGTTTTGCCATATTGCCCATGCTGGTCTGAAACTCCTGGGCTCAAGGGATCCGCCCACCTCGGCCTCCCAAAATGCAAGGATTACAGATGTGAGCCACTGCGCCCAGCCGAATATTTAAATTCTTAATTTTTCTCAGTTAATAATTATACTTATTAATTAAGAATATATAAATTCTTAATTTTTAATGGCTGCTTAATATTCTGTTATATATATGTAGCATCACTTATGGATCTTATTACTTGATCTCTGGGTATCAAGAGATACTCAGATCATTATTATTATTATTATTATTGCTAAATAAGCCTCTTTTATGTTCAAAACTTGTCAGAGAAAGAGATGCCAAGCTTTCCTCTCCACTCTGTGGGTGCCCACCTCAGATATTTTGCTGGGGAGTCAGGGTGGTATCTGCCTGGAAAGCTGGCTGATTTTGTTCCTGTTAACAAATGAAGTTTTTTAGCAACTGGTATACCCTGCTGCTCCTGTCACAGGGGAAGTCATAGGAGTGGGCAGGGCCTGGTGGGCAGTTCCACCGTAGGTCGGGGAGTCGAGGGGCCTCAGGAAGTAGTGGGGAGTGGGCGAGTAAGAGGAAACTACAGACTCTCAGGACCAAGGGAGGCCCTGGCCCTGGAAAGGCTTGGGGGACTCAATGGGGCCCATTCATTCTTTATTCGGGTTCAACAAATGCTTTTGAGCCCCTCACAGGGCTGTGGCCTATGTGCCTGGCTGTGGGGAAGTCTCAGAGAAGACGTGGTCCCTTTCATGCTCTTCAGGAGGGCAGCCAATTCTAAATTCTCATTAGAGTTCAACCTGGTGAGTTACCTAAAATACAGAATCCTGGGACCACATCCAAAAATCTGATGCAATAGGTGTTGGTGGGCCTAGACTTTCAACTGTCCCCAGGTGACCCCGATGAGGGTGATCAGGGACAGACCATTCTAGGGGGAGAAATATAACGCAAAGCCCTTGGAAGAAGCCTCCTAAGCCAGGCAAACATGGAGTCTCCATTTGCTTAGTAGATAGCTTGAAACTCATTTAAGCCTTAGGCTATTGTAGAATAATGGGGACACCTGTCAGGCAGACCTAAACTCACATCGCAGCTTCATCCTTCGGTAACTGAATGACCTCAGGCACATTAGCTCTCTGTGAACCTCAGTCTCCTCATCTGTAAAATGAAGATAATCATAGTGTTTCACATGTGAAATTAAATGTTAAAGAGCATAGCAGAGTGTCTGGCACTCAATAAATGCCAGATAGTATTATTAAATTAATTAAAATTAATTTGTTAATTAAAATTGCCTCCAGGTGAGTAATTACAGCAGAGGACTGGAAACAAGGTATGTAACACATCTTGTACACTGCTTGACTCATGGTGGTGGGTATTCAATAAATGCTTATTATTATTATTATGAACAGTCTCACATACCTTTTAACTCTAGGCCTTATTATCTCTGCATCTCTATCTAACACACAATTTTATCCTTCCCATAGAAATCATGGCCAGCTGCGAGGGCTCACGCCTGTAATCCCAGCACTTTGAAAGGTGGAGGCAGGCAGATCACTTGAGGTCAGGAGTTCAAGACCAGCCTGGCCAAATGGCAAAACCTCATCTCTAATAAAAATACGAAAATAAGCCGGGCATGGTGGCTCGCACCTGTAGTTCCAGCTACTCGGGAGGCTGAGACAGGAGAATCGCTTGAACCTGGGTGGCAGAGGTTGCAGTGAGCTGTGATGGGGCCACTGCACTCCAGCCTGAGCAACAGTGCTAGACTGTCTCCAAAAAAAAAAAAAAGAAGAAAAAGGAAAGAAATTATGGCTGGATGCGGTGTTTTACGCCTGTAATCCCAACACTTTGGGAGGCTGAGGTGGGAGGATCACTTGAGCCCAGGGATTTGTGACCAGCCTGGGCAACATGGCAAAATCCGGTCTCTACAAAAAAATAATTTAAAAATTAGTTGAGAGTGGTGGCATGCAACTGTAGTCCCAGCTACTCAGGAGGCTGAGGTAGGAGGATTGCTTGAGCCCAGGAGGTCGGGACTACAGTAAGTTGTAATCATGCCACTGTACTCCAGCCTTGGCAACAGAGCAAGACCCTGTCTCTAAATAAATAGATATAGATTAGATAGATAGATAGACAGACAGACAGACAGATGATAGATATTGTTAATTTTGGGGCTCTGGCCAGGCACAGTAGCTCACACCTGTAATCCCAGCACTTTTGGAGGCCAAGGCAGGCAGATCACTTGAGGTCAGGAGTTTGAGACCAGCTTGGGCAACATGGTGAGACCCTCCCCCATCTCTACTAAAAATATACAAAAATTAGCCAGGCATGATGGCACATGCCTGCACTCCCAGCTACTCGGGAGGCTGAGGCAGGAGGATCACTTGAACCAGGAGGCGGAGGTTGCAGTGAGCCGAGATCACGCCACTGCACTCCAGCCTGGGAAATAGAGTGAGATCCAGCTCAAAAAAAACTGGGGAGGGGCTCCAAAATGTCGGCTTAATGTCTGTTCCTAGTGCCTGCCCCAAAATGAAAGGGATTTTTCTCAGCTCCTTTCAGAAGGATGTGCAGATGGCAGGTGGGTAAGATGAGGGTGAGTGGGAACCTCAGGTTTATACTTCCAACTCTCTGCTTTTGGGAGAGCCTATACCTGGGCTGAACTCCAAGGGCCAGGGAGCTATGGAGGCCTGAGGCTGCTGTGAGGCAAGAGGGAGGATGCAGGGTCACTGTTGATAATGATATTTTCAAGTGCTCATGGACGGCATGGTTGCCATGGTAACACTGATGGCTCCGAACAAGCTGAGGCCTCTCTTGAGTTGTGAATCAGGTTCAGCTTTATTTATTAAAAAAGAAAACCAATGCCCCCACCTGTGGAGGGCAAAGTGAAGCCGCAGGTGGAGGCCACAGCATGAATCAGCAGGTGCGTTGGCCGCGAGGCACACGGTCCCTGAGCCTCCTGATGTCAGCTGGCCCAGCCCACCACAGAGCCTGGAAAAACCCACAGGGGCAGGTGGGGAGGCCAGCATCGCAAACCATGGCCCAAGAGGGAAAATACAAACAGAATTCACGCTGCTGGGTGGAAACCACTTAATAGGAAGCAGGTTCCATTTTCTCAGCTTTGGCTCAAAGACCAGACTCATAGAACTCTGCCTCTCTGAGAGTCCTCAGGGCCCAAGGAAATGCGGCACCCCCAGCCCAACCTCAGCAAGTGAAGGTCAAGGCCTGGCCCTGAGATGGCCCATGCAGAGCTGACCACCCAGCGGTGTGACACAATAGGAGCGCCCTTCCTAATGTCCTGGGGGAAACCGGCCGGCCCTCTGAGAGCAAGAGGGTCCTGGAAAGACAACAAAGGCCGCAAAAATGCTCTCACGTGACCTAAACTTATGGGTAGCGCCCCTCCTGCTGGGGAGCGGGTAGAGACTTCTGATGGACCCTGGCCTGTGTCATCCCCCCGTGAGGAGGCCCACAGTAACAGTAACAATGACACACTGGAATCCTCTTCTGTGGCTTGGACACTGTCCCTGAATCCTAGACTTACAGGAATAGGGGCCATAAAACCTACTGGTTTGTCTGGGTTCACTGTTGACCCCACTGGCTGAGAAGAAGCCTCTGATGTCTTCCCCTCCCTCGCGCCAGTATCCTGGCAGACCCACTTCCTAACCAGCACTGGACTCCAAGCCCTTGTCTCCACCCACTGCCTTCATTATTTGGCAGAATATTATAGGGGGTAGGCCAGTGGGTGCTGAAGTCAGGGTGGATGGATTGAAGTCCTCCTTCTGCCACTTATCTGCTATGTGGCTGAGCCTCCATTCCCCGGTCTGTAATACAGGCGTGATAATAATGACAGCACCACTCACACGGTGGCACTGAGGACGAAATGTGATAATACCTGCAGGTGTTTAGTGCAGAGCCTGGCTGGCACATAGTGCCGGATAACTGTTTACCATTGTTAACCTTCGTTCAGGCCTCATCATGTCCCACCTGGAGAACAGCAACAGCCTCATAACTCCACAGGCTGGTCTTGCTCACCTCCAATCTGCCGTCCACAGCACAGCAGAGTGGTTGATCTAAAATGCATCTGATCATGTCATTAGCCTCCTTAAAAATTGAGCAGTGGGCCGGGCACAGTGGCTGACACCTGTAATCCCAGCACTTTGGGAGGCCAAGGCAGGTGAATCACTTGAGGCCAGGAGTTCAAGACCAGCCTGGCCAACATAGTGAAACCCCGTCTCTACTAAAAATACAAAAATTAGCCAGGCATGGTGGTGCGCACCTGTAATCTCAGCTACTTGGGAGGCTGAAGCAGGAAAATGGATTGAACCTGGGAGGCGGAGGTTGCAGTGAGCTGAGATCACACCACTGCACTCCAGCCTGGGCAACAGAGTGAGACTCTGTCTCAAAAAAAAAAAAAAAAAATCAAGAGTGGCTCCCATTTGCCTTCAGGATAACTCATAGAATTTCTTAGAGTGTCTAAAGGCCCTGACCACCTAGCCCTTGGCTACCCTCTTCAGCCCTGTATCTTACTACACCCTTCCATCCTTGATAAGTTTCAGCCACACCAGTTAGCAGCATCTCCAAGGTGCCAAGCTCTGCCATACCTCCAGGATTTTTGCCATGTTCTTCCCTTTACCCAGGATGCCCTCTTTTTGTCCAGCTAGAAAACACCTGTTCATCCTTCAAGACCGCATCAAGATCCCTCTAGACTGTGAAAGTTTCCTGCCCTCCCCTCGAAAGCAGAGTAGATCATCGCCCCCTCTGAGCCGCTTTGGTACCATGGCAAAACCCTGTCTCTGACACAGCGGTGGTCTAGGTGCTATTGACACAAGTGAGCAGGCATATGCACACACATACACAAGACAGGTGGCATGAGCATGTCTTGCCCCATAGGGTAGAGCAGGGGGCCATAAGAACATGTCTAGATCGGACACGGTGGTTCACGCCTGTAATCCCAACACTTTGGGAGGCCGAGGCGGGTGGATCACCTGAGGTTAGGAATTCAAGACCAGCCTGACCAACATGGTGAAACCCCGTCTCTACTAATAACACAAAAATTAGCCAGGCGTAGTGACACATGCCTATAATCCCAGCTACTCGGGAGGCCGAGGCAGGAGAATCACTTGAACCCGGGAGGCGGAGGTTGCAGTGAGCCAAGATCGTGTCATTGCACTGCAGCCTGGGCGACAAGAGCGAAACTCCGTCTGCAAAAAAATAAAAAATAAAGAAAGGAAGAAAATGTCTGAGCCCCTAAGCAGCCGGGTGAAGAGCCTGCGTGGGAGGAAGGACAGATGAAATCAGAGAGCAGAGCATTTCTCTGCTCACACCACACAAGCCCTGCTGCACACGAAGGCTCATTGGATCCTCGCCAGGCAGGGCCCTACAAACAAGACGGGTGTTGTTTCCTCCCCCACCTTCAGATGAACAAACTGAGACTCAGAGAGAGTTAAATGACTTCCCAGGACTGTAGAAGCGCCAGAACTGAACCCATCACTTCCCAAGCATTGGGCATGTAGCTTCTGCCAGGCTTTCTGCTGGGCACAGGGGATACTGAGGCAAACGGAACACAGTCCCTGCCCCTCAAGGTGGCCAACTGCATAATGGCAAAAGCACAGTTTCTCAAGTCAGACAGAACCTGTGTTTGAATCTCGATTTCCCCACTGACTAGCCTTGTGAGCCTGAACTGGTTCCTAACCTCCACATCTCACATTCTGAGTCTCAGATTCAAAATATAACATAGATCAAACCAGCCTCGTGCTCAAACCCTCCAAAGGCATCAGCTCAGAGTAAAATCCACATGTGACCCAGTCGCTGCTCCCGTATCCAGGTCATTTCCTCTTTCTGTTCATCTCTCTTCCCACCCTCAGATGCCCTGGCTCCTGGCTATGCCTAAAGCAAGACAAGCACCTCTGACATTTGACCTTTGCCCTTCTCTTCCCTCTCCTGGATGCACTTTCTCCAGATGGACACATGGCTAACTCCCTCCTGCCACTCAGGTCTCCAGCTTCTCAGAGAGGCCATCCCTGGCCAGATGCAGTGGCTCACGCCTGTAGTCCCAGCACTTTGGGAGACCAAAGTGGGCGGATGGCTTGAGCCCAGGAGTTCGAGACCAGCCTGGGCAATATGGCGAAACCCCGTCTCTACAAAAAATACAGAAATTAGCCAGGCATGGGCCGGGGATGGTGGTTCACACCTGTAATCTCAGCACTTTGGGAGGCCAAGGTGGGCAGATCACTTGAGATCGGGAGTTTGAGCCAGCCTGGCCAACATGGCAAAACCCTGTCTCTACTAAAAATACAAAAATTAGCTGGGCATGGTGGCCCGTGCCTGTAGTCCCAGCTACTCGAAAGGCTGAGGCACGAGAATCACTTAAACCCAGAAGGCGGAGGTTGCAGTGAGCTGAGATCACGCCACTACACTGCAGCCTAGGCGACAGAGTGAGACTCCCTCTCAAAAAAAAAAAAAAAAAAAAAAAAAAAAAAAAATTAGCCAGGCATGGTGGCACATGCCTATAGTCCCAGCTATTCAGGAGGCTGAGGTGTGAGAATTGCTTGAGCACAGGATGTTGAGGCTGCAGTGAGCTATGATCATGTCACTACACTCCAGCCTGGGCAACAGAGTGAGACCCTGTCTCAAGAAAGAAAAAAAAAAGCCAATCCCTGACCATGGCATCCAAAACAGTGGCCCTGTCACTATCAACCGTACTCTTCTTCAAAACACTGTCTCTGTATTACACAACCTGATACTACCTGTATTCGACCATTTGTTAATGACCTGTCCCTCCCACTAGTACACAAGGGTACAGATACACCCATTTTGTTTACTCCTGTGTGTCTAGAACAGTACCTGGCACACAGTAGGAGCTCAACAAATTTTTATTACACAAACAAATCAATGACCCTCACTTTCCTCCCCTTTAAAATGATACATACAGCCACATAGTTATAAGAATTAAATTATGTTGGCTGGGCGCAGTGGCTCACACCCGTAATCACAGCACTTTGGGAGTCTGAGGCGGGCGGATCACTTGAGGTTAGGAGTTCGAGATCAGCCTGGCCAACATGGCAAAACCCTGCTCTACTAAAAATACAAAAATTAGCCGGATGTGGCAGTGGGCACCTGTAATCCCAGCTACTTGGGAGGCTGAAGCAGGAGAATCGCTTGAACCTAGTAGGTGGAGGGTGCAGTGAGCCAAGATCACGCCACTGCACTCCAGCCTGGGTGACAGAGCGAGACTCTGTCTCAAAAAAAAAAAAAAAAAAAAATTATTTAAAAAAAAGAATTAAATGGTGTCATAGTGGAAGATGCTTTGCCTGGGGAGCTTAGTTGACACGCAAGAATGGTTGCTGTTTTACAGTCATTGTTCACGCTGTTGTTGTTTTGGTGCTCACCATCTCAAAGGGGGGAGACAGGTGTGGAAATAAGTAATTTGTGATAATAAAGCTCTTATCCTGAGCCCTCTGCTCCACTTTGGGGTGTGGGCAGCAGCCCCTCCATCTGCCTGAACGGCAGGGCCTGAAACTTTTATCTGGACTGCCAAGGTCACCCTCTGGGTCTGGCCCTGATGGTGGGAGACCTCTCTCCGGGGCCTTCCTGGGCTGGGGGCAGTAGGCAGAGCCCAGCCCAGGCCTCAGAAACCCGTGATTTCCCCCGAGAGCAGGCCCCACATCAAAGCCAATCTCGGAGGGGCGAGGCCTCAGGATAAATGGAAGATTAAAGAAGGCTCAGTCTCCACAAGGCCACAGGGAGAGGCAGCCAGCAGGCGACCACAGCGGGGAGGCCCCGACACAGCCCTGGCAGTGGCCATCTTGGGGGGCAAGAGGAGAGAATGGGGCCCAGTCCTCGGCAAGGGGAGCCAGGAGGACACCTTAGCATAGGGGGTGCTCCTCATGATTAAATCTCAATGCATCTCTCCATTCCATGCCAGCTTCTTAACCCTTTCCCAGCCAGGTGGCAGCAGGGAGCTCAAGATAGGAAGCCCTGGGCCTCTCTTCAAGAGACTTGGTTTGGTCATTGGGTTTGGTCATTGGGGTTTGCTCTTTCCAGCAAGGGAGCCTGTAATGAGGACCTCCTGGCCCCAGTCTTCCTCCCCAGGGAAGGTCTGTAATTAGTGCAGGAGGCGAGGCTGGGGAAGCGCAGACAATGTCATTTGAACCAGGATGAGACAGAGCTCAATTGCTAGTCTGCACTTTTTTTTTTCTGGTGCCATTTCATATACAAAACTCCAGCAAACTTAACCCTTTCCTGGTTGGGCTGGATGCCGGGGTTTCAGCTTGGCACAGCATCCATTCCTGTGCCTAACGTGCGCCATTCTCACCTCCACCACATACACCCCAGTTCAGGTGAGCCATGGTTTCAGACTTCCTCAACACCAGCCAATCAATCACCCAACAAGCCTTTGACGAACGCCACCAGATGCCAAGCACCCAGGGGAGGGGACCCAAGGGAAAATCTCCCTTCCTGTCAGCAAGGAGCTGACGATCCCTCTAAGCAGCAGGGGAATGCAACTCGAAACAGGTGGCAGGCAATGGAAGGGAAAGTGGCACCTGCTGAGGACCAGTGCAGGGCAGGGAAGGAAGCTGGGTGGAGGCAGAGTACACACAATAGGTGCAGGAAGGGTTAGTGTGTGGTAAACACTCTGTAAATATGTTCCAAGGGAGATATCTTCCTGGAACAGAGCTTTTCTGCAATCAGGGCCTGAGGGCTGAACCCACAGAGACAAGGAAGGTGGCAAAGCCAGCCCCAGGTAGAGATGGATGTCAGAGCTGTTGAGACAGGCAGAGGCTACTGCCTCCTCCCCCATGCTCCTGGAGCACCCATTCTGAATCCCTGAACTACAGTTTATCTCACGCTGCACTACAGCCTGTCTGATTGCAGATCTGGCTCCTCAACTAGATTGCAAGCAGCTGGAGGGCTGTGTCTATTCACCTCTGGTCTCGTGGGCCTCAGCACTGAGCCTGGCACACAAGAAGTACTCAGTAAATGCTCTTTGGTTGTTTGTTTGTTTTTTTTTAATACTTTTTATTTTTGTGGGGGACAGAGTCTCGCTCTGTCGCCCAGGCTGAAGCGCAGTGACGCGATCTTGGCTCACTGCAACCTCCACCTCCCAGGTTGAAGTGATTCTCCTGTCTCAGCCTCCTGAGTAGCTGGGATTACAGGTGCATGCCACCATACATGGCTAATTTTTGTATTTTTAGTAGAGATGGGGTTTTACCATACTGGTCAGTCTTGTCTGGAACTCCTCACCTCAGGTGATCCACCTGCCTTGGCCTCCCAAAGTGCTGGGATTACAGGTGTGAGCCACTGCGCGCAGCAAATAAATGCTCTTCGAATAGATGGTTGGGCTTGCATGAGATGGTGAGAGAAGTGAGGAAGAATAGACCTCCGCAGACTTTCCCAGGGAGGATGCAAATTCTGGCCCTACTTCCCTTGCAAATCACATCACAGTATCTCTAACATGTAAAGTTCAGCTTCTAGAAATCCATAAGACCAACCACCAATTTTTAAAGGTTGAAGAATGTGAATAGAGTCTACAGAAAAGGAAACATAAATTGTCCCAACATATCTAAAAAGATGCTCAATCCTACTCAAGATAAATGCAAATTTAAAATATACTGGAGGCTATGGCTGGGCGCCGTGGCTCACGCTTATAATCCTAGCACTTTGGGAGGCTGAGGCAGGTGGATTACCTGAGGTTAGGAGTTCCAGACCAGCCTGACCAATATGGTAAAAACCCCATCTCCGCTAAACATGGTAAGGTGTAAATGAGTGTAATCCCAGCACTTTTGGAGGCTGAGGCGGGAGGATCACCTAAGGCCAGAAGTTGAGACCAGCCTGGGCAACATAGTGAGACCCCATCTCTACAAATAATAATAATAAATTACCTAGGCATGGTGGTGCATGCCTGTAGTCCCAGCTACTCATATAGCTGAGGTGGGAGGATTGCTTGAGCCCAGGAGATCAAGGCTACAGTGAGCCATAACTGTACTGCTGCACTCCATCCTGGGCGACAGAGCAAGACCTTGTCTCCAAAAGAATAAATAAATAAAATACACTGGAAACCATTTTTCTTATTTATCAGATTAGAAAATTCCAGGCTGGACGCGGTGGCTCATGCCCGTAATCTCAGCACTTTGGGAGGCCGAGGTGGGCGGATCACAAGGTCAGGAGATCGAGACCATCCTGGCTAACGTGATGAAACCCCATCTCTACTAAAAATTAGCCCGGCTAATTAATTGTAGTCCCAGCTACTCTGGAGGCTGAGGCAGGAGAATGGCGTGAACCCGGGAGGCAGAGCTTACAGTGAGCCGAGACCGCGCCACTGCACTCCAGCCTGGGATACAAAGCGAGACTCCGTCTCAAAAAAAAAAAAAAGAAAAGAAAAGAAAAGAAAATTCCAGAAGTTTGATAATATCCTCTCTTTGAGAGACTGTAGAACAACCAACAATGTCGTCTATTGCTGATGGGAGTGTAAATCGGTACAAGATATTTGAGAATACCTCTACCAACATTACAAATGCATGTTCTCTTTGACCCAGGAATCCTACTTCTGAGAATGTATCCTACATGCAGTGCTTGAACAAGCCTATCTTTGCATCACTGTTTGTTACAGTAAAAAAACTAGAAACAATCCAATTGTCCATTAATTGGGGACAGGTAAATAAATGATGGCACATTCATACAATGGGTGGCTATGCAGCTATTTAAGAAAAAAGGATGAGGAAGTTCTCTGTGTGCTAATACAGGAAGATCTTGAAAATAGATTAAGTGGGGGAAAAAAGATGCAGAACAGTGTGTATAATACTTTTCAATTTAAAAAGAGAGAGAGAGAGTCCTGGTATTGTGGCGCATGCCTGATAATCCCAGCACTTTGGGAGGCAAGGCAGGAGAATCAGTTGGGGCCAGGGGTTCAAGATCAGCCTGGGCAACATAGTGAGGCCCTGTCTCTACAAAAAATTAAAAAGTTAGCTGGGCACACCTGTAGTGCTCAACTACTCAGGAGGCTGAGGCAGAAGGATTGCTTGAGTCCCTGAGTGGCTCACGCCTGTAATCCCAGCACTTTCAGAGGCCAAGGCGGGTGGATCCGAGGTCAGGAGATCGAGACCATCCAGGCTAACACGGTGAAACACCGTCTCTACTAAAAATACAAAACATTAGCTGGGCTTGGTGGCGGGCGCCTGTAGTCCCAGCTACTCAGGAGGCTGAGGCAGGAGAATGGCGTGAACCCGGGAGGTGGAGCTTGCAGTGAGCTGAGATTGCACCACTGCACTCCAGCCTGGGTGAGAGCGAGACTCCGTCTCAAAAAAAAAAAAAAAAAAGAGAGGGAGAAATATCTATACACATGCGCACACACACACACACCCCATAGAAGGGTAAAATTGATTAATATGTTAGTTAAAGGTGGGAACTTAGTGGTTAGGATATAGGATGCAGAGATGGGAGGATTATTTTTGTTGTATTTTTTTTTATTTTTTAAACCATCTGAATGCATTATCTATTCAAGAAATTGAAAAAGACACACACACACAAACTTCTACCTAGGACTGGGGATTCTTGGATTCTTCACAAGTTGCTGGGTAAATGTGATTCTACCTCAGCTGGCTGTCCCTCTGTCGTTTTCCCTCCCTTGCTCCCACCAGGTTTTCCTGAGACCTTGGGTTCTAGTAGATGGTCCTGCCATCTCAACTCATGCCTCTAGATCATGGACTATGTGTGACCTTGGGCAAGTTACTTCCTCTCTCTGGGCCTCAATAAAACAGAGTAATCCTAGTACCTGCCTCCAAGGGTTATGGTAAGATGTAAATGAGGAAACTCATCTTGGCACCAATAAAAATTCAAAAAAAAAAAAAAAAGAGAAAACTCATAGGATGTGTTTAGCATAGGTCCTGGGACTTGATCAATGCTATATTGTATAAATATATAAGATTTACTGTTCATATTCTTTGCCAATATTCTTATTGGATTGTTGGTCTTTGTCTTATTGATTTATAGGAGCTCTATTGATTCAGAAGATTGAGATATGCATTGCGAACTGGCAGAGCATTGAAAAGTAACAAGACCCAATAAATGGCAGTTTGTGAAAATCACTGTATATTTCTGATTATTTCTCCTCCAAGCCATGCATGCTGATGTTTGAAGGGGTCCCACATTGAAGACCTTGGGGCTCATCTGGACAGCCCCCAAGGAGCAGAGTCTTTTGTCATTGGCTCTGTGTCTCTCAACCAGTCTCCTCTGGGTAGTCAGAGATTGTCATTCTCCCAGGTGCTTCCAGCTGCTGCCCTCAGAACAACAACCTTCCCTTCTACTCTAGATGAGGCTCATTCTCTGTGTCTTCCCTGGAGGTCCCCAGGTTTGTGGGGTACGTGTGTAATCCCAGCTCCTACAAGAAAGTGCTTTGGGAGGCCAAGGCAGGCAGATCACTTGAAGCCAGGAGTTCAAGACCAGCCTGGCCAACATAGTGAAACCCTGTCTGTACTAAAAACATGAAAATTAAGCCAGGCGCGGTGGCTCACGCTTGTAATCCCAGCACTTTGGGAGGCCGAGGCGGGTGGATCATGAGGTCAGGAGATCGAGACCATCCTGGCTAACACAGTGAGACCCTGTCTCTACTAAAAAATACAGAAAATTAGCCAGGCGTGATTAGTGGCGGGCGCCTGTAGTCCCAGCTACTCGGGAGGTTGAGGCAGGAGAATGGTGTGAACCCGGGAGGCGGAGCTTGCAGTAAGCCAAGATCACACTACTGCACTCCAGCCTGGGCAACAGAGCAAGACTCCATCTCAAAAAAAAAACACACACACACACACACAAAAATTAGCCAGGTGTGGTGGTGCATGCCTGTAATCCCAGCTACTTGGGAGGCTGAGGCAGGAGCATCACTTGAACCCAGGAGGTGGAGGTTGCAGCGAGCTGAGATCTCACACTGCACTCCAGTGTGGGTGACAGAGCAAGATTCTGTCTCAAAAAAAATTCACTAATGAGTTCAAGTAAAGCCTCCCCAGGAAACCGTAAGTCTCCATTCCAGAAGAGAGAGAATCCTGGCGGGCTGGTCTGAAGGGACACATCAAGGGACTGGGTTGCAGAATACACACCCTTGGGGCCCCTCACCCTGATCTGTGGACACTTGGTGCTTGCTTGCCATAGAGCCGAGGAAAACATTCGGCTCCTTTGGGCCTACATCCATTCATCTTTCTCCAGAGAGCTGGCCCCCCCTTCAGTTCTGGAGGCTCCCGAAATGTTCCTCAGAGCACCTGGAATCCATATTTGCACTAACTAGTGATTGCCAAGGCTGAGCCCGCTGGGTTTCTGTTTGTTCTGCTCAGCCACAGAGGCTGGAGCCGGTCCCTGAGGATGGCCAGCAGGGCCCCCTTTCTGTGCCTGACAAAGGATGGAAGCCCCCACCTGCACCTGCTCCTCAAAAGGAGGAGCCTGGATTAGGGCCAGTGGGAGGTAAAGGCTGAGTCTGCAAAAGCCTCAGCCTCCTCTCCACTCTCCGGAAACCCCCGGTTACTATGCGGTTTATCCAATCCCAGAGTCTGACGCAGCAGAAAGATGAAGTTGGAGGCCAGATCAGCTTTCCAATACTCCCACTTAATGGCTGTGTAGCCTCAGACAAATAACATAACCTCTCTGAGCCTCACTCACTTCACCTATAAAGGCAAAAATATGTGTGTATTTCTGTCTCCCTTCTAAAGGCATTTGAGAAACCCTACAGACAGTGGAATTCGATGGTTGTTAATAGAGGAAAAAGGATATAGAGGAAGGGGGAACAAACACAAGATGAAGGCAGGCTGCAGTTAGTGTGTGAAATGAACCTCCACGGGACTCTGTTGCAAGAGGTGGACCTCAGCAAATTGATCTCTGAGCTTCCTCACAGCTCAGGTAAAGAAGGCAATGCAATGAACTACAAAACCTAGAGTGCCCCTCAAGTTAAAAATAGGCCTGCTGCTCAGAAGCAGCCAGCTTTGATGGGCCCTGAAGTAAAAGAAAAGATGCTTTCCCAGACCTTCCTAAAGGGGCAAGGTGGCAGGTGGAGGTGGAGGATATGCGTATAGTGGGCCCCTCCCCATGTGGGGGTAATGCTATCTCCCAGGGTCTTTGTGAGTCTGAAATAAAATGAAATGTTTGACAGTGCCACCTAGAGTGGCTGGCATACATTAAGTAGGTGCTTAATATGTGCCCATTTCCATCCTTCCTCCTACTCTGCTCCCAGGGAAGGGATATCCATTGATCTCACAGGCATGTGAGGATTCAGCTCTTCAATCATTCAGCAAACATTTATCGAACACCTGGGTTAGGCAAAGGTGGGAATCCTCCTCACCCTAGCTGGTGTCTTCCCTGCTGTCCCCAAATCCTTGGCCTCTGAAGCTCTCCCCCTCCCACTGCCACCCACCCTTCTGGGTCTCAGCTCCTGCCTCCTCCCCAGCATGGCTTTAAGCCCTAGGAAGCCCTGCTCCTGTGGCTTCTCCCTCATTCTCCGCATAGCTCCAGGCTGCTCCCTTCGACCACCACATTCATGGAGCTGGGCCACGTGCAAGAGCACAATTAATATTCCACTCAGTCTCCCTGAGCCCTGCTGCCTACTGGGAGAAGATGGAAACCAGATTTGCAGCCGCACGCGCTGGCATGGATGCACACAGAGAGGCAGCCCGCCCCTAGGTGTGAGCCGGCGCGTACACGTGTGCAAATGTGGAAGCCCCACACTTAGATTCACACCTCCAGACTCCCTCGGGGAGGGAGGGGCTGTGTGCACACCTGGCTCCCAGCCAATCACTGCCCAGGGGGCACTCAGACTCCTCACACACAAAGGCCATATTTGCTTTCTGGGCAGAGGGAGACAGAATCATTGCATTTCAGAGCTGGGAGGATGGGATTTCAGAGAGCAAGCTAAGACCCTCATTTTCCAGGGAAGAATCTGAGGCCCTGGCTTAACCTTGACTGTTATCAGTCCCCAGTGAACCACATGGTGACTGGATGCATTTTAGCAAAGCCTTTGATTTAAACAAGCCTGATGCTGCCTCCCTCCTTCCTGGGGACAAGCTACTTCAGCCTCACCAGCCTTGGAGGTCGGGGAATCTGAGGCTCACGGCGGGTTGAGGGGATAAGGGCTTGGCAAGAGCAGGAGGTCGTAGGCAGTCAGGCCTCCAACTTTCCGTGCCCCTGCCCTTCCTCTTAGCCCCATAGTTCCAGCTCTGCCAGGCCTAGGTGGGGCGGGATTTGCAGGGGAGTGTCCCCAACAATATGAGGACTCAAGGCAGGAGGAAACAAGTGGCTTTGTTGGTTTCTCTCCTATTACTGGAGACTTCAAGAGCAAGGAGATGGAGGGCGGGGGTATGCCTGAGTGGGTGTCCTCTGGGGAGGGAGCCAGATGGCTGCGTTCTAGAGATGTCTAGAAGCGGAGTTGGAGCAGGTGATTCAGGCTGGAGGGGAGAAGGGTGACTTGAGAACAGGAGGAGAGCAAAGCAGGAAGCGGGTGGAGCTGTTTCCCAGATGGCAGGCAGACAGAGGGCCAAGGGGCGGGCCTGCTTCCAGTCCAAAGATGGGACGGCAGAGCAGAAATTCAGGGAAAAAGAAGCAAAAATAATTACCAGGAAAAGGAGCTGGAAGGGAGGCAAGTGTTTTCTTAGTCCTTAAGGAACTTCAGTCTTCAGAGAATTTAAAGAGCGAAAAAAAATCTATCTTAAGGCCTTTCTCCAAGGCAGGGTGGTTGGTGATTCACCCGCTGCTGTGGAAGGCCCTGGAGGAAGGCCCTCCCCTCAGCTCCTGCCTCTCCCCAGTGAGCAAATTCAGTTCAACTGGGGTGAGTGGAAAGGGCTCTGGGTGCGGAGCCGGGAGGCCCCGGGTTTCAGTCCTATCTCTGCCTCATGAGGCTGGGTGACTTAAGGCAAGCCTCTGATGGCCCCAGGCCTTGGTTTTCTATAAAACGAGAAGGGGCAAGTCATATAAACTCTCTGAGCCTTGGTTTTCTCATCTGCAGGTTGGGGATGATAATATCATGTTGATTCTAAGGTGTCATCAATTACATGATGCACCATTATTTTATGTACTTCAGGAAGGAAAAAACATCATCCATTAAACTATGACATACCATCGATCACAAGACACATTCTGACTTCAGAGATGTTAAAACATCGACGAAATGTGCATCTCAGAATCAGTGAAAGACGATACTTATCTCACAAGCTTGTTCCAAGAATTAAACAAGATGATATAAAGTATTTAGTGCCTGGCACAAAGCAAGTACTAATAAACGTCCGGTATTTTTATGGTTCAGGGCTGGGTGGGAAGAGATCACAGGCCAAAGAGGTGGAAAGGAGAGCCCTAAACTAAGTGAGAGCTGGGGTTCTGAAGCCCACCCTGCTCCTGGCAGAGTGCCACCTCAGGCTCCATGTCCAGCCCCAGTGGGGGGCACAGGGAAAGCAGCCATGCAGCCCATATTAGGGAGCTGCTAGAGAACAAAGGGCCCCATCTGCACCCCGGAAGTCAGTCTAATCTCCAGGATGAATATGTTTTCATTTCTCAGAAGTTCCTGTTAGAGCGTGCCAAAGCATTTTTCCCTTTACAACCCGGGCAAACAAGACAGGTTTACTTTGGGTGACCTTATTACCACCACCCAGGGCCTGCCTGCCGAGTGTAAACACCAGCTTTGCACCCTCCTGGAGGCTCTGGGCAGAAGCCTGGAAAATCAAAGTACCAGGCCTCCTGAGCGGGGAGGCCCTTCACACTCCCCCGACCCCTACCCCTGCTCCCCAGGCCCTGTCCTGGAAAGGGCGCATTGGAAGATCCTTGGAGAGGATGAAACCATAGAGGGCATCAACCCTCGCCCACTTCATAGCTATGGAAACGGAGACGCAGCGAAGGGCAGTGACTCTACACACACACACACACACACACACACACACACACACACCCCATTCTACTCACAGCTCAGCCTGGCAGGAGCCTCTCTCTCTGCCTGATCCTCAGTGTCTGGAACAGGCAAGAAGCTTACCTCTGTCCTCTTTCTCCTGTGCGTCATTGGCTGCGTTGGGATGTCTTTATGCACGAAGCTTTTGCTTCACAGTTGGAACAGCGGATGGAGAGCAGCAACCAGGTGTTCCTGAGCCCGTCACAGAAGGGGCTGCCATCATCAGTGCCTCTTGTGACCTGCAGTATTCGGGCTTGTGGAGGTGGTGTTTGCAGAGCCAACATTGGCCTCCATCCCCTAACTCCTTCAGATGTAGAAGAGGGGCCTGGGTGGGGGGTTGGGTTGTGGGACCAGGCCCCAGAACTGGGAGGGAGGGAGCAAACCCTCCCTGCTGGGTTAGAAGGCAGACTTAAGACCCAGGGAGACATCTCATTTCGTCTCCTGGAAAATCTTTAATAGACAAGACGGAAGGGATGTGCGACTGACCACACCATACGGAAGGCTTCAGGTGGGCACAGTTCTTTCCAGTCCTGGCACAGAATAGAGCCTGGGCTCCAGTGTGGCCATAAGCACGGGGTTTGTGTAGGGCATGGGGGTTTTGCCCTCATCATCTCACTCCTGCGCCACTGCCTGTTCTTCCCAGTCCAGCCTTCCTCCTCCTTTCTCTTCTACTTGCTGTTCCCTCTGCCTAGAATGCTTTTCCCTGCATTTTGCCCCACAAATGACCCCAGTTCTTGATTCAGTTCTCAGTTTACATGTGGCCTGTTCAGAGAGGCCCTCCTTACCCAAAGGGTAACATCACACTATTTTATTTTTTCATAGTCCTTACCACTCTCTGAAATCATCTTCTTAACATTTTTTTACCCATACTTTTCTCCGCCCACCCGCCCACCTCCGTGCAACCACATTTACTCTGAGATCTAGGTTCTTAATCACTGCTGTGTCTCCAGTGCCTGGTCTGGGAACCATTCACAGTAGGTACTCAATAATGCTTGTAGAATTTGTGAATAAATCTGCGATCATCCTCATCTCTGCTGGACTTTGCCACCCTCTTCATTCCAGAAAGAAAATGATCACACTCCTCTATGTGCCTGGCTCTACACTGCCTGGTCTCCCTCCTCCCCCTGCCACTTCTCTTGGGAGATTCTGCCTCTCAGACTCCGCAGAAGCTGCCGGAACCAGAATGTCTCCCCAGGAATATTTTCAATGGTTTCCTGGGGTGTTCACCTGGGTAAGAAAAAGGAAAGAGAGGACACTCTAATCCTACTTATCTAAAACTATATAATCTTCCCCAATCACTTAAATGGTACCTGTGTCTCTAATTACAGAGCAGGCTGGGAGGAACACAGGCACAATTTCCAGCCAACCTCAGGCAGGGGGCCACTTTGGCTCCTCCTGGGGGCCCGCAGGGACTACAGCTCAGTAGCCAGGACTCCAGACACCTGCTGCTGGGGCTCACTCACAGTAGCCTGGCCTGTTCACCCAGCCAGAGACCCCTCCCCTCCCCTTGAGAAGTATCAGCCACATCCCAGTGTTTGAATGGTCCCCATTTGGCCAGATGTGATGCATTTGGGGAAGACACCCATGGTCCCAGCACCCTAATTCTACCCGCCACTGTTGTGAAAGTGAATTGATTTCTTTTTGGCCCAGCCTTACTTCTCGGAGTTGCATGGCTGGTGAACTGGTCCCCAGAGCATGGGTTATAATCCTACTTTCTTAGGAGCAAATTCTCCAGGAGGCCTGGAAGCGAACAGTCATGTGACAGCCGGGAAGGTCAGAACTTCACTCTCCAGAACTATGTCAACTAGATCATAAGGTGGGGAAAAGCCACGTGCCTGCCTGCCTGCCAGCCAAGCAAACAACTGCTGTCTCAGCCTTGGTATAAGCCTTTCTCCCACCTGGTGCTGAGAGCAATTTTGGTGACATCCATGGCTTAGCTGCAATGACATCTCTGCTTCTTAAAGGCCTTTTGGTTCCTGAGCTAATTAAAAGTCCCAGACAGGGAGGACACACTTAATCTTATTAATAACTTCTGGTCAGGAAACAGCGTGCCCAGCCCTCTGAGGGAGCGCCTTTCTGAACCACCTCCATTTGTTCAGGTGCTTGGCGATTGTTATCAGCCCTTTCAAGAGATTAAGTTTGTACGCAGGAGCAAGCCACTTAGGTCATGGATCCCGGGGCCCTGGGAGTGTCTGGTGACTGTGGAGTGTGCAGCCAGCCAGCACCTTGGCTCATTCAGATTCCAGAACTACTGTTTTCCAACTTCCTGCTCTTCAGAACCACTGGGGGGTAGGGAGGGACTTGACTATCGAGGAGAGGAGGGGGACTCTCCTATCTCTGGCTGTTCACCCAGCCCTTTCACACAGAGGAAAGCTGGGGACAGTTCTTGCCTTGAGGAGTCTCACAGCTCAGTGGGTCACAGACACAAACAATGTGAGCAAATAAGGACAATACCACATTAGACTGGAAACTGGAGGTGAGCACATGATGCCCTGTGGGTGTATACCGTTGGTAACTGCTCCAGCCTGGGTGTTCAGGGAAGGCTTCCTGGAGGAAGAAACATATGAGATGAGAAATGAGAGTTACAACTGAAAATCGGCTGGGCATGGTGGCTCACACCTGTAATCCCAGCACTTTGGGAGGCAAAGGAGGCCGGATCACCTGAGGTCAGGAGTTCGAGGCCAGCCTGGCCAACATGGTGAAACCCCGTCCCTACTAAAAATACAAAAATTATCTGGGCGTGGTGGGGCGCGCCTGTAATTCCAGGTACTCGGGAGGCTGAGGCAGGAGAATCGTTTGAAACTGGGAGGCAGAGGTTGCAGTGAGCCGAGATCACACCATTGCACTCCAGCCTGGGCAAAAAGAGCGAAACTCTGTGTCAAAAATAATAATAATAATAAAATTTTTAAAAAGCTGAAAATCTCCCCCGTTGAGGGGAGATCTGTTGAGGGGACTGTGAAATGGAATTCCCTGACTGGGTTTGGTGCAGGCTTTAGCATAAGGCTGGAAGGATGGAAATAGCTCCCTCATCAATTCATGGGACAGTGGTTGGTGAAGCCTTAAAATGCCAATGTTCCAGGAACACTGTTATCGGTTCCAGGACTATTGTTGCTTTAAGCCCCCACCTTGAGCATTCAGAGAAGAGAGATTACTAAGGAGGACGAAGTTGCAGATGTCTCTTTAAAAAAAGAGAGAGGATTCCTCGAGCCACGCCCTCTTCTCATTAATATTAAATTATTGTGAATATTGATGTGGGGGCGTGGCGCCTTGGCCAGCTGGGCTAGCCAGCCAGGGGTTCCCGGTTTCACAGAGAGGAAAGTGACAGAAGCCGTGCGGAGGGAGACGCAGAGACAGCGCAGAGGCCGGCAGCCACCCAGTCTCGGGGGAGCGCTTAGCTCCCCCGCCCCGGCTCCCACCCTGTCCGGGGGGCTCCTGAAGGCCTCAGCCCCACCCCCGGGCTCCCCATGGAAGCCAGCTGTGCCCCAGGAGGAGCAGGAGGAGGTGGAGTCGGCTGAATGCCCACGGCGCGCCAGGGGCCCTGAGCCCATCCCGCTCCTAGCCGCTGCCCTAAGGCCCCCGCGCCCCCAGCACCCCCCACCCGGGGCCGCGCCGCCTCCGTCCGCCCCTCCCCCGGGGCTTCGCCCCGGACCTGCCCCCCGCCCGTTTGCCAGCGCTCAGGCAGGAGCTCTGGACTGGGCGCGCCGCCGCCCTGGAGTGAGGGAAGCCCAGTCGAAGGGGGTCCCGGGAGCCGGCCGCGATGGACGCCGTCTTGGAACCCTTCCCGGCCGACAGGCTGTTCCCCGGATCCAGCTTCCTGGACTTGGGGGACCTGAACGAGTCGGACTTCCTCAACAATGCGGTAAGATGAAGGGTCTCCGTTCCCGTTCCACCCCTCGGCACCCGTCCTCGCGGCGCGCCTGGGCCCCTAGAAGGACCCGACTACACAGCACTGGACAGGAGCGGGGAAAAGGGTTCAGCGCAGGGTCTCCAGGAGCGACATGTGTTTGGAGCTCCGAGATTTGACGAGTAGGTCCCTCGACACCTCCCTTGGAACCCCGCCTGACCTAAGCCTCGGAGCTGGTGCCAGTGCGCGCCGCTCCTGGAGGCTCAATCTTTGAATACATTGGCCTCCACCTTCTAGGGGGAAAGGGCCATCGAGGTATCGGGTCCGTCGGATCCTCGGATCTGAGCTCAGGAGACACCAATCCCGCCCTCCACCCACGTCCTCTAGCCGTCCCCAAGCCACCCCAGGTTCCAGGACCAGACTGGGCGCAAAGTGGCAGCGCCCTTTCCTGCGCCTCCCTTGGGGCTTCGGTGGCTCATAGGCTGGGTCTCCGCTGGGGGGCGCACCGGGGAGCGTTCAGAGGGCCTGAGACCCGACCCCTTGGGTATCAGAGCAAGACCTGGGTTCTCAGCCAGGCCCAGAAATTTCAGGGTGCTACCCTGGTAGCCCCAGGGAATCAGGCCCAGAGACCCCCCCCTCCACCCCAGGGAGGGACCTGAAGCTGGGGGCTGGGGGCAGGCGGTCAGGGCAACACAGGGTGATGGTTCAGGAGGAGGGAGTCATTTCTCTCCATCTGCCTCTAGATCTCTGCTTTGTCCCTCTGTTCCTGGAGTCTGGCTGACTTTCTGTCTCCCTCTCCCTATGTCTTCTTGACTAGGTCTGACTGTGAGCTTGTCTTTCTCCTCTTTCTCACTCTTCCCCTCCCTCCCTAAGGAAACGTGGCTTCTCTCTCTTCTTCCCTCCCTCCCTCTCTCAGGCTCAGCCCTAAGGCCTTGATGGGGGAGGGGCATGGACTTAGAATGGGAGAAAATATTTGGGTTCAGAAGGGCCTTCCCAGATGAAATGTGGATTGTTTGGGGAATCTAGTGGGAGCCCCCTCTTCAGTGAGCCACCAGTTGCGTGTTCATGCCTGTACACACCACACACACACACACACACACACACCCTGTGATCAAGCACTTGAGACTCTTTACCTGCTGACCTCTACCTCCCAGGACCAAGATAAACTTGGCCAGGCAAAAGCCAAGTCCTTAGAGGACTTGAGCATCTTGGACTTCCACCTAAACTGTTCCAGGCCACTAGATTGACGGTGAGGAACCAGGCCAAGGGACAGGAGCCGGAGTCAAGGAGGCATGGGGGCTGAGGTCTCCCTGTTCTCCATTAAGCAGCACATCCTGGTCATCCTGCGCTCTGAGGAAGGCCCCTGTCCCAGGCAGAGAGAGCATAATTCAGCAGACAGGACAAGGGTATAAGGGGAGAGGGCTTGCATTGACAGCAGAGAGATTTGGTTTCTAGTCTTGGCTCTGCTTCCACTGGAAGCTTGGCCCCTACCACTGGCTCTCCTCCCTGGGCCTCAGTTTCTTTGTCTGTAAAATAGGGGAGAGGTTGGATCAGGTCTTCCTATAGATGGTTCTGGCACAGATCCCAGGAATAAAGCAGCAGGGATCGGGAGATCCACACCTCCTCTTGAAGCTGGTAAAAGACACTAGTCAGAGGGAAAGAGGTTTGTCAGAGCTCGGACCCTTGAAGTCAAGCGGGGCAGTAGAGTCCTGCAGTAAGCTTCCCTTGGCCCTTGGCAGCTCTGAGTTGGGCTTTCTTCTGAATGAACTCGGCCGCCCGCAGCCTCTTCCTGCTGCTCCATTCAGCCCTGCATCCCCAGCTGCTCATCTGGGCCTTGGTCCAGCACAGGAAAGGAGGCACGACCAGACAGTGGGATCCAGCACTAGGACACTGGGGAGGAAAAGCCCTGCTGGGAAGGCTCCTGATCTCGCACCTGGGCAGGGCCAGGAGAGGCAATGGGAGAAGATGGGGTGCCTAAGGAAAGAGAGAAAGGACTCTCGGGCTGGGAATCAGGAGATTTAATTCTGTCTCTGTTTCTGCCACCAGCCAGTGGGACAATTCAGAAAAGTGACTTTTCTTTTTTTTTTTTTTTTGAGACGGAGTCTTGCTCTGTCGCCCAGGCTGGAGTGCAGTGGCGCAATCTCGGCTCACTGCAAGCTCCGCCTCCCTGGTTCACGCCATTCTCCTGCCTCAGTGTCCCCAGTAGCTGGGACTACAGGCGCCCGCCACCACGCCCGGCTAATTTTTTTGTATATTTTTAGTAGAGACGGGGTTTCACCGTGTTGGCCAGGATGGTCTCAATCTCCTGACCTCGTGATCCACCTGCCTCAGCCTCCCAAAGTGCTGGGATTACAGGCTTGAGCCACTGCACCCGGCCAAAAGTGACTTTTCTTCTTCTGGGCCTTGGCTTCCTCATCTGAAAAATGGGAATATTAGAACCATAGCATTACTGTAAGCATTTCGAGAGAAAATTAAAGTGAAGGTTATGTAGCCCAATGCCTGGCATGCAGTGTTCATCGTTGGCTTGATCCATAGAGGCTGGATGGGGGTGACAGTGAGAATTGCTCAGCTAGGAGTTGCTGTGTGAACACAGCAAGTCACTTTCCTTCTCTGGGGCCTCCATCTCCATATCCAAGGTCCCTTCCGGCTGAGATCCCATTCCAACCCTTCCCCCAACTTCTTCATTCTGCCTGAGAATAGGAAAATGTTTCCAGGGTTAAGGATGGGTAGGGATGGCGTCTGTGTGCCTCTCGGTCTGGAAAATGGAGAGCAGAATATTCGCTATCCTCCCTAAAAATCCAGATACGGGCCATAAATCACGTGGAAGTCGTGTGTGCTCTGTTGCTCTGTGCAAAATGCAAAATGTACGCTCGCCCTGAAAACAACTACGCAGGAAATACACGTGCACTTGGACAGACAGGAGAGTGAGCACGCAAAGTCAAGACACGTGTGTTTGGAGGTGGCTGGGCTGCTTTATTTTTCTTTCTATGAGGATGCCTTCATGTTGCTGCAGTTCTGCTTCTGCGATTCTCAGAAATCCTCAGAAGGCGGCTGCCCTTCCTCACCCATGTGGGGGCGTCTCCTCCCTGCCCCTCCCACTCTCCCACGGTTTCTGATGTGGCCACCCTTGAGCCACTGTACTCTGTGGTCCTTCAGCCCCTTGGCCCATATGAGAGAGAGGGTCTGGGCTCCAAGAACTGGGATAAAGGACCGGAGGGAGAGCAGGTCGTTTCTCCAGATGGAAACACTAGGTCTGTGTGCTGTCCCCTCCTTCCTCTGGCTCAGGGGAAGGGATGTCTGGCTTCTCTAGAGGGAACTGGCTTGGGATCCCAGAGAAGCCCCAGCTGGGAGGGTGTGGGGGGGGAAGGAGGAGGAAGAAGAGGTCTGTTTTCTCAAAGAGGAGCAGCAGGAAGCTGCAAGGATGTTTGCCCAGCACACCCGTTTACTCCCTGCAGCTGGGGAGGCCAGGTGTGGGAGTGACAGGGACCCAGGGACCAGCCTAGCAGGGGGGGGAGGCGGTGGGGGCTAAGGCTGATCGCTACTCCCCACACCCCTAGCATGGCTTCTCCTGAGCTAACTGGGAAGCAGAGAGGCACCCCCACCCCCAGCCTTCGGGAGATTTAGGGAGATTAGAGAAGTATGTGTGTTTGGGTGTTCCTATATCTGTGGGTGGGCCTTTAACAGTCCTTAAAAGGGGAGATTTGTGTGTGTTTCTGTTTAAGTTCTCACCAACAGGAAAGAGGACAGAAGGGCTAAGGCACTCTGGTCTCAGAGTGGAATCCGCTAGAAAAGATGTAATGAAAAACCTCCTGGAGGAGCCCAAATCTCAGGGTGCCTATTCAGAAAGGAGACCTCTGATACCTACTCCTCTATCAAAACATTAAGTTCGTTTCGAGCAGAGGTTTGGTTTGGGTTTTGCTTCCCCCAGTGTTGAGGGAACAGTTCCTTGAGTCAGGAGCTTGGTCTGTCTTGTTCACTGCTGTATCCCAGTGCCTAACAACTGTTGATGAATGAATAAATCGATGGATGGATGAATGAATGGATGGATGGATGAAGAAAAAGGGGCCCAAGCCAGACCCCACATTCTTAGAGAAGAGGGAAAAGTGTCCTTAAGCCCATCTATTTGCAGCCATCGAGGTCCTGCAGAGCCTGCACTGTCCCTGGGGTCTAGGAAGAGCTCTCCATGGTTTTCAATGAGTTCTCATTACCTTGAGCCATCCCCCTACTGTGGCACAGGCCTCTGCAGCCCCTGGTCTAGAATAGTCTACAGCTGGCTGACCCACAGGGGATTTGAACTTGTGGCTCAGATCTCACTCTTTAGCACTGTCTCTAGGGCTTCTGTCTTCCCGTTTCTTCTTCAGATTGCCCTAGGACTCCTGGATCCATACTCACCCAATTTAAGACTAAGCCTTTTCCAGCCCTGCCTCAGAGCCCTTGCACATGCTGTTCCTGTCATCTGGACTGCTTTTCCCTCAGTCTCTCCATCTCAGCCTTCCGATCCCAGCTCAGATGTTGCCTCCTTAGGGAACGCTCCCTGACTACCTAAAGTGGGACCCCCCTGTTCTTTTCTGTTTTAGTCTTTTGATTTCTTCTAGCCCTTAACCCAGTTTGCAATTATTTTAATGGCTTATTGTCTATTTCCTCCATGAGAAAGTAAGTTCCATAAGAGGAGAGTCCATATCAGTTTTGTGCGTTGACATAAACCTAGCACAGTCACATGGGACAAAAAGATGCTCAATGTAGTAAAACTCTACAATAATGCAATAAATATGCCCAGTCAAAAATTTCCAACTATGTTCATTTGCGGTGGCTCATGCTTGTAATCTCAATGCTTTGGGAGACCAAGGTGGGAGGATTGCTTGAGCCCAGGAGTTCAAGACCAGTCTGGGCAACATAGGGAGACCTCGTCTCTACAAAAAAAATAAAAAAAAAATGAGCTGGGCATGGTGGCATATGCCTGTGGTCCCAGCCACTCAGGAGGCTGAGGAGGGAGGATCACTTGGGCTGGGGAGATTGGGACTGCAGTGAGCCATGATGGCTTCACTGCACTCCAGCCTGGGCAACAGAGCCAGACCCTGTCTCTAAAAGTAATAATCATTATACAAATTTAAAAATAAATTTTCCAATTGCATAAAATGTGGAGTTATATTTTTGTAGAATTAACAAAAAAACAGTATTTTTCAGATGGTCTGTACTATCACAAAAAGCAGGAAAGTAAAAATTGTGATACCTTACTGCACAAAGCAGACCAAACAGAAAGAGTACCACAGAAGCATGAGGCAGTCACTTTTTTTACCAGCCCCACAGAGAATGAAGGTTTGCTCACTTTTATTTGAGAAGGGGCCTGAGCATAGAACAGAAGTCAAGTTTGGGTCACACTGTAGTGAACTTTGCTCTATTTCAAGGACTTACTGTATTTGTAGAGAAAATTACTTTAGACTGGAGCAATCCTTGTAGGGGAAGGGAAAAACTGTTTTAAAAAAATCCCAGGCTGGATGTGGTGGCTCACACCTGTAATTCCAGTACTTTGGGAGGTGGAGGCAGGTGGATCATTTGAGGCCAAGAGTTTGAGACTAGCCTGGGCAACACAGAAAGACTCCATCTCTACAAAAAATAAAAAATAAATTATCCAGGCATGGTGGCACATACCTGAAGTCCTGGCTGCTTGGGAGACTGACGTGGGATGATCACTTGAGCCCAGGAGTTCAAGACTGCAGTGAGCTATCATCATGCCACTGCACTCCAGCCTGGGCAACAGAGCAAGACCCAGAAAATCAGATCTAAGTGTTCAAGAGGTGTACTTATGTCTCCTGAAGGGATCCTGGGGTTTTCAGGATCCTGGATTGTCCAACCCTTAGGGTGGTGGAGATGCTGGGTCCCACAGAAGTGCTGTCTGTGCCCCGATATGTTGTGAGGTCCCTCTGGCTTCCCTGGACCAGCTGGGAATTCACTTGCTCATTCATTAATACACATGTCCATTCCTTCAGCAACTGGGCACTGAAGGAACATCTATGCTGGTGCCAGGGTAACCCAGATGAGGAAAACACACTTGACCCTCCAGTCAATCACGGATGAATGAGAGAGACAGAGAGGGAAATAGGCAGTATCAACATTTGATGGGCGCTATGATGGAGCAGAGCATGGCAAGAGGCTGAGCCAGGCTACAGGTCATGAACGCTTTCTCAGAAGGTGATCTCTGCACATGCTGCCCAATTTCCCTCTTCCTTAGTGGCAAAGGAGTTATTAGAAGGCATTTCTGGCCAGGCATGGTAGCTCACGCCCGTAATCCCAACACTTTGGGAGGCTGAGGCAGGTGAATCACCTGAGTTCAGGAGTTTGAGACCAGCCTGACCAACATGGTGAAACCCCATCTCTACTAAAAATACCAAAAAAATTAGCCAGGCGTGGTGGCATGTGCCTGTAATCCCAGCTACTTGGGAGGCTGAGCCAGGAGAATCACTTGAACCCAGGAGTTGGGGATTGCAGTGAGCCAAGATTGCACCATTGCACTCCAGCCTGGGCAACAAGGGCAAAACTCCACCTCAAAAAAAAAAAAAAATGGCATTTCCACAGGGACTGGGGCCGTGTTCCTTTTACTGAACACGTGTAGGCATTATTATCGATTGTGCACTCCACTCAAGGGCAGGAGTCCTATGGAGAGTCAAAGAGGGAAGCAAGAAGAAGCTACGAGCAAGTTCTCTCGTTGTTCTAGTTTGAGATTTCCCCTCTAGAGCAAGGAAAATTCAGGATCTTTGATATCACAGGGTCTCTGTCTTCATCCTCACCCACTCCCATCCTTAGGGCACCTTGGATGCCTAGAGCTTTATGGGCAAAACCAGATCCCCTGGATAAGCTCCCACATCCCATTTCACACCCTATCCTCAGATTCACCCCAGGATGCCGTTCCCCAGCCCTTCTGGGGACTTGGATCTTTGCTCTCTGCAGCTCCCAGGACTCCTCAGGAGACTCTGTTTCTGTCTGCCCTGGCCTGGCCTGGCTACTGCACCAGGAGAGGGGAGTATAAAGGACATCCCTGTTTTGTGTCTTCTCCCTATATCATGTGCCTCGTGAGAGTCGTGGTACCGAGGCCCTCCTGGAGTATCTCTCTCTGGGACCTGGCTTGCCCTTGAACCTCCCTCAAGAAACCAGCTCCAGATGCTGGAGAACAGGCTGTTCCTCTGGAAGTCTCAGCACTCCTGGGGGCAGGATGGAGGAGGGAGATTTGGGTGGAGTTAAGTCAAGACCATGAGCTGGAACTCTGTGTAACCCTCTTGAGCAGCCCTGGGGAAGCCAGACTGAATGGCAGGACCCTAGACCAGGATTGGGGAATGTGTGGGGTGGGATTGTCTGGTTCAGGAGAAGCTGAGAGAAGCAGGAAATGCCCCAGGACTCTGACCCTCGGAGTAAATATGTCAAAGGTATTGATTCCTTTGGAATGTCAAAGATCTTGATCCCCACCGCCTGGACACACCATATTGTCTACAAGGCCAGTTTGATAGCTGGAGCAACCATGGGCTTCCCTGCCGCCGGGTTCAGTGTGCCTCCTCCCCTAATTCCCCTGGGACAGAGCCTTCACTGCCGCTTCCTTGGCTGTTGGTTCGTGGCCCAGAAGCCACTTCACCCATCACAGAGAGTCTGACACATCTGGGCTGGGATGTATGGTCCAACATGACAGCTGGACAGCAGCAGCCACTGGCTCCTCCTCCCCTTCCAAAAGAATAACAAAAATGAAAGTAGTGATGGAGTGAGGCAGGCTCTTCAGGCCTTCACGGAGAGCCAGGAGGCGGGTTTCAGGCAGTGACTGACGGGGGCTCGCTTTGGAGGCAGACAGATCTGAGCCTTTGCCCATGGGTTCCCCTCCACCTGGAATACCCTCACCCTTCTTTACCTCATTTCCCTCACTTGCTGTGTGACCTTAGGCAAATCACTTTCCCTTTCTGGGCCTTGGCCTCCTCATTTCTGAACTAAACTGAGGGTTTTTGAGAGCAGGGTGTGTCAGTCAATTATTTCTGGCTATTCCCTAGGTACAGCTATAATGACTGAGTGCTCAGGAAATGTTTATTTATTGGATGGATGGAAGGAAGGCAGGATGGAGTAGGGTGGGGACGATAGAGGAATGAATAGGTGGGGGGATAGATAGTAAAAGAAAGGACACTTCTACATTTCCAGCTTTGATGGTCCTCTTTTTTAAAGTAGATTGATTCATTCATTCATTCATTTGATTACTCAAATCGTGAATCTTATCATAAATGCCATCTCTCCCTTTCACTTTATCATCATGGCCTTTTCTATTATGATATATTGTGCACTGGAAGAATATATAGAAGGTATATCTATCAGTTATAAAGTATAATAAAATGAATACTTGGAAACTTACCCAGCTTAAGAATCAGACTCAGGGCCAGGCATGGTGGCTCATGCCTGTAATCCCAGCACTTTGGGATGCTGAGGCAGGTCAGTAGTTTGAGACCAGCCTGGCCAACATGGCGAAACCCCGTCTCTACTAAAAATACAAAAATTAGCCAGGCGTGGTGGCGGGAGCCTGTAATCCCAGCTACTCAGGAGGCTGAGGCAGGAGAACTGCTTGAACCCAGGAGGCAGAGGCTGCAGCGAGCCGAGATTGAACCACTGCACTCCAGCCTGGGCAACAGAACAAGACTCTGTCTCAAAAAACAAACAGACAAACAAAAGAAAGAAAGAAAGAGAGAGAGAGAGAGAGAGAGACAGACAGACAGACAGAAAGGAAAGAAAGAAAGAAAGAAGAAAGAAAGAAAGAAAGAAAAAGAAAGAAAGAAAGAAAGAAAGAAAGAAAGAAAGAAAGAAAGAAAGAAAAAGAAACAGACTCAGTTCTGAATATCTTGGTCTCTCAAAGCTGCATGAGTTTGGGACAGAGGTGAGCTGTAGATCCTGAATCCACCCCACTCTGGGGAGATTTTAAACAGGAAAAGTCCCAAGACCAGGTGAGTACTCCCAGGCTCAATGTGTGCAGACAGTGGGTCCGCAGGTCAGATGGCAGATGATGGGGCAAGTGCTGGGGAGGTGATCCTTGCTTGAGGTGGGACGTCTTCAGCGCTGCTTAGACCTGGGGGCTCCCACTTGTCACCTGTGTGAGCTCGGGCAGGTGCTTTAACCTCTCCAAGCTTATTTTCCTCGTCCAAAAGTAGCGTTCGTGGTAAAACATAAGGTTCTTAAGAGAATTCCATTAGAAATTCTTGTAGAGGGCCTGGTACACCATAAACCCTCTATAAACAATAGCTGCCACTGCTATTTTTTATTGTTTTGGTTTTTAAATTTTTTTTTGAGACAGGGTCTCACTCTGTTGCCCAGGCTGGAGTGTAGTGGCACAAACACAGCTCACTGCAGCCTCAACCTCCCGGACTCAAGCGATCCTCTCACCTCAACCCCCCAAGTAGCTAGGACTACAGGCACATACCACCATGTCTGGCTAATTTTTTGTATTTTTTGTAAAGATGTATTTTTTGTAAAGATGTTTTTTTTGCCATGTTGCCCAGGCTGGTCTTGAACTCCTGAGCTCAAGCGATCCTCCCTCCTTGGCTCCCAAAGTGCTAAGATTACAGGCATGAGTCACCACACCTGGACAATTTTTAATTTTTGTGGGTACATAGTAGGTTAGATATTTATGGGGTACATGAGATATTTTGGTACAGGCATGTAATACGTAATAATCACATCATGGGACAGGTACGGTGGCTCACGCCTGTAATCCCAGCACTTTGGGAGGCCAAGGCGGGCAGATCACAAGGTCAGGAGTTTGAGAACAGCCTGACCAACATGGTGAAACCACATCTCTACTAAAAACACAAAAAGTAGCCGGGCGTGTTGGTGTGCACCTGTAATCCCAGCTACTCAGGAGGCTGAGACAGGAGAATTGCTTGAACCCAGGAGGCGGAGGTTGCAGTGAGCCGAAATCACGCCACTGAACTCCAGCCTAGGCAACAGACTGAGACTCTGTCTCAAAAAAAAAAAAAAAAAAAAAAAAAAAAATCACGTCATGGAGAATGGGGTATCCATCCCCTCGGGCATTTATCCTTTGTGTTATAAACAATCCAATTATACTCTTTGTTTTTTTATTTTATTTATTTATTTATTCATTTATTTTTGAGATAGAGTCTCACTCTGTTGCCCAGGCTGGAATGCAATAGTGCGACCTCTGCTCACTGCAGCCTCCACCTCCCAGGTTCAAGCGGTTCTCCTGCCTCAGTCTCCCGAGTAGCTGGGATTACAGGCATGTGCCACAACACCCAGCTAATTTTTGTATTTTTAGCAGAGACGGGGTTTTGTTATGTTGGCCAGGCTGGTCTCAAACTCCTGGCCTCAAGTGATCCGCCCGCCTCAGTCTCCCAAAGTGCTGGGATTATAGGCATGAGCCACTGCACACGGCCCTCTTAGTTATTTTAAAATTAAATTATGATTGGCTATGGTTCCCCTTGCTGTTTTTATTTTGATTGTTGCTGTCATTGCCTAAAATGAAGGCCCATGGCATTTGACAGTCCTTGCAGGAATATCCCACCTTGTCCAGCCCTGCAGAGCCCTGATCACAGGGATTTTATTTTTCTGTCTCAACTCTCTGGAGATGGAAGGCTCTTTCCTTTGGGTAAAGCCAAAAAGCCCCAGGCCCCTTCTCAGGGCTGTTTCTGGGCAGCAGGAGAGGGATGGCCAGGAAAGGAGCAAAACCGGATCCCCAGGATGAACCCAGTGTGTGGAGTGGGGGCCCATATTTTGTATCTGGCCCTGGACTAGGTGCTGCAATGGGGCAGCAGGATCATTCCTTCAGCAACCAGTGTTGTTGTGGGTGCTTAAGAGCACGGGTTCTGCAATCAGAGCTTGGGTTCAAACCCCCGATTGACCACTTGCTAACTGAATGAACCTGGGCAAGCTGCTTAACTACTCTGGCCTCAGCGTCTCGTCCATAAAGTGAGGGTACTAAGAGGACCCACTTTATCCTTTGAAGCTTAAATGAGATACTACATGCAGGGAGTTAGAGCAGTGCCTGGTACGTAAATATTCACTGTTATTATATTATGATCATTACCATCAGGCAGAGTATATGCTGGGCCCTGTTTGAGGCTCTGCAGAGGGTTCAAGGATGAAATCCGGCCGGGCGCGGTGGCTCACGCCTATAATCCCAGCACTTTGGGAGGCTGAGGCAGGTGGATCACTTGAGGTCAGGAATTCAAGACCAACCTGGACAACACAGTGAAACCCCATCTCTACCAAAAAATACAAAAATTAGCCAGACATGATGGTCCATTCCTGTAGTCCCAGCTACTTGAGAGGCTAAGGCAGGAGAATCACTTGAACCCAGGAGGCAGAGGTTGCAGTGAGCCAAGATGGTACCACTGCACTCCAGCCTGGGCAACAGAGTGAGACCCCGTCTCCAAAACAAAAAAGATGAAACCTGTCCTTGATCTACCCTAAAGAAGGGTAACGTTTAGAAGGACTGCTGGATCCCATTGTGTGTAATTAGAGTTCAGGGCATGATATTAACCAATGACCTAACAGTCTGTAAGTGCTATGGTAGAATAGAGAGGCAGATGACTCTTCAAGCTTGGTGATCAGGGAAGGCTTCTTGGAGGAAGCAGCATTTGAGTTGGCCCCTTAAAGGATAGGAAGAGTTAGAATGAGGAGATAAAGGACAAAATACTGCAGGCACCAGGAGAGGTATAAGCAAAGGTCCTACAGCCATGGGGACCACAGCAGGTTTAAGGAGCTGGGAATGGCCCATCCAACTAGCCTGGAGAGAAGAGAAAATGAAGGGGCTCCAGCTCTAGTGGTAAGTTGGGATCCGTTTCTGACAGTCCTTGAGTATCATGCTGAGGAGCTGGAAGTTTTTCAGCAGGCAGGAGGGAGCCAATGATAGTTCTGGGTTGCACCAGGTGATGGTCACCAGCTCCTCTGAAGGGTCTCAGTGCTAGGAGGCCTGCAGTCCATCAGGCGGATCTCAGCTGTCAGCCTGTCTGGGTGATCAGGGACTTTCCCCCAGGGGGAACAGAGTTGTGGGACCTCCCTGAGCCCAGGGCAGCAGCTGACTCCAGGTCCCTTCTCTCCTCTGATTTCTACCCCGTGCCCTGATGTGACTCTCGCACTGGGCCAGGAGTACCAGTTCCCTTCTGGCTCCTTCACCCCCCGCACTGACAGCCAGGCTGGCCTGGGGAGGCCCAAGGCAACTCCGCCCTTGCAAAGGGACAGGCTGTTCCTCTTTGGGGCTGGGAGCTCCAGCCTGAACCATGTCCTGGCTCCTGTCCCAACACCAGGACCCTAACAAGGTTCCCCCATCTCCTCCAATACTTCAGGACCCTCCACTACCAGATAAAGCACATCCCTATGAACCCCAGGGGCCTAGAAGGGTCTGAAGCCTCCTCCTGAGCCCAGCCCAGCCTGGCACACCAGCTCCTTGACCCTCCTACCCATTGGCTGGGACAAGATGCCCAGAGCCCCACTCACCATCCTTCCAGCCCTGCCCTCTGCCGCCCCAAGGCCTTCACCCCTTTCTCTCCAGGGCTGCAAATCAGTTCCACATTTGGGATCTGGCATGCACTATCTGCTTGGAACTCTCTCCTCCCAGTTAGCTCCCATCTCCTTCCACCCCACAAGTTCAGCCCCTGGGGTCTGCAGGAGGGGAAGGGCTCCTGCCTCTGACAATCCCTTCAGAGGACTGAGAGGGAGCCTGACTGTGGCACGGTGCCAGAGGGACAGTGGACAGGAGGCCTCCCAGGGAGAGATGAAGGAGGAGGAGCCGAGGGGGTGGGCGGAGGCAGAGCTTGAGCAAGCAAGGGGATGAGGGGTTGGGGGTGGGGAGGGAAGGAAGGTGGTAGTTCCCAGCTCAGCACATTCCTGAGACATCTGGATGCACTGGAAGGGCCCCAGCTGGCCTGCATGACTGTGGCTCTAGCTTCTCTGCTCTGTGATGTCAGGACCCAGCACTCCCCGCTCCCCTCGGAGTCCCACTGGCCTGGGGACCACTTGGGGCTGAGTACTGGGGTCTCTTCCCCAGACCCCTGACCCTCAGTGAGCAAGAAAGAGGCCCCTGGGGCAATGGAGGAGATGCCTGCCACAGAGGTGGGCCAGGGCATGGTGGCAGGAGGGAGGCACTGAAGACCCAGTGGTTTGCCCATCCGACTGATTCAAGGAAAATGTGCCTTTGGGCTGGTGCCAGTCCTTCTCATCTCCTTGGAAGGGAGATAGAGACAAATGCATGACTCTGGAAACGGCTGCTTACCTTGGGCTGTGTGACCCTGGGCAAGTGTACTCCCATCCCCAGCTCTCGGTTTTCTTCATCTGTAATAATAACAGCTACATTTAATGAGAGCCTTCCTCCTATATGTCCTGCATTATATAAAGCACTTTACAATTGTTATCTCATTTAATCCTCACAGCAACCTGGTGGGGTGGATATGAATGTTCCCATTTTATACTCAGGACTGAGGCTTAGAGAGGTTAAGTAACTTGTCCAAAGCCTGCAGTGTGTAGCCGAACCAGGATTAGAACCAGGTCCGTCTGACTCCCTTGCTCAGAACCATTGAACTGCTTTGCCTCTTCACATAAGAAGGGGTGGACCTAATGATGCCAAAATTCCTTTCAGTTCGAAAATTGTAATGATTTCTTTTGGCCGTTGCAGGGCTCTTCAAGAAGGGCAAGGGCAGGCATTAGTCACCTACTGGGTGGGGGAAGGAAGGCAGAGACAGCTGGCTTTGAAGCATCGGGTGGGTCAAGAGTCTTTGGAGGTCCCCTCCCCTGGAGGCCCAGAGAGCTCCAGACCCCAGGGATTGGAGTCAATAGCCTAATCCCCAGCTGATCCCAGGGGTCCCACACCTTCCCTGAAAGAAGGGAGTAAATAAGGAGAGAGCGTACCACTCCTTCCAAAAATAAAACCTGAGGACAACTCAGACAGGCCACGACTGCTGAGGATGTCAGAGGCAGAATGCTGAGTACACTGAGGAGAGGGGAGAGGCCAAGGGAATTCCAGCCAGAGCGAGGCGGTAGGCTCCAGGCGAGGAGGGCCTTCCAGCTGGCCAGGGGCCGGGAGAGCAGCCCTGGCGGGTTGGCCACTGTGTTCTGTTTATACCCTGAGGCCTGACTGGGTCTGGGGGGACAGCAATTCCAGCACTGAGTGGAGTCTGTGCTTCCCAGGTACCTGATCTGGCTGGGGCTTAAGAACAGAAAGGCTTGGGGAAGGAAGAACAACCCGGAGAATGGGTACAGCGGCCCCACTAGGGAGGAGCCGAGGGAAGGAGTCCAAACACATGGAAACTCTGCCTGGAGCAGAAGCAAGCTGGCATCAGAGCAGGATTCAGGACGGTCATTCCTGGAGGCTCTCTGCTGCAGAAAAAAGGGCCTGAGTCCATAAGCTGTCTGACACACTCCTTCATTCACACACTCATCCAGTCAGTCAGTCACTCAGCGAATGCCTGAGCATCCACTGTGTGCTGGGACCAATGCTAGGCTTTGCAGATTCGGACAAAATTGGACACAGCAAGACATATAGGCAATACAGCTGGATCATTTGAAGCTACACCAAGGAACCTGTACTCTATCCTGAGGGTGGTAGGGAGCAATGATTCACTGATGATGAGTACAAGTTCCTCATCGATGGAGCAGAGAAATGACATAGTGACTTCTAAGTTTTAGAATATCCCATTTTTTAGAGACAGGGTCTTGCTCTGTTGCCCTGGCTGGAGTGTAGTGGTGTAATCATAGCTCACTGCAGCCTCAAACTCCTGGGCTCAAGTCATCCTCCTACCTCAGCCTCATGAGTGACTGGGATTACCCACCACATCTGGCTAATATTTTTAAATTTTTTTTTTTTAGAGATGGGATCTCACTATGTTGCCCAGGCTGGTCTCAAACTCCTGGCCTCAAGCAATGTTCCCACCTTGGCCTTCCAAAGTGCTAGGATTACAAGTGTGAGCCCCCTTGACTGGCCTAGAAGATCTCTCTTGATGTAAGGTGGAGGATGCTCTGGAGAGGGATCAGAGTTGAGACTTGGACTTACCCTTCATTGTCACACCATTGGTCAGAAAGCCTTTTGAGAGCAGGAATTGGATCTTGTTCACCTCTGTATCCACAAAGCTGGGCACCCATGAACAAATGCATGAATGATGAATAAATGAATGTGACTAGATGCCCTTATTCTCCAGAGGTCCCTGGCGCCAACCCCGGCACTCGGTTTCTGGTATCCTAAGCTGTCCTGCAGGGATCCCCTGGCTGCTGCCTATAGACCAGCGTCTCCAGCAGCCAGACCGTGGGCTGCTGTGCCCTTGGAGGTGCCAGACACAGCTAATCCCAGCCCTGGGCGGCGGCACTCGCTGCCATCGCTTCCTCCTGCCCAGACAGTGCCTGGTGCCCACCCCAGGGTTGGTCCACAGCGCATGGGCCGTGGCGAGAAGATGCCAGCGGCTGGCTGGGAAACTGAGGGAGCTATGGCCTGACCAGGACAAGGTTACCAGTGTCAGGAGGGGCAATGGAAGGGCCAGACTAACAGGGCTAGGGGGCTGCAGAGAATACACACCCTCCCCAGGACTCTGCTCTGCCTTGAAATAGCCTGCAGCTGGCGCCAGCCTGCTGATTCCTCTCTCCTTCCTTTCTCCAGCACACACTGGCAAAGGAAAGCTCAGTCCCCATGTTGGCGCTTTCTTCAGTCCCAGCCCTCACTGTCCCAGCCCCACGCAAGCCCGGGGCTCCCAAATCTCCCTCACTGGTGTTCACATGACTCAGTCATCTCAGGCACTGAGATGCTGGCTTGGCGACGCCAACATTTAGTTCTGTGGTCATGTGAGATGATGTGTGTGTGAGAGAGAGTATGCGTGACCCATATCTGTGTGATCCTGTGTCTGGGGTGACTTCGCATGTGTGTGAGCATAGGGGTGTGAATCACTGTTTGTCTGATCACATCTGATGAGTGTGTCTTGTTGAGTTTGCGTTCATACCTGACAGCGTCAGCCTATGTGACTCTGTGATGGTATCTGTATGTGTGATAGCGCCTGTACAAGGCTGCACATGGAACTGTCTGAATGTGTCAATGGTTGTACTTTTCACTATGTGGTGTCAGAGAGGTGGTTTTCCCCGTGTACGAAGGAACCCCTCAGCCCACATCTGTGTAGCATGTGCACATGCGTGCGTGCACACACACACAGAAGTATTCCTGCTTATTTGGACTTGGGCTGTGTGGTGACCAGTTCGGTAGGGGAAAATATGAAACTTCAGCAGCCGCCTTCCCTAGGCCTGTGGGGACTGGGGGCTGAGAGTGAGGTTGGAGGTTGGAACAACGTGCTCCCTTAACCCCCATACTCTGCCAGGAAGACTCCCGGAGGGACTGGCTCCAGGGACCAGGAGAACTGGTTTCACACCAGCCCCCAAAAGGCCAGGGCAGAGGAAAAAAGCCCACGTTCTGAAGACTAATTCACTTTTCTAGGCCCCGGTCAACCGCGCTTCCATAGAGACACAGACTGTAACGGACGAGGAAACCGAGTCCAGGAGAGGGGACACCTGCCACTGCCCACGTCTCACAGCAGACCTGAGTCTTGAATGAGGGCCTCCTGAGTTTCAGTTCAGTGTGTTTTCTCCTTCACAGGGTGCCTTTAGCTCTGGGAAGACAAGGCCTGGGTCTCTTAGGACCCCCAAATACTGGATGGCAATGCTTAAGGACAGGGTGGGTCTGCTGACAACTGGGGACCCAAGGGGCCCACCTCCTCTCCCTGCTCTCACCACCCCCCGCCCCCCAGGCACAGCAGTGACTCAGACTGAAGGCCCTTCAGCTTGAAATGGGGACAATTTTCTAGTGACCACGAGGCAAGTAACCGTCCGGGAATGTATGGGTCAGTGTGTGTTGGGGTGTGGGGGGGGTCTGTGGGCCCCAGCCTGCGGGAGGAAAGAAAGGGGGAAATGTGAGAGGCCTCTCCTCCCATCTCTCCCTAGCTCTCACTCTCTCGGAAGGAATGTCCGGGCTCAGGATTCCCCCCCACCCCTTATCCCACAGCTCAGCCTGGACCCGCTCCGGTCTCCTCCCTCCTTTCCCCAAGCACAGACTGAACCAGCCTGGGCGGGGGGAGGGGCAGACGTTAGGAATGGGGGTGCAGGCGCCAAGGAGCCAGGGGCCTGAGGGAAGGGGGCGCGCTGAGGCTGCTTCTGGTCAGGGAAACCATTCTCCTACACCGACCCCAGCAGGCAGCTGCGCCTCCAGAGCTTTACCCTGTCTCTGCACTGACCTTGGGGAAGGAATTTAGGGAGGTGGGGGAAAACAAGGCTAGAGCCGGTACCATTACTGCCCCGGGAGAGTCCCCTCTGCCGCCACCAGAGACAGCTACCAAAGCGCCCCACGGTAGGACGATTCGAGATGGAGCTGCAAGGGGATTTAAGGTCCGGATTGCCCTTTGAGTCGGGGACGTCGGGGACACTCTCGGTCTCCACTTCTCCCTGCGGGGGTGGGGGCGGGGCCACGCTACTGATGAGGGGTTTAGGACACCGTGAGACGGCCAGGCCATTTCTGCCTCGGCCCCAGACGCAGAAGGGGTACTATGCAGGCCCGAGCCAGTACACGCTGCGCTCCCACAGCCGCGGGCCGTCGGCGCAGGCCGGGACCCTCCTCCGCGCGAGCCCTGCACTCCTCCGGTGCCCTCCACGCCGCCACGGGCAGCTGCTCGCAGCCTCCCGCCATTGGCCAGGAGCTCTGCGGCTCCCACCAATGAGCAGGCCGGATTCCGGCGAGGGGCGGCCCCGGGTGTTCCCGGGTTAACCCTTTGTGGGCCGCTCCAGGACCGCGGCACCCGGATCCTTCTCTAAAATTTAAAGGGCGGGCGGCTGAGGCCGGGCTCCCAGAGCGGGTGCAGCCGAGAGGAGGGGTACGCAGGTCTGCGAGCCGGAGAGCTCGGGAACCTCTCCTCCAAGGGAGGGAAGCCGGCGCCGGCTGCGCGTGACAGCCGAGAAGGAGCTTATATTGGCAGGACTATAGGAAAAAGTCTTTAACGAGGAGGGAAACAAATCATAATATTTCCTTCTCCGGCTTCCCACCCCCGTTGCCTGGAAAGGCACCCCTGTAGGACTCTCACCCCCTGCAGAACCCTGTCGCCCTCAGAGCGTTGACACAAGTCTCTCCTGACGTTCGTGGACTCCTGGCCACCGACCCCTTCCTCTTGCTCCCCAATTTCCATCGGACAATCTAAACCTGAACTTTCGTGTGTGAAGTGGAGGGAGGGCTGGGTGTGGTTGGGGGTAGAGGGGACAAGGGGGCGTGCTGGAGCGGAGGAGGTCTGAGGTCTCCAGAATGGGCTTTCCAGGGATGGGGCCAAGTGGATGCGGTGCAAGGAGTGAGAGGACCAGAAGGTCCCGCACACGCCAGGGCAGCCCTGGACTTCACCAGCTCACTTTGCAGCCCCGGACATCACCAGCTTGCTCACTGTGCGTCCTGGGTAGCTGCGTCTCCCTCTCTGGACTGGAGTTTTCTCTAGTAAGAAATAGGAGGCGGGGAGCGGGGGACAGGGGACCGTGGGGGAGCTTTCTCCCGTCCCTTCTGCCTCTAACTTGGTGATAGAAACCAACCCTACCTTAGCCGCCCTGAGAGGCCAGGCATCAGACGGAACTAGGGCCGCAGAGCTCTCTAGGGGAGTCCCTGATGGCAGTGCTCCCAGGAGGGCGAGGTGGGCCTAGGGATGATGGGACGCGCCCACCGTCCACCCAGCACCTGAAGAAGCCCAGCGCAAAGAGGACCTGGGCGTCGGAGTGTCCTCCACCCCCACCCCGCCTGCCCCTTGGCCGCCCTCCCCTTCCACTTGGCTCCCGCTGCTCTGGAAGCTCCATCCTGCTGGGTTTTGGCTTCTGTTTCTAGCAGGTGGGGTGGGGGCTGCTCACACAATGGGGCCAGCTGAGCTCTCTAAGCAGTTTCCTGTGGGCACCCTAAAAGGGTCTCTGGGAAGAAGCTGGGTCATCTGCCTGAGCCAAGGCCTTCAGGGAATCCAGCCCAGATCCGAGGAAGCATCTCTCCTCTCCCAGGCCCCAGGAAAGGGTTTGGCAAACCCTTATCGCCTGAGAAGCAGCTGCTGGAGAAATACCTTAGCGGCTGACTCACCGGCTCCCTCTGCTCACAGCCCCCTCCCACTGGGCCCAACACCAGGCCTTTGAGAGACCCTAAGGGAGAGAACTGGCGGAAGCGCCCCCAGCCGGCCGGCCCGGGCTCTGCGGAGGGTGTAGCTAGTGCAGCCCTGGCTGTGGCTGGCTGGGTGGTTGGGGGGTGGTTATACCCTGTAAATGGCCTCTGTCTGGGATCACAGTGATTCTTAGAAACTCATTCAGCTCTGACCTCCTGGTACTGCCTCACTCCAGGTATTGATGGACAATTGGTCTCACTCCAGGTATTGATGGACAATTGGTATGCTGATGGCATTGCCATCTGGGTTATAAGGCCCTGTCCCTCCACCAGTATCATGAGCCAGGTGCTGGAAGCCAGCTGGTGAACAGGGTGCAAACCCTGCCTCAGGGCAATTACCGGACCCGGGAGGACCTGCTGCAGTTGTAGAAGGACTGGACAGCAAGGGATGCTGGGCACCTCCCTGCTGTTATTAGCTCCCTGGGCCTCAGTTTCTCTCTCTGTCAAATGCCAATATGCATTTGTCTTGTCTCATTGGATAATTCTGAAGATTAAATGAAATGATGCATAGGAGAGCACTTTGGGTTAAAAGCACAACAGAAATATAGGAAGATGATTGATTGCTGGCAAACTGGGAAGTGGGAGAGTACCCCTGCCAATGGGGCTTCTGAGCTCATTTTGTCCTGGATTATCTCATCACGCTTTGTTTGGAGGGAAAGGCCAAACATTCCCCTGACAACTCCCACCATTGGTTCCAAGCTCAGCTCAGGGACAGAGTTTAGGGGCTGCAGTTTTCATGATGACGATAACTAACGATGATTGAGCACTCACTCTGTAGCAGGCACTGTTCTGTGTTTTATATGTACAGTATTTACTCATTTTACCCTCATACTCCTATGAGGTGAGTACTAATCTAACAAAATTTTAGATCCTCATGGCAACACTATGAGGTTGGAACTATTATTTTCCCCTCACGGATAAGGAAACTGAGGCACGGGAAGTTAAGCAACTTAGCAAGTGGTGGAGCTAGGAGTCGAAAGCATGTCTATGTGATTCCAGAGCTCGTGTTCATCTCCTACTCCATGCAGACAGACTCATGTGGCCCTGAACCTTATGCTCATGCAGAAGGCTTCTCTGCTCATTACCTTCCAGATTGGGACAGGCTCCCAATATTCCAGGCCAGAAAGTGCCAACAACTCCAGACCTTGAAGGAATCCCCTGGCACAGGCCTTTAACCACTCAGCAGGTGGGGCTCCAGGACCTAAGGCAGCCCCCCATCCCCCATCTCTTCTGACCCACCAGCAAATTCATTCTTTCAATAAATAAGGAATAAACAATAGAAACATTTATTGGACAGGCACGGTGGCTTATGCCTGTAATCCCAGCACTTCGGAAGGCCAAGACGGACAGATCACTTGAGGCCAGGAGTTTGAGACCAGCCTAGCCAACGTGGTGAAACCCCATCTTTACTGAAAATGCAAAAAATTAGCTGGGCGTGGTGGTGCGTGCCTGTAGTCCCAGCTGCTTGGGAGGCTGAGGCATGCAAATCGCTTGAACCTGGGAGATGGAGGTTGCAGTGAGCCAAAATCATGCCACTGCACTCCAGCCTGGGTGACAGAGTGAGACTCTCACAAGCAAGACAGAAAGAGAGAAAGAAACATTTCCTTACACATTTATAATTCTTTAGAGAGAGAAAAATAATGTACAAGAACCTACTATATGTCAGCCACTGGGGTGCTTTACTAACAATACGAGTCAATGTTTATTGAGTAATTACTATGTGCCAGGGACTGTTCTAAGGCCTGTACGTGGATTAACTTGTTTAATCCTCATGACAATCTCGGCAGATAGGAACTATTAATATTACCAGCTATACAGAGGACAAAACAGAGAGGTTAATTGATCTTCCCAAGATCATGGAGACCAAGATTTTTCAGACTTTTTTGTTCCTAAGAAATATATGTTACATCATTACCAAGTACACACATGTGAGCGCACACACACACACACAACTGTGATTTTTTTTTAATTGCCAGGTATTTAACTTCACTGTGTGCTGTGCACTCTGATATTTTCTACTCTTTTTTTTTTTTTCTGTTTTATTCTTATTTAAAATTCTGGTCGTGACCCACTAAATTGATTTCACAACCCATTAATGAGTCACCACCCACAGTTTAAACAGCACTGAGTCATAGCTAGAAGGATGGAGGCCACCATTCGAACCTAAATAGTAGGGCTCCGGAGCCTAACCTCTCCGTATAAAGGATGGCTTGGGAAAGGAGAAAGACCCTGAAGTCTGGAGGACAGATGGGGACTGTGCTGCTAGGGGACTGGAGACCTCAAGAATCCCACCGCGCTGCATCACTCTCTTCCCACATTCCAGCAAAAGATCATACAAAATTCACTAATATTGTCTTTGGAAAACAAACTTTTTGGCGTAGACACACAGTTGTTCTTTTACTTTGTCTTCACATCAGCCTATGAAGGAAGTAAGAAGGACTGAGAAACTGACTCACGCGGTTTAAGTGATTTGACAAAGGTTACAGAGTCCAGTGTCCTGTTGCCTGGTCCAGGAAGTTGTTGATCCCATCCTCAGCTCACCCTTGCAGATAACAATGGTGAGGGTGGAGCTGGTGGTAGAGAGAATGGGATGACAGTGGTAACGGTCATGATGGAAATGATGAGAGTTGGTGTTGTGATGTTGGTAGTGGGGAGATTGGTAATGTTGTTGATATTAATGGGAATGGGCACAGTAATGGGAGGTTGCAGGGACAGTGGTGGCCGTGGTGGGGTGCTGCACCACCACAGTAGCACCTGCACCCCCTTCCCAAGCAAAGCTGAATTCCCTCTTCCCCTCGCCTCCTCCTTCCCTAGCACTTTCCTGAGCACCTGGACCACTTCTCGGAGAACATGGAGGACTTCTCCAATGACCTGTTCAGCAGTTTCTTTGATGACCCTGTGCTGGATGAGAAGAGCCCTCTATTGGACATGGAACTGGACTCCCCTACGCCAGGCATCCAGGCGGAGCACAGCTACTCCCTGAGCGGCGACTCAGCGCCCCAGAGCCCCCTTGTGCCCATCAAGATGGAGGACACCACCCAAGGTAAGAGGTGGAAGAACCTGGGGACAGCACAGGCCCAGGAGGCCCAGGAGGGAGGAAGCTCTGGGGTGACAAGAGAGTGTGCCTCCAGCCTGAGACTCCCAGAGGCTCTAAGAGGAGCCACCACAAACCGCTTAGGAGGTGCTGCTCCCTGCCTTTGTGTTCTCCCTCAGTTCAAAGCCAGAGGAGCACTTCTCAAAAGGGTTTTTTGCTGACTTAAGTCACTGGTTTACAAAGTGTGATTCCCAGACCAGCAGCATCACCTGGGAATCTGTTAGACATGCAGATTCTCGGTTCCACCCCAAACCTGCTGAATCACAACCCCGTGGGTAGGGCCCAGCCATCCAGGTGATTCTGATGCACACTCAGGTTTGCAAACCGCTGACTTAGAGGAGACTGTGGGGGTAATTCAGTAATAACTGTGGGGCTGGGCATGGTGGCTCACGCTTGTAATCCCTGCACATTGGGAGGCCGAGGCAGGTGGATCACCTGAGGTCAGGAGTTCGAGACCAGCCTGGCCAACACATAGTGAAACCCCGTCTCTACTAAAAAAAAATACAGGGCTGGGCGAGGTGGCTCACACTTGTAATCCCAGCACTCTGGGAGGCTGAGGTGGGCAGATCACTAGGTCAGGAGATCAAGACCATCCTGGCTAACACAGTGAAACCCCGTCTCCACTAAAAATATAAAAAATTAGCCGGGCGTGGTGGTGGGCGCCTGTAGTCCCAGCTACTTGGGAGGCTGAGGCAGGAGAATGGTGTGAACCCAGGAGGCGGAGCTTGCAGTGAGCCGAGATTGCGCCACTGAACTCCAGCCTGGGCAACAAAGCGAGACTCCGTCTCAAAAAAAAAAAAAAAATACAGAAACTAGCTGGGCGCGGTGGTGAGTGCCTGTAATCCCAGCTACTTAGGCTAAGGCAGGAGAATCACTTGAACCCGGGAGGTGGAGGTTGCCGTGAGCCAAGATCACGCCATTGCACTCCAGTCTGGGTAACGAGACCGAAACTCCATCTCAAAAAAAAAATAAAAAATAGCCGGGCGCGGTGGCTCACGCCTGTAATCCCAGCACTTTGGGAGGCCAAGGCGGGCGGATCACGAGGTCAGGAGATCGAGACCATCCTGGCTAACACAGTGAAACCCTGTCTCTACTAAAAATACAAAAAATTAGCCGGGCGAGGTGGCGGGCGCCTGTAGTCCCAGCTACTCAGGAGGCTGAGGCAGGAGAATGGTGTGAACCCCCGGGGGGGTGGAGCCTGCAGTGAGCCGAGATCGCGCCACTGCACTCCAGCCTGGGTGACAGAGCAAGACTCTGTCTCAAAAAATAAAATAAAATAAAATAAAAAATAAAAAATAAAAAAATTAGCCAGGCATGGTGGTGCGTTCCTGTAATCCCAGCTACTTAGGAGGCTGAGGCAGAAGAACTGCTTGAACCTGGGTGGGGAAGGTGTAGTGAGCTGAGATCACACCACTGCATTCCAACCTGGGCAACACAGTGGGACTCCATCTCAAAAATAATAATAATAATAATAACTGGCTGGGTGCAGTTGCTCATGCCTGTAATCCCAGCACTCTGGGAGGCCGAGGTGGGTGGATCACCTGAGGTGAGGAGACGAAGACCAGCCTGGTGAACATGATAAAACCCTGTCTCTACAAAAATACAAAAATTAGCCCAGCATGATGCCCTCCATCACATGGTGCCTCCATTACATGCTGCCTGTAATCCCAGGTACTTGGAAGGCTGAGGCAGGAGAATCACTTGAACCTGGGAGGCGGAGGTTGCAGTGAGCCAAGATTGCGCCATTGCACTCCAGCCTGGGCAACAGAGCGAGACTCCGTCTCAAAAAAAAAAAAAAAAAAAATAGACTGGGTGCTGTGGCTCACGCCTGTAATCCCAGCACTTTAGGAGGCTGAGGTGGGCGGATCATTTGAGGTGAGGAGTTCGAGACCAGCCTGGTCAACATGGTGAAACCCCGTCTCTACTAGAAATACAAAAATTAGCCAGGCGTGGTGGTGGGCGCCTGTAATCCCAGCTACTCTGGAGGATGAGACAGGAGAATCACTTGAACATAGGAGGCGGAGGTTGCAGTGAGTCAAGATCAAGCCACTGCACTCCAGCCTGGGCGACAGAGCAAGACTCTGTCTCAAAAATAATAATAATACCATCCTGGCTAACAGAGTGAAACCCCATCTCTACTGAAAATAAAAAATAAATTAGCTGGGCATGGTGGCGGGCGCCTGTAGTCCCAGCTACTCAGGAGGCTGAGGCAGGAGAATGGCGCGAACCTGGGAGGCGGAGCTTGCAGTGAGCTGAGATTGCATCACTGCATTCCAGCCTGGGCAACAGAGCAAGACTCCGTCTCAAATAGTAATAATAATAGCAATAAGAAGAAGAAGAAGAAGAAAAAAAAAAAAAAAAAAAAAAAAAAAAAAAAAAAAAAAAAAAAAAAAAAAAAAAAAAAAAAAAAGAAAAAAGAAGAAGAAGAAGAAGCTGTAGACAAGTTACCAAGACTCCAGAACCTCACCGCCTCCTCATACTGTGTTGTTCTCTGAGACGCTGCTCGAGAGAGATCCCTGTACTCTCTTTTATTCCTGAAGGGAGCATTCTCTAAAGCTCTCCTCTCCCCCAACTCCATCCTTAAAGCAAAGAGCACCCTGAGTTCTTCCACTCAGGTAACCAGCATTCAAGACCCACATTGTGCCCCACTTAGAAATGGTCCCTTCGGGCACTTCCTCAAATACAGGTGGTCCTGGCTCTGTCGCTTTTGGCTGCGTCATCACAGACATGTCGCTTAACCTCTGTAATCCTTAGTATCTATCTCTACAAATGCAAATAACAATAAACATTTCTATAGTACTCTCCAGTCTACAGATGCCTCCATGTTAATTATCACATTTATTTCTCATGACTGACAGGTGAGGTTAGAATCACTTTTATTATAATCCCCACGTGACCGATAAGAAAACTGAGACTTGGCTGGGTGCAGTGGCTCACACCTGTAATCCCAGCACTTTGGGAGGCCAAGGCGGGCAGATCACGAGGTCAGGAGTTCGAAACCTGCCTGACCAACATGGTGAAACCCCGTCTCTACTAAAAATACAAAAATTCGCCAGGCGCGGTGGCATGCTCCTGTAATTCCTGTTACTCAGGAGGCTGAGGCAGGAGAACTGCTTGAACCCGGGAGGCGGAGGTTGCAGGGGGCTGAGATTGCACCACTGCACTCCAGCCAGGGCGACAGAGTGAGATTCCGTCTCAAAAAAAAGAAAAAGAAAACTGAGACTTCACAAAAGCTCAGTTGTCTAGGTCACGCCCACAGTAAAATGCAGAACAGAGACATAATAGCACACCCTGATTCTCAACCGCAAACCCTTGCCACCACCACATTTGCCAGTCACGAAGGGCAGCCAGGGCTATTGGGTCGGGACCCACAAGGGCATTGGTGTGCATCCCCGTGTCTCCACCAGCCGCTGGGTGATCTTGGGCAAGTTACTTAACCTCTCTGGGCCTCTGTTTCCTCAATGATAAAATGAAAATAATATACACCTTGAGAGTTCTGGTCAGGCTTAAAAATATATATACACAAAATACCCTGCTAAGTGTCCAGCACATAATACATATATCAATAATTAGCAGCAACCAAGTGCAGTGGCTCACGCCTGTAATCCCAGCACTTTGGGAAGCTGAGGCAGGAGGATTGCTTGAGCCCAGGAGTTCAAGACCAGCCTGGCCAACAGGTGAAATCCTGTCTCTACTAAAAATACAAAAATTAGTTGGGAATGGAGGTGTGTGCCTGTAATCCCAGTTACTCAGGAGGCTGAGGCAGGAGAATCGCTTGAACCCAGGAAGCAGAGGTTGCAGTGAGCCGAGATCATGCTACTGTACTCCAGCCTGGATGACAGAGTGAGACTCTGTCTCGAAAATTAATATAAATAATAATAATTAGTGATTATTTTCATTGTGCACGTAAAAGTTCTATGAATACTATGGGCGGGCCAGGCATGCTGAGTCACACCTATAATCCCAGCACTTTGGGAGGCCGAGGCAGGAGGATTGCTTGAGCTCAGGAGTTTGAGACCAGCCTGGGCAACATGGCAAAACACCTTCTCCACAAAATTAAAAATTAAAAAATTAGCCAGGCATGGTGGCACATGCCTGTAGCCCCAGCTACCTGAGAGCCTGAGGCAGGAGGATATCTTAAGCCCCGGAAGTCGAGGCTGCAGTGAGCTATGATGGCACCACTGCACTCCAGCCTAGGCGACAGAGCAAGACCCTATCTTAAAAAGAAAAAAAATAAAACAGAAACACTATGGGTGCTTGTAACAATGAACAGTGTTCTTTTATCTTATTCCTCTTTCCCTCTAAAGGACCTGGTCTTGAGTGAATTTCTTAATTTTCTCACCTGTTAAATGGGGAAAACAATGGTGCCTGCCCCCAGAGAGTTGTTGGGATGAGTAAAGAAGCTCATGTGCCCGGGCGCGTGACTCACGCCTGTAATCCCAGCACTTTAGTAGGCCGAGGAGGGTGGAGCACGAGATCAGGAGTTCGAGGCCAGCCTAACCAACATGGAGAAACCCCGTCTCTGCTAAAAATACAAGATTAGCCAGGAGTGGTGGCGCATGCCTGTTATCCCAGCTACTCAGGAGGCTGAAGCAGTAGAATCGGTGAACCCGGGAGGCAGAGGTTGCGGTGAGCTGAGATCGCGCCATTGCACTCTAGCCTGGGCAACAAGAGCGAAACTCCATCTCAAAGAAAAAAAAATAGAAGCTCATGTGTGTCAAAGGCTTGGAGCTGTGCTCAGCGCAAGAAGTGTGAGCTGCGTCCGATAGTCTTTAAGATTCCCTAGGGGCAAAGACAAACCTTTGTACCTCCCCCCAAACCCCATGAGGGCACTGACATCCACCCCTCTTAGGTCAGTCCAGCAACTCCTCAGCCACCCTGAGTCTTTTTTTAATTATTAATTTTTTGGGGGGAGGGGGCAGGGTGACAGGGTCTTACTCTGTCACCCAGGCTAGAGTACGGTGTTGTGATCTTGGCTCACCACAGCCTCAACCTCCTGGCCTCAAGCAATTCTCCCGCCTCAGCCTCCCAAATTCCTGAGATTACAGGCGTGAGCCACCACACCCGGCTCCCACGTCTATTTTTAAAGCAATTTGTCTGTGGGCGCTTTGCAGGGGGCAGCTTCCCGGAGGCCGGTGGCGTGGCCCTGTTATTTGGGAAGATTGTGGGTATTCCTGGAGCCCATGGGCAGCCTGTGGCCCAGAGCTGGGGCACTCAGGCTCCCAGCAGGGTGCGGCCTGGCCTCCAAGGTGGTCAATCAGCCACTACTCCCTCTCCCCCATCACAGCAGGCCCCAAAGTCCAGAGTCCCCTCCAGTCCTGCCTCGAATGTTGGCTCCCCTCCCCTCTCCCCTGTCTTACCCGCTGCTTCAATGGCTGCCAGGCAATGGGGCCACCACGAACAGGGCTGACTTAGAGTGGAAGACTGTGGGCACCCATCAGGAAAAGGGGTGACGCCTGCCAGCCCTATTGCCCAGGTGAAATCAGGAGGCCCACTAGGTGGGCAGGAGGTGGGTTCTTCCCTCAGGAAATCTAAGCCTCACCTCTCACTGCTCCCCACCGCCGCCTCCTCCACCCGCCGCATACTCCCAGTCACCAGGTCCTGTGGATGCTTCCTTCTAAATCTATTCCCTCCTCTCCATCACAACTACCACTGCCTTTGCTCAGGCCTCCCCTTCTCTCTCTCCTGGCCGATTTCAACACCTCCTGCAGTTCTCCCTGCCTCCATCTTGCCTGCAGCCAGTCCAGTCCCCACACGAGGGCAGAGTGATTTTATATATATATATATATATATATATATATATATTTTTTTTTTTTTTTTTTTTTTTTTTTTTTAAGATGGAGTCTCGCTCTGTCACCCAGGCTGGAGTGCAGTGGCACATTCTCAGCTCACTGCAAGCTCCGCCTCCCGGGTTCACGTCATTCTCCGCCTCCCGGGTTCACGTCATTCTCCTGCCTCAGCCTCCCGAGTAGCTGGGACTACAGGTGCCCGCCACCACACTGGCTAATTTTTTGTATTTTTAGTAGAGAAGGGATTTCACTGTGCTAGCCAGGATAGTCTCGATCTCCTGACCTCGTGATCCACCCGTCTTAGCTTCCCAAAGTGTTGGGATTACAGGTGTGAGCCACCACGCCAGGCCATATTTTTAAAATTGATTTAATTTTAGAGATAGGGTCTCGTTCTGTCACCCAGCTGGAGTGCAGTGGTCTGATCATAGTTCACTGCAGCCTTGAACTCTTGGGCTCAAGCAATCCTCCTGCCTCAGCCTCCCAAAGCTGGGATTACAGGCGTGAGCTACCACACCCAGCCATAATCTTTCTTAAAATTGCAAATTTGGGCCAGGTGCAATAGCTCATGCCTGTAATCCCAGCACTTCAGAAGGCCGAGGTGGGTGGATCACTTGAGCTCAGGAGTTCGAGACCAGCCTGGGCAACATCTCTACAAAAAAATACAAAAATTAGCTGGGTATGGTGGCATGCGCCTGTAGTCCCAGCTACTTAGGAGGCTGAGGTGGGAGAACCAATTGAGCCAGGAAGGTCAAGACTGCAGTGACTCATGATGGCACCACTGCACTCCAGCCTGGGCAAATGAGTGAGATCCTGTCTTAATTAAAAAAAAAAAAAAACCCCAAAAAAAAAAAAAAAAGCAAATTTGAGCACATACAAAACTCTTCAGCGGCTCCCCATTTGCTTTAGGATAAAGTCACATCTCTGAACTAACCCAGCCTCCAAGGCCAAGCCACCCCCACTGGCCTCTCTGACCCCATCTTCCACTCCCCTTTGCATTCCAACTACGCTAAACTGCTTGTGACTCTTGCTATATCCCCAGCATCTAGCACAGTGCACAGCAAATGTTTACTAAATAACAATAGTTGTATTAACACTGGCTTGTATTTATTGAACACTTACTTTTTTTTTTTTTTCGAGACAGGGTCTCACTCCGTCTGTCTAGGCCGGAGTGCAGTAGCGCAATCTTGGCTCACTGCAACCTCCTCCTCCCAAGCAATTCTCTCTCTTTTTTTTTTTTCTTTAGACAGAGTCTCACTCTTGCCCAGGCTGAAGTGCAGTGGCACGATCTCAGCCCACTGCAACCTCTGCCTCCCGGGTTCAAGCGATTCTCCTGCCTGCCTCAGCCTCCCGAGTAGCCGGGACTACAGGCAAGTGCCGCCACAACCGGCTAATTTTTGTAATTTTAGTAGAGACAGGCTTTCACCATGTTGTCCAGGCTGGTCTCGATCTCCTGGACTCAAGCGATCCACCTGCCTTGGCCTCTCAAAGAACTAGAGTACAGGCGTGAGCCACTGTGCCTGGCCGCTCAAGTGATTCTCCCACCTCAGCCTCCTGAGTAGCTGGGATTATAGACACACACCACCACACCTAGCTAATTTTGTGTGTGTATATTTTTTGTACAGACGGGATTTCGCCATGTTTCCCAGGCTGGTCACGAACTCCTGGGCTCAAGCGATCTGCCTGTCTTGACTTCCCAAAGTGCTGGGATTACAGGAGTGAGCCACGGCACCCAGCCTGAACATTTACTTCTCACCAGTGTTAAGTATTAACACTCACAGTGTTAAGTGTCTTATGTACAATATACTACTTAAGCCTCAGAACTTCTCTGTTAGGTACGTCCTGTTCCTTTGCCCATTTTACAGATGAAGAAGCTCAGGCTCAGAGAGGTTAAGCAACTAGCCTAAGGTCACACAGCCAATCAAGAGGAGTGTGAATCTGGTGCCCAAGCTCATTCTGTAAGCTGCTGAATGAAGAGGATGTCCTCACCTCTTCTGGCCCCAGACAACTCCCCCTCACCTCACAACCACCCTCTTTCCTGCCTGCCCCCTGGTCTACCCTAACGGCTCTCTTCACTTCAGCCTAGAGCAGCTCCCAGGGGGCAGGCAGGGGGCTGAGACCTCTGCCGTAGAGTCCCCTGAGCCTTTCCCCTTCCCCTAGACGCGGAGCATGGAGCGTGGGCGCTGGGACACAAACTGTGCTCCATCATGGTGAAGCAGGAGCAGAGCCTGGAGCTGCCCGTGGACCCTCTGGCTGCCCCCTCGGCCATGACTGCCACGGCCGCCATGGCCACCACCCCACTGCTGGGCCTCAGCCCCTTGTCCAGGCTGCCCGTCCCCCACCAGGTGAGCCTGGGGACTGTTTGTAGGGGCTGAGGGAGGGAGGAGGGCTGGTGGGTCTGTGGGAAGAGGTGCCCAAAGCCCTGTGCCCTGGGGCTCTGTGAACAGGAAGACATGAGCCTCAGGGCTGAGGGTGGGAAGCCCCCGCCCAGCCCAGGCCTCTGCCTACCCCCCTGGCTGCCCCTTCACCATCCTACAATGGGCACAAGCCACAGCCCCCTTGGAGTGACTGAGGCTCTCACCTGTGCAGAAAAAGACAGCTTGCAGGGCTCCAGGCAGGGCTGGCATCAGGAGCCCAGTCCAGGGTCTCGGAGGTGGAGACAGCCCAGGCCACTGACTTTTCTCAAAGCTTCAGGATTTTTAAAAAAGAAAAAAAGACCAAAATGGAAATTACAAAAAAAAAGTGTGCTATATTCCAATTGTTTTCATTTATGAGATTAATATTTTTAACCCACACTCTCAGGCTGAACTCCCTCCTCCACGAATCTGTAGATGACAGCATTCAGCTATAAACCCAAGACCCCTCTGGGAATGTGAACCCCAGACCCCTGGCTCCTAGCCCAGCTCGGTGCCTCCTTTGTGTTCTGGGCACGTTGCGCGTCCTTCTTCTCTGTAAAATGGGCTCATGAACCACCTAAGTTGCTTCTAGCCCTAGGATTCCACAGGATGAGCGGCATCTTAAAATCCCTAGATGGGAGCGTGGCTGGCCCTGCCCCCTGCTGGCCACATGGCTCACTTGCTCAAACTGTACGTGGCCCAAGGCAAGAAAGGTCAGCCCCTGCCTGCCCCACCACAGACCCATGGGATGAAGGGTCGGCGGCAAATATGCAGGATCTTTTGAGACTATCTCCAAGACTGGTTCTGAGACTCCTCAGGCCTTGCCAAAGCAGGAAGGGACGGAGTGACAGCAGCAGCAGCCAGGGGAGAGGAGGCTTCAGAAAGGGAAACTGAGGCTCAAGGGGTTAAGTAATTTGCCCAAAATCATGCAGTTAGCAACTGACCTGCCTTCCAAATTCGGCCTGCCAGACCCTGAAGCCCACGCGAGTGAGGTCACAACCCCTAGTGGAAGGCACAGGAGCTGGCATTGTCAACAGTGAGCTCTCTGCACCGCAGTCCCCTCTCTGTCACTCGAGGGCTGAGCTGGGATGTAGACCAAGGACTCTCCAAGGTCCCTGCCAACTTGAACCTTCTGGGATTCTTACTCATCAGCCTACATTCTGGATTCTGCGTCCCACCCACAATATCATGATCTTCTCTCTGGGGCTGCAGCCCAGGGCCTGCAATCCAGCCCCCAACACCATGCCTTCCTCAGAGAGCACCACTTACTCGCATGTCGGTAGTCACGTGTACAAAGCCATGCATGTTCTTGAAGTCCTTTCTGGAACAACAAGTCAGAATAGAAATAAAGAGAAATGCATGTTTGTTAAAAATGTCCATCTGATTCTATCAGGCCCTTGCTTCATACCCATTAGGAGCTCTCATTGCCTCCAACTTCTTTGTCTGAATTCTACTTCTATTTATACCCCGAGACTCACTTCAGACTTTGACTTCTCAGGGAGCATCCTTGGAGCCCCCAGCCAATTAATGCCTCCTTCTGTGCTGTTGCTACGAGCCATTGAACAGCTACACTCTTCCAGACATGACCTCTTGCTTTGTCCTCATGGCAACCCGAATACCAAAGCCTGTGTGGCCCTCACAGTTGGTGTGGAAGGTGGCCCCACCCTCAGAGGCTCACCTTCTCTGAGCTTAAGGTCTGAGCTACACTACTTGGCCACCAGTCCTTTCTCTTAGGTGCGACTTGGCTTCTCTAAGCCCAAGAACTTGCCTCTGTTCCCTTGCAGCTGTGCCCAGAACTCCAAGCCCAGCCACTTCCCCAACTGTGCAGGGCAGGCCACCAGCCTTAGGGAGGAGGTGGGTAGATGGCATGGTGGGGACAGACCCAGGGGCAGCTAATGGAGCTGGGCTTGTCTGTTCCTCAGGCCCCAGGAGAGATGACTCAGCTGCCGGTGATCAAAGCAGAGCCTCCGGAGGTGAACCAGTTCCTCAAAGTGACACCGGGTAAGTGTGTCCAGGGGAAGGGCTCTTTTCTCCTCCAGTCGTAGGCAGATAGCATCCCCACTTCCTTGGTTCAGCCCATCCCTGTCTCTCGACAACCATCCCCCCCCAGAATATCCTCTCCACCCTAGTCCTCTTCTTTTTTGTTTTGCTTGTTTGTTTGTTTGTTTGTTTGTTTGAGATGGAATCTCACTCTGTCACCCAGGCTGGAGTACAATGGCATGATCTCAGCTCACTGCAACCTCCCCATCCCAGGTTCAAGCAATTCTCCTGTCTCAGCCTCCTGAGTACGTGGGATTACAGGTGCCCACCACCACGCCTGGCTAATTTTTGTATTTCTTAGTAGAGACAGGGTTTCGCCATATTGGTCAGGCTGGTCTTGAACTCCTGACTCACGGGATCCACCTGCCTCAGCCTCCCAAAGTGCTGTGATTACAGGCGTGAGCCACCGCGCCCGGCCTTCGTCCAGTCCTCTTCTTGCCCAATCTACTGCTGCCATCGCTCCTGCTTGCCCAGCCTGACCCTATGAGAGACAGGCCCCAGTCACCTTCTGGGGTTGCTGAGCTTAAGGCCCTGAACCCTGTGAAGAAAGGGGTCGGGGAGGACCTCCCAAGAATTCAGCTCCTATGATGGCTACGCCAAGGGCGAGCCGTAAAGGAGCTGGGCCTCTGTGGTGTCAGATGAGGCAGCACCCAGGAATTGGCTACCCAGATGTCAACTGTCTTTCTGACCCTGCAGAGGGGCTTCTGATGTCATAGCTGAGACCAAGGGCCTGGCAGTCCGTGTCCCACAATGTCAGGGCTGGTGCAAGCCCATGCTCAGCTGAACTCATGATGTCCAAGTGGAGCTGGTGTGCAACGTTGCTAACCCGGTTTCCCCTGCTCTCCCCAGAGGACCTGGTGCAGATGCCTCCGACGCCCCCCAGCAGCCATGGCAGCGACAGCGACGGCTCCCAGAGTCCCCGCTCTCTGCCCCCCTCCAGCCCTGTCAGGCCCATGGCGCGCTCCTCCACGGCCATCTCCACCTCCCCACTCCTCACTGCCCCTCACGTAAGGAGCTGGGGGTGGGCTGATCCCAGAAGTGAAGAATTGAATACATCCACCTGAGCACACTGGCCAGTCGGGAGGGTTTGGGAGCCCCGAGATTGATCCCCACCCTCATCAGAATTCAGAGGGATGCTTACCTGGCAGATGGCAGTTCAAATCCCTTTTTTTTTTTTTTTTTGAGTCTTGCTCTGTTGCCCAGGCTGGAGTGCAGTGGCTCAATCTCAGCTCGGCTCACTGAAACATCTGCCTCCTAGGTTCAAGCAATTCTCCTGTCTCAGCCTCCCAAGTAGCTGGGATTACAGGCACTTGCTACCACGTCTGGCTAATTTTTTTTTTTTTTTTTTTTTTTTGAGATGGAGTCTTGCTCTGTCACCAGGCTGGAGTGCAGTAGTGCGATCTCGGCTCACTGCAACCTCCGCCTCCCGGGTTCAAGTGATTCTCCTGTTTCAGCCTCCCGAGTAGCTGGTACTACAGGTGCATGCCACCATGCCCAGCTAATTTTTGTACTTTTAGTAGAGACAGACACGGTTTCACCCTGTTGGCCAAGCTGGTCTCAATCTCTTGACCTTGTGATCTGCCCACGTTGGCCTCCCAAAGTGCTGGGATTACAGGCGTGAGCCACCGCACCTAGCCGGGAATTCAAATCCTTTCTCCCTGCCTCATGGTGAACAGGAGACTGTTGCAGAGCCAGGACTAGAACTTGACATTTCTGACCTCTAGGGAATGACCCAGGCTGCCTCCAAGGAGTGCTGTGTGAGGGGCAGTGCCCAGATGGTCCAGAATCCCCAGGAAACATGGAGCTAGGCCCTGAGCCCTGGTGTGGGTGTGGAGTCTCCCAAGCCAAGACAGTAGGGAGGGTCTGAGGGAGATGCTGTTTGGGGCACCCCGGACAAGTAAGCTTTGAGGGTGTGGTCTCAGGGATGGGGTCCAGGAAGCCCTCCCGAACAATGCACTAAGAGCCTAACACCTGAGCTCTCAGCACCGCCCTGCCACCTGACATGTGTTACTGAATTTCACCCAGATCCACCCCCTTTTCAGATGAGGAAACTGAGGCATAGAGCGTTGTGTGCCTTGCCCAGGTCATGTAGCTAGCACATGGCAGAGCTTAAATTTGAACCCAGGGCTGCCTGGCTCCTAACTACCACATCATACTTCCTACAGAAATTACAGGGGACATCAGGGCCACTGCTCCTGACAGAGGAGGAGAAGCGGACCCTGATTGCTGAGGGCTACCCCATCCCCACAAAACTCCCCCTCACCAAAGCCGAGGAGAAAGCCTTGAAGAGAGTCCGCAGGAAAATCAAGAACAAGGTAAAGCCTGCCACCCTGGGGCTTCAGAGGGCTTCCTTGGTGGGTGGGCTCCCCTGGCATACCAGCTCTGAAATTGGGGGCCCCAGGGAGTGGATATGTGGCAGTGCTAATCCTTGTTTTCGGGCCTCCCCCTCTAGATCTCGGCCCAGGAGAGCCGTCGTAAGAAGAAGGAGTATGTGGAGTGTCTAGAAAAGAAGTAAGGGGCTTGGGAGGGGTGGGCAATCCACTCCCTTGCCTGACCTGCCCTCCCCTAGGCCCTCCCTCATGGGGCAGCAGAGGCAGGGGGCACAGGCAGTGTGACGGTGATGGGCTGGGCCGAGGGGCTGTCGTGAGTCTGGGGGCTGCCCCTGAGCCTGTGCCTGCTTGGCCTCTACAGGGTGGAGACATTTACATCCGAGAACAATGAACTGTGGAAGAAGGTGGAGACCCTGGAGAATGCCAACAGGTAGGTGGTGCCTCCTGCATCCAACCTGGCACCCTGCCCCTCTGCAACCCGTGCCTGGCTCTGCATAGCTCTGGGAGACAGGGGAGAGGAGAGAGAACTAAGTTTAGGATGGCAGGGACCCCAGAAACACACCCTGTAGCCTTGGGCCACTGACATCCTGCCCCTCCCTGTGTTCCCATTTTTCCTCACCTACACCTGGCAGGGCTGGGGAGCTGCTTAAGTGAGCAGATGTTTTCAAAGTGTGGTCCTCAGACCAGCAACAACCCCTGGGAATCATTAGAAATGCTTATTCTTGGGCCCCATGCCAGGTCTACTGAATCAGAAGCTCCAGGGGTAGGGCCCAGTGCCCTGTGTTTTAATAAGCCCTCCAGGTAATTAGGTTGCACCCCCAAGTTTGAGAACCACTGGTGTAAATCCTTGTTACTCAAAGCCAGTTGCTCCAGACAGGATCACCTAGGAGCTTGTTAGAAATGCAGGCCGGGCGCGGTGGCTCACGCCTGTAATCTCAGCACTTTGGGAGGATGAGGGGGGTGGATCATTTGAGGTTAGGAGTTCGAGACCAGACTGACCAACATGGTGAAACCCCATCTCTACTAAAAATAGAAAATTAGCTGGGCGTCGTGGTGGGTGCCTGTAATCCCAGCTACTCGGGAGGCTGAGGGAGAAGAATCACTTGAATCTGGGAGGCAGCAGTTGTAGTGAGCTGACACTGTGCCACTGCACTCCAACCTGGGCCAGACTCCATCTCAAAAAAAAAAAAAAAAAAATACAGAATTTGAGAACTCTCTCCAGACAGACTGAGCTAAAAACTGCACATTCACAAGGTCCTTGGGTGATTCACATGAACTATGAAGTTTGAGAAACAGGAGTGTAGAGACAGCAGCACAGTGCCTGGCAGGTAGCAGCCACGTCAAGTCACAGCTCTGGGTTCTTATGCTGCTCTGCCATTTTTGTGACTCTGGAGAAATCGTTAAATATCTCTGGGCCCCTGTTTCTTCGTCTAAATGGGGATGATAGAAACATTATCTCATAGGGCCGGGCACAGTGGCTGCACGCCTGTAATCCCAGCATTTTGGGAGGCCGAGGCGGGCAGATCACTTGAGGCCAGGAGTTCGAGACCAGCCTGGCCAACATGGTGAAACCACATCTCTACTAAAAATACAAAAATTAGCCCGGTGTGGTGGTGCATGCCTGTAATCCCAGCTACTCAGGAGGTTGAGGGAAGAGAATCGCTGGAACCCAGGAGAGAGAGGTTACAGTGAGCTGAGATCGCACCACTGCACTCCAGCCTGGGTGGCAGAGTGAGACTCTGTCTCAAAAAAAAAAAAAGAAACATTATCTCATAGGATTGATGTGAGGGTATTGAAATCCTGCGAATAAAGGATCCAGCCTGATGCTTGGCATTTAGGAATGTGCAATTCATGTTAGCTTTTATTCTTCTTTCATTATTTTATTTATTTTCTTGAGATAGAGTCTCACTCTGTCGCCCATGCTGGAGCGTAGTGGGGTGATCATAGCTCACTGCAGCCTCAAACTCCTGATTCTCCCCCCTTAGCCTCCTAAGCAGCTAGGACCACAGGCGCACGCCAGCACCCCTGACTAATTTTAAGTATTTTGTAGAGACGTGGTCTTGTTGTGTTGCCCAGGCTGGTCTCCAGCTCCTGGGCTCAAGCATACCTCCTGCTTTGGCTCCCAAAGTGCTGGGGTGATCCACCGCACCTGGTCTTCTTTCATTATTTTTACTTTTTTATTTTATTTTATTTTATTTTGAGACAGAGTCTTGCTCTGTTGCCCAGGCTGGAGTGCAGTGGCACAATCTCGGCTCACTGCAACCTCCGCCTCTTGGGTTCAGGCACTTCTCATGCCTCAGCCTCCCAAATAGCTGGGATTACAGACATGTACCACCACACCCGGCTAATTTTTGTATTTTTAGTAGAGACAGGGTTTCACTATGTTGGCCAGGCTGGTCTTGATCTCTTGACCTCATGTAATCCTCCTGCCTCAGCCTCCCACAAGTGCTGAAATTACAGGCGTGAGCCACCACACCCCGCCATTATTTTCATTCCAAATTCCTGATAGTGCCCAGCCATGAGCCTGTGGTAGGTCTTTAATAATTATTTGCTGGGATTAATTATAATAACCTAGACAACAGCCTTGGTATGCAGCAGGTGCTCAACACAAGACTTTTTCCTTCTTTCCTTCCTTCTCCCCCAGCTTCTCCAGCGGGATCCAGCCACTCCTCTGTTCCCTGATTGGCCTGGAGAATCCCACCTGACCCCCCACCCCACCCCTCTGTCTCTGGCTGGGGTTCCTTTCTGGCCCAAGTAGGTCCAGGCCCTTGGAGTTATTTCGCCACCTGCTGTACATTGTGGGAACTGCAACCCCTGCGTGCCCGGTTGGGTGGAGAGAGATTAAACATTTGCCCACCAAGCCTGTGCTGAACGCATTCTGTTTGCGCCCAGAAGATTCCACGCTGAGTGGGACCCAGTCCTCACCCTCAGGGAGGCCACAGTTAGTAAAGGAGGCTGATGTGGGAATCTATAAATAAACGAAGTACCGTGATAAAAGCAAACACAGCAATAAAACAAAAACGGCTGGGCACGGTGGCCCACACCTGTAACCCCAACACTTTGGGAGGCTGAAGTGGGTGGATCACCTGAGGTCAGGAGTTCCAGACCAGCCTGGCAAAACCCCGTCTCTACTAAAAATACAAAAATTAGCCAGCGTGGTGGCGCCCGCCTGTAGTCCCAGCTAGTCAGGAGGCTAAGGCAGGAGAATCACTTGAACCTGGGAGGCGGAGGTTGCAGTGAGACGCGAACGCACCACTGCACTCCAGCCTGGGTGACAGAGCGAGACTCTGTCTCAAAACAAAACAAAACAAAAAACCTAGCAAAAACAATAGCTACCATTTACTAGACACTCACTACATACCAGGCACTGTGCCAAACAGCTCCTTCTTATCAGCTCAGGGGGCTGGGGGTGCCCAGGAGGGAAGGTCGATGAACCTGTGGCAGGTGTCGGTTAAGCAAAAGAAGGCTGGCCTCTGCACAGCTGGGGGCAGGCCTTCCCTCCTCCAACCCCCTTGGCCAGGAGCATCACAGGGCAGGCCTGAGCTTCCACAGGGTGACCCAGCCAGTCACCATAAGGCAGGCCCCAGGTGCCAGGCCACTCTGCAGAGGAGCCACGCAGGAGGTGACCTTTCCTATCTTGACTGAAACGGGCACCTGGCGTGGAGGCCAAGTCTGGAGCCAGCCCCCTAGGAGAGCTCCAGGAGGCAGAGATGCCTGCGGGGTCAAAGCCTGCCAGCTGACTGCTGTGCCCTCCTCAGGACCCTGCTCCAGCAGCTGCAGAAACTCCAGACTCTGGTCACCAACAAGATCTCCAGACCTTACAAGATGGCCGCCACCCAGACTGGGACGTGCCTCATGGTAGGTGTGGCTCCCTCCACCACAGGCCCTTAGGAGGAGAGATCTTCCCAAGGCTGGCTTTTTCCAGGGTTGGGCAGAGCTTTGAGGATCAGTAACATCGTGGGCAGCGTCACCAGGATACACCATCCTGGCGCCTGGTGGGCTGGTTCTAGCCAACCCCAGCCTCCTTCTCCAAGCCCATGGTGACTTCTGCCTCACACCCGTCCCCGACTGGTTAACACAGTGTAGGTGTGTAGGTGACGCCAGTGGCCCCAGGTAGGGGACAGCTGGGCAGGTTCCTTGAGGAGGCAGCTTCCACAGGCCTTGTGCAGGGAAGGGCTTGGGGAGACTCAGGGAAGAACGGACATAGTTCTTTCTGGAACCGATGGCACTGAAAAGGCTGAGGAAACCCCTGGAAACCCGGAAGGATCCCAGGGTGTGCTTCAGACCTCTTCCAGTCTCTCTTCCGTCTTCTTCTGGAAATGGCCAATCTCTTGCCGCCTGGCTCAGGATGCCCCGCCCTCCGAGACCCTCGAGCTGTCAGGCGGCAGAGCCAGGCTATGGGCAGGGGTAGTGTGGGCTTCCTGGCTCTCAGCACCTCCCGCTAGCCAGGCTCCCCAGAATCCTGCTGAGAACATGATGTGCCGCTGTGTCCCCCTCCCTCGTCCCAGCCCCAAGCCCCACCTGCACCTATTCCTTCCTTTCCTGATTCCTCTACCCCACAGGGGACTCCACATTGGCCGCTTCCCTCTTACTTCTAGCACTGCCTGTGGCGACCCCCCTACAATGGGCTGGGATGGCCTTGGCGGCCCCTGCCTTCCCCAGAGAGGATAGGAGACCCCACATGCAGGAGGGAGTGTGGTCCACTGGAGGAGCTGCTTCCTTGGGAAAATGCTGAGACTTTTGTGCCTGTTGGTTTGGGGGAGGAGTGGGGTGGTCAGGGCCGTGACCCCTCCTTGCCCCAGATCTGATGCCACTCTCTCTTTGCTACCAGGTGGCAGCCTTGTGCTTTGTTCTGGTGCTGGGCTCCCTCGTGCCCTGCCTTCCCGAGTTCTCCTCCGGCTCCCAGACTGTGAAGGAAGACCCCATGGCCGCAGACAGCGTCTACACGGCCAGCCAGAGTGAGTGCCCGCCTGTCATGCCAGCTCCCTGGGCTGGGGCTGCCCTGTCCAGGCGGAAGCCAGACATAAGAGAGAAGCCAAGTGTGGGGTCAGCATTATCTCATTTTGCCTCATTTTCCAGATGGGGAAACTGAGGTCCAAAGAGAGTCTATGCTTTGCTCAGTGTTTGTGGTAGAATTGGGACTAAAATACAGAGCTCCCGATGCCCAGCCTAGCTCCCAGAGAGCTTCAGGAGTGACTTGCGGGAGGTGGGTTTAGGGCATAACAGGAATGTTCCGGCCCGGGGCCCCATGCATTATCGTGCCAGTGCTTATGGGGCATCTGCTAGGCACCATCAGTATCTCATGATGGGGACAGCAAGTGAGTTTCAGCTCAAAAGCCATTTCCAATAAGGTGGTGGTAGCTGCCTGAAACACTGCGTTAAGAAGGACCCTGGGCCGGGGGCAGTGGCTCACGCCTATAATCCCAGCACTTTGGGAGGCTGAGGCGGTGGATCACCTGAGGTCAGGAGTTCGAGGCCAGCCTGGCCAACATGGTGAAACCTCGTCTCTACTAAAAATACAAAACTTATCTGGGCATGGTGGCATGTGCCTGTAGTCCCGGCTACTTGAGAGGGGTGAGACAGGAGAATCGCTTGAACCTGGGAGGCAGAAGTTGCAGTGAACCAAGATCATGCCACTGGAGTCCAGCCTGGGTGACAGAGTGAGACTCCATCTCAAAAAAAAGAAGGACTCTGAGGCACCGTTCAGAATTGACAAGAAGGAGTGTCATGATCCACTGATAATATCTACCATGGACAGAGGAAGGTGGTGCTGGTGTGGGTTCACATATCTACTGTTTCCAAGGGGGACAGTAAATGTACAGTGGTTAGGAGCATGGGGATGTCAAGTCCGTCATAACTGGCACTGCCACTTGCTGTGTGACCTGGGGCATGTGTCTTAAGCTTTCATTTCTTCATCTAGAAAATGGGAGTGGCAATTTTGCACTTACTGAGCCATGGCTGTGAGACAGTGCATGAAATAGCACAGTGTCTGTGCTTATGAAATGAGCACACTCAGTCTCTTTGAGCTCACGGAGGAGAGAATAGCTACATCACAGTAGCTGGCAAAGGTAGAACCAGGGTAGGACCCAGCAAAGAAGAGTGTGGATTTCAGAGGCAGAGCATCCTTCAGGTGGACCCACAGAGGAACTTCCTTGCTGTCCCTCATCACTTACCAGTCAGTCACTTACCAAGAACCACGTGTCTGGCAGGACCAGAGGAGGAAGAGGAAACAGATGGGAGGTCAGAGGAGGGAAGATTAAGGAGTGAGTTTCAAGAAGGAGGGATATAGCAGGGAGGATGAGCTAGACTTTGAGGGCCTTGAGGGGAGGAAGCTGGTGTGGGGAGGGTTAGGGAAAGAGGAAGTAGAGACAGGGAGAGTGAAAGCTCCTCCCCGGACATGTGCAGGCTGAGGAGGAGAGAACAGGGTGGTCACTAAAGGCGGGTGGGCAGCAGCGATGCAAGGTCTGGAGAGCCATGTGTCTGCTTTTCCAAGGCCACAGAAGCCACTGGAGAGAAAGGAGTGGAAAGAGAGCTGGGGTTGATGGATAAAGCCACAGTGAGAGGAGGGAATGAATGAGCCCCTTGGAGGGAAGGCAGTGGGTTTTAGGCCCAGGACCTGGGCTGGGCGGAGAGGAGGACACATCCCAGCAGGTAGATGGCTTTGGAGCAGGCTGGTTTGCAGAGCTGGCGCATTGCACAGTTCCAGGGACCTCTGTTCACACAGACTATGAGGTCATGGCTGCAGAGCCGGAGGGGCAGCAGATCCCAGGGCCAGGCAGACCTGGGTTCGCATCCTCCCTTCAGGGAGGACAATTTCCCTGAGTGCCTGGAACTTCAGTTGCCTCCTCTGGGAAGCAGGGCTAAAGAAACCTCATTCCCTAGAGTTTCTCTAAGATTTTAACCACTCTACTTAGGTCTATGGGCCTTGGATAATGCCTAACAAATGACGGGTATCCAACAAATGTTTGTTTTCCTTCTCCGAAGGGCAAATTAGGATCTAGAATGGGGAAGAGACTTATTCCAGGTCTCACAGAAAGTAAGTGGTGGACTGGCTGGGTGCAGTAACTCACTCCGGTAATCTCAGCACTTTGGGAGGCCAAGGTGGGAGGATCACTTGAGGCCAGGAGTTCAAGATCAGCCTGGCCAACATGGTGAAACCCCGTCTCTACTACAAATACAAAAAGTAGCCAGGTGTGGTGGCGCACACCTGTAGTCCCAGCTACTCGGGAGGCTGAGGCAGGAGAGTCGCTTAAGCTCGGGAGGCGGAGATTGCAGGGAGTCAAGATCCTGCCATTGCACTCCAGCCTGGGCGACAGAGCAAGACTCTGTCTCAAAAAAAAAAAAAAAAAGAGAGAGATAGAGCAAGTAAGTGGTGGAGGTTAGAACACAGCTCCCAGATGCCCAAACTCAGTACCCTCTGCTTAGGAAGAGGTGACTTTTCTGAGTATTTCCTGAACACAGTTTCAATCACTTCCCCTGTATTACCTCATTTAAACCTCTCATTTACATGAGGTTGGTCCTAGTATCCCTATTTTACAGATGAGCACACTGAGGCTCAGAAAGGTTAAAGCAAAGTGTGTGGCTTACCTGAGGTCACACATCCGGGAAGTGTCAGAGCTGGGACTCAGATCCAGGGCCTGCATCCTTAACCACTAGGCCATGAATGTGGCCAGGATGTCGAGGGAATCTTGGGCATGCCGCTCATCCTACACTCCCTCTCCAGTGCCCTCCCGAAGCCTCCTATTCTACGATGACGGGGCAGGCTCATGGGAAGATGGCCACGGCGCCCTGCTGCCCATGGAGCCCCCAGATGGCTGGGAAATCAACCCCGGGGGGCCGGCAGAGCAGCGGCCCCAGGACCACCTGCAGCATGATCACCTGGACAGCACCCACGAGACCACCAAGTACCTGAGTGAGGCCTGGCCTAAAGACGGTGGAAACGGCACCAGCCCCGACTTCTCCCGCTCCAAGGAGTGGTTCCACGACAGGTGGGTGGGTGGCCCCTTTCTCTCCTGAGGTCTCAGGCTCCACCTGCCTCCTGCCCACCCTTGGCCCCACATTGGCCACACCCTCCCAAGGCCCCATCCCTACTGGGTCTAGATCCAGCTTGCAGAGGGTAAGAGGGTTCCTGCTGGACAGAGTCATCCCTGGCCTCTCTTCTCTCTCCAGGGATCTGGGCCCCAACACCACCATCAAACTCTCCTAGGCCATGCCAAGACCCAGGACGTAGGACGCACCCCCGGCACCCAGAAGAGGAGTTCTTGCTCACTAACCCGGATCCGCCTCGTGCCCCCGCCTCCTGGAGCTTCCCATTCCAGGAGAAAAGGCTCCACTTCCCAGCCCTTCCTTGCCCCTGACATTTGGACTCTTCCCTTGGGCCGACCACTCTGTTCTCATTCTCCTTCCCACCAACATCCATCCGTCCTTCTCAGACAAACCACTCACTGGGTACCCCACCTCCTCTTTCATATGCCCAACACGACCACTGCCTCCCTGCCCCCACACCTGCACCCAAACAGACACATCAACTCACCCCACTCACAGACACCCCTCACCCCACCCCCACTGTACAGAGACCAAGAACAGAAATTGTTTGTAAATAATGAACCTTATTTTTTATTATTGCCAATCCCCTAAGATATTGTATTTTACAAATCTCCTTCTTCCCTTCGCCCCTCCCTTGTTTTATATTTTATGAAGTTAGTGCGGGCTTTGCTGTTCCCTGGCCCAGGAAAGAGGTACTCCCCGACCCTCACCTGGCACCCTCCTGCTGCTGCCCAAGCCGCTGGGCCCTTTTAATTGCCAAACTGCCCTCTTCATCAGCTCAGCACATGCTTTAAGAAAGCAAAACTAAAAAAAAAAAAAAAAAAAAGATGCAGCATCAACTCCTGACTTTGTGCCTTTCTTCACTGGAGGGGAGGGAAAGTAGAATCAAAGGGCAGGGGAACAAGGGTAAGTTGATTTTATATTCTGGCAGGGGGTGTGGCAGGGGGTGTGGCAGGGGGTGTGGCAGGGGGTGTGGGGGGTGTGGCAGGGGGTGTGGCAGGGGGGTGTGGGAGGGGTGTGGGAGGGGGTGTGGGGGGGGGGGGTGTGGGAGGGGGTGTGGGAGGGGTGTGGGGGGTGTGGGAGGGGGTGTGGGAGGGGGTGTGGGAGGGGGTGTGGGAGGGGTGGGAGGGGGTGTGGGAGGGGGTGTGGGAGGGGTGTGGGGAGGGGGTGTGGAGGGGGTGTGGGAGGGGGGGTGTGGGAGGGGGTGTGGGGGGGTGTGGGGAGGGGGTGTGGGAGGGGGTGTGGGAGGGGGTGTGGGGGGGGTGTGGGGGGTGGGGGGGTGTGGCAGGGGGTGTGGGAGGGGGTGTGGGAGGGGTGTGGGGGATGTGGGAGGGGGTGTGGCAGGGGGTGTGGGAGGGGGTGTGGGAGGGGGTGTGGGGGATGTGGGAGGGGGTGTGGCAGGGGGTGTGGGAGGGGGTGTGGGGATATAGGAGTATGAGAAGGCATTTTTTTTTTTTTTTTTTTTGTAGAGGTAGGGAGTCGCTAAATTGCCCAGGCTGGTCTCAGACTCCTGGGCTCAGTCTGCCCACCATGGCCTCCCAAAGTGCTGGGATTACAGGCATGAGCCACCATGCCCAGCCTGTTCACTTTTTATTTTCCAATATTTTGTTGACAGATTTGTTATTTCCTCTTCTATCTTTGGGCTTTATTTATAGCTTTTATATGTGTATGCTTTTAATTGAGGACTAGGAAAATAGTTGAGATAAATGTTTTTTATCTACCTATTTAAGGAGAAGCCCATGTATGTATGTATGTATGTATGTGCACATGAATGAATGACAAGATCTCACTCTGTCGCCCAAGTTGGAGTCCAGTGGTGCAATCATAACTCACTGTGGTTTCAAATCCTGGGCTTAAGCAATCTGTCCACCTCAGCCTCCCAAAGTGCTGGGATTACAGGCGTCAGCCACTGCACCTGGCCAAGAAGGCATTTCTATTGGGCTTTCTCTTCTAGCCAGGTGGAGAATTCAAACTAAACAGCCAAAGAATCTGCTGCAATTCACTCACCTCAGGGCTGCTCCAAGGATCAAGACAGAGTATCGAAGCCACCGTTTGGGGATGGCCACTGCAAGAATGGAGCCTCCACTGTGGACCAGGCACTGTGCTAGACACTTCACATACTATACCCAGTTTGGTCCTCCTAAGACCTGCCAGTTTCTTAGTTCTTGTATCCTTTGCCTCAGTTGGATTGAAGGCACAGACTTCTAAGTCAGAAGAGCTGCATTTGAGTATTGGAGCTGCCACTTGCTAGCTGTGTGTGGCAGGTACAATTCCAATATAGCCTCCAACATTCCCATCCACTGGTGTACACGCCCTGTTGAATCCTTCCCCTAGAACACGGAGGAGACCTGGGAAGATGAGAGGCCATCACGCTCGTAATTAGATGATCTTTTCTGGAAGCGGTTAAGAGATTTTGCAGATGTAATTAAGATCCCAAATCGGATGATTTTGAGTTCATTAAAAAAGGAGATGAGGCTGGGCACGCAGTGGCTCATGCCTGTAATCCCAGAATTTGGGGAGGCTGAGGTGAGCAGATCACTTGAGGTCAGGAGTTCCAGACCAGCCTGGCCAATATGGTGAAACCCCATCTCTTTATAGAAATACAAAAATTAGGTGGCCATGGTGGTGCACACCTATAATCCCAGCTACTTGGGAGGCTGAGGTAGAAGAATTGCTTGAACCTGGGAGGTGGAGGTTGCAGTGAGCCGAGATCATGCCACTGCACTCCAACCTGGGTGACAGAGCAAAACTCTGTCTCAAAAAAATAAATAATAAAAAGGTAGATGATCTTGGGTGGGCCTGGCTTAATCAGGTGAAAGCCACAAAGGAAGGGACTGGGCCTTCCTAAACAGAGAGAGCACCTCCTGCTGGCCATGGGGCAGAAAGCCATGCTGTGAGAGGAGGGGCGGTTTCTAGGAGCCGAGGGTCCTAGTGCCATAGCAGCAAGGACCCAAATTCTGCCAACAACCTGAACACGCTCAGAAGATGACCCCAAGCTCCAGATGCAAACACAGCCTGGACAATACATGGCTGCAGCCTGGTGACACCCAGAGGGAAGAACCCTGTTAAGCCATACCCAGACTGTGAGCCATGGACACAGAGATAGGGAATGTGTGTTGTCTGAAGCTGCCAGGTGGTAGTGATTTGCTAGGCAACATAGGACATAAGTAAGACACTCTGTAATCGGAATTTCTCTGAGCCCCCATTTCTCCATTTGTAAAACGAGGCTGTATTGGGGACTCAAGGAGGTAAGTCATCTAAAGTGCTCAGAACAGGGCCCAGAACTAGTGAGCCCCAAGAAGCACCAGCTGTGCATTAAGAGGCAGTGTCGGGTCCGGGTGCAGTGGCTCACGCCTGTAATCCCAAGCACCCTGGGAGGCCGAGGTGGGTGGATCACCCGAGGTCATGAGTTCCAGCTTGGCCAACATGGCAAAACCCTGTCTCCACTAAAATACAAAAATTAGCCGGGCATGGTGTCAGATGCCTGTAATCCCAGCTACTCGTGAGACAGGGAAAATTGCTTGAACCCGGGAGGTGGAGGTTGCAGTAAGCCAAGATTGCGCCACTGCACTCCAGCCTGGGTGACACAGAAGACTCTGTCTGAAAAAAAAAAAAAAAAAAAGAAAGAAAGAAAAAAAGAAAAGAAAGAAAAGAAAAAAAGGCAATATTGATACCATGTGCTACAGAGGGCCACACAAGGGGGGCTAGGAAGGCACAGAGGAGAGTACCTCACCCAGACCTGCGCAGCAAGGCTTTCTGGAGGAGGGGACAGGAAAGATTGTTAGACATTGGCAGGAAATGGCCAGACATGGTGGCTCATGCCTGTAATCCCAGCGCTTTGGGAAGCCAAGGCCAGAGGATTGCTTGAGCCCAGGAGTTCAAGGCCAGCCTGGGCAACATAGTGAGACCCTGGCCCCTATGCAAATTTTTTTTTTTTGAGATGGAGTCTTGCTCTATCGCCCAGGCTGGAGTGCAGTGGCACGATCTCGGCTCACTGCAACCCCCCCGCCGCCTTCCGGGTTCAAGCGATTCTCCTGCCTCAGCCTCCTGAGTAGCTGGGACTCCAGGCACACGCCACCACGCCCAGCTAATTTTTGTATTTTTAGTAGAAACAGTTTCACCGTGTTGGCCAGGATGGTCTCAAACTCTTGACCTTGCGAACCACCCACTTCCGCCTCCCAAAGTCCTGGGATTACAGGTGTGAGCCACCTCGCCCGGCCACAGTTTTTTTTTTTTTTTTAAATCATGGTAATATTGGCACATGCCTATTGTCCTAGATACTCAGGAGGCTGGGGCAGGAGGATTGCTTGAACCCAGGAGTTCGAGGCTTCAGTGAGCTATGATCGTGCTACTGCACTTCAGCCTGGGTGACAGAGCAAAACCCCCCACTCTAAAAATACTAATAAAAGGCAGAAAAGAGGAAAAGGGGCATGCCAGGAAAAAGCAGCAGCCTGGGCAAAAGACTTCAAGGTGAGACAGAACAGGAAACATTTCAGAAAAGTCAAACAGGCCAGGCGAGGTGGATTGCACCTGTAATCCCAGCACTTTGGGAGGCCGAGGTGGGAGCATCACTTGAGCCCAGGAGTTGGAGACCAGCCTGGGCAACATAGCAAGACCCTGTCCCTACTGAAAGAAAAGAAACAAAAAGTCAAATAATTTACAATAGCCAGAAGGTAGAGGCCAGAGACGCTAAGAATTAAGCCTGACTGATGAGCCAGGGCCGGATCCAGAGGGGTCACGAATGCCTTGCTAAGGCATTTGGACTTTATCACGCAGGCACGATACTTTCATACACAGAAGCAAGGGCACGGTGGTGGGATGGTGCCTACAACACCATCAGCCACCCACCAGGAGAAAAGTGGAATGAGGCCAGGCAGAATCATGAAAACTCAGAACTGGCCTCCACGCCCCTTCCCCTCAAAGCTTCAGCTTGACCACCTCCAGTGACAGTGACGGAGACCTCCCTGTCTGCTGCTGGGCATCAGTTTTAACTGCTGGGAAGCGTAGGCCTTTATAGCAAGGCCATTAAAGGCTGGGCTCTGGATCCCACGCTGTTATTATTATCATTATTTTGAGACAGAGTCTCACTCTGGTGCCCAGGCTGGAGTGCAGTGGTGCAATCATGGCTCATTGCAGCCTCTACCTCCCAGATTCAAGCGATTCTCCTGCCTCAGCCTCCAGAGTAGCTGGGATTACAGGTGTGCACCACCACATCTGGCTAATTTTTGTATTTTTAGTAGAGACGGGGTTTCACCATGTTGGCCAGGCTGGTCTCAAACGCCTGGCCTCAAGTGATTCACCCGCCTCAGCCTCCCAAAGTGCTGGGATTACAGGTGCGAACTACTGCACCTGGCCTCATTGTTATTATTATTAATGATAACTTTTTTTTTTTTTTTGAGACAGGGTCTCACTCTGTCGCCCAGGCTGGAATGCTGTGGCATGATTACGGCTCATTCCAACCTCCACTTCCCAGTCTCAAGCCATCCTCCCACCTTAGCTTCCTGAGTAGCTGGGACTGCAGACATGTACCATCATTACCTCAAAGGCCCCAGGCCGGTGGTGCAAGTTGGGGAGTAAACCAGCCATGGGGATGTTGTGATGGAGGGGTGTAAAGGATATTAAGGGACACAGAGTATCATGTAATTCAGATGGAGGGGGAGGTGAGGGAAGGCAGCCGGGAGGAGGGTGACCCTTGAACCGAGGCTTCAAGGATGGAAGGAGCTGGTAAGACAGAGAAGGGGTAAGAGCATTTGGAGTGGGGAGAATGGCAAATGCAAAGGCACAGAGCCATGAAAAGCAAGACTAGGGTGGTGCAAGTGGGCTTTGATACACACGTGATGGCTTCTGCTACACCAGTCATCCTGCTCGGATTGCCACAACAAACCCTTTGTTATATCTGGAAACCAGGGAGCAGAATACAAGGAGGCACCTGGACAGACCTGAGAAAGGGCACCTCCTGGCCAAGCATAGTGGCTCACACCTGTAATCCCACCACTTTGGGAGGCCAAGGCGGGTGGATCACGTGAGGTCAGGAGTTCGAGACCAGCCTGGCCAACATGGTGAATCCCCCTGTCTACTAAAAATACAAAAAATTAGCTGGGCGTGGTGGCGCACACCTGTAATCTCAGCTACTCAGGAGGCTGAGGCAGGAGAATCAATTGAACCCAGGAGGCAGAGGTTGCAGTGAGCCGAGATCGGACCACTGCACTCCAGCCTGGGTGACAGAGACTCAGTCAAGAAAGAAAAGGAAAGAAAGGGAAAGGAAAGGAAGGAAGGAAGGAAGGAAGGAAGGAAGGAAGGAAGGAAGGAAGGAAGGCAGGCAGGCAGGCAGGCAGGCAAGCTCCTTAAACGTCACACCTTAGGTGCCAGCTTGTTTACCCTCGTCCTGGCCCTGAGGAAAACCATGGCCCTTCCAGAGATCTAAAGAAAGAACACCTTATCCTGAAAGAACACCTTATCCTGAAGGGGTGGGAGCCACTGCATCCTTTCAAGCCAGAGAGTGAAAGAATCACATGTCCCTGCCCTGAGGCAGGAGAAGATGAGATGATTCCAGACAGAATTAGAAGGAATCATCAACAAGCTCTGACATCAAATTGGCCGTGAGGTCCAGGAGCAAGGGTGGGGCCTGAAATGACCCACTTGGAGGTCCCGAGTGGGTGATGAGGCTGTTGACCATGACAGGGTTCAGGAGGAAGAGCAGGTTTGGAGAGGAAGATTAGAACTCATTTGAGCACATCCGGCATTTGAGTTGCCTGTAGAACCTTCACATGTAAGTATAGGGCTTGGGAGAAAAAGATCCCAGCCAGAGATGAGGAAATTGTCAGCGCCCAGGTGGTAGATGAAAGCCTTGGGTCTGCATAAATGGATGTGAGACAAGGGCAGGACTCCAGGGAAGAAGACATTAAGAGTGGTGGGAAGAGGAGTGAACCAGAGGGCAGAGAAGGGATGGTCGGAGAGGAAAGAAAACCAGGAGAGATGAGTGCCCAGAAACTGACCAGGAGAGCACTTCCCGGAGGGATGGTCAGGGGTGTGCTTGCTACTGGAGTGGAGGCTGAAGCGGGAAGCTCACATGAGCCCAGGAGGCCGAGGCTGCGGTAAGCTGTGATGGCACCACTGCACTCCAGGCTGGGCAATAGAGCAAGACCCAGTCTCTAAAAAAGAACTTTTTTAAAAATGTGGTTTGAGCCAAGCGTGGTGGCGCACGCCTATAATCCCAGCACTTTGGGAGGCTGAGGTGGGCGGATCACGAGGTCAGGAGTTCGAGACCAGCCTGACCAACATAGTGAAACCCTCTCTCTACTAAAAATACAAAAAAAAAAAATTAGCCGGGATTGGTGGCGCACGCCTGTAATCCCAGCTACTCAGGAAGCTGAGGCAGGAGAATCGCTTGAACCCAGAAGGTGGAGGTTGAAGTGAGCCAAGATCATGCCACTGCACTCCAGCCTGGGTGACAGAGTGAGACTCTGTCTCAAAAAATAAAATTAAATTAAAAATGTGGTTTGGAGCAGTTTTTCAGATGGGAGATCATTGACCATGGTTATTTCTAGAACACAGAGCCAACAGAGGGAAAACCCAGAGGGCCACAGAGAGGATGGTAAATGCAGGGGGTGGGAATGGGATCCAGGGGCAGGTGGAGAGGTCCACCTTTGGACAGAGAGGACTAGACAAAAAGGGAGAGCATTCTGTGGGTGCAGAATGTGAGGAGACAGGAAACTGAAGGAGTACTCCAATAACTGAAGTGTGGGAGAGGGGCAGTGTGGAGGGTTGGCATGGGCATGGAAGGGGGAGAAAAGGGACAGTTTGAAATAGTCACTCAGAAGAAGGAAAGACAAAGCTGACATTTAGTGTGACCTCTCATCATTCATTTATTCATTTAGCAAGTATTCATGGGTGTCCCTTACGGGCAGGGCACCATGCCAAAAATGGAGCTCAAACAAAACACAGCTCCTAAAAGAAAGGGCTGGAAATCTAGGCCAGGAACAGTGGTTCACACCTGTAATCCCAGCACTTCAGGAGGCCGAGGCAGGCAGATCACCTGAGGTCAGCAGTTCGAGGCCAGCTGGCCAACATGGTGAAACCCCATCTCTACTAAAAATGCAAAAATTGGCTGGGCAAGGTGACTCACGCCTGTAATCCCAGCACTTTGGAAGGCCAAGGCAGGTGGATCATGAGGTCAAGAGATTGAGACCATCTTGGCCAACATGGTGAAACCCTGTTTCTACTAAAAATACAAAAATTAGCTGGGTGTGGTGGCATGCACCTGTAGTCCTAGCTACTTAGGAGGCTGAGGCAGGAGAATCACTTGAACCTGGTAGGCAGAGGTTGCAGAGAGCCAAGATCACGCCACTATACTCCAGCCTGATGACAGAGCGAGACTCTGTCTCAAAAACAAAATACAAAAATTAGCCGGGAGTGGTGGCACGTGACTGTAATGCCAGCTACTTGGGAGGCTGAGGCAGCAGAATCGCTTGAACCTGGGAGATGGAGGTTGCAGTGAGCCAAGATCTCACCACTGCACTCCAACCTGGGAGACATAGGGAGACTTTGTCTCAAAAAAAAAAAAAAAAAAAAGAAAGAAAGAAAGAAAGAAGAAAGGAAAAAAAGGAAAAAAAAAAAGAACTGACGGCCAGGTGCAGTAGCTCACGCCTGTAATCTCAGGGCTTCGGGAGGCTGAGGCGGGTGGATCACCTGAGGTCCGGAGTTTGAGATCAGCCTGGCAAACATGGTGAAACCCCATCTTTACTAAAAATATAAAAATCAGCTGGGCGTGGTGGCGGGCGCCTGTAATCCCAGCTACTTGGGAGGCTGAGGCAGAAGAACTGCCTCTCCAGGAGAACCTGGGAGGCAGAGGTTGCAGTGAGCCAAGACCACACCACTACACTTCAGCCTGGGCAACAAGAGTGAAACTCCATCTCAAAAAAAAAAAAAAAAAAGAAAGAAAGAAAGAAAGAAAAGAAAAAAAAAAAAACTGAAAATCTCCCATCTCCTTTTTTTTTTTTTTTTTTGAGACAGAGTCTTGCTCTGTCGCCCAGGCTGGAGTGCAGTGGCGCAATCTCGGCTCACCGCGATCTTGGTCTTCCAGGTTTAAACGATTCTCCTGCCTCAGCCTCCCAAGTAGCTGGGATTACAGGTACCTGCCACCATGCCCAGCTAATTTGTGTGTGTGTGTGTATTTTTTAGTAGAGATGGGGTTTCACCATGTTGGCCAGGCTGGTTTGAAACTCCCGACCTCAAGTGGTCCGCCTACCTCAGCCTCCCAAAGTGCTGGGATTACAGGCGTGAGCCAACGCACCAGGCCTGCATCTCCCATTTTTGACTAGTTACCCTGTGCCAGGCATTGGACTGAGGATCTGAATATCCCAATTAGGAATTTAAGTGATCTTCAGGGGTGGGTATTTTTACAGATGAAGAAAGTGAGGTTCGGAGAGGTGACTGACTTGGCGAAGATCGTGCAGCTGGAAAATGTCAAGGCTGGCATCTGAACATAGGTTTGTTTGGCTTCAGAGTTCACGCTGCCCCTCAACCCCTCTCCCCAGTCCCACTTCCCATGTCCTCTAGGCCTCCCTGCCTCCGCCAGCTTCATATTACTGCACAAGATCTAAGAACATTGGAGCTTCCTGAAGCAACTAAGCCAGAGAGCCCACGGTTGGTGAGCTGGTCAAAGTGTGGTCATCTGTGGTCACTACCCTCTGCCCATTCATCCAAAGCCATCTTCCTGGCCTGTGTTGAGAAGCGAGGCAAGGTTAGTCCCCATGCATAAGCCACCTGTTAACATGCCACCTCCTCAGTGCCATGTGTCATCATCCCAAGGGGGCCCATCCCCAGTGTGTCCCCAGCAATGGAGCTGCAGTCCCCATGCTCTATTGTCAGCCCTTGGCAGCCTGCTTTGCCACGCACAAATGATGGCTTTTGCAGTGGCAGTCATCCTGCTCAAATTGCCACAAGAAACCCTTTGTTATACCTAAACCAAAGCCCTGGAAGAAGGGAGAGTAGCTATGGGCAATGCCTGGAGCTGGTATGGGCAGAGGCAAGGTCCCAATCCCAGGCAAAGTTCTGATCTCAGAGGGGTTGAATGACCTCAGGAGCCATTTGGCCAAACTGGGCACATATCTGATGTCAGTAACAGGTACCCCTGGGGTCTTTCCAGGGAGTGACGTAGGCAGGCTGGGAACTCAGCTCCAAAGCAGCATGAAATGCTTTGTGGGCTCTGATACCTGTGCTACCCTAAGTATGATCCTGGCAAATCACTTAATCTCTCGAAGCCACAGTATCCTTATCTGTTAAATGGTGCTCACCCTCTTAAAGATGCTAGGAGGGGTAAATGAAACCTTGCACATAAAGCTCTTAGCACACTGGTCACTTACGCAGTAAATTCTCAAAAGACATTAGCAATTATTTTCTGAGCACAGAGATAATGAATGGGCTGGAGACGGAGATGTTCAGAGGAGCGAGCTGCAGCTGGGAGAGGCTGCAGAAGGTGGTCGGGCTGGTCTGGGGAGGGAGTCTCATTTTCTCCTTCCTCTGTGTGAAGAGTACAGACCACAGCTAAACGATAATGCAGTCAGCAGCTGGTCCTAAGGGGGAGGGGAGCTGTGAGGACAGAGGAAAGAAGCCTCACTTTAAAAAGGATTGAGTGGGGAGAACACAGCAGGAAAGAACTCAACAGAAAACCAACCTGGAAACCCAGCAGCGGGCAGCTGGCGAGGGAATGTCAAACCCAGCCAGAACTACCATAATTCATAGTGTAGGAGGTTCCCCTGGCCCAGGCCGCTTGGAAATAGGAGCCAAGACTCCTGGAAGAGCAAACCCAAGAGCAGCTGACCCCCTTGTAGGGGGTCGGGGACAAGTGCCCCACCCTACCCACTCCAGCAGCAAGACTTCTTTAGAACTTGACTCTAGGGAGGAAGCTCCCCTGTGACCAAGAAGTTGAATGCAATTCCACTCATCCGACAGGGAAGTACTAGAAGGAGACAGAAATGGGAGGTGGAACTGAAGCAAGCTATTCTCTGCCCTTGGGGAAGCTTCCAGATTAGAGCAAAGAGGGCAAACTGCGGGAGGCTGCTACTGTGTGGCTGGCAGCATGATGAAGTGGAAAAGGGCGTGAGTTCTGAGGCCAGAAGCCCTGAATTTAAATCCTGGCCCCACCACTCACTGCCTGAGCCATCTTGAGCACATAAATCACTTGAACACTATCTCCGTGTCCTCCTCCATAAGACGGAGGAAGTGATAATATCTGCCACCCAGGGTTGTGGCGAGGATCAAATGAGATGTTAGTTATTGTTCAAGGGTAAAGGGGAGGCCCAGGAAATCGTTATGGGGCTGAAGGAGGGAGACTGTATCTGTACTGGAGTATTGGGGAGGGGTTCATGGGGGAGGTGGCACTTGACATGGGCCTTGAAGGGCACTTAACACCTCTTCCGTAGGCAGGACAGGGAAGGGGACATACTCCAGGCAACGAGAACAGTCTGAGCAAAGGCACAGGGCAGGACAGCTATGACACAGCTGTCTCTCTTTGTAGCCCATTCTCCACCTCTGTGAGTCTGGTCCCTCCCACCTTCCCACACTCACAGTCACAGCTTCAGTGACAAGAAAGACACAAACTAGATTAGACATCTGAGGCAGAGAGCCATGGGGTCTGGGAGGAAAGAGAGTGTCGTTCAGCTGGAGCCATTCAAGGAGACTTCCTGGAAGAGGAGGCTTTTAAGCAGAGCCTCAGAATTTGAAGTACATCAATAGGAGATATCAGATGGAGGGGACAACCTAAATGATACTGTACAGGCCAGATGCAAGTTCCCAGAATAAGGAGCATAAATGAGTGGGAGAAAACGGAAGAGCCTGGGCTGCAGGATGGGGGAAGACCAAGGCAGGCCTTGAGTGCCAGGCTAAAGTATAGGCATGAGGAAGCTAGGAAATACGACGGGAGAAGAGTAGATACTATGGCCAGAAAGATGAGTCTGGGGCGGTGAAGAGGAAGTGTTCCATCAGAGAAGTTCACCAGGGCCCCACTGTAATCCAGATGGAGGGTTCACCTGATGAACACTGCAAGGGCAAGAGGAGGTGACCCAAGGAGGAACCATGGGATTTGGAGGAAAAGAAGAAGGGGGAGTCCAAGATGGACCCCAGGGAGAACTCCAGTCTTTCCTTTTGGAGTTGGCTTCTCCCCTATCTCATCAGCCTCTCCTGACCCAGCAGGCTGATTAAATCTGGGAGACCCTGGCCCTGAAGCCTCGGTAATTCAGGTCCTAGGAGGCCTCCTTGCCTTGAGGAGACACCACCCCCATCTGGGGCCCTCTCTAGGCACGATCCAGAAGAGCTCTAGGCCTGAAGGTAGTGTTACCCGTCATCGGGTCCATCCCCAAATTCAAGGTATCCCTGGGTGTGTTCCCTCTCCTGTGCCCCTTCCCCAAACCCAACTGGGTCTCTAAATTCCAGTGGCACCGACGGGGTTAATGTTGGCTCATGTCACCTCCTCTGCACGCCCCCACTCCAAACCTGCCAGCTGCAGCGGCGGATGCCGAAGCCCGAAAGCGAGGGACCAGGCAGCCGTGGGGGTGGAGGGGACACATCGCAGCAGCTGAGTGACAGGCGGCGGGGTGATGATTGGCAGCTGCCGAGCTGCCTGGACTGGGACCCGGGCGGGGGCGCAGAGGTGGTCGCAGGAGGCGCCCCACACCCCGGGCCTTGCGCCCTGAGCCAGGTTCGTGCCCGTGGTGGGCTGGGCCGGGCTCGCTCCCTCCGTGCCCTGAGCGGGCGGGCTGGGCGGAGCGGCGCCCTCCCCTCCGGACCCCACCGGCTGGCGAGTGTCTCTAAGGTGACACTCGGGTGCGCGGCAGCAGCGGCGGCTGCAGGAGCTCGCTCTCCGCCCGGGCTCCGGCTCCGCTCCAGCCGTCCGGGGGGCGCCGCGGCGCGCAGAGCGCAGCACCCCGACTCCAGCCGGGAACCCCCGCCCCCCGGGGGCGCAGGAGGACCCCGGCCGGCCTCTCCCAGGCGCAGCGCCCAGCATCTCGCTGCTCCTGTCTAAGCGTCGGCGTCGCTAGGGACCTGCGGAGCCCGGCGCTTCCCTCCCTCCCTGCCTCGCGCCCCCGGCCCGGGCGGACTGCAGACTCGAACTTGAGCGGGGTGCCCGAAAGGCCGCGGGAGCCGCGGGCGGAAGGCGGCCGCACGATGGCCGAGGGGCAGGGCGGCGGAGGGCAGCGCTGGGACTGGGCTGGCGGCAGCCGGGCAGCCGAGGAGGAGGTGGTGCGGCGGCGATGCCGGCGCGGGGAGGAGGCCCAGGTCGCGCAGCCCTGGCCCGAGGGTTCCCGGGGCACGGCCGCTGGGCCCCCGGTGGAGGAGCGGTTCCGCCAGCTGCACCTACGAAAGCAGGTGTCTTACAGGTAAGGAGGACGCGGGCAGAGGGGAGCGCGGCGCTTGGGACCACCCCTCTCGCAGGCGTCATTGCACAAGCGTTTATTGTGCGCCCGCCGCCTGCCTGGCGCTGGGAGTTGAGAGATGACTGCCGAGGGATCTCTGTCTTTCGTGTACAGCGGGAAGGAGGCAGCTTCTGAGACTCCTTCTCTGCCTGAACCGTGAAAGCCCTATTCATCCAATATGCAGTGGCTGAGGGAACTGTGTACCAGGCGCTGAGGAGAGGAAAGAGCCATGACATTGTTCTTAGAAACCTCTATCTGCTGGGGAGAGCCAGGAGATGCCCCCTGGCCCTTCTGGGGGAAAGAGGAACCCCGTCTTCATTCAACAGGTCTACCCTGAGCTTTCCCGTGGGCTGAGTCTGTGCTAGGTACAGGCTTGTGGAAGTGACTCAGAGGCTCCCTGCCACCACGGCGGAGACCCTGCTGCCCAGAGACGGGGAACGGAATTCCCTCCTGAACCCCCGTGCCCCAGCAGGCCCTGGCTGGCAACCTCCAGGGGCAGAGGGAACCTCCCCACCCCCACCCAACATCTTCTTAATTCAACTGTCTCCTGTCGGTGTCAGAGTCTCTTGGCTTGCCACCTCTGCCCGGAGGGTCCTGGAGGAGCCAGCTGGAGTGGGCCCCAGAGGTCATTTTGATGACCTGGGGCAGGACGTTACTGAGGGGGGACTGCCCCTCAGAACAAGGGTGGGAAAGTTACACAGAGGGTGGAGCTGGGACAGCCCAGTACACACCTTACCTTCCTTCCTCTTCCTCTCCCAAACCACAGCCTCAACTTGGACTTGTTGCCCCTCTCAAGCCCTTGGCCCAGAGTGACCTCCCCTGGAGAGTCTAGCAGGACCACTAGGGCAGCTGCAGTCCTTAGAGCCATCAGCCTGGTTGGAGAGGACAAGTTCCCTGTCCGCTTACAACCAATGGGGCGTTTGGGATATGTCTGAGGCTGCCCTGGTTCTCCCAGTGGCTTCTGGGAAGACGTTTCATAAAACTCGCCCAGCCCTGGGAGCTTGAAAGGCCTCAGTATTCTCAATGGCTCTGGGGCCATCAGGGCTCCATCACTTGTGGGAGGAAGGGACAGAAGGGGAGGGGATTTTCCAAGAAGCGAGGTGCTCAGAGCAAATGGGAAGCAGGCCAGGTTCCCATGGGCCCTACCTCCACCTTCTAGGGTGTACTAGAAATTGTGGGTACACCGGGCTCCATTACCAAGTTCTTCCAGAACACCACGCCCAGGGGAGTGCATCATCCATCCCATGCCTCTGGCTGTAGGTATGAATGTCCCCCTGGGGCAGGAGGAAGTGCAGAGGGACTCACAGGGGATGCAGCAAAGAATGGAGACTCCTGGGATAAATGTCAGCCTGGGAGTCAGAAAACCTGGTTTCTACTCTCAATTCTGCCAGAGACTTGTGTGTCCTTGAGCTGGACAATATCTCTCTCTGGGAGTCAGTTCTTTACTTTTAACATAAGGGGATGACCCCGAGGTTTGCCTTAGCTGTGGGTCAGAGACAAATCACAAATAGAGACTGGGCGCAGTGGCTCACACCTGTAATCCCAGCGCTTTGGGAGGCCGAGACAGGAGGATCACATGAGTCATGAGTTCAAGACCAGCCTGGCCAACATGGTGAAGCCCCGTCTCTACTAAATATACAAAAATTAACCAGGCGTGCTGGCAGGCACCTGTAATCCCAGCTACTTGGGAGCCTGAGGCAGGAGAATCACTTGAACCTGGGAGGCAGAGGTTGCAGTGAGCCGAGATCGCGCCACTGCACTCTAGCCTGCAACAGAGGGTGACTCCATCAAAAAAAAAAAAAAAATCACAAATGGAGGCCAGAGTAGAGACTTAGAGGGCAGGGAGCAAAGAATAATTGAATAATTAAAGGGCTGAGATAGAAAATGTTGCACACCTGCACGCTCGTGCACACACATATACACACACACACACAGCGGCAAGGGCTGGGATTCCCTGGGGTGGCCGCAGAATGGAGGCCCCTCCATAGCCCAAATAACTTGGGGCCTGTAATCACCAAGGATGCCAGGTAATCCCACCGAGGTCCCCCCAACCCCTGCCTCCAGGTTACCTGTGTGAGGGCGGCAGAAAACAACACCAGGGTGGACTCCACTGTCACCCTTGGACAGATGAGAAGGATAGGGCATCTCCTCACTCCCTGGGGTTAGTCTAGGAACCCAGTCTCAGTCTCAGAGCCGGACAAGGCATCAAGACAAGGAGAGCCCGTGGTAGAGGACAGACAGACAAGAGCCAGCAGCTCTTCCAGGCCCAGGGGACCCCAGGGGAACAAACTGTACTCTCCGGCTAAGCCCTCTCTTGTGGCTGCTGTCCTGGGTGGCCTGTGGCCACCTGGCCGGGGGACCGGGGGACCAGGGGCTGGCAGGAACTCAGGCCCATGGTGGCCCTTTTCACATCCTCCACGTGCCACAGTTCCGTGCAGCTCTGGCTGGCAGCTAAACCTCCTACCCTGCTGTGCGGAGTTGCTAAGAAAAGCAGTTGAAAGCCCTTCCCAGAGCGAAAAGGCTTTTAGACAGAAATGTGGGGGCCAAAAAATCTGAGGGCGAGGAGTGGAAGCGGAAGCGGGCTGAAGGCCTGGCTGCTTCTGACGTAAGTGAGGACAGGGGCTTTGGCAGGACACTAGAAGCTTAGAGGGGTGTGGGGGTTTCTCAGAAATAGGTTTCCTTCGCCTCCCAGTGCCAGCATGGGCTGGAAGCAACCCTGGCAGCTTCTTTAGGTGGATGGAGAGATGGCGGGTGTGTGCCAGCAGAAATTCAGACACCTGGAAAGGCAGGGTAGGGGGGAAGGGCAAGAAGGCAGCAAAGAAGGCAAGGGAAGAACTTCAATGGGGTAGGCCCTTGTTTGGTTTAAATGGGTCCTGGTTTCCAATAAGTCATAAAAGGGCAGGGCAGGTCCAGGCATGGTGACTCATGCCTATAATCCCAGCATTTCTGGAGGCCAAGGCAGGAGGATCGCTTGAGCCCAGGGATTTGGGACCAGCCTGAGTGACACAGTGAGACCCTGTCTCTACAGGAAAAAAAAAAAAAATTTTTTTTTTTTTTGAGATAGGGTCTCACTGTGTCACCCAGGCTGGAGTGCACTATCATGATCATGGCTCACTGCAGCCTTGACTCAGGTGATCCTCCCACCTCAGCCTCCTCAGCACACACTACCATGCCTGGATAATTTTTGGTATTTTTTGTAGGGATGGGGTTTCGCCATGTTGCCAGGCTGGTCTCGAACTCCTGGGCTCAAGCGATCGCCCATCTTGGCCTCCCAAAGTGCTGGGGTCACAAGTGTGACCCACTGCTCCTGGCCTCTACAGATTTTGTTAAAATTAGCTGGGCGTGGTTGCATGCGTCTGTAGTCCCAGCTACCCAGAATGTTGAGGTGGGAGGATTGCTTAAGCACAAGAATTTGAGGCTGCAGTGAGCCACGATTGCGCCACTGCACTCGAGGCTGGGAGATAGAGTGAGATCCTGTCTCTAAAAAAAGTAGGGGGCAAGGCAGTGGCGCCTGAGATCTTGCATCTCCATCTGGAGGGAAGGAAAAGTAACTCTCATCCTAAATGATCAGGGTTGGGCTCAAGAGACCATGGGAGAGCAGGCTCCAGCTAGGTAAAGCCAGAGTGGGGCAAGGGATGCAGGGCCTGGTCTAAAAGGATCAGTTCTAAAGGTCTAAAAGGATGCAGGATTTGCAATTCCAGAGTTAAGCTCAGTGGTTTCCAAACTGGATCACCTGGGGGTCTCTTTTAAAATGGGTTCTTTTTTTTTTTTTGAGACAGAGTCTCGCTCTGTTACCCAGGCTGAAGTGCAATGGTGTGTTCTTGGTTCACTGCAACCGCTGCCTCCCGGGTTCAAGCAATTCTCCTGCCTCAGCCTGCCAAATAGCTGGGACTACAGGCACCCACCAGCACGCCGGGCTAATTTTTATATTTTTAGTAGAGACGGGGTTTCGCCATGTTGGCCAGGCCGTTCTCAAACTCCTGACCTCAGGTGATCCGTCCGCCTCAGCCTCCCAAAGTGCTGGGATTACAGGCATGAGCCACCGCGCCCAGCCTTAAAATGGATTCTAAAGCCCTCTCCTTAGGGGTCTTGCTACAGGTGTATAGGGTTGGGCCTGGACGCCTCCACGCTAAAAACCTCTCCCAGGTAATTTCGACAGTGGAGCAGGTTTGGAAACCACTGGTTTTGCTTGTGAAAAAGCCGAAGGAAAAAGAGAAAGGGGCAGGGCAGGAAACAAACAAACAAACAAAAAATGGAGGGAGGGGGTGTCCAATGTGAGATGACTCACTGGGATGTGGCTGGCGGAGGGCTTCCCTGTGCTGAGTTCTGTTTTGGCCCCAGAAGGGCCTCTAAGAAGAACCAGTGCCTATACCTGGTGCCCTGGGTGTGGGCCAAGCATTGCCTGAGAGGGAAATATGGGAAACAGTCCCTTCCCTTAACAAAAGTATGACCCCCATACAGGGTGAGACAGTAAATACTTTAGGCTTTGCGGGGCACTTGGCTCTGCCATTGTCGTGCAAAAGCAGTCATAGACGACGTGTAAGTGAATAAGCGGCCAGGGTTCTGCTAAACTTTATTCATAGACACTGAACTTAACATTTCATAGAATTTCAGCAACGCAATACCATTCTTTTGCTTTTTCCCACTAATTTAAAAACGTAAAAAGCATTCTTGCCGGGAGTGGTGGCTCACGCCTGTAATCTCAGCACTTTGGGAGGCTGAGGCAGGTGGATCAGCTAGCTCAGGAGTTCGAGACCAGCCTGGCCAACATGGTTAAATCCCGCCTCTACTAAAAATACAAAAATTAGCCGGGCATGATGGTGGGTGCTTGTTATCCAAGATACTCGGGAGGCCGAGGCAGGAGAATCGCTTGAGCCCGGGAGGCGGAGCTTGCAGTGAGCCGAGATCGCGCCATTGCACTCCAGCCTGGGCAACAGAGCGAGACTCCATCTCAAAAAAAAAAAAAAAAAAAAAAAAGCACTCTTAGCTCCTGGGCCCTACAAAAACAAGCAACAGGCTGGATGTGGCCCCGATCCAGTAGATGGGACAGGACAAGCTCATGGGAAACCAGAACTGAGGCATCGGAATGAACCTGAGCATGGCGGCGGGGGGCTCCGTGGCACATGCATCCCACCGAGAGGCCATGCAATGCCCGTGCATATAGGCTTCCGGTCAGAGAGACCTGGGCTCCAATTCCAGCCCTGCCCCTTCCTAGTTGGGTAAGAGGCTTTCACTTCTGACCCTGTTTCCTCACACGGAAAATGGTAGCAATGATACCTTATCAAGAATGTGGCTGGGAAGATTCAAGAAGATACCAGATGTCAACTTCCTGACCCAGAGCACGGGTAAAACAAGTTAGAGCTTTTGTCCTGTGTAGCTGGACCTCTTTGTGGGTTCCAGAGGCCCTGTAAGGTGCCGAGACGGAGGCTGGCCCCGAGCCACAGATGGTGGTGGGACCCGGGGGTGGTAAAGTTGAACGGAGACGAAAAGCAAGTGCTGCGCATGCGCGCATGTCCCGGCGTACGGTCCTCCCCCTTCTCCACCCCCGCAGAGGGGCTGGGGGCAGGGACTGGGCACCAACTGGCAGAGGAGGATGCCCCCTGCCGTGGGCACGCTGCTGCGGGTCCACGACTCCTCGAGGGAGGGGCACCTGATCCAACTCTCCCTGCGGCTATTTACCAGAAGCTAAAAATAACCCAAGAGTGACAGGGAGATGGGGCCGATTTGTAATTTAAATAGCAACAGGATAAAGCAAGGAGCTGCCAGAGATCACAGTCTGTCCTGAATTAACAATGCAAAACCAGGGGCAGAGAGCTGAGCTGAGCAGGAGGAGGGGACCACGGCCAGAGGAAGCGTGGGGTCCATCAATTTTCTTTCCTTTGAAAAGGGCAGGGCCCAGGCCCAGCCCGGAACTCCTTCCCTCCCCTCCGGGACCTGCAGTTCTTGCGGATCAGTGAGTGAGTCAAAGGCCAGAGAGGGCAGTGCCACGGTGTCCCAAAGGCCAACGTGCAGGGATCGGGATCCCAGGAGAGGGTCTCATCTGACCTCATTTTGGCACAAGGAGCTTGGGACGTGCCCCCAGCAGCCCATGTCCCCCCATTCCCCGCACCAAGGGGCACAGCCACTTGGGCATTTTGGAGGGAACCTGGGAAGGCCAGTTTGATCAATGCCATTTGAAGAACTTATCTGGTGGTCCGCTGAGATGGTGGCCTGTGGGCCAAGCATGGGGAAGCCTGGAGTGGAGTCTCATTTTTGCCTCAGTTGGTGCCTTTCAGAGTTTTCAGAAAGGCCCCTCCAAGGTCCAGGGTGCCAGGGACAAGGGTTAGTACCAACTGGGGAAAACCTCTCTTCAATGACATACAAAGAGAGTGGGGAAGGAACTGGGACTGGACTCTAGGCTTCTGCAGGGCTCCATTGTGACTGACAAGGGCTCTCGGCCTACAGATGCCTAGAAAAGAAGGCTAATCAGAGATTGCAGAGTAGGCAGTGCTTTGGGGGCCGCTGGGCCGCAGCTTACAAATGAGGAGCTAAGGTTGGCAGAAGTTATGCAATGTGTTGAGATCACAGAGCCAGTAACTGGTGGAGCCAGGATCCAGACTGAGATCTGTTTCTCTCCAAAGCCCTTTTTACTCTGTCAGGCTTGCAAGGGCCTAGACTTTCATCCTTAAGGATCTTGCTTTTGGCTCTGTACAAAGCGTACATATCCCTGGGTACGGTGATAGGACAGGCAGTAAGGGGCTGAAAGGTAGCTATGCAGTCAGGGCTTATGACCCTACAGATGGGAGTGGGAGGCTTGGAAGGCAGGAGACACACTGATCGTGTCATGGGGGCTTGGTGTAGCCCAGGGTGGGGACAGATGGAAACTCTTTTGAGCAGATGCAGCTGACCCAGAGTAAGGGGAGAGCTGTGCAGGCTCCTCTCTCACCTCCAATCCAGGAAATTGGGAGGTGCCAAAGGACAGCTTTCAAGAGAGATGGTGGTTTGAAGGACCACCTTTGGCTGCTGGGCCGCCAGTGCTGTGCCTGCAGCGCTCTTGCCTCAGTGGGAAAGGGTCTCCAGCCCCTCCTCCAGGTTTCTTCCTGCTGGTGACTTTCATGAAGCTACCCAGAAGGAACCTAATCAAATGTCCATCTGTCACTAGCCAGCAGCACCTGCAACCCAGCTCAGACACATCTGTCTCCTCTGTGGGGGCAGAGGCCCAGCACTTCAGCAGGGGCCAGTGATCAGCAGGTGATCCCAGGCTCTGGGTTGCTCCCAAAGGCTTCAGCAGGTGCCCGGATCACAGGCATAGCTACTGGGGAGGCATGCACTTAAACTTCAAAATCCCTGTAGGACAGGCATGGTGGCTCACGCCTGTAACCCAGAATGTTGGAAGGCCAGGGCAGGCCGATCGCTTGAGGCCAGGAGTACGAGACCAGCCTGGGCAACATGGCGAAACCCTGTCTCTACTAAAAATACAAAAATTAGCCAGGTGTGGTGGGACATACTTGTAATCCCAGCTACTTAGGAGGCTGAGGCAGGAGAATCACTGGAACCTGAGAGGTGGAGGTTGCAGTGAGCTGAGATCATGCCACTGCACTCCAGCCAGGGCAACAGAGCGAGGCTCTGTCTCCAAACCCTCCATGTCTCACCATGGACACTTACACAACAAGAAGCCAGTCTCCCTCCCTCCCTCTGCCCAGCCTTCTGAACACCTGTATTCAACCCACGGCAACCTCCGTAGGAAGTCACTGAGCACAGACTCACGTACCCAGCACTGAGCTAGGAGCAACATAAGGTTCAAGAATTTTGTAAGGAAGCAAGACTAAGTGCGCAAAAAGTCAAATGATACAGGAATTATCATTGGGAACAAGTGAGCATCATAGGTAAGGGATCAGCAGGTGGGGTGGAATGCCAGTTCAGGAGAAGTGTTTGACACTTGGTAGATATTCATGAAATATTTGTCATACAAATGAATGAAGGAATGAATGAGCAAAAACTTGGAAATCAGGAAAGAAGATTCGAATGGAACTGTCAGATCTAGAGCAGATCTTAGAAATCATCTGGTCCAACCCAGAGAGAGTAATGACTGGCCCACAGTCACACAGCAAGGGCTGGAGTGTGAACCAATGGACTCCCTGTCTGGGGCTCTTTCCACCTTCCCACTTTTGCGGCTTGGGCTGGGTCTGAAGGATGGAGAATGTGATTGGCCAAATACCCAGGGAAGACAAGCTGGGAGTGCAACATAGGCAAAGGGAATGGCAGGGGTCAGGGCCACATGTGAAGGGAATGCAAAAAGGGGGAGGAGGGAAGGTTCATTTAGCACCTACTATGAGGCAGGCACCAGCATGGCATGAGCTGAGAGAAAATCTCTGCAGGGAAAGCCTGGACAAAGAGGCGGAAAAGCAAGAACAGCCAGAGAGCATAAGGAGCCGCGAAGGTCAGGCCAAGGAGGCTGGCTGGGCGGGTTTTCACAGCAGAGGATGTCCAGGTCGCGGGTTGAGTGTTCGGTGCCCTGGTACATTTCTTTTCCCCAGCTCCCACTTGCTCATCCAGGCCACAGAAAGTAGAACACCACCCTCTGGGGCTTCAACAAAGCCCAGAATAATTTTCTTACCCAGATTCTTCTTCCTGTGTGTACCTGGGTGGATTCTGAGGGGTCCCCAGCTTCCCAGGGCTGGCACATGTTGTCCTAGGAACTGCCAAGGGCATCCTCCATAGTCCCGTGCACCTGTCCCTTCCAGCCTTGTCCTCCCCACCCCACCTGGAAAGCAGAGATGACATTGACAGCGCCAAGGAGTGCAAGCTCAAGGTGGCCCTAGTCTCACAGTCAGGACTGCCCTGCTTCTTGAAGCCTCCAGCCTGCCTGCTTCCCCTCCAGGAGCCCCATTTCCTGCTCTCTGCTGCTCCAGGGCTGCCAGACGCCTCAGATGGAAAACAAGCCCAGCCCCATTTCCTCTGTTTAACTGCTCGAGCTACTTGCAAAATGCCTGCAAGAGGAAGGCAGGGCCCTGCACAGCCTCTTTCCAGAATAGACCTTGGCCTGGTGGACAGAGTCTCCGATGAGGCCACAGCATATAGGACCCACCTTGAGGCATTCAGAGATAATGGGTTGCAGGGGAAACTGTGGAAAAGTCGGGACTGAGCCTTGGGGGCATTACATGGCCATATCCCCTACCTTAGAGCAGCAATAGGATGTTTTATTTAAGAGCACAGATTCTGGGGCTGGATTCTCACTTCCACCACTTACCAGCTGGGTGACCTTAGACAGGTAAGCTTAGCAGCTCTGTGCCTTGATTTCCCCATCTGTAAAAGGAGGAAAATAAGGTCAGGTGCAGTGGCTCATGCCTGTAATCCCAGGACTTTGGGAGGCCAAGGCAGGCAGATCACTTGAGGTCAGGAATTCAAGAACAGCCTGGTCAACATGGTGAAACCCCGTCTCTACTAAAAATACAAAAATTAGCTGGGCATGGTAGCGCATGCCTGTAATCCGAGCTACTCGGGAGGCTGAAGCACAAGAATCGCATGAACCTGGGAGGCAGAGGATGTAGTAAGCCGAGATCACGCCACTACACTCCAGCGTGGGTGACAGAGTGAGGCTCAGTCTCGAAAAAAAAAAAAAAAAAAAGGCAAAAAAAGGAGGAAAATAGCAAGATCTACCTCCTAGAGTCATTAAGAGGATTCAAAGAGCTACGTTACATATTCAGTAATATTTTTGGCACAGAAATGTTCAGGAACTATTAGCCGTTGTTTTATGATTACTGAGTATTAATTATTAATTGCATAGCATGCATTTATTAAACAAATATTTACTGAAAAATATTATGCTCCCGTCATGAGGGACACAAAGGTGATTACAGCACCAGATGGAGGTTTTTAAGGGTCGGGATAGCATCTTGAAGGGTTCTGTAGCATAAATGTTTATTGAACTGAACTAACGCTGTTTCTGTCCTCGAGAAATTCACAGTAACAAACACATATACAACTAAAGAACTAGTTATAGAGCAGGGTGATTAAAGAATGCTTGAGGAAGGTACAGCTTCCTTCCTAGAACCAGTCCTAAGAATAAAGAGTGAATATATGCCCTACTATTTATTTACAAAATCCTCACAATGGCCTTGAACTCCAGCACAGTTTGGCCTCTGGAGATCTTTCCAGCTCCTAACGCATTCCCCCTGGCTCCCTGTTCTCTGGCCACGCTGGCCTTTTTGCAATTCTCCAGACACAAGTACATTCCTTGTTCCGTGCCTTTGCTCTGACTCTACTTCCACCTAGAATGCTATTCTCCCAGGAAAGTCACATAGCTCACGCTCCCCATTCATTCAGGTCTGTTCTCAAATATCACCTTCCCAGAGAGGCCCTCCCTGATCCCCTCCCCCTGCCTAAGTCACTCTCATCACTCATCTCCATTCCTTTGGCTTCATTTTTCTTTATAGCACATCTTTTTTTTTTTTTTTTTTGAGACAGAGTCTCACTCTGTTGCCTAGGCTAGAGTGCAGTGGTGTGATTTCAGCTCACTGCAAACTCCGCCTCCCGAATTCAAACGATTCTCCTGCCTCAGCCTCCAGAGTAGCTGGGATTACAGGTGTCCACCACCACGCCCAGCTAATTTTTGTACTTTTAGTAGACAGGGGGTTTCACCATGTTGGCCAGGCTAGTCTCAAACTCCTGACCTCAAGTAACCCACCCACCTCAGCCTCCCAATCTTTATGGCACATCTTGTTTGCTGACATTACATCCTACGTAGATTGTTTGTTTCCTGAATGTCTTCCCCACTAGAATCTAAGCTCTGTAAGGACAGAGCCCTGCTTCCTTGTTTTTAGAGCTATGCTCTCCGATATGGTGCCTGATGCACAGAAGGCATTCAATAAGTATTTATGGAATGAATTAATTTGTCAACCTTCCTATCTCTTCTTTATTCCTCAGATAACACCATGAGCTCAATTTTTTTTTGTTTTTTGAGACAGTGTCTCACTCTTGTCGCCCAGGCTAGAGTGCAGTGGCGCAATCTCGGCTCATTGCAACCTCCACCTCCCAGGTTCAAGCCATTATCCTGCCTCAGCCTCCCAAGTAGCTGTGATTATAGGCGCCTGCCACCACGCCAGGCTAATTTTTAAATTTTTGTATTTTTAGTAGAAATGGGGTTTCACCATGTTGGCCAGACTGGTCTCGAACTCCTGAGCTCAGGTGATCTGCCTACCTCAGCCTCCCAAAGCGTTGGGATTACAGGTGTGAGCCACCATGCCCGGCCTATTACTCCACTTTACAGATGAGAAAATTGAGGCTCAGAAAAGCTCCCTGGCACATGTATTCATTAGTTTATTTGTTTATAGCCTACCCAAAAGTTATTTAGAGGACTCCGAGAGGTTTATGACCTGATCCAGGCCACACAGAGCTGGTAAGAGGCAGAACAGGACACATGCTCATGTCTCCAGGCTCCATCCTCATTGCTCATTTCTCTGCACCACCATCCTGTATGCCCAGCCCTGTGTAAGATGGTATGCTGCACACACAAGTGCTAGGAAGAGAGCGCTCTTTGAGGGCTGGGCACACCCAGCCATCGTAACTGGTGGTTGTCATAAAGTGGGAGACCTCAGCAGGACCAAGAATTGAAAATCACACAGGTTAAATGGAGAGGAAAACCAGACAGGAGCCCAGGTGCAGATTCCAGCCCAAGCAAGCCCCATGGCTGCCTCCTGGCTGCTGGTCTGGGCTTGTCCCCACCTGCCCCTTGCTTTCCTGTGCAGCTCTTCACGGCAGCTGGCCCCAGCCAGAGGAAGGCACCTACGAGCCCTGAGCCTGTGGTCCTCAGCTTGGGCGGCCAGCGGCCTCTAGCAGGCCACCCCCCGACCCCACCCCCGTCAGGAAGTGCCGAAAGAGGAAGAGAGTCGCCGGGCAGGATGAGCGCACTGGGGGCTGGCCACAGTGCCGGGGGAAGCTGCAATGAGGCCTCAGCTCTGGGCCCAGTGGAGGCGCTGGGGACGGAAGAAGGGGAGCGGCCAGGGGCACTGAGGCAGATGTGGCGCTACCGCTCCTGGGACGTGCCACAGATCCCACCAGAGGCACCCCAGACACAGTAGGTACAAGGGGTAGCCTGGGAGTGGGCATGGGACATCTGTCCCTCTATGAGCCTTTTATCTGAGATGGGGGGGTGACAGAAGTAGGGTCACCCATCTGTCATCCAGCACTCTGCAGAGGCACAGAGTAGGGCAAAGGAGTTATTGGCAGGGTGCAGGGAGCTCTGATGTTTGGACTGTGTGGGGGAACTGAGCTCGAGAGAGGCCAGGAGTTGAGCAAGCTAGCAGTGGGGGGATCTGGGAAGAGGACCCCCCCCCAGGAGTGTGGCACTGGATGCTGGAGATTTCTGACCCAGCTGCAAGGCCTTGTGGAGACTCCGTGGGGTCTTCAGTTGCCTCTGATCTCTTATCTCAGAGCTTGGAGTAAGAGCCATTGGGAAACTTCCCCAAAGGGACCTGTGCACCCCAGAGGCCAGTTGTCAGGCATACTTGGGGATTGATCCGCCCTCCTCCTGGCCACCCTGGCACCAGTTGCTGGCTGGAGGGCTGGAGCCCCACCTCCCTGATTAGACCTTCTCCCAACTTGCAGGAAACTGGGAGAGGGTTCTGGGCCTCGGGGTGCTGGTTCTTCCTCAAAATCACAGGCTTGCCCGCAGGTCACAGCCCCAAGCATTGGCTATTTGTGACTAAGACTGGAAAACGGGCTGCCAGAACCCAAGAGGGGAGGATGAAAGTGAAGGTGACACAGGATGTGGCTTGGCAGAGAGGCGTGCACACAGAAATAGTGGGCAGCTGGTGCGGGCAGCAGGGTGGTAGGGTTTGGGGAGGTGGAAGACCATGCTTCCCAGCTCCTGGCCTCCCTTCGTCAGCCCTGCGGGGGCCATCAGAAACAGCCCCAGTGTGTGTGATGGCTGTGCCCCTACAGGTGACTGCTTGGGTTCCAATTGCTCTCATTTCTGGAGGGGGACGACCTCGGCTGCATTGGGGGGTGTCTTTGTGTGTGCATGTGAGGTATCTTTCTGGATGGGAGTGTGTGCGTATGCACACACATACATATGTGTGAGGGATGTGGTAACCGGTAACCATTGTCCTGGGGGTATTTGTATGTAGGAGAAAGGTGTGTGTTCTGTGTGGCCATGTGTGCTTGTGAATGGGAGTGTGGTACCTGTTGTCCTTCTGTGTGAGTATTTGTAAGTTTGTAAGGGCTGTGCAGGTGATTCCCGTAGCATATGAGATCTATAGGTTCTGTTGAATATTATGTCAGGAAAATGCGATGCTTTAGGCATGGGTGAGAGGGTTGGAGACCATTGTGAATAGCTGTGGAAGGATGACTTTGTAGGAGAAACCTGTGAGTTCTTTGTTGGTGTGTGTGCGAGTCGTTAAGTGACTTTGGTCACTGAGTGCGAGAGGCTGGGGTGGGAAGTGTTCGTTTAAGTAATGAGTGGGCATAATTGTGTAAGGGATGTGTTTGTTCTGCGTGCATGGGGAGCGCTGTGTGACTTTTGTTCCCGTGGGTGCGATTTGGGGGAGCCAAGGGGGTATGGGTGGAGATTGTGAGTGGCTATGAGTAGGCACAGGGTGTGCGAGAGCGGAGGGGAGGTGGTGACGGCAGCCCTCGCGAGTGTACACTTGTGAGCGTGCAGTTGTTTGGTAGCGGAGGGATCGGGAGGGGGAGGAAAGACTGCGCTCCGGGTGCGCGCAGCGCGAGTGTGCCAGGCCGGGGGATTCAGTCCCATCCAGGCGGGCCGGGGGCAGGGCTTTCTGCTGCCCCGCCCATTCGTCGCCCCGCCCCTCGGGCCGCCCCAGCGGGCTGCAGCGCAGCGGGCGTCCGGCAGAGGGCGCTGCGGGCCCGGTGCCACTGCGCGGCCGAGGGGGCGTGCTCGGCGGCGGGCAGGCAGCGGCCCGGCCAGCTATGCGGGGTCCTGCGGCCGCGGCTGGCGGCACTTCCTGGAGCGGCGGCGGCAGCCGCTTCCCGGGCACCTGGGCGTGGGGAGCGGGGGCGCGCGGCGCGGGGCGGGCGGAGCGAGCGCGCGCCATGGAGGTGGCGGGCGGCGCGGAGCGGGCGTGCTGAGCCCCGGCCGCCGGCCCGGCATGGGCGTCTCCCGCGGGCCCGCCGCCGGCCGGGGCTAGGGCCGGATGGAGCCGCGGGACGGTAGCCCCGAGGCCCGGAGCAGCGACTCCGAGTCGGCTTCCGCCTCGTCCAGCGGCTCCGAGCGCGACACCGGTCCCGAGCCGGACAAGGCGCCGCGGCGACTCAACAAGCGGCGCTTCCCAGGGCTGCGGCTCTTCGGGCACAGGTGAGCGGGGCGGCGGCGGGGCAGGCACCGAGGCACCGGCAGGTTACCGCGCCCGCACCGGGGGACATTCCTCGGCCACTAGGGGTCCTGGCCACTTCGGTACTGACACTGAGTCGGGGAGACGCTGGCATCGGCGGCACGAGCCGTCTTGGCGTGGGCACCCACTGGGGGTCATCCCCCAGAGCCGGGACACGGGCGGGATCGGTCGGCTTGGCACTGTCACCGGGTGGGGGTCATTCCCCGGCACCGGCAGTCTAGTGCGCCTCATGTGTAGTACCGTGGCAGGGTCGGCTCCCAACCCTCCAGCAGGAAGATGGAATCACCCCAGCCCCCCGGCACAAGCAGGTTGGGCCCCCAGGACTGGTCACCCACGCCTTCTTGGCACTGATAGAACAGGGCCTCTCTGAGCCTCCTGGCACCCCTGAGGTGGGGATCACACCGCCCTTTGGACTTTCATGGGACCCGGTTGCCTACCACCATTGCGTGGCATATGCAGAACGTAGCCCCGTTGATACCGTCACCACACATGGCTTGTCCCCAAGCTCTGGTCACTGGTTTAATTGTTCAACATGTTAAGCTTCTCCTTGGGGTTGGGGGTGCCTGATCATCTGCCCTACCTTGCTCTTAATTAGCAGAGAGACCCCAGCCCGTCCCTCTGCTAGGCAGGCAGCATGTCTCCCTCTACCCTCTTCCAGCCCATGCTGGGAAAGGGATGGGGTGGGCTGGAGGCTGGAATCTGTGCTGGCTGTTCAAGCTTCATCTTGCCCCCTCCCCCAGCACTCCAAATGTCACCATCTTGTGCCTGTGACAGAGCTTTGACCAGGACTCTAGCGGGGAACTGGGGGGAGGGTGTGGAAAGACTGAGTGCAGGCAGTTCATGGCAAGTGTGCTGCTCTTGGTCGTGAGCCGCTGCCTGCCCTGGCAGCCCTGGTGTAAGGTAAGGGACGTGAGGCCCCAGGAGTACCTGACCTGGCTGCCTGCGCTGCTTCCTGACCGATCCCTGCCCTTCCCTGGTGGCCAAGGAGCTTGTAGCCAATCAGCCAAGGACCCCAGAGCCACCTCAGACTGAACTCTGACCACTTGGAGTCTGCCCAAGGCCTCCCTCTCACTTTTCTGCAGCTGCCCAGACTTGGTGGCATTCACCCCCACCCCTCCCCTAGCTTTGCCCTGCCCCTTCCCTGGGTAGACTTTACCCACCAATAACATGGGCGGTTTTCTCCTGTCGTGTGGGCTAGCATACCCGTGATGCTGACTTGTGCCCTCTACCTGCCTCACCCGGGCCAGGGCCCACTCTTTGCACCTGCACTCTGTCTCTGAGCACATGCACAGATCTGGATTCTTACACTGGCAGATGGAGCTCCGTGGGCTCCTGTGTTACCATGCAGGCTTCAATGTCATATAAAACAGGGCAGGGAGTGAAACTTCCAGTAGCTCTGTTTTGTCACCCACAGCCCTGCAAGATGGAGCAGTTTACACCCAGCTCTGCAGGATGTAGCCTCCAGTATTCACAGGCTCCGCAGGGGGAGGGAGGGGCGCCACCAGAGGCTTCCTGTTGCTGCCCACAGGGTATCAAGTGTTGGGTTCTTCTGACCTGTGGCCGTGCCCCTTCTGAAGGGCACAGGTTTGTGGGTATAGGGATGAGCACATTCGGGAGGAAGAACAATTCGGGAGGAAGAACAAGAAACCAGAGAACCAACAGATACCTTTATGTAATTCTCTAAAATAAGCTGGGTAGGTGGTATTCTTCCTTTTGTAAAAAAAAAAAAAAAAAAAAAAATTATAGAGATGAGATCTCACACAGCATTTCCCAGCCTGGTCTTGAATTCCTGACCTCAAGCAGTCCTCCCACCTCGGACTCCCAAAGTGCTGGGATTACAGGTGTGAGCCACCACACCTGGCCTGTTTCTCCATTTTTATAGATGAAAGAAACACGGTCAGAGGGGATTTGCTCAGAGTCACATAGCAAGGAAGAGGTAGAGATAGGGTTTGAAGTCAAGTTGGTGTGATTCCAAAATCCACATCCCTTTCTCTATACCAGGATCCCAAACGGAACATCACAGTGGCCAAGGGAGCTTTAAGAAATACAGATTCCTAGATCTTACCCTTGGCGTGTCTGACCCATCAGGTCTGGAGGTGGGGCCTCGGCATTGTTTAAAGCTTCCCAGGTGATTCTGATGTCCCACCAAGTTTGAGAAGCACAGTAGTCCGTCACCGTGGGGAGTGTAAGTGCTCTTATAGGATGCCTGATGAGAGGAAAGAAAATTCAGCAGCACCTCTGGAAGCGTGTAAGGAGTGTCCCTTGTTTGGGAGCACTGTGCTGGGGATAGTAGGGCCTTCAGAAATGAATACATTCCGAGAACCCAGTGTCAGGCAGAGAGCAGCAGGGGAAAACGCTTTCTCCTGGCAGGCCTGGGAGCTCACTAGGGCTGGCCTCCTTCCCTTTGACTTGATGGGGCCAAGGGGTGGGGGCTGGGGGCAGACATGTGGAAGGGTGGAATAGTACACCTGCTCTGGGTTCTGCCCCCTCCAATGCTGCTTGGCTGGTCCTGCTACCTTTGTTTTTTTGTTGCAGCCTCAGGTAAAAGTCCTCGAAGCCCCAGCTAAAACCAGCCCTTCATCTTATCCCAGCTCCATGCTGGCTCTTAACGTAGCTCTTGCGTCTCCCCAGTCGTCCACCCTCTGCATGTCCCCCATCTCGCCCCCTCCCCACCCCACCCACATACACACATCCGGCCTTGGGGCTGAGGGGCCTGACGGGAAGATCAAGGGTAACAGCTAGGTTGGCAGTGGCTGCTGAAGCCAGGTGGAGAATTCTGCATGCAGACCCTGGCTCATGAGGAGAGTTCCATGAACAATTAGCAGTGTCTGCTGTGGGCTTGGCAGGGGGTCTTGATGGCACATGGGCCACGTTTGCCATCCTGGCCCCTCTGGGTAGGACAGTCTCTGAATGGCAGCCCCTATGGGGCTGAAAGAGGCTTTTCCTTAAAGTCCATCTCTGCCCCACACAACTGGCGTCATCCTCTCAGAATCGGGCGGTGGGGGGGGCGGGGGGCAGCTTGCCATCTCCCTTTTTTTTTTTTTTTTTTTTTTTAGCTCAGTGAGCCATGATTCTCCCCAGCTTGTGGATTCCTCCCACCCCAACTCCATCCCACCTTACTTCTTGCCGGAACTATCAGTCTCCTCCCTGAGGAGGAGGAGGAGGAGGAGGAGGAGAGGAGGTACAGGTCCTACTCTGATCCCAGGGTATTTGGTTTTCCTCTTCCTGAGCAGAGGGCAGGCAGGACCTTTCCATTTAAGCTTCTGTTGACCCTAAGGATTGGGCAGCCAGGAGTGGGAGAGAAGTGGACTGTCTCCTCCTCCAGGACCCACCAGGAAGGAGGACCCGCTTATCCTCTGGCCTGGTCTCAGCAGCCTGATCCTGGCAGGTCACAGGGCTTGTGGATTAGCTGGTTTTACACCCTAGGGGCATCAGAAATTACCTGGCACCTCACACATGTAGACATAAGGAGCCTTGGCCTCAGAGCCCCTGGGAGCCTGAGCGTCTGTGCCGCCATCCCTTGCCCTTCACGGTGCTCAAAGTCACAAGCTCCCAGAGGGCAGGAGGCACACCTGCAGAACCAGTGTGAGACAATGGGTCCCATTTAGAGGCACTGCCACACGGCCCCAGCGAGCATGGCCCTGAAGTCAGGGCTGCAGAGGGTGCCCAGCGGGTGCCTGAGCAGAAGCGCCCCTGTTTGGGTTGGTTCTGCGATGAATGGGGAGGGACGTGTTGAGGGACGCCTCTTGTGCAGAGGTGAGAACCCTGTCTATGGCGCCGGGGTGTCTGGGAGCGAAAGGAAACATCTTTGAGTGGTTTGTCTCACCCGGGCTAATGCTGGGAGCAGCCCAGGTTGCTGTGAGTGGCAGGGACAACCTAGAATCCTTGGGTTCCAGCAAGTTTGGGAAAGAAAAATGGGCCTCAGTGGCCGAGCTGCGTTCATCTCACCGTGTTTGCTCCCCACACGAGGTCAGGTGCCGGAGTATAGAGCTGGCCCCGGCTGGGGACCCAGTGTAGAATTCTCACAGTCTCCCTCTGTGCCAAATGCTGTCAGGGGAGGGAATGACAATTCTTGTCATTTTGTCTCCATGCCATACTCCAAAAAGGTCAGATCCTAGGATGTGGAGCTGCCCAGGATTCTCAGTTGGCACAGGAGCTCGAGAGTTGGTGTCCCCTCAGGCAAGGACAGAGGAAGGACTAAGTGACCCCTGGTGAGAGAAAGCTGAGGCTTCAGGCAGCTGGGCTGGGGGAGAGTGAGAGAAACGGGCCTGCCCTCCTCGGCTCCCTGGAGGCCTCTCCAGAATTCGCCAGTGGCCCCCCGGGCAGAGGTGGAAGTGGAGTCGTGAGTTAGCCCTGAGTCTTAGGCCGCGCGGGCCCCTCGGAGAAGCAGGGATCCGGAGCCCTTCCACCCACATTAAGGCAGGAGAGAGTTGGGAGGTGCGGAAGCAGCCCCTGGAGGCTGCCCTGCAGTGCCGCTGGAGCGACACAAGGGGGCGACAGCTGCCGTTGTGGGAGGCCGGTGGGCGAGGAGCTTCTCCTTCCGCCAGTCCACAGGCCCACGGGGACCCACAGGCACTCGCTGGAAGTTACCTGCAGCTCTAGCTGCTGGGCGGAGCCAATCAGCGCGGCCCAGGGCAGGCTGGGCGGGTGCCTCTAGACTCCTGGCCCCACCCCTCCCGTTCCCTGAGGCCCAGGCCCAGCCAGGTGGCCTTGACTCAGCCAAGGTCTCGCAGCTAGCCGGGGTCATCTGGGACTCCCGTGCTGGGCTTCCAGGGCCATGTCCATTAAGGCCTCATCACAGGACCCCGGACAGCCTGACCACCGCTCCTCCCTGCCTCCTCCTTGAACAGCCCTCTAAGTCAGCTGCGGGGGCAGTGTGTGCAGGAAGCGGGATCTGCCCCACCTGCGGCCAGGTTCTTCTGCTCCCCGAGTTCCTGGGCCACCCCTGAGCGGTGCCAGGCACTCATTCCTTGCTCTCCTTGGCTCTCCCCTGTTCCGTGTCGGGGTCAGCCCCACATCCAGCCTGCAGTGTGGGCCTCAGCACAGGACTTGGCTGGTGCTTGGGTCACAGGTGTGGAGAGTAGGCCAAAACAGTAACCAAATGCCCTGGAAGAACTATCATTCTGCCATCTTTCCTCTTCACCCCCTTCCTCGCTGAAACGCCAGAGACGTGGTTAGGTCGGGAAAGCAGGTTCCAGTGAGATCAAGGGCTCCGTGGCCGCGGAGGGGAGGGAGAGACTGAAGAGACGGGAGTGGCGTTCCAGCTCCTCTGTCTTTGGTGATTAACAGCTGCCAGAAGCTTGTAAATTCATCGGTTTCATGATCTTCATAACATCTTTGTAGTTGGTTTGATTCCCATTTTGCAGATAAGAAAACCAAGGCTCAGAAAGGTCAGGGGCCTGGCCAGGATCCCCCAGCTCACACTGGAGCCCAGCCCAACGATCTTCTCGTGACGCTGGGCCGCTCTACTTAGGAGTACTCTTTTCTTCTATTATTTGCCATCCCTAAACTGGGACGACCTAAGAAGAGGTTTGAGTGCTCCATGGGGTTTAGTGAAAGGTCTTTGCCTCCTGTGCCAATGGTGTGAGACCCATGAGATAATCTGACCTGGACCCCAAGGGAGAATGGCCACCAAGATCCCTCAAGTCAGGGGGAGCAGGCTGGACTAGGAGAGACCCTTGGTAAAGAGACTGGGGCTGTGAGCCCGTCGTCATGTGGCGTCCTGGCTGGGTCTGGCGTGGAGGACAAGTCTGATCCTTTTCCTTGCTTCAAGGGCGCAGGGAGTCTAAAGCCCAATGGACATGCTCAGAGGAGCCTCTATACCACCCAGGGGTGGGTGGCTGGCCTGGGGCAGGGAGGATCGCTTCACTCATACCCAGTGCCTCATGGTGAGAGGTCTGAGAGGAGAGGGAGGGCCCCAGCACCTTCCTCGTCTACACTGAGACCTCCTCCCCTTGCTCCTGGCAGAGCACCAGTTCAGAGCTCCCACATAGAGGCCTCTCCCCTGCCAGGGATGAGCCCATCTCAGCACATGCCAAAATAGCTGTCTGGGAGCCTGGGCCCGCACCGCCCACGCCCCAGCATCTTGCGGGTTAACAGCTTGCCTGTCTCTCCGCCCCCTTCCCCAGCTTGCTGACATTTTACAGAGAGAGGCGGGGGCGGTTGTGAAAGGGGGCAAGCTGGTTCTTGCTCCCCAACCCACACGGATACCCCACTGACACAGCCTGCCACCACCCACCCACCTCTGGAAGGCATCCCCTTGGGGGAGACCTTCCTTCCATCCTGAGGGCCCTGAAGGGGTGAGGGACAGGCTGCCAAAACCATCCCTGGTAGACCCAGGGAGCTCTAGGGGGCTGGTCTCCTTCAAGGAGTCTTTTGTAGGACACAGGATCTCCCTCTGTCACCCAGGCTGGAGTGCAGTGGCACAATCATAGCTGTCTGTAATTTCAAACCCCTAGGCTTAAGCAATCCTTCCACCTCAGCCTCCCGAGTAGCTAGGACTATGGGTGGGGGCCACCATACTGGGCTCATTTTTTCTTTCTTTCTTTCTTTTGTAGAGACGAGGTCCTGCTGTGTTGCCTAGGTTGGTCTCGAACTCCTGGCCTTAAGTGATCCTCCCACCTTGGCCTCCTGAGTTGCTGAGATTACGGGCCTGAGCCACTGTGCCCAGCCTCTGGAGTCTTTTTAAGAAATGATCTTGAAATCTTTCTAAACACATGAAATATCTTGCCGTTAGAAAAGTGTGTGGAATAAGGTGACACCTACTGCCTAGCTTGGTTGGAGCTTAGCATTAGGCCATATTTGCTTTAGTTAGAGATGGAGGCCCCCATGCCGTCCTCCCTGGAGGAAACCACAATTCTGATTTTGGTGCGTGTGATGTTCTCGTGCCTGTTTTTAAAATTGTCCTACATAGGTATTCATGCCAAGCAATATACAGTGCTGTTTCGTATGATTTTACTCTGGTTTAAATGGTATACCAGGCATATTCTGCATTTAGGTTTTTCCCTCAATATTGTTTTGGAGATTTAACCATCCTAAACATGAATTCTCACGGATCCATTTTAACCTCCACGTCCGATTCTGTTGTGTAATGGCAGCTTATTTGCCCAGGCTCTGCTGACGGACACTTAGGTGATTTGCAGTTTTTCGCTGTTGCAAGCGATCCCTCTGTGTTCTCTCCACCAGTGCTTGCTCACAGGGTGTGTGTATTTTCAGCTGAGACAGATGTTGCCAAATTGTGCTCCAAAGTAGTTGTCCTAATTTTTAGGCCTCTGGGTTTATTTTTTTATTTTATTTTATTTTATTTTATTTTTTTGAAACAGAGTCTCGCTCTGTCGCCCAGGCTAGAGTGCAGTGGCGCGATCTCGGCTCACTGCAAGCTCCGCGTCCTGGGTTCAGGCCATTCTCCTGCCTCAGCCTCCCGAGTAGCTGGGACTACAGGTGCCCACCATCACGCCCGGCTAATTTTTTGTATTTTTAGTAGAGACAGGGTTTCACCGTGTTAGCCAGGATGGTCTCGATCTCTTGACCTCGTGATCCGCCCGCCTCGGTCTCCCAAAGTGCTGGGATTACAGGCTTGAGCCACTGCGCCTGGCTATTTTCTTTCTTTAAACTTTCGGTAAACTGGGGAATTGTTTCCCAGAAACAAACACTTTCTCCTTCAAGCCTGCAACAGTCCCTTGAGAGAGACGAGGGTGGGCGTTAGCCCTATTTATCAGATCAGGAAACTGAGGCTCAGGCAGGTTAAAAGGCTTAGCTTGAGGTCATGTAGCTGGTCAGAGGCAGATCCTGTGGGCCTTTGAAGCTAAACCCACTGTGAAGGCCTTTGTCCCCTGTGTGAGTAGTGTGGAAGCCTGGGGAGTGGGCTGGGGCCTTGGGGGCTGATGGGGGAGGGAGCAACATGGTCAGAAAGTTGAGGGGGGAGGTGTTAATTTTTTTTTTTTCTTTTTTTGAGATGGAGTTTCACTCTTGTTGCCCAGGTTGGAGCGCAGTGGCGCAGTCTCGGCTCACTGCAACCCCTGCCTCCCGGGTTCAAGCAATTCTCCTGCCTCAGCCTCCCAAGTAGCTGGGATTACAGGCATGCACCACCACACCCAGCTAATTTTGTATTTTTAGTAGAAATGGAGTTTCTCCATGTTGGTCAAGCTGGTCTCGAGCTCCTGACCTCAGGTGATCTGCCCACCTCAGCCTCCCAAAGTGCTGGGATTACAGGCATGAGCCATCGCGCCCGGCCGCGGTGTTAATATTGAATGAGGGGTGAGGGGGAAATGCTTCTCTCAGCAGATGGGGAATGGGAGCCCTCTGCAGACACAGGAGAAGACAAGGACGGGATGGTCACCAGAGAAGAGTGGGGGCCCTCGAGGGGTTTATAACAAAGGGGCCCCTTTGGGAGACTAAGGGAGACATGTCGGCATTCCCATCAGGGAATTCCCATCAGGTTTCAGTGTTGCCTCTGAGACACCGGAGCTCAGCCCAGACCAGACTTGTCCACCCAGCACAGCAGGAAGTTCTCGGGAGCTGGCCCACTCCTGGGGCTCTGTGCCCACCTGAAGCCTGTGCTGTCAGCGGGATCCATGAGGCTGAGTCCAGACCATGCACTGTTCCCTCCACTCACTCTTCAAACCACACCCGGCACTTCTACACTCTGGGGATGCCATTAGAAGCAATGTGAGGCCCTGGGCTCACAGCCTGGCCGGGGATGCAGACTTGCACATTAGTGCTGATCGCCCAGGGTCTGAGAGGAAAACCATGAGGGAGAATTCGCTGAGTAGAGAGGGGAGTGGTATTCCAGGTAGGGAGACCACCGGATGCCACGTGGTGCCACGTGGAAAAGGGACCTGTGGTGTTTTGTTTGCCAGAAGCATCCAGGGTGGAGCCTGAGGGATCGAGGGTATGTGCCATGGAACACACTACTGAGTTCAAACCCCAGCACTGCCACACGTTAGCTGCACAACCTCAGGCAAATGACTTAACCGCTTTGTCTCTTAGTTTCCTCATCTGCAATATGAGGATATGGGTCATGGGGATAAGAATACCAACTATTCTAGGGAGGATTTGTAGCTTAATATTTGTAAAACACTTAGAGTAGTGTCTGGTGGAGTGAGTTATGTAAGTGTCAAATACAGCATTAAAAATATGAAAGAGCAGAGAGGAGGCTGGGAGGCCTGTTGCCTGCCAGCCCCAGGTCTTTGCATTTTGCTCAGCTGACAGGAGAGTCAGTAAAAGGTGATTGGGTGCTTTAGGATGAATTCTGGTGGCAGCAGGAGTCTGGCGTGGAGGGAGGCTCTAAAGGAATGGGTTGGTCATTTGTCGCACAAACATCTCTTTGAGGCCTGGCAGGGGCTGAGTTAGGGACTCAGGATGTGAAAGAAGAGACTGGGGGTATTTCACCAAGGAGCTTAGGCCGGCTTAGGATCCCCGCCTAGCCCCCAAGCCTCTGAGACAGCCCCTCCTCCCCTTTCCTTGCCCACCACCCTCCCCTCGTGACTTCATGTCACCAAACCGACTATCTAGTTTTCGTGAGAAAGCCATGGAGGACATGGAGCGGGCGATAGCACCCAGCCCAGAAAGAGGCCTCCAGGTATCACTCTTGGGGTCCTCTAGAGAGGAGAGGAAGGTGGCCAGCCAAACCAAGGCTGTTGCCATCCCCTTGTACCCAACAAAGAGAAGTGGCCTGAGCCAGCTGGGGCCTGCGGTCAGCCATTGCATGTGGTTACGCAAGGTGGAAGAAGCCCTTCTCTTCCCTTAAGGCGCTGGCCCCTCCCCCCGGGAATTCGCTGTTCTTTCCTCCTGCACTGATCAGCAGTAAACGCTGGACTCACTGCCAGGCACCATGCCGGGTGTGCCCAGATGCGCTAGACCTGGCCCCGGCCCCCCAGGAGCTCGCAGTCTGGTGGAGGAGCAGGCATGTGGGCTGAAAGAAGCAGGCCTCCCGGGGCTCTAGTGGCAGGGGAGCCGAATGGGCAGTGCGGAGCTGTGAGTAGGAGGGGTGTGCCGTTGGCTGTGAGCGGGCAGCTGCTTATCAGGTAGAGAGGGAGGCCAGTATTCGGGGCAGAAGGTGTGCCAGGTGCGGTGGCACAGCAGTAAGCCAGGCACAGCCAGATTGGGACACAGAGAATAGGCTGGCTTGGTTAGAACCAAGGCTTTGTGTCACAGCACAGGAGCCACGTCTGCCAGGGTGGAGAAGGCAGATTCACTCTGAATCAGTGGTCTCAGAAAGTATGGTCCTGGGTGTGCCCTGACCCAATTCAGGGATTTGATAAAGTCAAAACTATTTTCAGAGCTACCCTGGTTCCTGCCTTTTTTTTGCTGTGCTGATGGCACAAAAGCAGTGGTGGGTAAAACTGCTGGCCCTCAACGCGAATCTAGGCAGGGGCCCCAACATCAGAGTCCTTACTCCATATGTACATTTCTTTAAAAGTAGTGAAGATCATTAATTTTATAAAGTCGAGACCCTTGCCTACCTATACCTTCTGATATTTTACGTGAAGGAATATGAAATATATATAAGGCACCTTTGCTGCAAACCAAACTGTGATGAGGAAAAGCTCTTACTCGATGGAGTTGTAAGCTGTACTAGATGCTTTTTTTTTTTAAGAACACCATTTGTACTTGGACACCTGATAGACAAACTAGTCAGATGTAGGTATTTGGCAGACATTTTCTCAAAAGTGCATGACATGAGCTTGTCACTTCCAAAACAGTGTCCCTATTTGTTGCCAGGAACAGGCCACCATGGCTCATATCTGTAATCCTATCACTTTGGGAGGCCAAGGCAGGAGGATCACTTGAGCCCAGGGGTTAAAGACCAGCTTGGGCAATATAGTGAGACCTCATCTCTACATTTATTTTTAAAAAATAAATCATCAAATATTTGTTGCCAACGATAAAGTTTGAGCTTTTGAGCAAAAATGAGAATTTTGGAAACCTTTTCTTCACTTAGAGCCTGACAGCTTCCTCGGACTTAAAATTTTTCTGATGAGATCAGTAGTGAAGTTAGTGTGATTTTTGGTATTGTATAATAACTTGTGGGCCAGGTGTGGAGGCTCACACCTGTAATCCCAGCACTTTGGGAGGCTGAGGCGGGCAGATCACCTGAGGTCAGGAGTTTGAGAGCAGCCTGGCCAACATGGTGAAACCCCGTCTCTACTAAAAATACAAAAATTAGCTGGATGTGGTGGTGCACACCTGTAATCCCAGCAACTCGGGAGGCTGAGGCAGGAGAATGGCTTGAACCTGGGAGGAGGTTGCAGTGAGCTGAGATGGCAACACTGCACTCCAGCCTGGGCGACAAGCAAGACTCTATCTCAAAAAAAAAAATAATAAAATAAGGCCAGGTGCTGTGGATCACGCCTGTAATCCCAGCACTTTGGGAGGCCGAGGTGGGCAGATCACGAAGTCAGGAGTTCGAGGTCAGCCTGGCCAACATGGTGAAACCCCGTCTCTACTAAAAATACAAAAAAAAAAAATTAGCCGGGCGTGGTGGCCCATGCCTGTAATCCCAGCTCCTCAGGAGGCTGAGACAGGAGAATCACCGGAGCCTGGGAGGCTGAGGTTGCAGTGAGCTGAGATTGCACCATTGCACTCCAGCCTGGGCGATGAGAGCCAGACTCCATCTCAAATATAAAAAATAAAAAAATAAAATGTGTCACCATTTGGAAGATCCGCATAACTCAGTAAACCAGTATTTTCCAATGACTGGTGCTTGATGTTACAAAATTCAAAATGCAAGGTAGTCCAGTGGAAAGTTCATTGACATGGTTTTATATTTATATTTATTTATTTATTTTGAGACAGAGGCTCGCTCTGTGGCCCAGGCTGGAGTACAGTGGCATGATCTCAGCTCACTGCAGCCTCCGCTTCCCAGGTTCAAGCGATTCTCCTGCCTCAGCCTCCCAAGTAGCTGGGATTACAGGCACCTGCCATCATGCCCGGCTAATTTTTTTTTTTTTTTTTTTTTTTTTGTATTTTTAGTAGAGATGGGGTTTTGCCATGTTGGCCAGACTGGTCTCGAACTCCTGACCTCAGTTGATCCGCCCGCCTCGGCCTCCCAAAATGCTGGGATTACAGGCGTGAACCACTGTGCCTGGCCTGATACGGTTTTAGATTCCACATTGCAACTAACCTTTGAGAAACTATCATTTGTCATATTTTGGTGTAGTAGCAAAGAAAATCTATAATTACCTGGAAAGGCTGTTAAACATATTCCTTCTTTTTGTAACTGCATGTCTGTGTGAGGCAGAATTTTCTTCATATACTTCAACCAAAACAACATGTCATAACAGATTGAATGCAGGGATAGACAGGAGAATCCAGCTGCCTTCTATTAGGCCAGACGTTAAAGAGATTTGCAAAAAATGTAAAATGATGCCACTCTTTTTGCTAACTTTTTTTTAGAAAATTATTTATAAAAGTGTTGTTTATATTAACATGTAATGGGCTTATTGTTTTAAGCTAATAAGGATCTTAAACATTTCTCAGTTTTAATGTCTGCTATGATACATATTAATAGCTGTCACCCCCTAAAACAAAACTCTTTTGGGATCTTCACCAATTTTGAGAGTGAAAGGGGTCTGGGAGCTTTCAAGTTGCTGAACACATGGAGGTTCCTGGAGGATGGTGTGCCCAGGGAGGGCGTGGAAGCTCTTCGTCCCTTTCCTCATCAAAATAAAAAAAAAAAAAAGGCCGGGTGCAGTGGCTCACGCCTGTAATCCCAGCACTTTGGGAGGCCGAGGCGGGCGGATCACAAGGTCAGGAGTTCGAGACCAGCCTGGCCAACATGGTGAAACCCCGTCTCTACTAAAAGTACAAAAATTAGCTGGGCATGGTGGCAGGTGCCTGTAATCCCAGCTACTCGGGAAGGTGGGGCAGGAGAATCTGTCTGAAGCCGGGAGGCGGAGGTTGCAGTGAGCTGAGATCACGCCATTGCACTCCAGCCTGGGTGACAGGGCAAGATTCCATCTCAAAGAAAAAAAAAAAGAGTTTAAAGAGGTCTTGGGATCAGGCAGTTGGACAGCTGCCACTCCAGACCCTAGGGCATCATGTCAGGACTGGGAGTTGGGGGGGTGGCATTCCGGTCAGGATACATATAACACAGACTGGTGTCTTCTGGGCGTTCCTTAGCTTGGCAGAGCCAGAAGACCCAGAAGCTGGAGTCCCAGCTCAACCAAATCAGAGTTGTGGGCAGTCACAGGCTTCTACAAGCCTCGAGTGTCCCATCTATTCAGTGGGACAGTAGTGCCGTCTGCACAGGGGAAATACCAGCCTCCCGTTTGTAATGCTGGTGAAAAAGTACTTTGTAAGTTGTGAAACACTCCACAGATACTTATTTTTGTGGTTGTTTTGTCTGGAGCCGGTGTGATTAGCTTCCCCAGACCTCAGAAAACCCGTCCAGTGGGCGTGAGAAGGCATTAGGTGGCTAAATAGGGGGCATTAGTGGGGGTCCCCTCCCTAAAAGGGCCTGGCTCCCACTTCTCCCTCCTTAGACCTCATTCCCAAGCTGAGGCATGGGCTGGGCTGTACTGGGCGCCAGGTGGAAGGGAGGCCACTGGGCTGTCACCCAGCCTGGCTCTGGGGACCTTGGGAAAAGGAGCTGGGAGGCACGCTCGCTCGTGCGCTGTGTGCCCGCCCGCCCACCCGTCGCCTGCTGCAGAGCCTGGAGCCACCGCTGGGAGAGGAAGTGCGTTCGGTTACCAATCGGGTTATTTTCATAACGGCTGTCTCAGGCTGCAGGGAGGAGGGTGACAAGGGGGAGGGGGCAGAGGAGCAGCCACGGCTGCTAGCTCTCCAAACTAGGACTTGCTCAGCAGAGGCCGCCAGCCTGGAGCTGGAGCCAGAACCCGGCCTTGGGGACCCCAGCTCCCGCCTGCGCCCTGCCTTCCAGATCAGGTCAAAAGGGGCCCCCAGCCCCTCCTTGCTTTCCGCTTCCTCCCTCTGTATCTGGCTGGGTGGGTGTGGGGAGGGTTGGATCCGGGTGGACCCAGGCCCCACCATCCCTGGGCGAGGGGCCTGCCCTGCCAGCTTCCTGAAGCTGATGGAAAAGGGTCCCCCCAAGCTCCTGCTGAGCCAGGGCAGACCCTGCCGAGTAAACACTCACTGGCCTGGTCGCCTTCTCACCATCCAGCCTGGCCCACCTGCTCCCCGAGGTACATTTTGTTTGTTGTTTTTGACAGGATCCCTGTGGTGAGTCTCAGCCTGGGAAGGGAGGACTCTGCCTCCCCAGCCCCTAGGTTGACTGGGTAGGGACTGGCCTCCCTTCCAGCTTCCCCACCTCCTTCCCTCCAACCCAGGTCTGTGGGAGCAGAGCCGAGGGGGTTCTGGGGAGGCAGCTGCAGGCCCTTGCTCTGGGGCTGCTGGAGGTGGGGTCACCATGCACCATGCCCAGCCTTCACGGAGCAGAAGGCGGACGAGGCCCTGCCCAGGGTGTGGAGTGGGCACTCTGGGTCAGTCCCATGGGGTATCCTGTGAGAGCAACTCAGGGGACCAGGCCTGGTACTGGGTGCAGAGGGCATTCATGGCACGAGCAGATACCCAGGTGGCACCTGCGGCCGGCTCTGTTCCTCATGCGGTGGGTGGTGGCCACCCTGGGCACTCCTGCTTCCCTTTCTGGGTTCCTGGCCTCACTGTGGGCAGACAGACCCCAGGAGTTAGCACAATCACATGCTCTGGTGTCTGTGGTGGGTATAGGCCCTGCCAGGCTCCTGCTGTCTGCCAGGTATCACCAGGCACTCTTCCTCTGTCGTCGCATCCAGACCTCCTTTATGCCAATCTTCTGAAGCAGGTGGTGTGAGCCCCATTTTGCAGATGAGAAAATTGAGGCTCAGAAAGGTTAGTGGATCAGCCTAGGGTGGCAATGGCAGATTCAGTATGCCAACGCCCTTGAAACTAGCACAGGGCGTGAGATGGCCTGGGCTCTGAAGGGTGGGTGTCCTGCCGCTCCAGCAGTAGCCGGTGAATCTCTCCGGCCTGCCCGCCCCCATGGCAGCCACTGCAGCTCGGCCGCCCGCAGCCACAGCCACTGTCCAGCAAGGGTGCATGGCCAGACACCACTGGTCTTGTCTCCTGACTTCCTCTGTCCTTTCCCAGGCCCTGTCCTTGTCAGGCCCCGGAGCCGGCCGGAGGTTGATGGGGTCCCCTGAGTCCTTTCCCATCCTGTCCCCGTTGGTGTAACAGGCTCCCCACCCGGAGACCGAGGGACAGCCATTTTGCTGTGCTCTTGGTGTTGAAGCCCTCGGGGTGACCTTTACACGTACTGTGTGGCGAGGTGGAGGTGACCGAGAGCACGAGATGAGAAGACACTGTCACGCAGAGCTGTGCTACCGGCGAGGCTCAGGCCCAGGGCAGGCTCCAACAAGGCCCAGGAGAAGCCCCAGCAGAGATAGGAAGTGAGGAGTCAGGCTCTTGCTGACCAGGGACAGAGGTTTCTATGGAGACCAGAGGAACAGGAAGCACAGGCCTGCAGGGAGGGGCGTGGGAGCACGGAGGCATGGGTGCCCAGCAGGAGAGCCTGTGACAAAATGTCAGCTCAGCCATTCTGACAGCCTCCCCAGACACACAGGAAAACTGAGTCCTGTGAGGGGCCAACTCGCACAGTCACACAGCACTGCTGGCCCTGCCCACCCCACTCTGCTGGGAGGGGCGGCACCATCGGCCGCTGAGGAGACTCCTGGACAGAGGTGGACCTGGGCTGCCTGGCAGTGTGTGGAGCCGGGCACCACAGGAGCACCTGTCAGCCGCCCTTGTCTCTCGAGGGCGTCCTGGCCCCTGTTGTCAGTGCAGGTCTGGGGCCGCAAGCCGGGCTCAGCCCTCACTGCCGCCCACGGGTGCAGCGGCACCTCCCCCCACTGACTGTGGCCTTTTGTTTTCTGGGTGACACTAGCATCAGGCGGTGTGTCCGGGTGACTAATCTCCTCCAGGCTGGGCAGCTGTCACAGGGCGGCCTGACCAGGCGGGCGGGGAAAGCTGACACCCTGGGGAGGGCTGGCAGGCCAGTGCCCTGACGGCAGGGGGCAGTTGGGCCTTCAGGCTCCTCTTCCCCTGACACAAAGCAGTCCCCAGGTCGGGAAGACCCGGGTTCAGGTCCCGAATGCCGTTGACTGGCCGTGGGACCGTGGCATGTTATTGGCCCTCTTGAAGCCTCAGTTTCCCCATCTCTAGAATGGAGCTGCGGGTCCTGCCTACCTCACAGGGCTGTGGTGAGGATCACACAAGATGATAAAGTACTTAGCCCAGGGCCTGTCATGTAGCAAGTGTTCGTTATTATTCCCTACCTGGTTCCCTTTCCTACCCCATCCCAGCCTCATGTTCCAGGAGGAAGGACCCTGCAACCCACCCCATTTCTGGGACGCAGGCTTTGCCGTTAGGTAGACGGGCTGCAGCTCTGGCTCCACACTGACTTGCCGTGGACTCTAGGCAGGTCACCTCTGTGTCAACTTCCTCATCAGGAACGCAGTGTGATGCAGTACCTATTCCTTGGGGTTGTAATTTATGAAATGGTCTAAGTGTTTGCCAGGGGCTTAGCACAGTGCCTGACACATAGGGGCTCAGTAAATGTCAGCCATGACGCTGGTGATTTTGGGGGAGACCCAGCACTCTCCACTCATGCCTGCTGTCCTGCCCCTGCAGCTCCCTCCGGCCCAGGTGGTCTGCTTTGAGTGGGGCACTATTTGGGGTCATAAGAGCACTGCCCTGACCTCCCTGTCATCTGAGGCAGCTGGAAACTCCAATAGGCAGAGACCAAGAGCTGAGCCGTGCAGAACTCTGCTTCCCTAGGCACCTCCACCCTGTCCATCTCTCCCCCAACACCCCTGCACCTGGCCTGAAGCTGCTCAAGACCACAGGGCAGTAGCGAATCAGAGTGCAGTGTATGGAAGGAGAAGGTGCTAGACGTGTGGCCTGGGCCTGACTCTTCCAGCCCTTCATCTCTGCCTTCATCCTTCCTCCTGCCCACCGTGTGTCCAGGGCATCACCCACCATGCCTAACTAATGCCAGCCTTCAGGGGACCACAGGGTTTCTCCTGTCAGCCCCGGGCAGCACTGTCCCAGGGCTGTGACTTTGACCTCTGTGGCTGCCAGGGGTTAGGATGCATCCCCCGACAGTCTCTCCCCAGGACCAGGGCCCAGGAGATCACCTGCTGTGGGGCACAGGTGGCCTCAGGTGCCTGGAGGCATCGCCACCCTGATCCATGCCAGGCAGGCTGCCCTTCCCCCCCCCCCCCATTAGGAGAGGTGAGGGCACAGGAGCTCGATGCTGGCTGTGAAGAAGGGTAGGCAGGGCTGAGGTGAGCTGGCAGACGGAGCAGAGCATGAGTTCAGGATGGGTCCAGGGAGGCCAGGTCCAGGTGGGAGCTAGGATGATGCCCGCAGCTCCTGCCTCCCTGCAGGAGGGAGCTCTGGGCTGTGCAGCGTTTGGAATTGTGAGCATCGGGGCTTCCAGCATCAGGGCCGCAGAAGAATGTGCAGTCACAGGCTCCCTCAGCAGCAGAGTCAGAAGGGTTTCCCGGCATCACCCAGCTTCGCCCTGGGGTATCTGTACTTTGTCCCTTCAGAAAGGTGAGACAGAGCAGTCGAGCACCAGAAAGTTCTTACCATCAGCGCCTCAGACATACAGGCACGCACACACCCAGAATCCAGAAGGCTTTGCTTTTGGCCCAAGCCTATTGTCGCGGCCCCCTGGGTGTGAAGGGAGACTGAGCAGCCCTTCTCCCGGGTGAGCCAGACAGCGACTCTCCAGTTCCCTGAGACCTGGTCTCCCCTGAGCCACACACTAGACCCTCTCCATTTCCAGGAGTCACCTTCAGCCTGACCCCAAGGCTATGGGCTGAGAGACTCTGGGGGTCCTGTCAGGATTAAGTTCCTTTGCAGAGAGCCTCATTTTGTTATAGCTTGGTCTGCGCCATGTCCCATGAGGGGACACCTAACCTGCCCCCCCCCCGGATGTTGGTGGCGAAACAAAGGCGGCAAGTGGGAAGCGCTGCCCTGGGCCCGCTGTCCATCCAGGCAGACGGACTCCCTGTTTTCTTTCTGTTTTCTTTTCCATCAGCTTCCGGCAGGGCAGGTGGAGGCCTTTAGGCCCAGAGCTCTGTGGATTCTGGTGCCTGGATGGGGGAAGAAAGGGTAGCCTGAAGCAACCACCTCCCTGGGACTCCAGGGCTTCCTAGGGTGCAATGGGGGACAGCATCAGTGCCCCAACAGCTGTAAACGTGGGCTCCCCTGAGCACCCCTGGGACCCTCACATAGAGGTCAGAGGCTGCAGTGACCCCTCCCTCCCTCAGGGGTTGCTTCCCTTCTCATGGGGCAGAGGCTGTGAATGGGCTCCCGGACACAGGACAGACCGTGGGCTGGTCCAGCTCCTGATGCCCCCGGTCTTTGTGCCCAACAGCCACCTGCCTTCCATGGAGACTTTCTTTAGGAGACACTTCCGGTGGAAGGTGCCAGGCCCCGGAGAGGGGCAGCGGCGGCCCAGCAGCGTGGGGCTGCCCACAGGCAAGGCCCGGCGTCGCTCTCCCGCTGGGCAGGCCTCCTCCTCACTGGCACAGCGGCGCCGCTCCAGCGCCCAGCTGCAGGGCTGCCTCTTGAGCTGCGGGGTGAGGGCCCGGGGTTGCAGCCGCCGGCGCTCCAGCACTGTGCCCCCTTCCTGCAACCCCCGCTTCATCGTGGATAAGGTGCCCACTCCACAGCCTACCACTTTGGGGGCCCAGCTTCTGGGCACACCCCTGCTGTGGACCGGGCTTGTGGGCATGAATGAGGAGGAGGAGGAGAAGGGTGTCCAGGAGGATGTGGTAGCCGAGGCATCGAGTGCCATCCAGCCAGGCACCAACACACCAGGGCCACCCCCACCCCGGGGCGCCCAGCCGCTGTTGCCCCTACCGCGCTACCTGCGCCGAGCCTCCTCCCACCTGCTCCCCGCGGATGCTGTATATGACCACGCTCTCTGGGGCCTGCACGGCTACTATCGGCGCCTTAGCCAGCGGCGGCTCTCAGGCCAGCACCCTGGCCCTGGGGGCCGAAGAGCCTCAGGCACCACCGCCGGCACCATGCTGCCCACCCGTGTGCGCCCACTGTCGCGCAGGCGCCAGGTAGCCCTACGGCGCAAGGCGGCCGGACCCCAGGCCTGGAGCGCCCTGCTCGCGTAGGTATAGCTGTGGCCAGCAGGGCGAGTGGTATGACCTCCTGTGGGTCTGGCCTGGGCAAGGGCCTTGAAGCTCTGCCTGGCTGAGGGTTCCCCACTTGGGAACACTCTGGGCAGTGCCCTGAAGCCAGCGTACCCCAAAAGGCCATGTCTCCTGCAGGGAGCCTGTTCGTGTCTGGGGCTGCTGGGAGGCTCCTCCACCCTCCCTGTTGCTGAGGTCATGGAGAGGGCAGAGGCCCCAGGAGATGGGAGGAAGTGGGGTCAGGAAGTGCTCAGCCCCTCCTCAGCTGTCTTCTCCTCTGTAGGAAAGCCATCACCAAGTCGGGCCTCCAGCACCTGGCCCCCCCTCCGCCCACCCCTGGGGCCCCGTGCAGCGAGTCAGAGCGGCAGATCCGGAGCACAGTGGACTGGAGCGTGAGTGCCTGAACGCCCCTGGGTCCCAGCCCCTCTGGGCTCTTGGCCAAGGCGCAGTTGGAGGGTGGAGGCACTACAGGCAGCTGGGAGAGCCGAGCCTGGAAGGGTTGGGACAGTGGGGCAGACGGAGCAGAGCAGGGTCGATCGGGGCGCTGGAGCGGGTTTGTCTTGGGAGAGGGCGGGTGGGCGGGGGCTGATGGGAGGGAGGGCTGGGCGGCCAGCGTGCGCTGAGCAAGCCCATCCCGTGGCTAGGAGTCAGCGACATATGGGGAGCACATCTGGTTCGAGACCAACGTGTCCGGGGACTTCTGCTACGTTGGGGAGCAGTACTGTGTAGCCAGGATGCTGGTGAGTGCTCGTAGGGGCACGCTGCCCCCTGCTGGTGGAGCCAGCAGCCGCAGCCCTTCCGGGAAGGTGGGATCGAGCCGCTCCCTGGCACCCCTGCTGTGGGCCGCCCCAGGATGGTGAGGGGTGCAGGGGCTTTGTCCGGATGCCAGGACTGGGGCTTCCCAGTGCACACAGAGGGCAGGTGTGCTGGGGCAGGCAAGCCTCCGAGATAGACTTACCTGGTGCCTCAGGGGCCCTCTCTTCCTGTCCTGCAGCAGAAGTCAGTGTCTCGAAGAAAGTGCGCAGCCTGCAAGATAGTGGTGCACACGCCTTGCATCGAGCAGCTGGAGAAGGTGGGTGGGTAGCTCAGCTTTGCCCGCCCCTGTCCTTTGGGTGCTGAGGCCCTTTCAGCACGCACACACACCCACACGTTATACAAACACGGCCTGCTAGGAGTGACCCAGCCCTCGGGGGTGAAGAGTCAAGGACCCTGGAGCCAAATGCATGCGTTTGAATCCTGGCTCCTCACTGATTAGCTGCTGTATCCCCACTGCCTGGAACAAACCTGGCGCCTAGTGGGTTCGTTGAATATCCCTCAATGGAATGAATTGACGAATGGTGGCCCTTGTACCATTTCACCATGTCCAAACTAGTGCTTAGAAGAGGCCATTGATTTGCTGAAGCTTCATAACTCAGCTGTGGCTACACCCTGCCTCTGTGGAGACCTTTCCCCAAGGGCCATTGTCCACTGTGCATTTGCAGCTGGGGGCACGTCTGGGCACTGTGCTTCTAGAGGTGGAGGCAGCACTGGGCAGGCGGGTCAGGGCCAGGGGCAGAAGGGTTCACATGGAGGGGCAGGGCTTCCCAGCCTGCAGAAACCCAGGCCAGCATACGGGAGAGACTGTAAGACTAGGAGTGGCTCAGACAGGCTCACACAGGCTGCTTTCCCCAGCCTCTGAATTGTAAAGTGAGGCTTCCTTATACCTCTAATAAGGCTGAAGTAGGGACAGTTACGAGAAGGGAAATAGAAATGCAGCCCCAAGCACTGTACACTCATCATCTAAGGTGGAAATCAAGCTAGGGTTCCACAAATTAGCTAAAGGTCTCCAGGGGCCAGGCAGCGCAAGTCTGCATGCAAGGACCAGGCTGGCTGCATGTGCCCAGGTCGGGAGTGCCAGAGGGTGAGGAAGAAAAGGATGCGGCCGAGTGCGGTGGCTCACGCCTATAATCCCAGCACTTTGGGAGGCCGAGGTAGGTGGATCACCCTGAGGTCAGGAGTTTGAGACCAGCCTGGCCAACATGGTGAAACCCCATCTCTACTGAAAATTACAAAAATTAGCCAGGCATGGTGGCGCACACCTGTAATCCCAGCTACTTGGGAGGTGGAGGTTGCAGTGAGCCGAGGTTGCACCACTGCACTCCAGCCTGGGCGACACAGCGAGACTCTGTCTCAAAAAAAAAAAAAATGAGCAAACCATGGTCCCATGTTAGTGGGGGAGATGGACCCAAAGCTCCCAAACTCCCCCTCATCCTGGGCACTGGGTGGAAGGAGGAAAGATCCCTCTGGCTAGTGAGGAGGAGGCAGAGAGGCAGGAGGGCTTCTCACAGGAGGTGTCTTGTGTTTCAAGGACTCTCGTGATGATTTGGGGGTATCCCTACCTTGTGAGGATGGCTCTGGGTTGTCCTAGAGGGAGTGACCACATACCTGACCCCGAAGGGAGGTTCTGACATTTTGGTGGTCACTGCCATGTTTCACAGATAAATTTCCGCTGTAAGCCATCCTTCCGTGAATCAGGCTCCAGGAACGTCCGTGAGGTAAGTGCCCAGGGTGGTCAGGGATGGGGCCACCCTAAGATTCCTGCATGGGCCTCTGCGCAGTGCCTCTGGAGTGCCACCAGGGGGCTCTGCTCCCTCTAGGCTGCTGCTCGCTGAGGTCTGAGGTCTGCCATGTGGGGGCCTAACTAGCGCTGCCTGCGGAGGGGGTGGGACAGCTTGTGCCTCTTGGTGCTTCCCAGCCTTCTCTGTCCCTCTGAGTCTGAGCCTCTCCCAGGCCATGAAGAGAGTCTTTGGCCCCTCCTCCACTCATGCGCAGGACTGCAGAGCGCCTCCTGCAGCCCCGTGTATTGAGCCGCGTGGGCAGCCCTCAGGACTGTGCCCCCGCCCACCCCTCACCCAGTGAAATTTTCCCCCTTCTCCCCCAGCCAACCTTTGTACGGCACCACTGGGTACACAGACGACGCCAGGACGGCAAGTGTCGGCACTGTGGGAAGGTGAGAGGCCCTGCCCGAGGACATCGCCACCTGCCCCTGCGGGCCTGAGCCCAGGCTGTGTGGCCAGTGTGGCCTGCCGATCACTGACCACACCCTGGTGGGCAGAGTCCGGGGCTGAGTCTCAGCCTGGCTGCAGTGCCTTCAGTCCTCAAACACCCTGGCCTGCTCCTGGCCTCTGGGCTTAGTAGGAGAGCAGGGAGGAAAGTTTTCTTCCCATGTGGCACACCTGGCCTGCTTTGAAGCTGCAAGTGGCCCTTTGGAGAATCGTATAGACTTAACTCATTCGGTGACTCAGTGGATACTTGTGTGCCGAGTGCCAAGCTGGGCAGCGGTTTCCCACCCTCCTGAGGACAGTGTGGCTTGAAGCCAGGCTTTCCAGGCGACCGCCTAACCCAGTCCACAGTTGTTTGGTTCACTTTCTTGTTTGCTTCTTACCCGCCTCCCTCAGTAAGTGCAGGCTCTCAAAGATGAGAGGCTTGCTTCACTGATTCTCAGCGCCTGGGCCACTGCAGGCCTTTCCCAACAGCCTGTGTGATGAACAGGGAATGAATGTGATAGGTACTTGGAAGCGGCAGTAAATTTCTTTAACAGCACATGGGGGTCTGGTCAGGCCTTGAGGGTAGGAAGGAGGGAAAATCCGAGTGAGGCAGGAGTTAGCCTGCAGTGTGGCAGAATGGGTATGCATGCGGTGCCGTGCAGGTAACTTCAGGGAGTCAGGGGGCCCTGGCTAAGCCACCCTGCTCTTCAGGCTTATCTTATACATATATTTTTTTATTTAAAAAAATGTGTTCAGACTGGGTGTGGTGGCTCACGCCTGTAATCCCAGCACTTTGGGAGGCTGAGGCAGGTGGATCATCTGAGGTCAGGAATTCGAGACCAGCCTGGCTAACATGGTGAAACCCTGTCTCTACTAAAAATACAAAAAATTAGCCGGGCATAGTGGTGGGTGCCTGTAATCCCAGCCACTCAGGAGGCTGAGACAGGAGAATCACTTGAACCTGGAAGGTGGAGGTTGCAGTGAGCCGAGATCGCGCCACTGCACTCCAGCCTGGGCAACAAGAGCGAGACTCCATCTCCAAACAAAAAACAAAAAATGTGTTCAAAGCTGGGCATGGTGGCACATGCCTGTTGTTCCCAGTTACTTGGGAGGCTGAGGCAGATTGCTTAAGCCCAGGAGTTTGAGACCAGCCTGGGTAACATAGCAAGGCCCTGTCTCTGGGTGGAGAGAGGCTGGCACCAGGAGAGGGGCTGGGTCTGCTGCTCCAGGCCTGCCCTGGTGCCCATCCATCCTGTCTACCCTCAGGGATTCCAGCAGAAGTTCACCTTCCACAGCAAGGAGATTGTGGCCATCAGCTGCTCGTGGTGCAAGCAGGCAGTGAGTGGTGCCCCTGCCCCCAGGGCCAGGCCCTGCACTGCTGGGTTCGGGTCCCCGAGTCTGAACACGGTCCCGCTGAGCCCGGCCCCTCGCTCTCCTCAGTACCACAGCAAGGTGTCCTGCTTCATGCTGCAGCAGATCGAGGAGCCGTGCTCGCTGGGGGTCCACGCAGCTGTGGTCATCCCGCCCACCTGGATCCTCCGCGCCCGGAGGCCCCAGGTGAGTACTGCCTGCATTCTTGATGCCCCCTACGCACTTGGGGTCTACCAGCTACCCCAGCCTGCCCACCTCGTCACCAACGCCCCTGCTTCCCTTGCAGAATACTCTGAAAGCAAGCAAGAAGAAGAAGAGGGCATCCTTCAAGAGGAAGTCCAGCAAGAAAGGGCCTGAGGTCAGCCCTGGGCTGGGCAGAGGCTGCAGGGGAGCAGGAGAGAGGGGTCTGTTGCTCAGGGTACACAACTTCCACTCCCAGCTAATGCTGCCAGCTGGTGGGGGTCTGTGTGGGCTCTGGGGCCTCTGAGGAAGGCAGGATTAGATGCCAGTTTCTGCTCTGTGGCCTAGTAAGATCTGGCCCAGAGATGGTACATGAGGGTACAAAGGGGGGACAAAGTCACCCAGGGGGCCTGCTAAGGATGATGGTAGGGTGTCCTGGACAGGAAGGAGCTTACAGCCTCTCACCTTGTCTCCCAGGAGGGCCGCTGGAGACCCTTCATCATCAGGCCCACCCCCTCCCCCCTCATGAAGCCCCTGCTGGTGTTTGTGAACCCCAAGAGTGGGGGCAACCAGGTAAACGCAGCCTTGCCTCTCAGCTGAGGGCTCAGGCAGGGGTTGGGGTCCAGCCCATCTGCCAGCAGCTGTTCCCAGAGCCCGTTTCTAGCTTCTACTCCAATCCCTCTTTCCCAGGGATCCTGAGAAAATCCTGTCCTTTCTCCACCCCTCACCCCTTATTGGCCCTGGTTCCCATAGTCACACCCCTCTCCCTCTGCTTCTCCCACTTCATCCCACCACTGCCTGTCTCTCGGCTCCTCATCCCATCCAGGGTGCAAAGATCATCCAGTCTTTCCTCTGGTATCTCAATCCCCGACAAGTCTTTGACCTGAGCCAGGGAGGGCCCAAGGAGGCGTAAGTACTCGCCAAGGTTTTGTGGGGGACATGGGGGGGAGCTTGCCTCACTCCTGGGGTACAGCACACATCCCCTGACCCCACTGCCATCTTCCCGTGCGCCCAGGCTGGAGATGTACCGCAAAGTGCACAACCTGCGGATCCTGGCGTGCGGGGGTGACGGCACGGTGAGCTCCCCGCGTGGGCCAGCCGAGCACCAGGGCTGGGCCTGAAGCCGGGGTCCCTGTGGGCCTGACTTGCCTCTGTTCTCCCTCCCCCAGGTGGGCTGGATCCTCTCCACCCTGGACCAGCTACGCCTGAAGCCGCCACCCCCTGTTGCCATCCTGCCCCTGGGTACTGGCAACGACTTGGCCCGAACCCTCAACTGGGGTGGGGTAAGCACCCATAGGAGGGGGGTGCAGCTGGGGCCTCTCCAGCCACAGAGGGCTCAGTCCCTGCCTGCTCCCCTAGGGCTACACAGATGAGCCTGTGTCCAAGATCCTCTCTCACGTGGAGGAGGGGAACGTGGTACAGCTGGACCGCTGGGACCTCCACGCTGAGCCCAACCCCGAGGCAGGGCCTGAGGACCGAGATGAAGGCGCCACCGACCGGGTAAGTTGGCCAGGGTGGGGCGGGGCAGGGTGGGCAACTGGGGACTGGATCCCACTTTTCCACTTGCTGGTTCTGGGACCTTGGGCGTGTCTCTTCATTTCTCCAACTTCCACTTCTTCCTTGTACAATGGGAATAATAGTACTTGCCTCACAAGATGCTGTTTTTTCTGTTTTTGTTTTTTTTGAGACTGAGTCTCACTCTGCCACCAGGCTGGAGTGCAGTGGCACAATCTCAGCTCACTGCAACCTCCGCCTCCCAGGTTCAAGCGATTCTCCTGCCTCAGCCTCCTGAGTAGCTGGGATTATAGGCAGGTGCCACCACACCTGGCTAATTTTTGTTTTTCTGTTTGCTTTTTTTTTTTTTTTTTTTTAATTGAGACAGAGTCTCACTGTCACCCAGGCTGGAGTACAGTGGCACAGTCTTGGCTCACTGCAACCTCTGCCTCCTGGGCTCAAGCGATTCTCCTGCCTCAGCCTCCTGAGTAGCTGGGACTACAGGCACCCACCACCACACCTGGCTAATTTTTGTATTTTTAGTAGAGATGGGGGTCTCACCATGTTGGTCAGGCTGGTTTTGAACTCGTGACCTCAGGTGATCCATCTGCCTCGGCCTCCCAAAGCGCTGGGATTACAGGCGTGAGCCACCACGCCTGGTCAGAAGATGCTGCTTTATTCCACAGACACGCGCTGAGCGCCTGCTACCTGCCAGGCACTGCTCTAAGCAGTGAGCAAAACCAAGCCCCGCTGTCGTGCTCCACATGGCATGTCAGGAAGAAGTGTTAGGGGAGCTGACAGGCACGCAGGGAAATCCCCCAGGGGCCACCAGGCAGAGCAGGGCTGCGCCTGACGGCGGGTGAGCTGGGTTGAGCCCCAGCAGACGCCGCTGACCAGGGAGAGCCTGTGAACAGATGGGCTGAGCTGGCTCGGCCACACGAGGCCCCTGGAGCGAGAGGACATCTGTGAGGCCCAGCCCTCATTTTGATCCCTTGACCTTTTTCCAGTTGCCCCTGGATGTCTTCAACAACTACTTCAGCCTGGGCTTCGACGCTCACGTCACCCTGGAGTTCCACGAGTCTCGAGGTTGGCAGCCTCCCACTGAGGCCAGGGCAGGGTGGGCGCAGGAGTGTCCCCAGGAGGGTCAGACCCTGCTCCCGCCAGTGAAGGCATCCATCCCAGCCCTCCCCCAACCCTCCCTGGGCAGGCTGGGGTGACTCACTGGCCCCCACTGCTTGTCTCCACCCAGAGGCCAACCCAGAGAAATTCAACAGCCGCTTTCGGAATAAGATGTTCTACGCCGGAGTGAGTGGAGTCTGCACCCCCGCCTGTGCCCACCTCTTCTACCACCCGTGCCCCAGCCCACCTGTGTCCACCAGGCCCCAGGAGCCCTGCCGGGTGCTGGTGAGGAAAGATCTCTGTCAGCAGATGGTGACGCCCTCTGTCTCCCACAGACAGCTTTCTCCGACTTCCTGATGGGCAGCTCCAAGGACCTGGCCAAGCACATCCGAGTGGTGGTGAGCGGGGCCAGGCTGCCGTGGGTGGGCGGGCCGGAAGGGAGGGAGGCGGAGGCCACCTGCCACATGCACCTCAACACCCACCCCGCCCGCCTCCAGTGTGATGGAACGGACTTGACTCCCAAGATCCAGGACCTGAAACCCCAGTGTGTTGTTTTCCTGAACATCCCCAGGTGAGGAGGGGGCTCCCGGGGCTGTGGGGGGTGGGCCCTGCTGTCCTTGTCCTGCAGAGACTGTGTTTTGAGGCCCATGTCATCGCCCGCCCATGCAGGTACTGTGCGGGCACCATGCCCTGGGGCCACCCTGGGGAGCACCACGACTTTGAGCCCCAGCGGCACGACGACGGCTACCTCGAGGTCATTGGCTTCACCATGACGTCCTTGGTGAGTGGGTGCTGGGCCCATGGTGCCTGGTAGCACAGCCCAAAGGTGGAAGGGGTCACCCATACTCGCCTCCATGGGCCATGGCGGCCTAGTTCACCCTCACCTCCCTTCTTTGTCTCATTCCTCTGGCTTGAGAGCGACACCTACCCCCTCTCCTCACTATGCCTCAGGATACCTTCACTCCCCACTCTGACTGGGGAGTCACCCTCATTGCCTCTGTCCCCTCCCTTTCCCACCAGGGGTCTCGGCCTCCCCTCTGCTCTCTGGCCAGGGGTCACTTTCACCTTTGTTCTCTGGCTAGAGTTTCTGCTTCGGAAGGAGCAGAGTCTGGGAACCCCCTGCCCCCAGCCCTGGTGCCATCTGACCCGAGCTTCCTGTGCCCACAGGCCGCGCTGCAGGTGGGCGGGCACGGCGAGCGGCTGACACAGTGTCGTGAGGTGGTGCTCACCACATCCAAGGCCATCCCAGTGCAGGTGGATGGCGAGCCCTGCAAGCTCGCAGCCTCACGCATCCGCATCGCCCTGCGCAACCAGGCCACCATGGTGCAGAAGGCCAAGCGGCGGAGCGCCACCCCCCTGCACAGCGAGTACGTCCCACCCTGCCACGTGCCCTGGGTGCCAAGGCCAGACCCTGCCCTCTCTGGGCCTTGACTTCCCCATCTGTAAAAGGGGCTGACTGTCCCTCTGCCCCAGGGGTGTTGGGAGTGGGGCGGGACCTTCTCTCGGCACGTGGTTTGGTGCCAGGCTGAGGGTGGCACCGAGGCAGGCCCTTGCTGAGCCCTCACTTGCCGGCCCTGCCCGACAGCCAGCAGCCGGTGCCCGAACAGCTGCGCATCCAGGTGAGTCGCGTCAGCATGCACGACTACGAGGCCCTGCACTACGACAAGCAGCAGCTCAAGGAGGCCTGTGAGTGCCGTGGGGCGGCCTGGCAGGGTGGCCAGGAGGGGCTGAGGCAGCCGGGGCCCCCTTGGGCAGGGCTGTGGGGTGCAGCCAGCTGCTGACAGGTGCTCTGTTCTCCAGCCGTGCCGCTGGGCACTGTGGTGGTCCCAGGAGACAGTGACCTAGAGCTCTGCCGCGCCCACATCGAGAGACTCCAGCAGGTAAGGGGTGGGGGGCTTCCCCAGGTGCCCACCGAGAGGGTGGCGGGAAGTGAGGCCAGGCCTCTTCCTCCCGCAGCCAGCTCGCCCTGTGGAGCCTCCTCTGTGCTGGTTGCCCCTACTCCAAGTTCCCTTCCCTCCCTGGCCCCCGCTCTATCCCAGCCTGGCCTTTGCTTCTCTCAACAGGAGCCCGATGGTGCTGGAGCCAAGTCCCCAACATGCCAGAAACTGTCCCCCAAGTGGTGCTTCCTGGACGGTGAGTCTACTCCCAGGGTGCCAGGCTGTTTCCTGTTCCCTCCCTAGGGGATCCCAGGTGGGGGCAGCAGAGGACCTGGGCCTGGACATGGCACTCCCTGATCCTCAGCTGCCCTCTCTCCCACAGCCACCACTGCTAGCCGTTTCTACAGGATCGACCGAGCCCAGGTGAGCGATTGCAGGCCGGCTCCAGCCACAGCTGCTTCCGGGCCCCAGGGTTGCCTCTCCTGGGACGCCTTCCCTGTTAGCTCCCCCAATGGGCTCACTTCTGTCCTCATGCCTCTGAGGGCTTTTACACTTGTCTGTGTGCACGGACAGGGCGCGGCCCTGCCCTCCACACTGGAGAGTATAGGGTGGTGCCAGCCGGAAAGGCAGCTGGGCACCTACCAAAGGCTTGCTGGGGGGGTAGGAGGGCCTGGTGGCCCAGAGCCATCCAGGGAGACACAGAAGCAAAGGCACTCTGGCCAGGCGCCAGCTCACCTGGTAAAGTCTGGGCAGTCGGAGGAGGTGTCAGGAATGGGCAGGAGTGGGAGAGGGACAGCAGGGCCTGGCCACCTCCTTTCGGTGTTTGTGCTCATGGCAGAGGCTTCTCCAAGCCTACCAGCCTTGCTGCCCCTCGGCCCCCACCGTCAGGTGCCCTGACCTCCCGCCCTGACCTCCCCCCACAGGAGCACCTCAACTATGTGACTGAGATCGCACAGGATGAGATTTATATCCTGGACCCTGAGCTGCTGGGGGCATCGGCCCGGCCTGACCTCCCAACCCCCACTTCCCCTCTCCCCACCTCACCCTGCTCACCCACGCCCCGGTGAGTCCTGTGTCCCGTCCCTCCAGCCCCTGGCTTTCACCCCACCTGTAAGCCGATGACTTCTGAATCCCTGCTTCCGGCCCCTCCACCACTTAACTAAACGGTGTCAACCTGAACCTGGCCAAAGCCCACCTGACGGCCTTCAGCCCTGCGGTTCCCCGGGGAAGCGGCCTCACGTCCACCCGGGTTCCCTCCCTGACTTCTCCCTCCTCTGGACCTCATCCTTCAACCAGTCCTGGCAGCCCCCCGCCCCACCACCTGAGCACTCCTCCCCACCCCTACTGCCACCAGCCCTTCCTGGCTGCCACGCCCTGGCCCCCAGCTCTTGTATCCCTGTGGCCATTCGTGCCCTCGCACCCCCATCTCCATACCACGGTCAACTAAAAATGCAGAGCATACCAGGCCACTCCCCAACCTAGAAGCTTCTTTCTCAGCAACCCTTTGGACGTGGATTCTCCCCAGGCCCCCCATCATTGCACTGGGCTCCCAGCCCCCTCCCTGAGTTCACCTCCACGGTCCTGCCCCACTCTCTTCTCTTGGTTCTTTGAGGCATCAGGTGTTTGCCACCACTGGACTTCTGTCATCGCTGCCTCCAACTCTTCCCCCATCTTTCCGGAACTCCCCCACCCCCATCCCATTCGAATCTCAGCTTGGCTGTTTCCTCCTTGGAGGGGTTACTCCCAGGACCCCCTCTGCAGGAGTGCCACACCACCTGTTCTGAATTCTTCAGAGCAGCTCCGCTCTCAGAACTCCTTATTTATTTGACTTGTTTGCGTACCTGAACGAGAATGTAAGCTCCGTGAGGGCAAGGCCTTCCTCTGTCTCGTTTCCCTGCTGTATCCCCAGTACCTGGAATAGTGCTTGGTGTGTAGCAGGCACTCAATAAACTGTGGAAAGGATGAAGACGCCCCCAGTTGGGGCTGGGGAGGGCGACCAGCTGGCCTGTGCCGTAGCCGGTCACAGCACATCATGCTCTGTTGCAGGTCACTGCAAGGGGATGCTGCACCCCCTCAAGGTGAGGCCTCTCCCTCTGGGGCCCCTCCTTTCTGCCTGGTTGGGGGCAGGAGGCTCAGTGGGGTGGGGATAGGGCCCAGACACAGCCTTACACAAACACAGCCTTTGAGCTTCACGCACCAACCGAGCCCTGGGCACACACGCCCGGCCGGCACAGTCCTGTCCACTGAGGCACCAACCCAAGCCCAGACCTCTGACTGCAGAGTAACGGGCAGGTATTCCATGCAGGTGAAGAGCTGATTGAGGCTGCCAAGAGGAACGACTTCTGTAAGGTACTAGCTCCAGGCTCCAGTTCCTTCCCCCAGCAGCTCCCTCGGGCCCTGGGGAGCAAGGCCTCTGGGTTGGGCCAAGAGCTGACCTGCTCAGGTGCTGTCATCTGTCATCATCTGGCCCTCTGTGGGATGTCCAGTGATTGTCCCATTCCACTTCGCCGTTATCTCTGTCTAGGCCACAATAGATGGCTCCTAGTAGGGGCTTCCTAGCTCAGTCCACCTGTCCCTGTTGCTTAGAAAGGAGCAGGTGAGAGGAAGCACTGCTCCAGGGCTTGGTCACCAGTGCTGCCAGAGAGCCCACGGGCTGTGGGGTGAGGCCCCTCCTCTGGTGCTGCGGAGAGACCCTCAGAGGCAACTCGGGAGTAAGATGTGTGAGCGCACTCATTTCAGGCCTGTGCTGGTGTACCCGGCTGTGGGCCAGCGTGTGAGCTCGGGGAAGGAGGGGTGGCCCCAGGAGGTCCAGCCCTGCCATGCCTCCTGCCCTCAGCTCCAGGAGCTGCACCGAGCTGGGGGCGACCTCATGCACCGAGACGAGCAGAGCCGCACGCTCCTGCACCACGCAGTCAGCACTGGCAGCAAGGATGTGGTCCGCTACCTGCTGGACCATGGTGAGCCGGGCAATGGAGCCCAGGGCCTGGGGGCCAAGGTGGGAGGAGGAGGAGGGGCTGCCAGGCCTCTCTGATCACCCTCTCCCCTTCTCCAGCGCCCCCAGAGATCCTCGATGCGGTGGAGGAAAAGTGAGTATCTGGGCAGTGCAGAACCTTGGTCACCCCGGAAACCACCCTTTTCCCCACCCTTCCCATTTTGTCAGGTCAGAGCCCATAAACTTCCTGGCCACATCTGTCATCCCCTGGGCCACCCCTATTGCCCCAGAGCCCCGAACTTCCTGCCCTTTCTGATGGCCCTTGGGAGACAGATGGGTGGATCAAGGGATGGGATGGGGTACACAGCTAGCCCCTGCTCCCCCAGCGGGGAGACCTGTTTGCACCAGGCAGCGGCCCTGGGCCAGCGCACCATCTGCCACTACATCGTGGAGGCCGGGGCCTCGCTCATGAAGACAGACCAGCAGGTGAGCAGACGGCAGGCAGGGAGCCCACGAGGGCACCAACCAAACCTTTCCCAAGGTCCTAGAGGGGAGCTGGGGCTGGGGGCTGTCCCTGGGAAGACACAGTCCAGACCCTGGGAAACCTGAGCCAGCAGGGGAGGAGCTGGTGGGCAGACAGGCCTTCCTCCCTGACCAGGCCACAGGGAGGTAGAGCCCCTGCCTCTCAGCCTGCTAGGGGTTAGGCCTGCCTCTGGCCCCTGCTGATCGCAGCTCTGCCCTCCTCCAGGGCGACACTCCCCGGCAGCGGGCTGAGAAGGCTCAGGACACCGAGCTGGCCGCCTACCTGGAGAACCGGCAGCACTACCAGATGATCCAGCGGGAGGACCAGGAGACGGCTGTGTAGCGGGCCACCCACGGGCAGCAGGCCCTGGCCGCATGGCCAGGGGACGAGCGCCCTCCTTGCCCACCTCACTGCCACATTCCAGTGGGACGGTCACGGGGGGACCTAGGCCCCAGGGAAAGAGCCCCGTGCCGCCCCCTAAGGAGCCGCCCAGACCTAGGGCTGGACTCAGGAGCTGGGGGCCTCACCTGTCCCCCTGAGGCCCCCGCCGGACCCGGAGGCTCACAGGGAACAGGACACGGCTGGGTTGGATATGCCTGGGAGGGGTTCTGGGGCAGGGCGCTCCCTGGCCGCAGCAGATGCCCTCCCAGGAGTGGAGGGGCTGGAGAGGGGGAGGCCTTCGGAAAGAGGCTTCCTGGGCCCCCTGGTCTTCGGCCGGGCCCCCAGCCCCCGCTCCTGCCCCACCCGACCTCCCCCCGGGGTTCCTCCCGGAAATTCAGCCCCTGCTGCACTTGCCCGCCCTGCCTTGCTTGGCACCCGCTCCGGCGACCCTCCCCGCTCCCCCGTCATGTCATCGCGGACTGTGCGGCCCGGGGGAGGGGGGCGGGACTCTCACGGTGACATGTTTACAGCTGGGTGTGACTCAGTAAAGTGGATTTTTTTTCTTTTCTGCTTTTCTTCTTTTGCGGGGGAGGTCTAACAAGCAGCGGGGGCTGCGGGGTTGTCCTCGGGGTGCGGGACTGAACGCTGTCGACAGCACCTTCCTGGCGCCCCGGCTCCCGTTTGGTGGTTGGTCCCAGGGCCTGCCCGGTTCCTGACCTCTGCCCGGCGGCCGCGCTCGTCGGGGCCGGGGGCGGGGCCGATCCCCCCGGCTTCCCGCTTCCCGCGGAGAACAACAATGAAAGTGAAAGAGGGGTGGGGCGGGGGCGAGCCCGGGTTCTGTGGCCCATTTGCCCTGTGGCCTTGAGCAAGCCCCTCCCCCAGGCCTCGGGGGCTCTCCCGGTTTGGGGGAACCGGGCGAGGCAATGCCACAGGCCCAGGGTCAGAGGGGGGTGGGCACTTGCAGCCGCCGCTGTGGCCGGGTCTGGAACTTCTCAGACGGCTCCTGTCAGCGCCAAGTTTCACCAAATCCAGGCCTGCGGGCTCCTCCCCCAGGACCCCCACTCGCAGTCCCTCAAGCCTGTGCTCCCGGAAAGGCACTGGGCGACCGCACCCGTGGCTTTCTCTGGGGGACCGGGTCCCAGACTCCCTCCAGCACAGCAGAGCGCCTCCCTGCCCATCCGCGGAAACGGCCCCAGGTGGGCCGCGGCCGGCCGTGGAGGGGAACGGGCCCGGCGGGTTATACAGGCGCCGGGGCTCCGCGGCAAGCAAGAGAAGCCGGGGCCTGAGAACGGCCCGGGCCCTGGCGTACGGCAGGGGACGACCCGGGATGGGGGCAGCGGGCGGCGGCGCAGGGAGTGGGCCGGGGGCCGGTGTGCGCGGGCGGGACGGGGCCCGGGGTCGGGAGACCACCGCTCGGAAGATGGGGCCAGGAGAGGCCGCCGTCGCAGCGCAGAGGGCACCGGCGGGGAGAGGCGAGGGCGCGGGGCCGGGAACACGGACGCCGGAGTAGAAGCGCGGGGGGCGCGGGCTGGAGCGGGGGCGGGGACGCCGGGGTCGGGGGCGGTGCGGGTTTGAGGGGAGGGGGCGGGGCGGGTCCTTCCCTGGGGGGGTGGGGAGAGGGGGCGGGGGCCCATGTGACCGGCTCAGACCGGTTCTGGAGACAAAAGGGGCCGCGGCGGCCGGAGCGGGACGGGCCCGGCGCGGGAGGGAGCGAAGCAGCGCGGGCAGCGAGCGAGTGAGCGCGCGGCGGCCCCTGGTCCGCCCGGCCGCGGCCGATCTGGGGGCTGGGGGCTGGAGGCGAGGGTGGGGGTCTGAGCTGCGTCCTGGGCTCGAGGCGTCCCCCGGGGAGTCGCCTCTTGGCGGTGCGTCCGGGCTAGCGGCGAGGGGCCGCCCCAAGTCTTCCCACCGCCGCCACCCTAGCAGCCCGACTTGAGGCCTGGAAAGTGGAGCACGCGGGGGTGGGAGGGCCCTGCACGCGGCCCCCGGTGGGGAAGGGGACGGGCCAGGGACTCAGACACTCGCTCTCCCCCCAGGATGCAGCACCGAGGCTTCCTCCTCCTCACCCTCCTCGCCCTGCTGGCGCTCACCTCCGCGGTGGCCAAAAAGAAAGGTGATGGGGGATGATCGAAGGAGGGCTGGGGACGGGCAGGCGAGGCCCCGCCACCTCTGGGCTGGGCCGCCTGGGTTCCTAGCCTGGAACCCCAGGAAGGCGGCCCCCGAGGGAGTCTCCCCGTGCCCCCGTCCTGAACTCTGTTCCTCGCGCGTTGTAGATAAGGTGAAGAAGGGCGGCCCGGGGAGCGAGTGCGCTGAGTGGGCCTGGGGGCCCTGCACCCCCAGCAGCAAGGATTGCGGCCTGGGTTTCCGCGAGGGCACCTGCGGGGCCCAGACCCAGCGCATCCGGTGCAGGGTGCCCTGCAACTGGAAGAAGGAGTTTGGAGGTGAGGCGGGGCGCAGGCGGAGGGCAGGAGATGGGGGCACAGCCTCGCCGAAGCCTGGGCAGACCCTTGGAGGGGGGGCCGCGGGCCGCGCAGCGCTGACCTGGGCCGCTCTCTCGCCAGCCGACTGCAAGTACAAGTTTGAGAACTGGGGTGCGTGTGATGGGGGCACAGGCACCAAAGTCCGCCAAGGCACCCTGAAGAAGGCGCGCTACAATGCTCAGTGCCAGGAGACCATCCGCGTCACCAAGCCCTGCACCCCCAAGACCAAAGCAAAGGCCAAAGGTCAGGGAAAGGAGAAGGGGGTGGGGCTGTCGCAGGGGGCTGCGCCCCGCCTGTGAGGGGACCATTCCAAGTTAAACCTTGAGTTTTGAGTCCTGGCCAGTGGCTTCCTGACATCGCCTCACTTGGCTTCCCTGCCTGGAAAAGTCTGAGATGGGCACTACAAGAGAGGCCGCAGGTGATGCTGGGGACAGAAATCTTCCCTGGCCCAAATAGGGACCACTCCAACCACTCCATTGGAGCATCCGGCTCAGGACCTAGGGAGAGTGTCCTGGAATGGCTTGCCTTTGCCAGTTCTCCAGCCACTGGCAGCATTTGGTCAGCTCTGCCCTTTCTAGTCTTGGGAGGAGGTCAAGGCCCACCCTGGGCCTCTCAGCTCACTCCTGACTCAGCCCAGCGAGGCCAACAGGGCAGGGGTGAATCTGCCCGCTTCTCAGGTGAGGAGGCTGAGGCTGTCCAGGACCAGCACTGGAAACTTGAAGGTTTTCTGATCCCAAGTGGAAATAGGAAGCTGGGGGTGTCCGATGTCCACATCACAATGGCTGCCCCATCCCTTGCTTCCGGGTCAGCTGATTGGAAACCACTAGGGGGCAGAATCCTCTCCTTCCGTGATGCCCGGGTGTTTGTGGAGCCGGCGGTCTGCAATGGGTCGGCCTAACTGCTGATATGGTATTAATATTTCTTTCTTGTTTTACAGCCAAGAAAGGGAAGGGAAAGGACTAGATGCCAAGCCTGGATGCCAAGGAGCCCCTGGTGCCACATGGGGCCTGGCCCACGCCCTCCCTCTCCCAGGCCGGAGATATGACCCACCAGTGCCTTCTGTCTGCTCATTAGCTTTAATCAATCATGCCCTGCCTTGTTCCTCTCACTCCCCAGCCCCACCCCTAAGTGCCCAAAGTGGGGAGGGACAAGGGATTCTGGGAAGCTTGAGCCTCCCCCAAAGCAATGTGAGTCCCAGAGCCCACTTTTGTTCTTCCCCACAATTCCATTACTAAGAAACACATCAAATAAACTGACTTTTTCCCCCCCCAATAAAAGCTTTTCTTTTTTAATATATAAAAGCCCCTTCCCAAGGAGTTTGCTGTGGAAACGTGTTTGGGAGTGGGAAGGTGGGGAGAAAGACCAGGCTGTAGGGACTGGTGGGTTTCAGAGGGCTTGGGGGCCTGGTGGTGGGTGCTCTCCAGAGCTCATGGAAAAAGCAGAACAATTACAAACATTCCTTCCAGGGCCCCTGAAAGGGTGCCCTCCCCCAGGGACCAGGGCTGGGGAAGGGAACCTGGCTGACTCACTGGAACCACCACACCCATCTCAGCCCCACCCAGTCAAAGGTCTTTTGATACAACTCACAGCCAATCAGGAAGGTTCTACCTATGGGGGAGAGCAGATGCGGGGACTGCGTGCCTACCTCACTGCCCACCTCCCCCCTTCCCACTGTCACGGAAACCTGAGTGAGCCACCAGGCTGACCCCTTTCCTCTTGCCTGTGTGACCCAGGCCTCAACCCTGCAGAAGCCAAGGGGTGAGAGGTTTGAAGAGGGCAGATGGGAATGCCGCCCACCACAGCCTCACCCTGACTCGATGTGTGACCTGGAACAGCCTTCTAAGGCCGGGGCCGCAGGAAGCTGTCTTCTGAATAAATGGACCACTCACGGCTCAGCCTGGGATCGCAGGAGGCCAGACCTCAGTTCCTGAGAGAGAACCCCTGACCTCCCAGCTGCCCCATCTTAATGTGACAAGGGCAGTGCTGCTGGGGTTGGGGGGACCTAGCCTCCATCATACCCACCCAGAACCTGGCTAAGTAGCTGCAGCCAGAGGAGATTTCTGCCCCTGGAGTGGGATTTGGGGAGAGGGGGCTGAGCCTACATGCGGGGTGCAGGGGGGCAGAAAGCACCGATTACAGCAGAATGGGGGACCCCACCCTTCTACTCCCTTCCCAAGCCTCCTTTTCCAAGCACCGGCCCCTTTGTTCTTCCTGAGGGGGCCCTGGGCTTCGGCCCCTGTCCAGATGTCCATTCTTCCAGCACTGCCGATGGTTGGTCACAGTGGGGCAGGTGCCCACCCAGGCCAGTGCCCCGCAGCTCACTGAAGCAGGGCCACAGAGGTGGGCCAGGCGGCCCCAGTTCAGACACTCCCTGGGGTGAGCCTCCTCAGCCCGAGCAGAGATCTGGTCTCTGAATGCAGCCACAGAGCCTCTTCTGAGCTTCCTCCTCAGCAAACATGAACACAGAATGGTGCCTGCAACTCTTCCCCACAGCAGGTGAGCTGTGTGGTCCCCCAGCACACGCACGCAACACCAGCACCTCCTAGGGCACTCCTGCCTGCCTACCTGGCAGTGCCGATGTTCCGATACTGGCACAGCAGCAGGTGCCGGAAGGTCTTTTTAAAGGTGGCGTTGCACAGAGCGTAGCAGGCAGGGTTGATGGTGCTGTTGACGTAGCAGAGCCAGTAGCCGATGGACCACACCGTGTCAGGGATGCAGCTCTGACAGAAGGTGTTCACCAGGACCATGACGTTGTAGGGCGTCCAGGTGAGGATGAAGGCTAGCAGGATGGCAAAGATCGTTCGTGTCACTTTGCGCTCCCGGGCCGCCATCTGCCGCTTCTTGCGCACCTGGTTGCGAGCGATGCTGGCGAACTTGCGGGCCACGTTGGCCGCAGGGCGCATGCCAGCCGGCGTGGCAGGCACGATCTCAATGGCTGTTACACACTCGTTGCCTGTCTGCTTCGTCACAATCTGGATCTTGGACCATTTGGAGGCTGGGTTGAGGGCCCGCGGCTGCAGGGGAGGGGCGGGCATGGCGGGCGTGGCGGTCTCTGTGGTGGACAGCTCTGTGGCTGGGCGTTCCTTGGTGTTCTGGGTGGCACTGCCTGAGCTGGACTCATTGGAAGTGTCCTTCTCAGCCACGGGGCGCGGCGGCGGTGGCAGCGCCGGCGGGGGGGCCTCCTCCAGCTTGCCATTGCGCAGCTCCTCCCGGGCGGCCTCCCCAGGCGGGGCCTTCTTGATGCTCTGCTTCATTAGTGGGCTCTTGAGGAAGGCCAGCGTCTTGGCTTTCTTCTCCTTCGGGCCCTCGGGCCGGTGCTTGTGGACTCGGCTGCGACTGGCCAGGGAGATGTGGATGTACAGCACCGTCATGATGACCACAGGCAGGTAGAAGGCAGCAATGGCTGTGCCAAAGGTCACTGCTGGGTTGGACAGGAACTGGATGAAGCACTGGTTGTCGGGCACCGTCCGCTTGCCCACCACAAACTGCCAGAACAAGATGGCAGGTGCCCAGAGCACGAAGGACAGTACCCAGGCAGCGGCAATCATGAGGCCTGCCATCTTGGTGGTGCGCCGGGCAGGGTAGGTGAGGGGCTTGGTGACGCAGAAATAGCGGTCAAAGCTGATGATGAGAAGGTTCATGACAGAGGCATTGCTCACCACGTAGTCCAGGGCCAGCCACAGGTCGCAGACCACGGCGCCCAGGGGCCAGTAGCCCTTGATGATGTACACGGTGTAGAGGTTCATGGAGAAGGCGCCTATGATGAGATCAGCACACGCCAGGCTGAAGAGGAAGTAGTTGTTGACTGTCTGCAGCTGCCTGTTGACCTTGATGGACAGCATCACCAGGATGTTGCCCGCGACAGTCACCAGGCTCAGGGAGCCTGTCACTGTGGCAATGAAGACCATTTCCACCGTCTCATAGCGATTGTGAGATGATGACGTGACCAGGCGCACGGACTGATTGCCCGAGCTGCCATTGACAGGTGTGAAGTTGGCCATGTTGGTTGCCAGGGGTGGGTAGGCCGTGTCTGGGGAGGAAGGGGAGAGAAAAGCATGAACTACAGAAGGGAATGTGGGAGTCATCTGGAGGTACACTGGTGTCAAGGTGACAGAGGGACATTCTCTGGCAGAATGTCTAGAGAGAACTCTGTCCCGCCATCCCGCATTTGCCCATTCGTTCAACATTAATTGAGCATCCACTGTGTGCCAAGCATTGCTCAGGGTGCTGTGGCTACAGAAGTGAATAAGACATACATGGCCCCCTGCCTCATGGGGGGGAGACATGCAAATACGTGAGCCACAAAAGAAAAAAAAAAGGCAGGGTGACGAGAGAGTGAGTCAGAAGGCAGGACAGGCATGACTCCTTGCTAGGTGAACAGGGAAGCCCTCACCCACCTTCTGGGTGGTCCTCTGCGTGATGAGGAGCCAGCCACAGGAGGAGCTGTGGAGAGTGGCCCTGCCAGGGGCAGTAGCCACAGCAAAGGCCTGGAGGCAGCGCAAGGCCTGGAAAGAGGCCGGTGCTGGAGGAGCTCAGGGAAGCAAGAGGAGGAGGAAAGTGGTCCCAGCAGCATGTCGGCTCTGGGGAGAGGTGTTCTGTTCATCCATTTACCCGCTCGGTCATTTCCTAACACCTACTCTCCAACCCCTGTAGAAGGCACTGGGACAAAGGCAATAATAGGGGTAGTATGAGCACCTAACACTGATGGTGCCAAGCACTTTTGACACTTAAAAAAAGTGTCTATTTGTTTATCGATTTATTTGTAGAGACAGGGTCTTGGTATGTTGTCCAGGCTGGTCTAGAACTCTCGAGCTCAAGCCATCCTCCCACCTCCTGAATAGCTGGACTCCAGGCGCCACCACGCTGGCAACACTTTCTATAGTATTAACTCATTTCATCCTCACAACAAACCTATGAGGTAGATACCATTTTTTCTCTACTACTTACAGATGGGGAAACTGAGGCACGGAGCTGTTAAAAGCCTGACCAAGGTTTCACAGCTTCTTGCATTACGTTGCTGGTGGGGATAAGTGCGGGGTGAGGTGGTGAGAGGAAGGCAGTCCCATAACGAAGGGCTCTGGCTGAGGGAGGCCAAAGAGCTCCAGGAGCCAGAAGGCTTTGCAGGGGACCAGAGGCGGTGTGTGGAGCTGGGCACCCCAGAGAGGAGGAGAGTCCCTGCAGAAGGGGCTTCAGGAGGTACCTGCCACTGTCACGTCCCCTTCAAGGAGTCCTCAGCTCCAGCCACAGGGTGTGCAGCTGGGAGGGAGGCAGTGCAGGGGTCACTAGGTTATCAGAGAACCCTGAGGCCCAACTGGGGACCCATGAGGTGAAAGGATTGTCCCAGAGGGAAGAGAAGGGCTGCCAGGGCCGCCAGTTCCCTCCGCAGTCCACTCCCCACACCGGGCGGCGCCCTAGCTGGAGTCCCCACCACAGGCCCTTCCCTGAGCCTGCCCTCCCTCCCACCAGGCTCCTCTTAGCTCTCCTCCCCCTCTTCCTCTTCCCTCCATGTGAGGGAGGCCCACGCCAGCTCTGAGTGCCAGGGCAGCCGCTCAGCCCAGCCTCCTTCACACCCGCCAACACACACACCGCTCCACAGACGCACGCGGGCCCATCACAGCCACGCCAGCCCAGCAGGCATGGTCGGATACGCAGTTCTGTGCGTCTGTGTGTGAGAGGAAGAGAGGGCGCGGCAGCCGGCTGTGGAGGAAGGAGCACTAACCTGCAGCCTGGGCTCCGGCTCTGTGGCCTGAGACAAGCCACTGCCGCTTCCTGCACCTCTTTCTCATTTGCAGAATAGAGACGATCCTGTCCTGGGAGATCCTCCCCAGCAGCTATAGGGATTAGCACCTAAACTTGATCTCTATACATAAACACAAAAATGCACTGCAGGCTGGGGCCAAGGGCCAGGGTAACCGCCCCAAATCTGACCCTAGCCCTTTTATTCCACCATCGCAGATACAGACCCAGCCTCCTAGCCTGATAGTTCAAGTTCTCCTGTTCTAAATCTTTGGTTCGTAGGAGGAGAGGCTGAGAGCAAGTGTTGTCACCCCCAAGGTCACACAATGAGTCAAGGGCAAAGACCAGATACTGCCCTCTCTTGGGGTCCCTGACAACCCCATTTGGCTCTGAGAGCCTCTGAAATAGAAGCTCAGGTGTCACTCTCTGAGCTGTCCCCTCCAGCACCGGGAGGCTGCCCTCCCCCAATCACTCACGTGCAGGAGGGGACAGGGCAGGCAGGAGCAATCAGTCAGCCAGCCCCAAGGAAACACACTTTAGCCTCCCAGGGCAGGATACAGGCCAGCAGGATGATAACAAACGGGGCTAGAAGTGCAGAATGTGAAAACAGAATAGCTCTTGTTTATTGAGTGTTAACTGTGCGTCAGGAACCCCTCTGAGCTTTTAATATAGATTATCTGGTTTAATCCTTACAACAGCCTGAAAAGGCAGGTATTATTAGTGTCCTCATCTTACAGATGTAAATATCCTCTTATAGATGAGGATAATGTTAATAAACTGGCCCAAAGTCACCAGGTTAGGAAATAGGGGTGGGGGCAGGAGAAGAACCCGGGAACCTCCTTCTTAAGTCCAAGGTGCTACTGCTCAGAGTTGACCTCCTGCCTCCGCTCCCCTCGACCCGAAAACCACACAACTGAGGGACTGTCCAGGTGAGGCTTGGGTAGGGTCCCCTCACATTCCTGCTGGCTTCTCGACTTAGCTTTCCCAGAAGACAAGCGATGTCTTGTCTTCTCCCAGATCCTGGCGGCTGGGCTGAGCCGGGACCACTGGATGGCCGGTGATTAAGTCCTGCTCTTGGCCCGCGTGAGGGAGCTGCCAGGTGCTGACAGGGCGAGGCTCAGGGTCTCCCCGACTCCGCCCCGCCCCAGCTGTCGTCGTTTTGGACACCTCGGGGTCACCCGCAGACATTCCGACCCCCTCTGGCGCCTTTCCCTGGAATCCAGATACGCCTGGGATCTGGGGAGCGAGCCGCCGCTGCCGGGGCTGTGCGCACCGCTAGATGGCAATGTCGGTCCCTGGTGCCCGCTCCGGACCTAGACCGTGCGGCCGCCGTTGGCCACCGCCCCCAACTCCAATGCGACTGCGAACCCAGAGGAGCCCTTAGGCAGAGCCTTCCTGGGAAGAGACGTGGGGTCCCCTCGCCAGGCCCCTTGGGACGCCGCCCCAGAGCTGCCCTCGGCTCTGCGCGGGGTTCTCGGGTGGGAAAGTTGAGGGAGCCCGGATTCCACCCGGCACCCTGCGAGGAACGTGTGGGCGGGAGCGCGAGTGCGAGTTCTGTTTGTGTGTGCCTACGGGGGAGCGCGAGTAGACGCTAGTAGCTGTCTGCATGTGCGTGTGTGTGCGCACGGCCACGCCTGGATACCAGTGCGCCCGTGAGAGCGCGTGAGCATGCCGCGCCGTGTGGACACGTGCATGTGCATGCGTGTGCGTGCCTAGGGTGCTGTGGCTGGGAGGATGCACACGGTTCGGGTGCCTCTACACCTGTGGACTTGCATGCACAAGCAAATGCAGGGCCGAGAGTGGGTGACCGGTCACATTCCAAACGCCCCTGCCGGAGACTCAGCCAGACCTTAGCTGTCCGCCTGAGCGCGGAGAGGGTCGGGCCAGGAGCCTGCATAGGGATTGTACCTGGCCTGTGGGTGAAGGGTTGTGCGGGACAGGAAGCCAGACTACTAGGGGCTGCGTGCGACGGGCCACCTAACTTTGGGACGCCGTCTCAGCCCGGTGCCCAGAGGTGTCCATGTCCTTAAAGATGTGGCAGAGTCCCAGCCTCTGACTGACATCTGTCGAGGGGCCTCTGCGAGAGTCGCCCAACCCGGGCTTGAGGGACACCAGGCACGCTCAGCTCTAATAACTCCCCTAAGAGGCGTTATTGCCAAAAGCCGCCCATTCTCGCGGCGAGAGGGCACCGGCAGTGCACCCACAAGGCGGAGGCCCGGACGGAGCTGGGGTCAGGCGAGTGCAAGACTCTTTTCCTCCTTCTCTCCTCACCCTGCACCCTACCCCAGAGGCACTGTCTAGCCCCTGTGACCAAAGTGGGGACCCAGTTTCTCAGCTAGGGTCGGGCGGGCCTCGAGGGCCGGGTTTTCCTAGGCCATCTGGAGGCTCCTCCATGTCTCCGCCGTGGTCGAAGGAGCCCTGGCTCTCGGGTGCCCCGCCCTCCCTCCAAGCCCCTAGCACGCAGTTCCTGCAGCCTCTGGGCGTGGGCACTGTGCTTCCCCGAGTCCTCGACACCCCTCTTCCCCGGGCGAGACCGGAGGGGGTGCTCCGCACGCCCGTGGGGTGGTTTGGGGTATAGGTCTTCGGTTCTTGGGCATTCACTCCATGGCTCTGGGAAGGCTGTGGCCCCTGGATCTGTCCCTGGGGCGGGAGAGGAGACTCCAGAGTCCAAGGGAGGGAGAGGCGAAGATTTGGCACCGACATTGTGCCCAACACTTCCGTTGCGGGGCCGGAGGAGGGGGCCTGGAGCTAGAGGACCCCGGCTCGGAGGCTGGGCAGCAACGGGGGGTAGCACCGGAGTGGGGGAGGGGTGTCGGGGAGGGCAGGGGTGTTTTCCGTCGGGGCTCAAGGTCGTAGATGGAGGACTCCAGGGGCCGGAGTGGGCTGGCAGCGCGGGGGCAAAGGGGTGGAGGGAGAGGGAGGGCGGGGAGACGGCGGGAAAAGGGCTCTTTGGGGCTTCAGCGCCTGGCGCCCTGCAGAGCCGCCAGTGGGAGGGCTGGAGTGCCGGGTCCCACCCCCGACGGCTGCCCCTGGCTCCGTGGGGTCTGTGGGCGGGCAGTCCCCCGCCCCCGACATCCTGGATGCCCACCCCTTCCCACGGACGCACCCGGGCGCACCTGGGGAAGGCTCCGAGAGCCCCCGGCCTTGCTTCCAGCGGGATCCCCCAGCCCCGGCCCACTGCCGCTCCCGGCACCGCGCTCGCCCCGGAGGGGGTCTGGCGCCCTGTCCCAGTCGAACCCACCTCTGGGGAGCCTCAGAGCGTCCCGGGGACCTGCTTCCTGCTCTTCCCGGCGAGCCCCCCGCCCCCGCGCCGCCGCGGAGCCACTTACCCGCCGCCTCTGCCCAGCTCCCCTCGCGCCAGACAGACGGCGGGACGGACTCGCGGCCCCGCGGGCCGGCGGGGCGGGCGGCCGGGCCGAGGGCCGGGGGCGGGGACGGGGTGTCGAGGGGCGGCCCCTGCTCCGCCCGCAGCTCCCGGCGCTGTGGCTCCGACTCGCGCTCACGCTCGCACTTTTCCCCGAGCCGCGTGATGTCACGAGGAAGCAGCCAATCGTGGCGGGGCCGCGCCGCCCGCCCCGGGCCGGTCACCCGGCGGCGACGCGCGGGGGTCAACACCCGAGGCGTCGGAGAGCCCGGCGGTCCGCGCCCCTCTCGGGGGCCTGACGGCAGCTCCCCGCCTGGGCACAGAGGGCGCCGCCCACGGCCAGCGACGCAGGGGAGCAGGGGGCGCTGCCCTCCGGGGGGTGGGGGGTGTCCGCGTTGTCATGGGGACGCGGCGCCCCCTCGCGGGCTGGGGAAGGAGCTGGCAGCCGGGTCCCGCCGCGCTCCCGCCTCCGCCCTGACCATACTCCCGGGACCCTGAGCTATTTTCGCGCCTCTCCGGGACCTCAGCGCCCTGCGTGGCCCCGCTCGCGGTTTGGCCGCGAGGCGCGGGAGTCTGACCCCAGCGGGAGGCTGCGGGTGGGTGGGGCGGGCTGCGCCGCCAGGGATCCGTCGGGGTCGAGGGCCGGGGAGCTCCAGCCGCGCCGCTGCCTGCCGGCCGGGCCGCCCGCGAGGAGGGGCGCCGTCGGGGCCTGGGGAAGCGCAGGAGCGGGTGGACTGGAGAGGTTCGGCCGGGGAGAGAAGAGCCCACCGCGGACCACTCGCCCGCACCCGCTCGGCTCCCTGCTCGGCGTTCCGGGCCGGGGAAGGGGCGCGCCCCCGCTCTCCCAGCCCCGGCATGGGACGCGCCGCCAGTCCAGCCGCAGCCTGGACCGCGAGTTCACCGCCGCCTGTGAGGGACAGTCGGTTGCCCAAGGTCGCCGGGGCCGGAGCCCGGGACAAGACCCCGGAGAGCGGGCAGCCAATCTCAGAGGTCGCTGGGAACCGCACGGGCCGTAGCCTCAGGACTCGGGGCCTCGCCCAGGCTGGGCGGACACTGGGGCGGCTTCAGCACCTCGGAGAGCTCCCCGCGCCCTGGCCCAGCGGCCTCGCCTGCCTTATCCCGCTCCAGCGCTTGTCTCCCTCCGAGAGCGCCCTTCCGGGGGACCGCCGGGGTCGGACGCTCCCCACTGCGCCCAGGACCGAGGCCTGTAACCCCAAATTCTGATCGCAAACATTTGATTAAGCTTAAGACGTCTGGTTTCTTCTCTCGGGGAAACAACTCAAGACCCTCCCCCGAGGGCCGGAGGTGGTGAGGGCGATTGCGGGGGCGGCCGTGGAGGAGAGGCAGGAGCCTCTTGGCAGAGAAAGGGAGGGAACTCGAGTAGAAGCCAGCGCTGCGGGGCTCTTGGTGTGGGGTTCTCCGCGCGCAACCCGGAAGTGGAGGTCGGGTCCTCAGAGCTCGCGAGCGCGACGGCTGGGGTTGGTCGGAATTGGGAACTTCAGGGCTGGGGTTGGTTGGCTAGAGTAGGAAGCCATCTTCTGTTGTTACATGAATGATCGGGTCTCCCAAGACCTCATAACTGGGGGTGAAAGAAGCACTACTGTTCTTGCCCCACTTCACAGATAAGGAAAGTTGGTTCATAAGACCCTAAGACGGCACTCCTGCACTTCTTCCATTTTGCCATATCCCTCCCAGGGCCCAGAAGAGTGTGGTACTAGGAGGAGGTGGGGGTTGTGGAGGAGGAAGGCAGATCCTTAAAACAGTTAGATGAGAAAACAAGCAAGGCCAAGGGCGAGAGGCTGCAGACACCAGACACGCCTCCAGCTGCTGACCCCAGCTCTTCCAGAAGCTGGCAGGCAAAGTGACTTTAATTTCTCCACAATCCCTGTTATGAAGGGGCTTTTGACCTCTCTCAATCTCCCAACCCCAAGAACCCACGGTGGAACCCTGAAGAGCTGAATTGGGAACAAGGGGACCTGGTGGTTTCTCTGCCCTGCTTTTGATGCCACTAGGTCAGCAGACAAGCAACAGAATTTCTCTGAACCTATTTCCTCATCTCCAAAAGGGACTGCCCCTATCTTTGCCCTGGTGAGGCCACAACCTCGTGATGTGTAAGGGGCCTGCAAAGGTTTTACCACCAGACAGGCTCTGTCATTGGGCAAGGGCTTTCTAAGGAAAGGGGCTGGTGTGGGGACAAGGAGGTGTTGACAAGGGCCTCCAATGGGGGGCAGGGAGGTTGGGGAAGGTGGCTGGCACCATCCAGGGACAGCAGAGATAAGGCCTGGCAGGTCCAAATTTGGACCACCTTGGCCGGGTGGTGGCTCACGCCCACAATCCCAGCACTTTGGGAGGCCGAGACAGGCAGATCACTTGAGGTCAGGAGTTTGAGACCAGCCTGGCCAACATGGTGACACCCCATCTCTACTAAAAATACAAACAAAATTAGCTGGGTGTGGTGGCACACACCTGTAATCCCAGCTACTCAGGAGGCTGAGGCACGAGAATCGCTTGAACCTGGGAGGTGGAGGTTGCAATGAGCCGAGATTGTGCCACTGCACTCCAGCCTGGGCGACAGAGTGAGACTCCATCTCAAAAACAAAAACAAAACCCAAAAAACAAACAAAACAAAAAAACCCAAAAAACAAATTTGGACCACTTCATCCCTAGGGGCCTCCCCATACCCTTTTCCCCAAAGCAACAGAACAAGTCAGGGTTCCACTGTTTCTCCTACACCTTGTCTTCCTTCTGTAGAAGTGACTGGCTGAGGTGTGCACTCTGGAATCATACACTACTTGGTTCAAACTCTGGCTCTGCCAGTTAATTGTGTGCTCTGGGGTAACAGCAGTAATGACCTCAGAGAGTTTTTGTGAGGACTGACAGAGAGAACGCACATTGACTCCTGGCACGTGGTTTACATTAAACAAATTAACAGGACCCACTATCAGACCAAGGAATTCTTCCTCCTACGGGTGGTGGGGCGAGGATGTGGGGCAGTGGGCTCCCTTCCCCTTCCATCCTTCAATGCTTAGCTCAAATCCACTTTTTTTTTTTTTTTTTTAAAGAGATAGGGTCAGCCGGGCACAGTGGCTCATGCCTGTAATCCCAGCACTTTGGGAGGCCGAGGCGGGCAGATCACCTGAGGTCGGGAGTTTGAAACCAGCCTGATCAACATGGAGCAACCTCATCTCTAATAAAAATACAAAATTAGCCAGGCGTGGTGGCGCATGCCTGTAATCCCAGCTACTAGGGAGGCTGAGGCAGGAGAATCGCTTGAACCTGGGAGATGGAGGTTGCGGTGAACCGAGATGGCGCCATTGTACTCCAGTCTGGGCAACACGGGCAGATAGGGTCTCACTTTGTTGCCCAGGCTGGACTTGGACTCCTGGGCTCAAGTGATCCTCCTGCCTCAGCCTCCCAAGTACTTAGAGACTACAGGTGTCTAAATCCCACCTCTGAAAGGAAGCCTGCCCTAACCACTTGTGTGCTCAGTGGGCTTCAATGATTCCAAAGTACAGAACTAGAAGTAACTTTGAGGTTGTGTAGTACAAGCCCTGCATCCTAACAAGGGAAAGTGAAGCCTAGAAAAGGCAAATGGCTTGCCCAAAGTCACACAGCTCAGTGATGTGTCTTTCAGTCCAGAGTCCACTAATACATAATCTTCTAGAAAATAAGAGTCTTCCTAACTCTTGCCATGGTTTTGTATTTCTTGCTTGCCAACTTATCTTTTGGTTTTGTCTCTGCTGGAGCAGAACCTGGAATTCTGAGTGCCCCATGGCATCAGGGACAGATTTGGGCGCGCGCACACACACACACACACACACACACACACACACACACACACACACACAAATACTCAAAAGTATGTGCTGCTGGCAAAAAGCCCTGGTAGTGCTTGGATTTTCCATTAGAGCTCTTGAAGAGTTGGGGCAAATATCCTTTTCCCACTTGAGACAGAGTCTCACTCTGTTGCCCAGGCTGGAGTGCAGTGGCGTGATCTTGACTCACCGCAACCTCTGCCTCCAGGGTTCAAGCGATTCTTGTGCCTCAGCCTCCCCAGTAGCTAGGATTACAGGTGTGAGCCACCACGCCTGGCTAACTTTTTTGTATTTTTAGTAGAGATGGGGTTTCACCATGTTGGCCAGGCTGGTCTCGAACTCCTGACCTCAAGTGATCTGCCCATCTGGGCCTCCCAAAGTGCTGGGATTACAGGCGTGAGCCACCACGCCCGGCCAGCTGCAAGCTTTCAAGCAGTCAAAGCCCACGAATAGAGCAGGCCTTTCGGCCACTGTAGGGAAGACAGTCAAGGGAGACGTGAGCAGCTAGCAACTGGCACCTTGCCTGCAGATAGGACCAAGCCCCTCCACCTGCCTAGCGGGCTGGACACCTGCTGTGTGTGCTTTCCCAGGACTGGAGGGGATCCAGCTTTCTGGCCGGTTACATCACTTCAGGCCTGTAGTCCTGGGTGGGAAGCTATTGGGATGAACAGCCTTCCGTCATTCCTTCCTACATACTCACCCCGGCACTGGAAGGTGGCCCCAGTCTGTAGCAGGCCCTGGGGAAGGAGAAAGTGGTGGTGTACAGAGAAGTGGTATGAAACAGAGGTGGCAGCCCTCACCTGACCAGCTCTGGCGAAGGGGTCAGATAGGTCCACTGCACCCCACTAGGAGAGCACCAGAAACAGTGCCTGGAGAACCTGGGCCTGGCCCAGTTCAATGCCCCTCACTTCCCAATCCCCACCCCTCCCCCCATCCTCCGTGGAAATGAGAGAGAGGAGCCTGGCGAGGGGCATGTCATCATTTTAATGATGTGGTCTTTGGTGTTTCCCTCATTAGCTGTAGACTATCCCCTCTCCTCCCACCACAATGTTTCCATGATGAGTTACAAACAGAAAGGAAATCACATTTTCATACGAAAAACAAAATGATCAGAGCCTTGATTTCTCCACTAGAAACTACACGTACAGTTAAGAGTCCACATGCAACACCTTAAATCAGACCGAGACCTCACATTCTGAGCTGGAGTCTCCTCCCCTTCCCCAGCCTTGGGCTAGCTTTGGCCTAGGCTCAGGTAATACTGACACCCACAGGCACTACTCTGAAGGCCTTGGCGGGGAGGAGGAGACTGGTGGACAAGCCCTGGGGGCTGGCCAGCCTACACCCCCCACTCCTGAGTGAGGACCTGCCCACTGTCCCTTGACCCCCTCCTGTATCAGGCAAGCAGGCTGCCCCCTTACCCCACAGTAGTCCCCCATTAGTAAATGCCGAAGTCCCCGTCCTCAAGAATCTAGGAGCCTGGCCCGACCCCTGTTGGTTTCAGTGGGGTAAAAGGACGAAGACAGGCTGAAGCTCTGGAAGGCTCAGAGTTGGAGGTGGTTTCTGGGGGCCAGGCCACTCCTCCTGTTTCTGGGCTCCTGGTGGCTCTGCCCACCCAACAGGCGGACAGGGCAAAGCTGCCTCACGGGCCTCTGTCCAGGATGATTGGCCCAGATCTGGAAGACTGTTCACTCTGGAGGCTCTGTCCAGGGCTGAGTCCCTTGAGCTCATGTTACTAGGAGAAAGTGGGGTGCCTGGCAGATTCCCACTTGCTCCTCTATTCACATTAAGCCCAGAGTGTGGCTCTCCTGGGCTCCAGATCCTGGAAGGTTCTAGTTCCCCGAGGCAGGCCTTGCCCATTCGACTGTCTCCTGCCCACTGACTGATCTTCCTCTCCACCCCGACCCTCCTCCTCCTCCTCCTGTTCCCTGATGCAGCCAGCAGCTCTTCCACATGTCCAGTTCCCAGTCAGCTGTGAGGTCCGGTTTCTGCTTGGCGGTTCGAGGGGAGGCACCAGTGCAACGTTTGTCTCTACCTGTTCCGTGGTTCTCCCCTAGGGCCTGCAGCGTCCCCCCTGCTGCTGCCACCATCCAGAAGGTGGTTGTTATTGGTCAAGTCGCAGTGGAGGGTTGGTCCCTCAGCGCTGGGAAGGGAAACAGGAATAGGGACAGGGGAGGAAGAGGGCAGGGTTGGCTGGGTTGGCTCCCGCCCAGGGGTACCAGGCTGGTCCCAGGAAGCTGTCCGGGGGCTTAGGCCTCGCTCTGCCAGTTGCCCGGGCTCTGGGAGCAGTCCCCGAGAGGTGGAGGGCTGGGGTGAGGAGGTGCGGGCAGCACCAGGTTCAGTGCCCGTCTGAGAGCTGCGGTGAATGCGGTGGCTGACGATGATGTTGTTGCCGAAGCCGCCCATGGAAGCCATGGTGGTGCTCTGCTCCCGCTGCACCACGGCCGTCATGCCGCCCTCCGCCATCAGCCTCTGGATCCTGCTGAGCGCGTCTTCTCCACTGGCACCATACTCTGAACCCTCACCTGGCAGGTACAAAGCAGAAGAGAGAGCGAATTGGCTGCTGGCCTGGGCCTCTGAGGCAGGTGGGCAGCCACTGGTAGCAACTGGGGGATACTTGACTAAACGCAGGATAGAGAAAGACTCGCTCCATCACTGTGAAAACCAATCCGAGTCTTGAGAGCTAGACAAAACCCCCAAAATGATCACAATCCATACTTCTGTTTTACTGGTGGGGAAACTGAGGCCTAGGATGGCCAGTTAAGAGGCAGCACTGGCCCAGAAGGCAGCAGGTTGGCCTCAATGAGTTCTCTCAGCACCAGTGGCAGCTTAGCATGCAAGGAGGCAGGTTCAGACAGCTGGCTTTGTCTGCCTGCTCCCTGTTGTGGAAACTCAGCAGACCTAGGGCTGAGCTGGGGTATGCCACCTTTTCTCTGCAAAGACAGTAGGTACCCTATGGGTGTGGCCCAAAGGGAAACAGTCTGCTCTGCTTCATTACAATGCTGTCTTCCTTCAGCGTAGTTTTGTGTTACCTCCTCAAAGCCCCTGAGGAAGCTGAGAGTTTTTATTTTTATATTGATTGACTGATTGATTAATTGATGGAGTCTCACTCTTTCACCCAGGCTGGAGTGCAGTGGTGCGATCTCGGCTCACTGCAAGCTCTGCCTCCTGGGTTCACACCATTCTCCTGCCTCAGCCTCCTGAGTAACTATAGGTGCCCACCACCACACCCAGATAACTTTTATTATTTTTAGTAGAGACAGGGTTTCACCATGTTAACCAGGATGGTCTTGATCTCCTGACCTCGTGATCTGCCCGCCTCAGCCTCCCAAAGTGTTGGGATTACAGGCGTGAGCCACTGCGCCCGGCCTATTTTATTTATTTATTTTTGAGACAGAGTCTTGCTCTGTCACCCAAGCTGGAGTGCAGTGGCGTGATCTTGGCTCACTGCAACCTCCACCTCCTGGGTTCAAGCAATTATCCTGCCTCAGCCTCCCAAGTAGCTGGGATTACAGGCATGCACCATCATACCTGGCTCATTTTTGTATTTTTAGTAGAGACGGTGTTTCCCCATGTTGGCCAGGCTGGTTTCGAACTCCTGACCTCAGGTGATCCACCCTCCTCGGCCTCCCAAAGTGCTAGGATTACAGGCATGAGCCACCACACCCGGCCATATTTACTTATTTTTTTGAAATGGAGTTTTGTTCTTGTCGCCCAGGCTGGAGTGCAATGATGCGATCTCAGCTCACTGCAACCTCCACTTCCCGGGTTCAAGCCATTCTTCTGCCTCAGCCTCCAAGTAGCTGGGATTACAGGTGCCCACCACCACGTCCAGCTAATTTTTGTATTTTTAGTAGAGACAGGGTTTCGCCATGTTAGCCAGGCCAGTCTCCTGACCTCAGGTAATCTGCCCGCCTCAGCCTCCCAAAGGGCTGGGATTACAGGCATGAGCCACCGCGCCCAGCCTTTGTTTTTTGAGATGAGGTTTTGCTCTTGTCACTCAGGCTGAAGTGCAGTGGCACAATATTGGCTCACTGCAACCTCCACCTCCCGGGTTCAAGTGATTCTCCTGCCTCAGCCTCCTGAGTAGCTGGGATTATAGGCTCCCACCACACCTGGCTAATTTTTTGTATTTTTAGTAGAGATGGGTTTCCACCATGTTGGCCAGGCTGCTCTCGAACTCCTGACTTCAGGCGATCCACCCACCTAGGCCTCCCAAAGTGTTGGGATTACAGGCGTGAGCCACCGCACCTGGTCAGAAGCTGAGAGTTTTAACTGTTCCTTGGAAGGGCTGTTTCCTTCTCTTCTTTCCCTTTACCCCCCAGTCTTCACAAGCTATTCCCCAGTTATTGTTCTCCTGGGGCTCAATGCCTGATGCCATATTTCCCAGGAGAGAGTCAACTGACCAGCACAGGCCCCAGGTCTGGGGAGGGAGAGAAGGATCTGTCCACCACTCCCTCTCCAGAAAGGCCTGAGCATTCCTTTGTGTGGGAACAGAAAAGACTTCAGCTCAAATCTCAGCTCTGTCACTTGCTTGCTGGGTGACCTTGAAAACAATCCCTAACATCTACCTTGCACGGTGCTGGAGAGAGAAGAGGAGCTAACGCACAGCCCAGGCACTTGGTCAACGGTGCCTGTTGTGATTAACTGGGGGTCTGCAGCAGTGGAGCTCTATCGCTGTGGGACCTCCCTTCCAGCTTTCTGCTCAGCTCTTGGTGGGGTGAGAACCAGGCCAAGACCGTGGGCAACTATGATCAAGGCTCTCAGGCTGTGAGGGATGGCTCCACTGCCACTGAACTGCTGATTTGTCTCCATCAGCTACTGTTTGGGATTTTGCAGTTCTGGGGGTTTTGATGGTGAGTTTTCTTTCCTTTTGGGGTACTTGCCAGCAGCTATTTTTATGAGACTTTCTTTGCTCCCCTAACCCCATCCATTCCCTTCTCTCTGCCTGCCTCATTAGAGTTGGATTTCCAGGCCAGCCAGTTTCACAGCTTGGTGGCATCTAAGGCCCCAAGAGATCTCTCACCCTTCTTGTTAGTACTTGGCAGCCTCATGCTTCTAGTTCTTTCTACGGGTGTTTTTTTTTGAGACCAAGTCTCGCTATGTCACCTAAACTGCAGTGCAGTGGTACAAACACGGCTCACTGCAGCTTAAGCCTCTCGGGTGCAAGCGATCCACCCACCTCAGCCTCCCGAGTAGTTGGGAGTACAGGCACGCACCACCACACCTGGCTAATTTTTTGTACTTTTTGTAGAGACAGGGTTTCGCCATGTTGCCCAGGCTGGTCTTGAACTCCTGGGCTCAAGCAATCCTCCTGCCTTGGCCTCCCAAAGTGCTGGGATAACATGGGTGAGTGACTGCACCCAGCCCCAGTCTCAGACGATCTTCCTCAGCATTATGTCCCCTCTTGCTTTTCTGGACATCCCCTGATAAAGCGCTGCCCTCCATCCCTCGAGGTGGCTGCCCTTCCCCAGTTCCTCCTGGGACGCCCGGCTCCAGCTCCCAGGGCAGAAGGAGAGAAAACCTGAAGGGCTCTCGGAGTACTGGGTCAACCCCATCTTCAGGGTTTAAAGCCTTCTAACAGTGGGGCAGAGGGTAAGAAGAAAAAGGGCAACCTATGGCCTTGGTGCCCACCGAGATTCTACCCTGGGAGCCATGGGCTGCCTGGGGACGCCCCCTGGGGCCCTCCCTGTGCTCACTGTAGCCCCACTGCTTTCTAAGAACTCTGCACTGATGTCCTCACAGCATGGTCTGGGGCGTGCCGTGGCTGGCCTGAGGCCTGCTGGCATTGGAGTGCACTGTGCCAGGCGCTGTGCCTGGTGAACTCTCAGCTCTTTTCTTTTCGAGACAGAGTCTCGCTCTATTGCCCAGACTGGAGTGCAGTGGCATGATCTCAGCTCACTGCAACCTCCACTTCCCGGGTTCAAGCAATTCTCCTGCCTCAGCCTCCCGAGTAGCTGGGACTACAGGCGTGTGCCACCATACCTGGCTAATTTTTGTATTTTTAGTAGAGACAGTGTTTCACCATGCTGGCTAGGCTGGTATCAGACTCCTGACCTTGTGATCCACCCACCTGGACCTCCCAAAGTTCTGGGATTACAGGTGTGAGCCACCGCACCCAGCTCAGCTCCTCAAGTAGATTACCAGGGGCAGAACAGGCTGCCTTGGGGCCCTATGGGCGCTGCTGCAGCCAAGCCCCCAGAGAGCCCCGGATGGGCTTTCCCAGGCTCTGGGGGAGGCCCTGCTGCTGGCGCTCAAGTCTGAGCCCACTGCTTGCTTGCCTATGGCTCTAGGCCTGGCCACCCCTCTCTATGGCTATGACTGTGTCCTAACTGGGCTTCTTGGTTCCAGTCTCCTCCCCTTCCGTCTAGTCTCCACACTGTTGCTATTACCATCCTAATTCAGCTCTGATGAACTGAGCTCTGGTTAAGTCTGCACCCTGTTCAAAACCCAGCAGCTGCAAAAGCCCTCACAGTAGTCAAAACTCCCTCAGCTTGACATTTGAGGGCTCTCTGGCCAGACGCTTATCATGCTGTAGACCTTCCTGCCCTGTCCCCCACATTCCTGCAAGTACCCGGCAGCCCTGCTCCCTGCACAGATGGGCATACACTGTGCACACTGTGCCATGCTCTTGTCCCGTCTCCTCTGCCACCCAGTTCTCTCTGGTCCCCCAGCTAGAAGGGGCTGCTCCTTCTCTGGGGCCTCACAGTGCTTCACACCTTCCTGTAGCTGTGGCATCTCTCTTCTGGCCTATAAGTTCCTGAAGGTCCTGGACTCATTTGTATTCTCTTTTGAGTCAAGTCTAACACGTGGGTTTACACTGGGCGTGTATTTGTCAAATACATATATGGATGAATAAAAGGGCTCCCAGACTCCTCACAGGGTCTCCAGACTTAAGGATGCTTGGAAAACTGGTCTTGTAACTGCCCATTGCGGGAGAAACATTTGTTTTATTTTATTTTTTTTGAGACGGAGTCTCGCTCTGTTGCCCAGGCTGGAGTGCGGTGGTGAGATCACGGCTCACTACAACCTCCGCCTCCCAGGTTCAAGCAATTTTCCCGCCTCAGCCTCCCGAGTAGCTGGGATTACATGCGTGCACCACCACACTTAGCTAATTTTTTTTGTATTTTTAGTAGAGATGGGGTTTCACCATGTTGGCCAGGCTGGTCTCCAACTCCTGACTTTGTGATCTGCCTGCCTCAGCCTCCCAAAGTGCTGGGATTACAGGCGTGAGCCACGGGAGAAGCACTTAATATGTCTAGTTGTCTCTGGACTTGCTCTTTGAGGGAAGAGACACAATGGATTCATCTCAATGTAATTCCCTCCACAGTGCCCTGGAATTCATGGTGCCTAACACAATACCAGACACAAAGTAAGTGCTCAAAAAAGAATGAATGGAAGATTTTAAAATGTACAAACAAATGGCTCCCCCAGGGCTGGGTGTGCACAGCTTCAGCCTACAGAACTATGAGCTATGCTTCCCTCCTGGGAGCTCTAAGCCAAGGCTAAGAGCAACTGAGGGCAGCTGGCACATTCTTCAAGAGAAAAAATACCAGGGCTAGAGGGAAATGGCAGTCACAGTCAGGGATCCAGGCACAGTGGCAGACAGGGGGTTAATTCTGCGGTCTCCTTCTCTGTAGCAAAAGCATCTGTTTTTGTCTTTGAAAACAGGCAATTGATTTAGAGTTCACATGAGGTCTCTTCCTTGGCAAGTCCTAAGGTACACTCTAGAAGCAGAGGCCAGGGGAGGATCAACAAGTTCCCACCATGCCCTGCAACCATATTTAATTCTAGAGGTTTCATTGCCAGAAGAGCAGAAGAGGGAACCGAGGCTCAGAGAGTCACAGGAGGAGCTGCCCTCTCTAACCTCTAGGAGTACTGGTCTTCCAGCCCCTCCCTCTTCACATTTGCTTTTTCCTGGCCCAGGGCCCAGGCTACTGCTGCTGGTCTACTTACCATCTTCACCAGACAAAACAGAGGCTCAGATGATCTTTGCTACGGGTCAGGGGCACAGCCATGGTGCTCTCCAAATAGTGGGGCACAGCCATGCTCGGAGGCAGGGCCTTGCCTCAGCTCAGCTAAACTCACTAATTCCATGCTTGCCCTGAATGCCCACTGCAAGCTAGGGAGGCACTGGATCAGTGCTGGAAGCCAACAGCGAGCCCAGGAAATGCTTCCCTCCCTTTTCGAGCTACCCTCTTGGCCAGCAGGGTAGGAAAGCTTGCTGTAGAGTCAAATTCTGGGAGAAGTCAAACTCTTGTTAAAGTCGAACATGCAAAAAAGCTGATGCGTGCAAATATCCCTGTGGAGGGCTCCTCCTGGAAGGCCTGGAAAGAGCTGAATGGATTTCAACCAAATTTTTATAGAACAAGAAAATGAGAAGTAGCCTAGGAGCCCTTTGGTGCTAACTGACAGAAAAGGGCCAAGGGGAGTGGGGAGGGGCAGGCCACAGAACAGCAATTACTACAAGCAGAGCAGGCTTCCCACATTAATAAATCTGAGTGGTTGAGTGTGGCGGCTCACGCCTATAATCCTAGTACTTTGGGAGGCCGGGGCGGGAGGATCATTGGAGCCCAGGAGTTCGAGACCAGCCTGGGCAACATGGTGAAACCCTGCCTCTACAACAAACAAACAAAATAAACAAAAGTAGCCAGGTGTGGTGGCGTGTGCCAGGAGGCTGAGGTGGGAGGATCCCTTGAGCCCAGGAGGTCGAGGCTGCAGTGAGCCGTGTTCGTGTCACTGTACTCCAGCCTGGATAGAAGAGCGAGATCTTGTCTCAAAAAATAAAAACAAAATAAATAAATCTTGGTGCCTGTAGCAGGTGTGAGTGCAGGTGGGATCTCCCTTCTAGACCAGCCCAGAAGAGCTGAACTCCCTGACCAGAGGGTTTCGCTATCCATGCCCTTGCAGCTCTGGTTTTGTCAATACAAAACCTGCCAGCTGCCTCTGCATGGGGAAATCTGGGCCCAAAGAGAGCCCTGATCCCTGGGCTCCCCTGGAGTCTGACAACAGAATAGTGGTATGAGTGCCTCAGAGCAAGGCTCCTTGCCCTAGGAGGGACAAGGCTGGACACTGACACCCATCCATCAAGTGCCCATACCCTCTGACCCACACCTCCCCTGCCCTGACTGGTTTCTGAAAGGGGTATGGTGTGTGGAACAGCTGTGGGTGCAGGGTATAGGCAGAGCATGCAGGGATGCAGGCAGGCAGAAGCAGCCAGCTGCCCGGTCTCACTCTGCCTGCTGCTCCCGCTGACCAGAGTCTCAGCTTAGCTGGGGCCATCCTCTACCGCCTGCTCTACTTTACAGGAGGCGGGGATAGTGGGACAAGGAACCAGGTCCTGCCTCCTCAAACCAGGGAAAAGAGCTCCTTCCCTCTGCCCCACCCTCTGCCCCCATCCCCCTCAAAAGAATGAAAGGAACTTATAATTGACTAGAAGCCAGAAATGAGCTGCATGCTAACCAAGAAAACAGCAGAGAATTCTCCGGGAGGTGAGACACCAGCAGACATACTTCTGAAGGTGGCAGCTCCTGCTCCCAGAGCCCCAGCATGTCACCTTCAGGCTGAAGGCCTCACTCCCAGCCCAGTCCCAGTAACTTGCCCTCCCCACTCATCCAGTGTCAGTTCTCCACATGCACCAGACATGCCATGAACACAAATTAGTGGTCCTTTATGCAGTAACATGTCTTTGAACTTGGTGCCATTGCATGTGCTGAGACATGTCTCCAGGAATGCTTCCCCACCACCCTACTTCACCTGACTCCTATTCATCCTTGAAGACTAGGCTCAGGGCCGCCTCCTCCAGGAGTCTCCCCTAAGCCCCACAGGCTGGGCACAGCCCCTCCTCCTCTATGCTCCGGAGGTCCTCATCACACTAAAACAATTATCAGTTTAGGCGCCCATCTCCCTCTCTAGACTGTGAGCTCCTCATGGAAGGACGGAGAGACCTACTTGTCTTCACCACTTTTACCAAGTGGCTGACACATGGTAAAAGCTCAGTGAAATCAAATCAGAAAGGGCTGCCTAGCCGGGCGCAGTGCTTCATGCCTGTAATTCCACCACTTTGGGAGGCCAAGAAGGGAGGCTTGCTTGAAGCTAGGAGTTCAAGACCAGCCCGGGCAACATGGTGAGACCCTATCTCTAAAAAAAAATAATGATAAAAAAAATAGCCAGGCATGGTGGCGCACACTTGTAGTCCCAGCTAGTCAGCAGGCTGAGGCAGGAAGATCGCTTGAGCCTAGGAGTTCGGACTGCAGTGAGCCATGACGGCGCCACTGTACTCCAGCCTGAGCAACAGGGTGAGACTCTATCTTTATTTCATTTATTTATTTGTTTTTGAGACAGGGTCTCACTCTGTCTCCCAGGCTGGAGTGCAGTGGCATATCACAGCTCACTGCAGTCACCACCTTCCAGGCTCAAGCAATCTTCCTGCCTCCAGCCTCCAGAGTAGCTGGGACTACAGATGCGTGCCACCATGCTCGGCTAATTTTTTGTATATTTAGTAGACACAGGGTTTTGCTGTGTTGCCCAGGCTGGTCTTGAACTCCAGGACTCAAGGGATCCTCCTGCCTTGGCCCCCTAAAGCACTGGGACTACAGGTGTGAGCTACCATGCCCAGCTGAGATTCTGTCTTTATTTATTTTATTATTTTTGAGACAGAGTCTTACTTTGTTGCCCAGGCTGGAGTGCAGTGGTGTGATCTTGGCTCATTGCAACCTCTGTCTCCCAGGTTCAAGTGATTCTCCTGCCTCAGCCACCTCAGTAGCTGGGATTACAGGTGCCCACCACCATGCCCGGCTAATTTTTGTATTTTTAGTAGAGGCAGCGTTTCACCATGTTGGCCAGCTGGTCTTGAACTCCTGATCTCAAGTGATCTGCCCACCTTGGCCTCCCAAAGTGCTAGGATTACAGGCATGAGCCACCACACCCAGCTGAGACTCTATCTTTAAATTTAAAAAAAAAAAAAAAAAAAAAAAAAAAAAAAAAAAAAAAGGCCGGGTGTGGGGGCTCACACCTGTAACTCCAGCACTTTGGGACGTCAAGGTGGGAGGATCACTTGATCCCAGGAGTTCAAGGCCAGCAAGGGCAACACAGTGAGACCCCATCTCAAAAACAAACAACACACTCTTCCAGTGACTGCTATTTGCATATACATATATACATACTACAAACATACATAAGGGGCTGGCCGGGTGTGGTGGCTCACGCCTGTAATCCCGGCACTTTGGGAGGCTGAGGTGGGCGTATCACTTGAGGTCAGAAGTTCAAGACCAGCCTGGCCAACATAGCAAAACCCCGTCTCCACTAAAAAATACAAAAATTAGTTGGGAGTGGTGGTGGGCGCCTGTAATCCCAGCTACTCGGGAGGCTGAGGCAGAAAGAATCACTTGAACCTGGGAGGCAGAGGTTGCAGTAAGCTGAGATTGCACCACTGCACTCCAGCCTCGGCGACAGAGTGAGACTCCATCTCAAAAAAATAAAAAAAGAGGCCAGGCATGGTGGCTCACGCCTTTAATCCCAGCACTTTGGGAGGCTGAGGCGGGTGGACCATGAGGTCAGGAGTTCGAGACCAGCCTGGACAACATGGTGAAACCCTGTCTCTACTAAAAAATACAGAAATTAGCCGGGCATGGTGGCACATGCCTGTAATCCCAGCTACTCGGGAGGCTGAGGCAGGAGAATCACTTGAACTCGGGAAGCGGTGGTTGCAGTGAGCTGAGATCGCAGAGGTTGCAGTGAGCCAAGATCATGCCATTGCACTCCAGCTTAGGTGACAGAGTGAGATTCTGTCTCAAAAATAAATAAATAAATAAAAATAAAAAGAAGGGGCTGCCTAAGAGAATGGCCCACTTCTCCAAACCCCTCCCGCTGTCAGGGTTTACTGGGAGCTCTGAGAGGTCTGCCTCCTACTGAGAGGTCTGGCCCGCTGGCTCCATTGGAGAAGCCCGTGGTGGTTCCCTTCTGCCTGGCCCTCAGGCTTCCTGGAAAAGGCCTAATGGACTCCAGAGCAGCTTAGAGTCCACAGAAACCTGCAAAAAAGGGCCTGAAGATGGCAGAAGGAGCCTTCCACCACCTCCTCCTAGAGGCTCACAGCGGAGGTTGGCTGCTCCAGCCAGCACCACCTTATGGTCATGGCCCCAGCGAGGGGCTTCCACCCAGCACAAATGCAGGAGGTGGGCTGTGCTACAGACCAAAGAGGGACTTCACTTTGAAAATTCTCAGTTCATGGCATCGAGAGCGACCATGCAATACCCTGTGGGGGACTGTGGTGTAGAAAGCCGTTCCCTGGGGTGATAGGCACGTTTATTATTCTTTGCCTGACATGCACCATGGCTTTTCCTCCCATGGTCTTTTCTGGGCAAATGGCTCAACACAGACTTAGAAAATGTGTCTGTTTGGAGGCTGCTTTGTTTGGAGCTAGGACCAGCAAGGGGGCTGGAGGTAGGGGGTGAGGATAGCAACTGAGTGAGAACAGCCTGTTTAACACAGCTGCTGACGGACTCCTAAGTGGCTCGAGCTCTGCTGCTGGGAAGTGCTAATTGGTTTTTAAAAGTGTGAGGCTGGCACAGAGAGTCAGGGCCGAGTGTGGCAGAGCCACACCTGAAATAGGTGAGAGAAAGGGGCTGATGATATGCCAGGCTGCAGCCAAAATGTCAACGAGCCCCAGGTGTGACAGGAGTGTGCGAGGTCCTCCCATGGGGCAGTCCCAAATCTGCCACACTGGTAAGGGGACGACACGCTAGGCTGTGGTTTGGCCCCAGAAGCTAAGGCCTGGGGTGCACTTCTCTGGAATGGCAGCTTGCAGGGGCGAGTCTCCCTTTAGCCCTTTCAATCCAGGCTTTCTGTGCTCTCTCTTTGGAAAAAGAGCCGGGGTCCTCACATTTTAGAGGAGAGGGACATCAGCGTACTTGGTGGGAGCTGAGGCGAGCTGCAAGAGTGACCCAGCTCAGGGAAACCACGTCACTGCTGAGGAGGCTCTTAATGCCACCAGGCGGGCATCACCCAGACATGGGAGGGGGTATGCATCCTGAGTGGGAAGTGGCACTCACTCGGTCTTAGGGTCCCTCTCCCACCCCCTCCAGCGCCACATGGCTCCTACCTTCACTAGGACCTGAGGCGGCTGTCCCTGGCTCCGGCACCTCCCTCTCAGTCTGTGTTTCGGCATTCTGCAGCTGAAGGGCCAGCGTCTGGGTGCCCTGAGATGTCACTGAGGTGGTGGGGTTCCGGGGCTGCAGCCCAATGGCATTCATCAGCCCCATGTCTCTGTCTGTCCGCCATGTGGCTCTGCTGGTTCTAGGGAGAGAAAGGCAGACTGAAGTCAGATGGGGCTTGGGACAGCGCCCCTCACAGCACTCTGCTGGCTCTATGCCAATCCTCAGGGCAGTGTGGGCCAGGCCCTGCAGGCTAAGAGAAGCCCTGTGCTGCTGCAACTACCTCTTGATGGCGGTTTACTTGTCTGTGTCCGTTCTCCCCCAAGGTTAGTCTGTACCGTGGAACAATGAAAGGCCACAGAAACATCCAATCTTGCAACCCTGGCTCACTCAGTCATGCCCTTCAACAACAGGCCCCTGTCGGGGAGTGGGGAGGAGCTGTAGAGATGGCTGATCTGAAAAGACGTTAATGAAATTCAGGAGGCCAGTAGCTGAGATCATGGGATAAAGGGTGAGCACTAGAAGAAGGTCCTTTGTCTCTTTAGCTTTACCTTCCTTCCAACTGTACGCTCATAAGATTCCACTTTGAATTCTTGAATTTCCAAGTGAACTGAGAACTCCACTTTGGAGGGAAAGAACTGGAACTCGTTTTTTTTTTTTTTTTTTTTCGGTGAGACAGTCTCACCCTGTCACCCAGGCTGGAGTGCAGTGGCGCAATCTCAGCTCACTGCAACCTCCACCTCCAGGATTCAAGTGATTCTCCTGCTTCAGCCTCCCGAGTAGCTGGGATTACAGGCGTACACCACCATGCTCGGCTAATTTTTGTATTTCTAGTAGAGAGGGGTTTCACCATGTTGGCCAGGATGGTCTCGATCTCCTGACCTCGTGATCCGCCCGCCTCAGCCTCCCAAAGTGCTGGGATTGCAGGCGTGAGCCACCCGCCCATCCAGGACTGGAACTCTTATGAGGCTCTTCTGGGATCCTCTTTCCAGGGCCTTCTGAAAACAGACCCTTGCAGGTAGGGAGCACGGGCTGTCCTACAAGGAAGGTTCCGGCCAATGCTAGCATCCCCCTTCCTTGGGCATGTCCCAGGCACTGCCTTGGAATAGCTGGAGCTGGCAGCAGAGGCAGCCCAGAGCTTTTGAGACTATCACCAGACACTCATATTTCTAGCTGCTTCTGGGACTATTCCTCCAGCTATGCTCAGCAATTCCTAGGGGAAGTAGCAATTGCTTTGGGTTTATCAACAACCCAGCGCTTTGTTCCAGTCTTCATTAGTGAATTAAGTGATGAAAGGATCAGTACCAGATTTCTACTAATGGGTGCCTCAAGAGGATTTGTCCCTGGGCTACAGCCCTGGGCAGCTTGGTCCCTGAGGTCCTGGTCATCTGGAAGAGCCTGGGCCATGGAGCAGACTTCATGGGGCGGCATCCTTCTCCAGGCCCTATCTTCTCTCCTCACCCCAAGTGTGCCCAGGTACCATGGCCAGGATGGGAGAGGGCCAGGGGGTGGTTCTACAGCAAGACTGAGAGCAGAGCTTTTGTTCTCTTTCTTAGCCACACAACACTCTTCTCAAATGAAACTGTACACAAAAGATCAAGGAGGTGCTGCTCTGGTTGAGGAGGGACCCAGAGCCCTAGAGGGCGCTGCTTAAGAGCCCATTAAAAGCAGGAGGAAGGGACAGGCCTCCAGCCAGCTGCTCCCTGCCTACTTCCCAAACATACCCAGGCCGCTCGCTGCTCCTGCTGTTGGAATGGACAGTGAAGACCGTCTCGTTCAGCTGGTCCCAGTAGTACTCAACACCAGAGTTTAAGGCCCTAAAAATCAGTTGGGAAGGGTATAGAAGAAGGTGAAAGGCATTAGAGAGGGAAGGATAAGAGCTCCTGAAACTCCTGGCTTTGTGGACTGTGGCTGCCCATCCTTTCTCTCTCCTGGGGCTGAGCTGAAACCAAGACCAGAGCTGCTGCCTCATCAGGATGCTCAGTGCTGGGGCAATTCAGACAAATCTCTAATAGCCTAAATGCCTGGAATGGTGGGTTTAGCTTCTCCCTTCCCCCTGACAAGCCTAACTGGCTCCTCCTTGGAGCTAAGAGACAGCTAAAAAATAGCAACAACAGATACAGGCAGTGGGTCCTGAGTATTCTTCAGACACAGAGAAAGGAACTAACATGGCAAATGTGAGGCTGGAGTGAGGCCCACTGGAGAGATATTGAGCCATGGACAGCACTGCCCAATGGGCATGCCTAGTCTTGAAAAGCAGAGGCCTTGGCCAGGTGCCAGTGGCTCACGCCCGTAATACCAGCACTTTCGGAGGCCAAGGCGGGCAGATCACGAGGTCATGAGATCAAGACCATCCTGGCCAACATTGTGAAACCCCATCTCTACTAAAAATACAAAAATTAGGTGGCCGTGGTGGCATGTGCCTGTAGTCCCAGCTACTCAGGAGACTAAGGCAGGAGAATCACTTGAACTGGGAGGCAGAGGTTGCAGTGAGCTGAGATCACGCCACTGTACTCCAGCCTGGGTGACAGTGTGAGACTCTGTCTCCAAAAAAAAAAAAAAAAAAAAGAAAAGAAAAGCAGAGGCCTCAGAAAGCAAAGACAGTGCAGGCTCTCGCCCCTGGGGCAGCCTGAGCAGAGGAAGACAAACTTCACCAAAAGTCAGCTATTTAACCTAGAGGCCTAGGCCACTCTCCTTTAACAACAGAAGTTACCTCCATAAAGAGCAAACATCCCCAAGTGAGTGGATTATAGGATGCTGGGAGGTGCTTCCTTCCTAAACATGGGTGTTGGCCAGGACAGACACCAGGCAGGGCCTGGATGACGTGGGACTGTGTCCCGGGAGGTCCCAGGAGGCTGTGCTGCCTCAGGTAAAAGGCAACAAAACCAGGCACTGAGCCTCCAAATCTGCCTTTTTTTCTGAGATGGAGTCTCACTCTGACACCCAGGCTGGAGTGCAGTGGCATGATCTCAGCTCATTGCAACCTCTGCCTCCTGGGTTCAAGCGATTCTCCTGCCTCAGCCTCCTGAGCAGCTGCGATTACAGATGTGTGCCACCACGCCCAGCTAATTTTTATATTTTTAGTAGAGATGGGGTTTCACCATGTTGGCCAGGCTGGTCTCGAACTCCTGACAAGTGATCTGCCCACCTTGGCCTCCCAAAGTGCTAGGATTACAGGCATGAACCACTGTGCACAGCCCAAATCTGTCTTTTTAAAATTTTTTTTATTTTTTATTGTTTGAGATGGGGTCTCACTATGTTGCCCAGGCTGGTCTTGAACTCCTGGGCTCAAATGATCTTCCCACCTCAGCCTCCCAAAGTGTTGGGATTACAGGCGTGAGCCACCATGCCTGGCCCAAATCTGTCTTTAGAGGGTAACTATGATTAGGCTTCACCTGAGGGACTACTACTTGCTTCTTTGAAGGGAAAGAGCCACAGCCAAACAAAAGTGCTCTTCTTTTCACTGCCCTGTAGTAAACCTCTCCCAGCTCCTTTTAAGGGGCCTGTCAGGCTGTGGAGTTGGTGTAATTCCAAAGGCCACCTCTTTAAAAAGCAGTACAGTTGTCCCTTGGTATCTCTGGGGAATTGGTTCTAAGACCCCCTGTGGATACCAAAATCTATGGCTGCTCAAGTCCCTAATACACAAACTATCCATATCCTTTTATATACTTAAAATCATCTCTAGATTACCTGCACTAATACAATGTAAATTATGCAAATAGTTATTATACTGCATTGCATGTCACTCTGTTGCCCAGGCTGAAGTGCAGTGGTGTGATCATGGCTCACTACAGCCCTGACTTCCCTGGGCTCAGCTGATTCTCCTACCTCAGCCTCCCGAGTAGCTGGTACTACAGGCGTGCCTCACCACGCCTGGCTAATTTTTTTTGTTTTTTGTTTTGTAGAGACAGGGTTTCACCATGTTGCCTAGGCTGGTCTCGAATTTCTGGGCTAAAAAATCTGCCTACCTCAGCCTCCCAAAGTACTGGGATTATAGGTGTGAACCACCGTTCCCAGCCTAATTGTATTGTTAATTTTCACTGTTTTTTTTTCCCCAAAATGTTTTTGATTTATGGTTTGTTGAATCCATGAATGTGGAACCTGCAGATACCAAGGGCCAACTGTTTATCCTTCCCCTTCTAAACAGCCATTTTTGTGGGGTTTGGAGATTGTCTGAGAACTAGACGGGCATTGAAGGGCAAAGGTGAGAAAAGGCTACCTTACATTATGGAAGAGGTAAATGGCCAGAAGTAACAGCAGAGGCCTTCAAAAACAAACTCATCTCTGTTTTTGGTGTGCAAATCCTGTCTGTGTTAGATACTATGTGAAGCTGGCTGCCAGGAAGACTGATTTACAAACTTGTCAAGATGTATTGACAGGTTGCAATACCACATGGGTCCCTGCCAAATCCCTCTTCTGGAATTCTTGCTAGCCAGGGCTGGTTAGTGACAACAAACTGTTCACATCAGACCTACAACAAACCATGTACTTCCTGACCCGGAACCTTCCTTCCTACCTCAGAAAAGAGGCCACAAGAAGGCCTGCTGTCTGAGCTGGGACTGTCAGCATAATGCTGGTGGCCAAAAGGTCCCCTCAAATGCTTTCCACCCAGGCAGCAGCACGGAGCATCATAGGCTCAGGGCTGTGACCTTGGCTACTGACTGAAGAGGTCCACTGCCAACAGAACAGGGGCCGTACTTCCTGACTCAGATGTGTTGCTCCACTATGCCTCCCCATCCCTATCCTTTCTGCTCCCCAAAAACAGGTCTACTTCTAAGCCTGGATTTGCTTTACCTTCTGTGGTTAGAGAGCTGGACTACAATGAGCTCATGGATTTGGTTTCAATTCCAGGCACTGTACCAAGGAATAGAGTTGAAGACACCCTCTCTGGCTACTGAAACTCTTAGCTTGCTTGCTTTCTTTCTCTTTTTTTTTCTGAGATGGAGTTTCATTCTTGTTGCCCAGGCTGGAGTGCAACGGTATGATCTCAGCTCACTGTAACCTCAGCCTCCTGGATTCGAGCGATTCTCCTGCCTCAGCCTCCCAAGTAGCTGGGATTACAGGTGTGTGCCACCAGGCCTGGCTAATTTTTGTATTTTTAGTAGAGACAGGGTTTCTCCATGTTGGCCAGGCTGGTCTTGAATTCCTGACCTCAGGTGATCTGCCTGCCTCAGCCTCCCAAAGTGCTGGGATTAGAGGCGTGAGCCACCATGCCCGGCCTGAAACTCTTAGCTTTCAATACAAAGTGTCACTGGCTGTCTGTGAGCTAAAGAATGATCCCAACATGTCCTGGTGTCTTCTTGGGTCTCAGTGAGGGTGAATGAGTCACTGTTTGCTCTGGGTTCTTCCTGGGAGCTACACAAATACACCAAGGGAGGAGGAAGGCTGGGAGGTCCAATCAGGGCCAGCCTTTTCCAGTGGGCTTCCACCTCACACCTGGCTTCCTCCACAGCATCTGGAAGCTGTGCTTCTGGGCCTGGCTCAACAACTTCCTCATGCTGAGACCTTCCGGGGCTTCCTGAACAGACCTCAGTTTGCTCAGTGGTCACGATGCTCTCTTCACAGAACTTCTGGCTCTGAACTTCCCAACTTCTTGGGACCACTCCCTTGGATAGCATTTTTCTTTCATTTATCAGTGACACGGCTGCAGAGGCTCAGACCAAAGATCCCTGGTGTCTCTGCAGTGCAGGGAAGAGCCAGCACCTGGCTCTTAGAGCCTCGCCTGAAAGATGTGGTTTCCGTGGCAATTTTGGCTCTCTTTTGATTCGGAGGCATGCTTTCCCCTCCCTGGGTGATGATACTTGACTCTAATTACCATGATTACAGAAGGGACAGAGCTGGGGCCTTGTCAGGAGCCCCACAGTTGGCCAACAGGCCAGATGCCCCATACTCTCAGCCCACCTCTCTTCTGCCATGAGTCCCCTGATTCTGTCCTTTGAGCTGACTCTGAGAGGCAGTGGGCTTCCCGCCAGCACCTCCCCGTGCCGCATTTGTAGGGCTGGTTTATGAGGCCGGAAGTAAGCAAGCACCCCCTCATATCAACCTGGCATTTCATACCCCCCATGGTTATCAGTGGGGGTGCCGGCTGGCTGGCAGGCAGCCAGAGGCACAGCAGCAGCTTGGGCAGAGTGCAGGTGGGGGAGCAAAGGAGGAGGGAGCACCTCACTGCCAGGAAGGGCGGGATGACTGCGCTATCAGCCCCCGGGATGGCTTTGTAGAGGGGCTGACTGGCCAGTTGTTTGTCTTCTTGCCTGTCCTAAGAATTCCTTCCCCTGGAGAGATGGAGGATTTTTGAAGGCCTTAGTCTACTGCCAAGTGGGTTTTAGTACCACCAAGAGATGCCCAAGGAGCTTGTTCCTCTGTCTTTGTGCTTGGAGAGAGTGCTGAGGCGAAGACAATGGAGGAGAAATCAAGAGCAGTACTGAGAGCACAAAATGGGGTGCAGCTGCCTGTGCCTGGGACAAAGGCAGACAGCCACCTGTTTCGGAGGGAGGGCTGCAATCTTGGCCCAGCTGGCTGGCTGGATCCTGTGCCCTTGGGAATGGGTGTGCCAGGGAGCTGTATCACCCAGGGATAGGCAGCTGCCTATGAGAAACACAAGAACCCTGAGCTCCTACTTCCCTATTTGTTCTCCGCATTTGAGACCGGAGACCACTCATCCATAGACTGCTCAAAAGACATGAATGCGCTCACTGATCCTCTCTCATTTCCCCCTGCATCCATGCCTGACCTGCTGAAATGTCTCAACACGATCTAAAGCTGCATTCTTTACCTGAGGTCTTAAAGAGTTACAAAAGTATGTGTGTGTTCTTGTGGCATATTTTTCTGTGGAAGACAGTACATTGCTTTCGTCAGAATTTTAAAGGGGTTTTTGAGTGAAAAGGGCTCTGGATAGTAAAGTGAGGAATTCTAGTTCTGTCATCTATCTATTAGGAGGCCTCAGAGGAGTCTTAACTTCCTTAGGTGTATATTGCTCACACACAGTCTTCCTTGCCTAAGCTTTGAAGAACTTAAGTCATGTCCATGTCCAATTTATATGGCACCCTTACATTTTGGGCCCTAAGGCTTGAGGCATTTGCCAACCTGACCCCAAGAAGTCAGGAGAACAGCAACCAAAAAAGATGGGCTAAACTAGTTTTCTCTTAGTCCAACACAACTTGGTCTGTGACAGGACACTGTTCAACGCGTCCAGTGCTAATGCCATCTTACTCAGGCAAGAGGCTTGAGTTCTTGGTGGGTAAGAGAGTTCCCCAGGCAGCCTAAGATGGCTTAGGCCAGCTGAGACTCTGGGATGCTGGAGCAACATATGGGGAGAAGAGAAAACAGAAGCCAAAGTCAGTTTCATGTTTAGCTGAGGTGACGGTGGCTGACACAAAGTAGGTAGGCTGGGGTTTCAGACATAAAAACCTTTGTGAGGCCACAACGAACTGGGTGTAGATTATTTTTGCAAGGGAGAGGACTAGAAATTTGGCTGGGACAAAAGTTAGTGGTGGAAGCTACAGACAAAACAACACTGCTGAGGAAAGAGGTCTCGGAGAAACAGGGAAAGAAAGGCCTGTAACTGAAGTGTAAGTAAGAGTAGAATCATAGTCCAGAATTCTGTGCCAGTTTTGGAAAAGATGCTTATTAGATTCCTCGTATGAACTGTTAACAAAAGAGATAAGACAATCAGCATCATGTGCTTTGGGGAAAAGGAATATTTCAGGACAGATCCTGGGACTAGGGACAGGCCAGAGGAAGGGCAGAAACTGAGAGACCCACGGAGATGATGGTGAAAGATGGTCTCTGGAGCAAGTGGCTTGCAACACAAAACACTCTTGCAGCTCCAAGTGCAGCCTGGCCGGGCCAGGCTTAGACAGTCTTTGGGAGGAGCTCAAACAATTCAAAATGGAATGCACGAGCTGCCTAAGAACCAGCTTTCCTTTCTCCTGGGCCACTGACCTAACTCAGCCGATAAGGACTCAATCAGCAGTTCCCTACCAGGCCACACGAGCTGACCCAAATACATCCTTTAGGAGAAACTATCAAGGGTCCCATCAAAGGCAACACGGGCACTTCCGATAACCAGAGACCCTGTTGGAACTGTCACACCACACTCTGTGATCTGCAGAACACTCTGGGAAAAGACTCTGCACCAAGTAGAGGTCAACATGAGGACAGCCTGGAGGCAGAAGTGGCATTTAGTCGGCTGGAACCTTGCAGCGTCCCACGCAGCAATCAGCCTGATCTGCAGTGAGGCAGAGCTTCACACTCTCCACCGGGCTGGGGCTGGAAACTGATGACAGACCTGGCTGACTCCCAGCGTCTCTAATGAATGGATGCCTGGAGAAACCCTGACCTCCATAAAGCCAGAGGAAGGGGAAGGGGTGTCATCAGGACTTCAGACACAAATCCCCTCCTTCTCCCTACTTCAAGACCAGATAATAATTGCTTTGACTATAAATTGAGCTTTTCTTTTTTTTTTTTTTGAGACAGAGTCTCACTCTGTCGCTAGGTTGGTGTGCAATGGCATGATATCAGCTCACTGCAACCTCTGCCTCTCAGGTTCAAGCGATTCCCCTGCCTCGGCCTCCTGAGTAGCTGGGACTACGGGCACGTGCCACTATGCCTGGCTAATTTTTTGTATTTTAGTAGAGACGGGGTTTCACCACGTTGACCAAGATGGTCTCAATCTCCTGACCTCGTGATCCGCCTGCCTCAGCCTCTCAAAGTGCTGGGATTACAGGCATGAGCCACTGTGCTCGGCCCCAAACTGAGCTTCTCAATCTGCTTTCACTAGTATAAGCTAGAGCTCCAAGCAGAAGGGAAAACAAGCAAGACAGAATCCGGCTACTAGAGATCAGTGGTTTCATCAGTTAGGGTTTCAACAATACCTATTCCCAGCTCTTTTTAAGTTAAAGTCTACGGCATTTACTCAAACCCAAGACCACCTGTTGAATTTTTCTAACAGGGTTTAAAAAAGAATCTTTGATATCTATGCTTTTGACTGCAGGGAAACTTTAGTATCACTAGGAAACCAGAGAACAAGGGAAAACAAGAAAAAAAAATATTGCCTTTAGATTCAAGAAAACACGATCACTAAATCAGTCTCTGGATGAAATGTGAAATGGGGAGCTAACCCTACCAGCCCCTGTGGGAAGAGGGCCCTTTAAGGAGTGGCGCTGAGAATGAGGCAGGCTCTAGATGGACTGACGTTTCCCATCTAAAAGACCCCAACTGGTGAACACTGATTACCCCAGTCCTCGGCCCCAGTGATCCCTCAGCCCCCACACTTTAAGCCACTTACTCTGGTCGGCAGATCACCAGGTCTCCTTTGTTAGTACCATAGGCCAAGCCAAGCCCTGGCTCAGGCAGCCAACGGGCAGAGTTGATACTGACATGTCTCCGCTGGTCGGCAGGCATGGGATAAAGGACGTTGAAAACTCTCTAGGTAGAGGAAAAGAGGGAAAAAAAGAGAATGGGAGGAGAAACAATTTGTTACCAAGAATAACAAAATCCAGGGAGAAACAAATTACAGGGAGGAAAGGAGGTGGTTAGTCTGGGAACAGGATGACTCTTTTTTTTTCCTTTTTTTTCTATATATATATATTTTTTTTTATTATTATACTTTAAGTTCTAGGGTAAATGTGCACAACGTGCAGGTTTGTTACATATGTATACACGTGCCATGTTGGTGTGCTGCACCCATTAACTCGTCAGTTACATTAGGTGTATGTCCTAATGCTATCCCTCCCCCCTCCCCCTACCCCACGACAGGCCCCAGTGTGTGATGTTCCCCTTCCTGTGTCCAAGTGTTCTCATTGTTCAGTTCCCACCTATGAGTGAGAACATGCGGTGTTTGGTTTTCGAACAGGATGACTCTTAACTCATGCCTGAGAACCTGGGGCAGCAGGAGAGATGGGATTCTCTTGGTTTTGGGGAGAGCTAAGCCTCTTTTAAGAAATACTAGGGGACTCTATGGCTCTAATAATGTGCTCTCCTTAGAGCCTCTTAGCAAACTTCATTGCTTTTAAATTAACTCCCTGGAAAGCCCCATAGAGCTCACCATACCAGGACGGACTGCCCATAACTTTCCTCTGACCAGGCCAACCAGTGAGCATCAGCCTTGGCTGGTAGTCCTGTTACCATGGAAATCACAGTGCTCTCACAGCAATGGGGAATTGGAGGTGATAGGGGGGCGGGAGGGGGTGATAACATCAGAGAACATTCTTAATTCATCTAATTAAAAGCAATGTTAAAACTGCTATTGTTAAGGAAACCTAAAAGGTGCATTAAGATGGAGGGAGCGGAGCAGAGGGGAATCGTGAACATTCAGGCACACAACTTGTTTCTAGCTTATATAAATCACTGTTAAATTGATTGTTTCTCTTTTTCCAAGCTAGTATTTTCTGAGCGGCATATTTTCTGAGTATGCAGGGTTTGGGCTGAAGGTAAACTATGGCCTCACAGTCTCTTTGGCCACTCTCTGATATGTTTTAGAAGCAACTTAATCAGAGATGGGGCAGGTCAGTGGAAGAATAAAAGACATGGGCTTTAGAGTTAATAAGACTTGGGTTCGAGTCCTGATGCTACTACAAAACAATATCTCCAGATCTCAACTTTGAACAAGCACATACATTCAAATAATTTGGGAGATTAAAAGAGATGATGTATAAAATGCCTGCCATGGTGCAAGCTCCTAAATAGTAACTGCTATTATTGCAACCAGGAACCTGCATCTGAGTCTCTTCACAAATGATCATCAGGGCCTATGAAAACGACAGGAAGCTGAAACTCTATAAACTGGAGTTTATTTCCCTTCTTGCTTCCTCAGTTTTTAATCTATCAAATATGAACTTCATTTCATCTGCCTTTACCTGCCCCCAGGGTTGATAGATGGGGAAAAAAAGAGAAAACAAATGAGCATGTGGTTTAGACAGTAATATTCATAAAATGAACTTAGAGTGGTACAATAATAAGTATTTTTCTGACTATCCTGATGAGGGATGAAGGTGGGGAGGGAAGAAGGCAGGGAGGGATGATTGAGTCTGAACTAAAGGTCCACTCCACTTATGCAAACCAAGTGATAAGCAGCCCTGGATCTGAGAACACATGTTCATGTGCCCTGAGTGCCTATCTGAAAGGCCTTTGACAGGACAGCCTCCAGAATAGAGAAGACAGCAGCACGTGTCCTCAATATACTGACACACACACACACACAGAATCTTGTTATTAGTAATTTTCTAGGTGTTGTGGTGCTGTGAAATGTGCCCTGGTAGCTAAATGGTACTCTTCCAGAATGGCCTAGCTATGGTCCTGAGGTCAAATGGGCCTTTTACAGACATGGAACTGGTTCAGGTTTGAGGCACAGCACTGACTGCCCTGTGGCAGCTGCATTAGGGCCCTCCTACACCCTTCCTGTAGGACTCAACTCCAAATGTAAGGAATTTGTTAGGGCTCCTTAAATCTTTGCTCTAACTGAGGAGACTATTAAAAAAGAACCCAATGAAGTTGATGAATTTCTCTCGTAGTTATCTGGAGTGTGGCTACTTGGCCTTTGGATCATCTCCTCCTGGCTGGCAGGAGTCTCACGCAAATTCATGGCTGCTATTCTCCACTCAGCCTCACTGGCTGAACGGGCACAGATATGGTAATACCACTCTTTCTCCTTTGCACCTAATCAATATTTTGCCTTTAAATCAAGCAATGAGGTGTGGCACCTTTATTCTTTCTCATGGAGGTTTTCGCCTTCTCAGAAGATAACCAATGGTTTCTGTCCAACCTATAGACTTTATGGTGTTAAATACAACTTGCCATTTAACTTTTAATACTAAAAGGACAATGTGGGTGTGATTAGACAATTGTGGCTGGGATCACTTACTCTGTTTAGTTTTCCTTCTCCAAAGGTCAGATGGTGTGAGCAGAGCACACCCAGAGTTAAGGAGCGATGAGGGTTAACTTCAATGGGTGCCTGAGGGGAGCACCTTGGTTTTGAGCCTGTGGTAGCTCTATATGGGCCTCACAACAAAGTCTCCCCTAAAACTACAATGATTTATAATTGTAGGGAATGGGGCAAAAGGGCCAGGGAAAGTAGCCTTACAAGGAGGAGAATAATAAGACCTTAGTAATCAGATGCTTAAGTTGCTGTGCTGCGTTTTTTAAATGGGGGTCTGAAACAAAAGAATAAAAGACCTCTTTCCCAGAAATGTTCCAGACCAGGAGGTAACAAACAAGTCTGTCACAAATTTACCTTTTATCATTTGCTGCTGCAGAGGGATTAACAGGCAAATATTATCTATTTGCTTCTTAGTATAGGAACTTCCTTTGGGGACAAAACCCTCAAGACGCCAATATGATAGATGAACCCAGCTTAGGTGAGAGACAAGGTCACAGAGGGATTGGAGAGAAGTAATGAAATGTTGAGACCCCCGGGTTGTTGTTAGCCACTTCCCAACTTCTGCAGCGGCAGGAGTCATGGGGGCATCAATCTGTCCCCCAGCTATGGCACTCCCTCATGCTCGAGTCCTTAAACAGTGCCGAAAGGGCAGTTCTCAAGTGCACATCTCTTCCCATGTTTGGGTATTAGGCTAAATCCTGCTTTGTGGCAGGAAGCCAGAAAATGCCACACAAAGATCAGCAGCCTCCTGGATCCTGATAAGCACTTGCTCGCTTAGCACACTCTAGTGCGGCGTGGGAAGGAGGGAGATGAGGGCACAGAGGGTGCAGGATGGGAGGTTAATCACTGATCCACAGGCTGAGAGGTCATCTGGTCCAGTCATCCTCATTTCACACATGCCTGAAACCAATGGACACTTGAACAATGAGAATCTGGCCCATTTTGAAAAGCACCCAGAGATGTAGTGTCTACCCCTTTCCCTGGCCAAAGCTGAACAGCTGTCGGTCCACCTCACTGAAGGGAAATACATCTCACAATTAGCCCTACAGATGAGAGACTATCTGGACAAGTTTCTCAGTACTGACAGATGGTTATGTAGCTCTGCTAATCCCAAACCATTTATGGTTTTGGTCATCAGTCTTTCTAACCCAGAGACTGGGTGAGTTGTGAGTCCCCTTTTAGATTTCCATGGGGACTGGCTCTGTATTCCCAAAGGTCATCAGTACTGACAAAGACAATATAAGAGATGGTTCTGGTCTTCATGTACAGACACCCTAAAAACATCTCAAGTAAAGGTTTCCTTAATACTAGTCAGGTACCCTGAAGCTCCCCATGGGATGTTCAGAACAAAGCTTGGGTGGCCTGCTGAACACCCACCCTGTCCCCCACTCTTCTCTCTGACACAAGAGACATGCCGTGCAGCTACATCACCAAATTCTATTACACTGGACGGATTATCAGGAACAGGGGACCCTCTGTGGGGCTGAATACAAAACCCAGCTGCTGAATCATGATTGACGAGTCCTGGTTTCACCTGACTCCACTGCAGCTCTTCCCTGGTATATGACGAATGCTGACAGCAACCCCTCTTCCCAAAGTAGATTGTTCTCATTTCTGTCTAACATCTATGAAGGGAAATAGAATCAATATGCTAGAAAGAAGAAATTTCTTAGAGTTAGTGCAGTCTCAGCAGGTCAATAGGGAATGAGTCTGGTTGCCAAGATCTTTGTGGTTCTAAGGGAGTAGAAGACAATGATTGCTCCACTTCTAGTGTCCAAGACAATCTCTTGTATCGCTTGCCTCTCTACCCCTCAAACTCTAATAAGAAGTGAGAGTAAAAGAAAACAGTTCTCAGATCAAAACTAAAAGTGTCTTGTTTCTTGTTCAAAGACAGACAGGAAAAGAATGAGAGAGAGCCAGGAGGTCAGTGGAAAACCTTCTTCTCCATCCTTTTAAAATGAAGAGGAAAAAGGTATTGCAGCCCTCAACAAGATGGTCGTATTTTTTTTTCCCCTACTGCATGCCAATAAAACTCAGACCAGTAGTTCAAGCAGCAAACAGCACTGTTCAGATCAGCCCAGATAAGAAGCTAAAAGAAAAACTTTGTGGTTTTTTTGTTTACATTTGGGAATCTCATCATCTGTAAAGCTAAAACCTCGCAGTGGTGGCCAGAGGTCAAGTGCAGTTGGCTGATCTTCTTTAACTAAGAAAATGGAAGCTGGCTGGAGGAAGGGGACAACTGGAAACTGAGGCTAGAAGAGCTGTGGGAAAAGGTGCAAGGTGCAAAGCAAGGGGGCTTTGAGGAAGAAAGGAACTGTGAGGAGGAAAAATGCCTTCTGGGTAATGATGGGAATTAAGGAAGGCTTAAGGTTTTAGTGAGGGTTACTAGAAGAGAATCAACTGAGAAGAGGAAAAAATCAATAGAAAGTAGATGCTAAGAGACAGCTGACCTTTCCATCGGGAATGGATGGCTACATATCTTGTCACAGGCTGAGAAATGCACATATCCTAGAGTGGCAGTGGGAGAGATACCTTGGCCATCTTTTCTTCTTTTCCAGCTGTTGATCTGCTTAGATCAATGAATTATTGAGTTTCTTCACCCCTAGGAAAGTCTGATTGCTTTTTAAAAACTTTAATTTCTTTTACTGTCTCCAAACCTTTATATTCTATGTTGGAATTCAGAATTCACAGAATGTTGATGTAATTTTTATAATTTTTATTATTATTATTTTTTATTTTTTGACATGGAGTCTCGCTCTGTCCCCCAGGCTGGAGTGCAGTGGCGCGATCTTGGCTCACTGCAAGCTCCACCTCCTGGGTTCATGCCATTCTCCTGCCTCAGCCTCCTGAGTAGCTGGGACTACAGGCGACTGCCACCATGCCCGGCTAATTTTGTGTATTTTTAGTAGAGATGGGGTTTCACTGTATTAGCCAGGATGGTCTTGATCTCCTGACCTTGTGATCCGCCCGCCTCGGCCTCCCAAAGTGCTGGGATTACAGGCGCGAGCCACTGTGCCCGGCCAATTTTTATTGTTTTTAAATTTTTACTGTTTTGAGAGAGCAGGGCTAACTCACAGGCAGTGAACTCATTTTTTTTTTTTTTTTTTTTTTTTTGAGATGGAGTTTCGCTCTTGTTGCCCAGGCTGGAGTGCAGTGACATGATATCAGCTCACCGCAACCTCTGCCTCCTGGGTTCAAGCGATTCTCCTGCCTCAGCCTCCTGAGTAGCTGGGATTACAGGCATTGGCCACCACACCCGGTTAATTTTGTATTTTTAGTAGAGACGGGGTATCTCCATGTTGGCCAGGCTGGTCTCGAACTCCCGATCTCAGGTGATCCACCCGCCTCAGCCTCCCAAAGTGTTGGGATTACAGGCATGAGCCACTGCGCCCGGCCAGTGCACCCAATTTTTAAAGTGATTATTGAAAAGCCCAAATCATAGCTTTGTCTGGAAATTTTTTAAAAATCAAAATACCAAGTCACCTAACTCTCCCCCTTTGAAGCAGGAACAAATCTGCCTAGATTGCACATATCCAAACCAAAGCTCTCTCCCAGCAGAAAAAAAGGGCAAACAGCAAACAGCCTTTTTTTTTTTTTTTAGTTTGTTCAAATTTGTTGCCCTTTGTTACTATTGACAATGTGCTGCCTTCAAGGCATTTCTAGGCAACCTCCTATGATTTGCTGAGTCCTACAAACTTTGTCTTATTCATTTGTTCCTCAAGGAGACCCCAAGGGCAGTCAGAGGACAAGCTTTTTATTTTTCAATTGGCCCGCTGCTTTCCAAAGGCCACCCCTGGCCATTAGGATCAAAGCACAGAGATTACTTCAGCTGAGGAAGCTACTTCTGTGCTAAAAGAAATACTGAGGCACTCACGGCTTCTGGAATTCCCAGAAATTATACTCGCTGGGCGTGATGGCTTCTGCCTATAGTCCCAGCACTTTGGGTGGCCGAGACAGGAAGATAACCTGGCACCAGGAGTTCAAGACCAACCTAGCCAACATAGAGAGGATCTGCGTGTCTTCAAATAAACAGCCAGGCATGGTGGCACATACCTTTAATCCTAGCCACTTGGGAGGCTGAGGTGGGAGGATTGCTTGAGTCCAGTTATTAAAATTTACAGTGAGCTATGATCGTGCCACTGCACTCCACCGTGGGTGAAATCCTGTGTATTAAAAAAAAATTTTAAACAAATAGGCCAGGTGTGGTGGCTCATGCCTGTAATCCCAGCACTTTGGGAGGCCGAGGTGGGTGAATCACGAGGTCAGGAGTTCAAGACCAGTCTGACCAAGATGGTGAAACCCCATCTCTACTAAAAATACAAAAATTAGCCAGGTGCGGTGGCAGGTGCCTGTAATCCCAACTACTTGGGAGGCTGAGGCAGGAGAATTGCTTGAACCCGGGAGGCAGAGGCTGCAGTGAGCCGAGATCATGCCACTGCACTCCGGCCTGGGCAACAGAGTGAAACTCTATCTCAAAAAATAAATAAACAGAAAGAAAGCAATTACTCTGATTTCCACATCTCTGGGCACAGAGCACAACACAAGCTCTTGAACTTCTGTGGCTTTCTACATCTCAAAGGAAATGGTCTAATGAGTTCTAGAGATTCACCTTGGATAAGAGAATGTTTCTATATCTTTTGCTTGTTCCATTTGTGTGTGTGTGTGTGTGTGTGTGTGTGTGTGTGGAAGAAGTAGTATTTCTCTGTTCAGGACAGGGATTATATTAAATACTTTCAGCTTTTACAAATATATGAATTGATTTTCCTACCAATTCTTGAAAAAAAGGATGTTTTGCCTTTCACTTTTTAAACTATCTACTGGGAACCTCTCATCATGTCTCAATGCTGGAACTAGAACCTGGAGAAGCTCACTGATATCGGTTAGAACTGTGGAAACGAGGCTGGGCGCAGTGGCTCACGCCTGTAATCCCAGCACTTTGGGAGGCTGAGGCAGGCGGATCACAAGGTCAGGAGTTCGAGACCAGCCTGACCAACATGGTGAATCCCTGTCTCTACTAAAAATACAGAAATTAGCCGGGGTGGTGGCATGCACCTGTAATCCCAGCTACTCAGGAGGCTGAGGCAGGAAAATCACTTGAACCCAGGAGGCAGAGGTTGCAGTGAGCCGAGATCGTGCCATTGCACTCCAGCCTGTGCAACAAGAGCGAAACTCCGTCTCAAAAACAAAAAAAAAGAAAACATCGGGCTGGGCGCGGTGGCTCACGCCTGTAATCCCAGCACTTTGGGAGGCCAAGGCGGGCGGATCACGAGGTCAGGAGATCAAAACCATCCTGGCTAACACGGTGAAACCCCGTCTCTACTAAAAATACAAAAAAATTAGCCGGGCGTGGTGGCGGTTGCCTGTAGTCCCAGCTACTCGAGAGGCTGAGGCAGGAGAATGGCGTGAACCCGGGAGGTGGAGCTTGCAGTGAGCCGAGATCGCGCTACTGCACCCCAGCCTGGGCCACAGAGCGAAACTCCGTCTCAAAAAAAAAAAAAAAAAAAAAAAGAAAACATCGTGGAAATGAGTAAGATGCTCCCTATTTTCAGGCTTATCTCATTAGTACCTTGATTCAATTAGGGCATACTGAGTAAAGGGCTGTTTCAGTGATAGTGGTGGTGAGCAGGGTGCACATGCGTGGACATGTAGAGAAACCCAGGGCACATGAGATTTCAAAGTAACACACACTTAGGAAGCAAATGTTGCACGCCTCCCGCAGCTAACTAAGCACAGTGAGGGCTGGGGAGATGGCAGTGAAAAGACCAGAAGAAGCCAGGCATTGAACATGGACGCACTACAGAGGAAGGGACTAGGTCCATTTTGTTCACTGCTGCATTCCTAGACCAATGATAGGGGCTCAATAAAGTTTGAGTGAAGAGAATAAAATGCAGCATAGACTGCACTCTACTAAGAGGCCACAGAGGAAAGACACTGTCAGAGTTGGTGAATCTGTCATGGAAAAATTTCCTAAATGAATGGCTTTGACTGCAGTTCTAGTGTTATTTTTAATTTTTATCT